>NC_053147.1:39605439-40221064 GCF_016808335.1 Panicum virgatum | reverse complement strand
TAGCTTGTACAATATTTTTCATTGCATATATATGATACCAACATATAGACACAGTTAGGGAGTAATTGCCCATATACACATGGAATAAGAAGTGGAGACTAAAGGAATAATAATTGAAGTCCTAAGGAGTAATGATACAAAACATGGAATAATTTGTCACAGAGTCACAGAGTAAACATCCATTTACAGAAGGGATAATTATAGGATTCCAAAAGAATAATCTTATACAAATGCAAAAATGGTGAGAAGACAATATAATAGTCTTCATGAACAGCGACATCCCTTGTGACAGTTCTTCAGTCTGCTCGAATAATAGGTGCAGCGCAGTCTAAAATTTGTGGTAATTTTCATTCATGTCGGGAGTAAGTTATATCGTCAACTAGCTATTAGGTGATATGATCAAGTCTTAGCCAAAAATAGCAGGGTAAAATAAAACACCAAAATAAATGGCATCTTCCTGGGTTAAACTGTCTAAACACCCATATTTTTATGGTACTACTCAAAATTCTGGAAATACTACTCTAAATAGTAGAAAATACTACTTCAGTGGGGCAAAAATATTACTCTAATTTTTGAAAATAAGTTTGACGCCTCTACTCGTTTGCTGGCGTAAAGGTGGTTCGTCGTGTGATGCTTGAAATAAGTAGTGGCCTAGCTCCAAACCTGAAAAATAGAGGCACCACAACGATTGGAACGAGTTCAATATACTCTATGAATCCAACGTAGAAAAATCAGTTGATCATGTGCATTAGTGCTACTGATTTCCTGAAAAAAAATGGTGCATGATCATCTCAATTGTTCAGGTGAATCAGATGCAGTGTCTATGTGAGGATACCGACTAGTTTTTAAAATTAATGATGGATTTGCATCTCAGATAATTGGAGATAAGCATTGTGGGTCAAATAAGCACAGGTGACTCACCTGGTATACGGGCAATCCCCTGCACCTTGGCCAACTGCACGAGCTGCTTTCTGCCAGGGGCTAGTTGGACAGCCGCCCGTCTCCTGCTGGACGACGACGATGGTAGTGCTGGAGCCCGTAGCTGGAGGCCAGTTGGACGGCCACAGTGTTGGAGGAGCTCATATTTTTACTACCTGCGAAGTTGGTGGAGGAGGAGGCCAGCAGTCGTAGTCCAGTTGGACAGGGATATGGCTGCATGCTCCAGCTAGGCGGCGGCGGCGGCAGTGGAGCAGCCCGACCGGGTGGAATACGGCTGAATTGAGGCTAGTGTTTACCTGAGTTTGTGCCCAACCCCACGAATAGTTGTGGTAGCCCCGGAGGTGACAGCTCCGACCAGTCCTTTGTATTCCACCACGCTCGGGTTGGTGTTTTCGTAGGGCTGTTGGCGGCCTGACCCCGATCACCTTTTCCCAGTCTTTTCGAGGATCGGAAAGGTACCGCCGCTCCGAAGTAAGTGAAGTTTAGTGAGCCTGACCCTTTAGCATCTGGTAATCTTAGAAGTACCTTAGGAGACCCTCTCTTCCTACAAAAACATTCTTTCTACCTTCTCTTTGGTTGACCTTGGCCCCTTTCTAGTTCACTTCTCGTTCCCCGTGGAAATCGATACCTTGGAATACTCCGGGTGAAAGCTATAGCGGTATCTGTGCGCTTGCGGATTTATCTGTTTGAGTTAACAAATACCAACAAGCTTTCTGGTGCCGTTGCCTGGGAACGGTAGCTGTTCTAGAATCGAACCAAGTCAACTGTGTATCCTTTTTCATTTTACCACCACCACTTTCACCTCACCACATCCATCAACCACCACCCATCACATGGATTCCACTCCTATTCATCAGTTCTCCACACCAAAGGGCGAGTTCTTAGAGCCACCACAATCGTCCTGGCTTTATAGCCATGTTTCGGGACCAATCCTTCTCTGGGCACGAAGATGAAAATCCTTATACCCACCTTCGGGAATTTGAGCATTTGTGTTATTGCCTTCATATTGAAGGTATGGAACATGACACCATTAAATGGATGTTGTTTCCATTCTCCCTTTTGGGAAGAGCAAAAAAATGGTATTCTCATACCGTTGGTGGAGTCAATGGAAATTGGGATGAACTTCGAGATAAATTTTGTCTCGCTTTCTTCCCCGATTCTTGAGTTGGTGCCCTTCGTATAGAAATTCTCACCTTCCGACAGAAAGAGAAAGAGACTCTAGGAGCAGCTTGGGCTCGATTCACAGACCTTATAAATACCGGCCCAAACCTTTCTTTGCCTGACCACGTCCTTTTGAATCACTTCCATCTTGGTCTAAGCAAAGAGGCTGCTGATTACCTAGATATTTCTTCTGGAGGCTCGTTCAAGCACATGACCATTAGTGAGGGGAAGGCCATCCTTAAAAAAATCATTGAAAATACCCCTTACACCGACATATATGATGAGTCCCCTAAAGAAATAGTGGAGTCAAGTCCCGACCAAGAAGAGGAGGTGCTCGCAACCGTTTCTGAAATTCCTTTGAATCCTTCCCATGAACCGATTGCTGATGAACCTTCCATTAAGGGAATGCACCAAAATCAAGAGGATGATGAACCTCATCCCTCTTCTTTTCCCTTTGAATTCGAGGAAGATCTTTTTGAAGATTTTGGAAATGCCTCGAATTTACCAGTACAAGTGAGACCTCTAGTACACTCTTCACCGACTGAGGATGATGGTCCGTACAATGAGCCCTTCCTTTTAGAACATATCAAAGGACTCTCGGCCATTATGAGTCGTGAATGGTCAGCAGAAGCAGAGTTGTCCACCGAGGTAGCCCGAATCATTGCCCCATCCGATGTTCTACCTTGCGTCCTTAAAGAAACCATCTTAGAGGCTCACAATTGTTCGACCGTTGGGATGAATATTATTCCAAAAGTCTTAGCTGAAATGCTTTGCCCCAACGAGTCTGTGATCCCATCTCATAAACTTTTAAACATTCCTTTGGGAATCATTCTTGAAAGCTATGGGATCATAAGGTCAATTCCTTTGCGCATAAGAGATTCTTTGTATCGTCTAGATTTTCAAATCTATGACATCTCGGAAATGTCCCTCTTGATTGGTTTACCCTTAGGGACACTCTTTCAGGAAAGACCAAAACAGGGTCTCTTGAATTTGAAATTGGGAAGTTCTCCTATCGCTATCCCACTTTCACGCTCAAACAATGCGATAATGGAGCCTAAACCCAAACGAGACCCTATGGAGAATGTCATGATGGCTTACCTAGAAAACATGGACGAACCAGCTCTAGACGTTGAAAACTTCATTGAAGAAGAAGAAGAGCTGGCAGAACCCATTGAGCTAGATCAAATCGAGGTGCCATCAGATCCCTCAATCGAGCTCAAACCCCTTCCTTCCGGCCTAAGATATGTCTTTCTAGATGATAATCGTGAAACCCCTGTCATCATAAGTGACAAGCTCTCCCAAGAAGAAACCCAAAAACTTGTCGCCATCCTAGAAAGACACAAAGCGGCCATAGGCTACTCGCTCCAAGACCTCAAAGGGATTAGTCCCACTCTTTACACTCATAGAATCCCTATCGATCCTGATTCTTCACCATCGAGGGAACCACAAAGAAGACTTAACAATGCTATGTGTGAGGTTGTTAAGAAAGAGGTCATAAAACTCTTGCACGCCGGGATTATCTATCCCGTGCCGCATAGCGAGTGGGTCAGCCCGGTCCAGGTCGTACCAAAGAAAGGAGGTATGACAGTTGTTGAGAATGAAAAGAATGAACTTATCCCTCAACGGACTGTCACGGGGTGGCGGATGTGTATAGATTACCGGAAACTCAACAAGGCCACTAAGAAGGATCATTTCCCATTGCCGTTCATTGACAAAATGTTAGAACGCCTCGCGAACCATTCCTTCTTTTGTTTCCTTGACAGGTACTCCGGGTATCATCAAATCCCGATCCACCCCGACGACCAAAGTAAGACTACATTTACATGCCCGTATGGAACTTACACATACCGACGCATGTCGTTCGGATTATGCAATGCTCCAGCTTCCTTCCAACGGTGCATGATGTCTATCTTTTCCGACATGATTGAGAAAATCATGGAGGTGTTCATGGATGATTTTATCATCTATGGCAAAACCTTCACAGATTGTCTGGAGAATTTAGAAAAAGTCTTACAACGGTGCGAAGAAAAGCACTTAGTCCTGAACTGGGAGAAATGCCATTTCATGGTTCAGGAAGGGATAGTGCTTAGACATAAGGTGTCCGCTCGTGGGATAGAGGTGGACAAAGCAAAAATTGAGGTCATTGAACAACTCCCACCTCCCACGAATGTAAAAGGCATTCGTAGCTTTTTAGGCCATGCAGGGTTCTATAGGCGTTTCATCAAAGACTTTTCTCAAATCCCTGACAAGACTTTTGGCTAAAGAAGCACCTTTCATCTTTAACAATGAGTGCCTTGAAGCCTTTCAAATCTTGAAAAAGGCACTCATTACAGCCCCAACCATCCAGCCACCTGATTGGAAGTTGCCCTTTGAAATCATGTGCGATGCTAGCGACTTTGCTGTCGAGGCCATTTTGGGCCAAACAAAGGATAAAAAGCATTATGCTATATCCTACGCTAGCAAAACTTTAACCGGGGCACAGCTGAACTACGCCGCAACTGAGAAAGAGTTGCTGGCAGTGGTCTTTGCAATAGACAAGTTTAGATCTTACTTAGTGGGGGCAAAGGTAATTGTTTATACAGACCATGTTGCACTCAAATACCTCCTCACTAAGAAAGATGCTAAACCTCGGCTCATTCGATGGATTCTTCTACTCCTAGAGTTTGACATCAAAATAAGAAATAAGAAAGGAGTGGAGAACTCGGTAGCCGATCACTTGTCTAGGCTTCATCACAGGGATACACATGAGTTACCCATTAACGATTATCTTAGGGACGACACTCTCCTCGAGGTAACGGACTCGAACCCGTGGTACGCAAATATTGTCAACTATATGGTTGTAGGATATGTTGCACCAGGGGATGACAAGAGAAAACTCAAGCATCTAAGCCGTTCCCACCTGTGGGAAGGCCCGTACCTCTACCGAGTCTGTGCCGATGGGCTATTGAGGAGTTGTGTCCCAAATGTTGAAGCCACAAAAATCATAGAAAGATGTCATGCAGTGCCCTATGGAGGACACTACGGAGCATTCCGTGCACATGCCAAGATCTAGCAGAGCGGATTCTTCTGGCCAACGATGTACCAAGATGCAAAAGAATTTGTCAGAAGATGTGCTAGATGCCAGAAACATGGAAGCATCAACGCACAGGATGCAATGCCACTCATCAACAACCTCCAAGTGGAGTTGTTTGATGTCTGGGGGATAGACTTCATGGGACCATTCCCAAAGTGTGGAGATGCTGGATACATTTTAGTAGCAGTGGACTATGTGTCCAAGTGGGTCGAAGCACTTCTCTCCGATCTAACGATTCCAAGCACTCCAAAAAGATGTTCCAAGAAGTGATATTCCCAAGGTTTGGAACACCCCGAATGGTCACTAGTGACGAAGGGTCACACTTCATCGACAAGACCTTTCGGCAGTTCCTGGCCGGACATGGAGTTAAGCACAATGTTGCAACTCCATACCATCCCCAAACAACCGGTCAAGCTGAAACATCAAACAAACAGATAAAGAATATTCTGTAGAAGACCGTGGATGAGATGAGGATGAATTGGAAGAACAAGCTGCATGATGCGCTATGGTCAAACCGAACAGCTTACAAGACGCCCATAGGCATGTCACCATACCAGCTGGTATATGGAAAAACATGCCATCTACCTGTGGAGTTGGAGTTCAGAGCCCATTGGGCCATCAAGAAGTGGAATATGGATCTCCACCTAGCTGGAAGGAAGAGACAGATGCAAATATCTGAGCTAGAGGAATGGAGAGAAAAAGCATACCACAGCTCCAAGATCTACAAAAAAAGAACAAAGAGGTGGCATGACAAGAGAATCTGTGACACCCTAGGTGTCTGCACAATAGAACTGCATTTATTCTATGCATCATGTGCTTAAATTGCTTGAACAAGGGTCTTATTTTAAAAATATAAGGTTAATTGTGTAAATATGATTTGATGCAAGGTCCTTCCTACAATTTAATTTGAATAAGATGGGTGAATGTTACTTTTGTGGAGGGTTTCTTTGTAAAATTCAGTGTAATCATTACATGGTAGGAAATTTTACTTTTCAGTCTAAAATTAAGGTGAATTCGTTTTGGAAAAGACGAAAGTCCATTAAATTCAAAATACTTTCTATGTTTTCAAAATAACTTTTCAACCTTTGGTCAAATCAATTTTTGCACAACATCAAAGTTGTAGATCTTGAAAAGTTGAACAACTTTCATGTTGGGCACTATTTCATTTGAACCCTAGTTTAGGAGTTATTTTTGTTTTACAATAGGACCCCTAAACTTTTCTGAATTTGCAAACAGGTCCAGCCTGTCGTCTTCCTCCTCTCTCTCTCACTGTTTCCTCTGCCGCTGGCGCAGAGCGGCGCCGCCGCTCAGGAAGGCCGGGAGGCCACCTCCTGCTGCCCCACCGCCACACGCGGCACCCCCGCAACCCCCTAGCCCCACTTCCACCAGTGCTGGAGCCCTCCTTACCTCGCCACGCTGCCGCCGTGGCGAGCTCGGGGAAGAGCCCCGGCTCCCTTCCTCTCGTGTGCTTCAGCACCAGAGAAACCCCCGCATCCCAATCCCCTCACTCCCTCGCCAGTTCCCCGCCCCGAACCTCCAGAACGCCACCACCGCCCGCCCGAACACCGGTGAGCTTGAGCTCACCATCGCCCCGCTCCTTCACGGGCGCTCTGCCTGCGTAGACCCCACCCCTAGCTCCACCTCGCTCTCGCGCAGCTCACCGGCCTCCCCTCGTCGCCTATCTTCCAATAGAGCCCCTCGCCGTCGAGCTCCTCCGTACCGCCGCGCCGCCGCACGTCGTCGAACCTCTTCCGGCCGCCTCCTCCTTGACCCAACCCTACTAGCAGGTAGCGCTTGGCGCCCTGATGCTCCCCAGCCCCTTCACCCTCACCGCCGACGCCCAGAGCCGCCGGAATTGGCCGGTCAAGCCCCACCTGACCTCTGACTCCGGCCAAGGGCCATATCTGCAAGTCTGTTTTTCTTTCTAGGGACCTATCTGCAAGTTTTCAGTTTTTTTCTTTTTGTTTCTAGGCTGAACTTTGGAAATTCCTAGTAAATGCTAGAAAAATCCAAAAATTTTGAAACCAGTGGCCATGGATTCTATGTTTAGAACTCTATCACTTTGTAAAAGGACTTTGCCTTGTCACTACAAATTTTTATGTGTATGTTAAATACTTTGTAAATGCTCTTTTATTTATAACTTGAGTTCCATAGCTATGCTGGATGTGTCTTTTGGCAGAGATACTCTACTTGTCATGTGTGTTCTTGTGTCAAAATATGAACTCTAGTACATGCCTATATTAAAAGCTATGACTTAGGTTTGGTTATATGCTACTTATATTCATGATAATTATTTGAGCATGATTCTTTTGCTTTGTGAATCTCTATTTTTTATGCTAGATCTCACTATTTACATGTTAGCTATAGTAAAAAGTTGGGAGCTTAAAGCTCTGTTCATCTTAAGTTATAAATTTATGAGTTCCTACATAGATTAAATCATATAAATAATTTCTGTTCATGATAAATAATGTAAATTTTTTCTGAGTGTTTATTTTGTGTAGCTCAGCTTGTACATGAAGTTTGAGCACAAGTTAATGTCTATAACGAAAATTAAAAATGAATCTTGATATGTTGCTGTCTGTTTTATTTATTTTCTCAAAATTAATTCTGTGCAGATAAAATCATGAAAAATTTACAGTAGCTGTGTTAGCTCTGTATCGATATCTTATTAAATTTATAGCCTCTGAGTTGCTCTAGTTTAGTCTGTAGAATTTAATATTTTTCTAGGTGCTGTCTGAGTAAATGTTTTATTCTGAATAATTGGCTGCATGAAATGTTATGAAATTTACAAGATAGATAGCTCTCTGTACTTCCTGTTTGAAATAATTTTTACTGAATTTAAATACTAGTTGTGTACTGAGTTGCTTAATTCTTAGCAAACCATGATTTACATGCTATGTGAACCAACTAAAACTTAGGCCCTGTTTGTCTCCCAGACTTTTTTCATAAGTCCCTATCACATCAAAAAGAATCTTACTATTTTATAGTATTAAATAAAATCTGTTTATAAATATTTTTTGATAGCTGAGTGCTAATTCGGGAGACGAATCTAATGAGCCTAATTAATTCATAATTTGCTACATTGATGCTACAGTAACCATTCGCTAATCATAGATTAATATACCTCATTAGATTCGTCTCGCAGTTTAGCCCCATGGTTCTGCAATTAGTTTTATAATTAACATTTATTTAATACTTCTAAATACTAAAAAGTTCCAGGGACTTAAAAAGAGTCCCTGGAACCAAACAGGGCCTTACTTCGTGAAGGTCGTCAAGTTGTCTTGTGAGGTTAATCATGTTGTTTTATGTAGTAAGAAATATTAAATAACTACTCTATAAACGATTGCCCATATGCTAAGTGACTACCGCGAAGGAAAGCCCTAGACATAAACCCAGTATTTCAAATTATGCAACTTATTATTATTATTTACTTGTGCATTTAAGTTATTGGAATTGATTGAAAACCCTAGTTGCATAATTCTAGATTCCTACTGATTGAACACTAGATTTGAGTCCGAGTTAGATGCTATGCTAATAGGACCGGTAAAAGTCGAGTGATTGCCTGTCACTCGCGAGCTTATAGGAGTTGATTATTTACTTCCTGCAAGAACTATAAGGATCATGGGCGGATTTGTTGAAGTCCGTCTGTGTTAATGAACTTGATAAGGCCGCAGTGTGTGGTAGCGGTGGTTAAGTGTTTGAACGTACTAGCCACATACCGTAAATATGGTACGCGGTAAACTTTAAACTTATGTCTTGTATAACGTTTTACTAAGTTTGGACCTGTAATAATACTTTGAACATGTTGTAATAACTACTATGCATGTGTTGTAAAATATATGGTTGTAATATCTCTGGACTCGCCTTCGTGCGGGGTATGCTTGTTCGATCCGAGATCCGGTGGTTGTATCGGGACGTTACCCAACAGACCAAGAATTGTTCCGTTTGAAGTGCGTTTAAGTCGGTGTTGCCTTTATGGTGATGGCCAACGCACTTCAGCCGGAATAATTCAGGTGGTTCTGCCACAGAATCAAACACAAAGAGTTCAAACCAGGAGATAAGGTTTTGATGTTCAACTCAAGGGTGAAACTCTTCGGTCATGGAAAACTTCGGAGTAAATGGGAAGTGCCATTCAAGGTGATCGAGACCTCTTCACATGGTGCCATCACGCTCCAAAGTGATGACGGTAATATATTCAAGGTAAATTGCCAGCATTTAAAAATTTTCCTTGAACCAGAAAAGATAGAAGAAATTGACACGATTGAATTTCTGCAATTTAATGATTCAATCTAAAATATTCAATCTTGTCTAAAAAACTAATAATAATGAAATAATAAAAAAATTAAAATTTGAGAATAATTTGTTAGTCCAATAAATTTGACTCTCTGGTGTTTCCACTGGAAGAGTCCCTGTTATTTTCACCTATTTTTGTCTTTGAATAAAAAGCAGATATAACTCCAAAGAAGTGTGGGGGTGTGCAACACCTCCACTGAAAAACAAAAGGCACCGAACCACATTATGAACTGGTGGAGGAGCATGTACACAACTTGGTTTGATCATT
Source organism: Panicum virgatum (assembly GCF_016808335.1). NCBI lineage: Eukaryota > Viridiplantae > Streptophyta > Magnoliopsida > Poales > Poaceae > Panicum > Panicum virgatum. The sequence continues at coordinate 40,211,330 of NC_053147.1, read as the reverse complement.
TCCTTCCCACCTTTTCATATGCATGCTGCTTATTCTATACTAAAAGAACTAAAGCCCACACTTAGATTTAAAATCTGAAAGTAAATTTGGATATAGCTCTTTAAGTATGGAATGCATAAATTTTGTTCCTTTCATATCCTTAGTGCTTGTGGGAAAAACATATAGGAAAAGCATATTGTCTAAGTGGTTGTGAAGTGAGATATGGCTTTGACATGTAAATCCATCCTTTTCAATTCAAAGTACTTGGAGAATTTTCTTTTGCTAAAATATATATAAAAAATTCCATAGTCTCACATACTCCTCAATGGTAACAGAAATTCCTACCAAGGCCAAATATCATGATACATTTTGAAACCCTTCTACTTTTGCTGCTTGTTATTGCTTTGAGCTTTGTCAAGCTTTGTTGACCCATGTCAAGAAATTTATCATGCTTTTAAAACCAAGATCACGTACACACCTCCAAATATTTGCACTACTCCTACACTGGGAGCAGGCGCAAGACATACATTCCACTTAGGATCCACCAAAAAAAAATGTTCTACTCTTACATTGGGAGTGGACAAAAATATCTTGGTTAGGCTCTACTAAAATAAATGCTCCAAATATGTATGATCTCTCTCTCAAAAGTTTTGTAGTGAAAAGAGACATGAGGCTATAAAAAAAAGTGATGAAAGAAAAAGAGAGACATGAAAAAAAGAAAGAAAGAAATAAAAGATAGCCCATGTTCTCACAAAAAGGTTTCTTCAAAGTCTAAATAAAGAGAGAGATGTGTTTCAAAGAGCATAATAGAATTAGGATAGCCTCTATATATCCACACACTTGCACATCTTGGTTTGATTGTATGATATTTTTCTCCATGGATCCATTGTTTGACTTAGCAAACATATGCAATGCAAGTATGCCTTGAAGCTTTCCCTACCTGAGCTCCACATAAGCTTTCTAGAAGTAGGGAGGAAAAGAAAGCAATACTCAAAATGCCTTGGTGAGGAAACAAACACTTGAGTGATTTGAGAGTACCATTTGAGGAGTGCATGTGAACTATGCTTTATTTCAAAAAAAAAACTCCATGTTACTGATATGCAAAAATGGAATGAGATGGCTATGGTTCAGAGCTGTTCCATTTCTCAACCGCTCAAGAAGATATGTTAGCCACTCCACATATCCCGCAAGTATGAGGTATGAGATAATCTTTATGACAGTGCCATAACTTGAATTGCTATGTTTATGTTTACTTTTACTTGAGACGAGCAAAGATCCAAGAGTGGGGGAACTTGTTGACGGTCATTATCGCTTAAAATTTGACCGCCAAAGTGACCTAAAATGACAACATTCCATGTCACATCATAACAACAATGTTATTTCTAACAAGTTCCACAAGTTTTAGATGAGCTGTGCTTTCAGGAGATAATATACCAAAAATGAGCTGAAACTGGGAAAAACCAAGTCCGGCCGGCCTCACCTAGGCCGGCCGGCCTGGCACCTCCACTAACTGTGCCACGTCTTCATTCCAGGAGTGAAGTGACATGCTCACATTGCCTCTAAACCATGGATTGCAAGTTGGTTTGATTAAATGGACCAAAAGGCCTAGCACATGGATTGAAAAGCCCACCTACATCACTTACCGAGATCTTTTGGCCCGGAGCACCACTATGGACTTCATGCACCCTTGGATCAAGATGTCGGTGAAATAGGAGGCCGAGATGAGCCAAACCCGGCCGGCCGGCCTACTAACTGTCATGCTTCAACCTGACTCAACCACTACCAACCCCTAGGAGGGATCAAGAGCATCCACGAAAAGGCGGTGCAGATTTGACGAAGATCCCAGGCCGGCCGGCCTCACTTTGTCACGCCTCGAGCCCATTGTTGGTATTTTGCAACGTCACGAATAAAATCCTCAAGCGCACGGATACCGCTATAGCTTTCACCCAGGAGTATTCCAGGGTATCGTATCCACTAGGGAACGTGAGTACGCTATCTACAGGTTCAGGTTCATCCAAGGACACACATGCTGGTGTGGAGAAGACAGAAGAGAGGACTTTCTATATCTAGAATCTATGTCTAGAAGAAGAGATCACGTCGCTGTTATACTTCGACCTAAAGGTATCGACCGGCTTATACAAGCCGATAGCTCCAATATGTGCTCTATCTGATATCCGAACATGGAGGATTACGAAAAGGCTCGAACAGGGTTGTCACCACCTGCCGGCTACCGCTACAAACTGTGGGACTATCAGACAACTGAGTGGTATAGTCCAGCCTAGACACCACGTCTACGCCTTTCCCTACTAACCTTAGCCCTCAATAAGACTACCCTTTTCTATCCGGGGTCTTAAGCTAAGATCAAATGCTACTCGCTAGCATACACATCAACTAATATAAGGCAGAGATGATAACTTACGATCTAAACTCTAATTCCAAATAAACAAACAAAGAAAGTCTCGAACACTTACAACTGAATAAGCATCCGCCGAGGTACAAGCGGAGAAGAGTGCCGACAGACCCGGCACTTTCCCCGACTCCTCCTCACTCTCCTCTTCTTCTACACCTCCTAGTCTACCTAAGCATCTAGGATGAAGGCCTCAAGCTCCAAGGGAGAAAGGTGAGTTGAGAGGGTGTGATGTGTGTGTGTTCATTCCTCTACCCCTCCCCTTGTATTTATAGGAGGGAGCCACCCCGAGATCACAGCTCTTCTCTGCAGAACCGACATTGGGAGCCAGTGAGGAAGCACCACGTGGCAAAGTTGAGGCTGTGGGGCCCATGGGCCTGGTCGACCGACTGGTAGGTCGGCCGGCCTGGCAGTGGCCCTACCGACCTTCCCCTTTGGTCCACGTGTTCCGTCCAGGGCCCACTTGACATTGGCATGGGTATTGGCTCTTGTACTGTTGGTTTTTTGCTCTGGTGGGCCATCTATTCCACATTCTGACACGTGTCGCGTCCTGATTTGCTGGAACATTATGTCCTGGATTAAACCACACCATTATACTGCAAAATCAGTCATGTCATACCTTGCTCTTGCTTGTGAACTTAAATGTGTCTATCATGATATCTTGAGCTGTTGAAAAACGGAATGATCTTGGCTTTAAGTATCATCCTGTCATGTTGCTAGACTTGGAGATTTTGAAAAATATTTTTATAAAATTGTTCATGGTCTTACTCTCCTCCATGGGTCTCTCAGAGTCGCTCATAACTTCTTACCAGCATTTATCTCTATTTCACCTCACCGGTTTTGATGGTATTTGTGGAGTTTCGATGGATGAGGTAGAATGTCGTCCGCTTGGCCCAAATCTGTTGCAAGATCAAAGAATGGATCCACAGGTGTGTACTCATATTTACGACTGAACAGGTTAGTGCACAGATAAATACATGCTCCTTTTCATGTCTGATTTTATTGCTGGGTCATGCTTCTTTGGCATGCCATCTTTTCTCTCTCTCTCTCTCTTTTTTTGATAAACATTGTCAGACAATATTTAAGGAGCACATGATTCATCTGAACATAAAACCTTAAATCAACTGCGTAAACAGAATAAAACCATGATGGGTCACAAAATTTGATCAAGCTCAATCATGTAGCCAAGAGACATAGCATGGAATTTTTATATGGCTCTGGTAGCATGGTGGATAAAGAGATAAGACCAATAACTTAGTTTTGTTTTTATAAGTAAAATCCCAGACTGGTCAACATGGAAGAGACAAACAACTTCAAACCAGTCATATCATGTTAGTCAACAACTAAGTATCATGGGTCCTATAAAATATGGTTCACAAACTCAAGCGCAGCATGAAAAACATTCATGCAAAGCATCTATCAAGAGCTCTTATTTAGCACATTTCTTAAACAGGTTCAAGGATTTGAAAAGATACGCTCATGTTTAGAAATGCTAAAGGGAGGAAACAAGTGAGATAGTGCAAACTCATGAATCGGAGCGGGAGGTGCACATGACGTGTGAATGTGATCGTGGATGTGTAGTGTCATGGGATCTCCCCCGACACTTGTTTTCGACCTGCTCTTCGATCATAGACAAAACAAACCAAATACGAAAGATAATGGGGCTCTGCCGGCATTAACACCGGGGAGCCAAAGTTCACAAATTTGAATGAAATAAAGACCGCGGCGCGACTAGACTGACCTAAACCTAAATGACTCGATTAAAACTAGCGCCCAACTAAACCTATGATAACGAGAGGGGTCTCATCTAAGATCCCTACTCAAAGTTTTGGATCCCTAATGCCTTTGCTAGGCGATCCATCCTCTCATCAAGAAACTCGAGGTAAAGATCGAGGTCCCCTTGCATCTCTCTGACCTCCTCTCTTAACCTCTGCTGAGATGTGTCCAATCTAATAATGGTCATATGAGCTTTTGTAAGCTCATTGGAAAGTGCCCACATCTCAGACTTGTCTTGACAGTCTTCTGCTCTGGCCGGCGGTCTCACTCCAAAGATTGTGAGGCGTGGTTGGAGTGGCGGTTAGTCAGGAGATATCTTGTTGCGCCGGTAGTCGTGGTTGATTATCCGGCCTTCCTTAGTCACCCACGAGTACACATACTCTTCGTCGGGTTTAAGCCTCGGCCCGAGTGCATTCTCGTCTTGGAACAACTTGACCGCTAAGACCTTCAATTTCTTCTTTGAGGGCCTGTTCCGTGGTTTTCTTCGCCGTACCTCAGCTGGAAGTACTCCACCTGGTGATGGAGAACCACCAGAGAAACCGGGAGCCGAACGGGCTCGTGCGAAAGCCAGCCGACCATGGTGATCGGCCTACCTGCCCCTGGCGCCCCTCGGGTCCTTCCTTCTGGGTGTGCTCCGAGGCATTACTAGCGAGGTCGCGGTCACCGAGAAGGCTTCTTCTTGGAGATCCTCCGTGAAGTACTACTCCATAGGGCTAAGTGGATTGTCCTGGCGGGATTCTGGCGCAACATAAGGGACTATCTCCTTATCGGCCATGGGTTGATGGTGATGGAATGCTGGTGGAACCAATGGAGATTTTGGGGAATAGATGGAAACAAGGTATGGAGTTTAGGGTTTCTAAAGAGAAGAAGAGGGGTACGAGACTCCTTTCCTCGTCACGAAACGCCGGCACGCCTCACGGAATTGGACTCTAGGTCGGTCAAGGAGGCTGTGCCCCGAAGCTAGGCCTCACTGGGGCTGGCCCAGGTTCGGCCGACCTATAGGTCGGTCGACCTTGGCTAGGCCCCAGTGGGCCCCCGCTTGCGCGGGTCAACTAGTATGGTCGTGTGCTTGAGAGATATGATGGGCCCTCCTGCCCTTTTGGCCTATATGGCTCTTTTTGAACATAGGTACGGGATCGACTAAGTCAATCACGTCTATCTCTGCATCAAGAGCTTTATGATGGTCTAGGAAAAGCTTGAGTCATTGACCGTTTACCTTAAAGGCGTTACCATCGTCATCTTGTATCGTGATGGCTCCATGTGATGATGCGTCGATGACGCGATATGGTCCTTGCCATTTACTTCGTAGTTTCCCATGACCAAATAACTTGACCCTAGAGTTGAAGAGTAATACCTTGTCTCTAGGATTGAAGCTCTAGGCTTCAATCGCTTATCAAGCCATCTCTTGGTTCTCTCTTTGTAGATCGAGGCGTTATGATAAGCTTTGTCTCTCTATTCTTCCAATTATGAGATTTGACGTTTCCTGTATTCTCTGGCTATTTTAAGATCCATGTTCCACTTTCGGATAGCTCAGTGTGCTCTGTGCTCCAGCTCTATGGGTAAGTGCCAAGTTTTCCCGTAGACAAGCTGATAGGGTGACATTCCAATGGGTGTCTTGTATGCTGTACGGTACGCCCACAGTGCATCCGTGTAACACCCGGTTTATAAAAGAACATAAACCGAGCAATCATATACGTGCCAGGATCAAGTCACACGTATATACAACAGAATGAACAGTATATCATAGCACATATCACGTAAAAAGGCATAATAAAGCGAATACGAATGTTATTTATTACAATAATGACAAAATGTCTGATACAGCGGAAGCGAAGTACAAAATACGATAAAAGCTCTCCGAAGCTGAAGCAGGGCGCCACAGGGACGTCGACTGGGAGACGAAGCACCTAGAAGTCCTCGTAGTCCTGGTAGCGCTGGACGAACTCCCTCGTGTCGGCAGGAACTGAGCAGCAGTAGCGTAGCCAAGAGGAAAAAGTAGAGAAGAGGCAAGGGTGAGTACACAACTTGTACTCAACAAGTATAACACAACTATGAGGCTCTAGGCTGGCTGACTCAACTGCATTAGCTTTTAAGTGTTGGCAGAATTTTATTAAAGCTATTTACTACTAGTTGATGAATTACCATTAACCCAGTTACATAGTAATTAATTAGAATTAATTATACTACTACTGAGAACCAAACCACGACCAAGCCACCAAGGTAAACCCCGAGAAGCACCTCCCTCGTCGGAAGGAGATAACTTCACTAATCAAAAGGAGGATCTGGGCCGCTCATAACCGTGAGCACGGCTAGTATACCAGTTTTACACTCTGCAGAGGTTGCACATCTTTACCCACAAGTCGTGAGCTACGCCAGTTGTTCATCACACTTCCTTAGGTGAGATGGCCAGCGACTCACTACGAGGCCTTTAAAAAGAATCTCGTTGGTAAGGCGTAACCGCGAGAGATAGGTCGGCGACGATGGGGCCCACCTCCGGGGGTACAAGCACAGGAGCGCAATCCAAGCACAGACCAAGCCGGAGGAGCAGGGACCATTGAAGCTTACTACTCTTGCCCCGCAGGTAAGTTACTCCAAACCAAAAAGATCTAGTTATTACGCCAAGTCTATCCCATTCTAGCCTTGTGTTAGCGCTGTTGTCCCAGGTTGTCGCTCTATGAACCGGTCCTTATGGAGAGTGGCCAACCAGGCAGTAAGCACCGTGCTGGCCCCCTAAACCATGTTTCTAAAAAAACATCTTTTAACGAGAAGTGAGCCACTCAAGCCACACAGAGTGCCACTCTCAGAATTAAGTTCAAGTAAACCATTAATCAAATTAATTAAAAAGGACCAGAGTGTGTTATAGCGCAGCAACCTAGCACAACTAACCAAAATGCAACCCAAAGGTATATATAAAGGATATAAAGTGGCTAGGACAGTCCTTATAGGCATACAGTATTAAAATGCAGTATGAAATTGTAATTAAAGGTGATAGGTTGTTCATGTTATACTTGCCTTCCTCGTACTGCTCTGGCTGCTGCTCAAAGTGCTCGGAAGACGGCTGCTCCGGGTACTGGTACTGGGGCTCCTCAGATGGATCAACGTCTACTCACGAACACATGGCCAAAACAATGCACAATAATAAGCATACAAGCAAACATTAACAAAAACTAAGAAACAGTACATCAATACATAAAAACAGCACACTAAACTAGTCTAATACTGTTCTACGCGTTACAACGATCGCGTGGATATAAAGAACGCTAAAAACGGAGCTAAAACGCATAATCTAGGCTAAAAACAAGTTCTAGGGGCTTATTTGTAAGAAAACTGAAGTTTCAGGGGCTTTTCTGCTAAAACCGAGGGCCTAAACATAAATACTGAAAAGATCCAGGGGCTAACACGCAAAAAGACTAAGCCTGGACGGCGGGTTCAAATTCTAGGAAGCTCAGGGGTGTTCTTGCAAAGTTTTGGGCCTATCTGCGATTATTTTTGAACTATCCAGGATGGCGGGTTGATTTCAAGAAAGTGAAGGGACTCTTATGCAAAAGGGCCTGGCTGAAGCGGTATGCTCGCATTTGGGCCGCCGGATCTAGATCCAACGATCCGGACCTATCCCGATCTGGATCTAATCCCACGCGTCAAATTCGGATCGGGCGGTCCAGGGCGTTTGGGCGCGTGGGGGCGGCGGCGTGTCATCGCCGGCGACGAATCCCGTGGCGGTGCAGTGCTGGGCTCGCCGGAGTTCGGCGTTTCGTGTGCTCCCGGGCTCAAATTGACCCGTGCGAGGGTCTAGGGTGTTGAGCACGGCACGACGAACACGCCTGGGCACCAAGCTGGGCTCGGGAAAGCCCGGAGCGGTGCTAGCAGCTCCGGCGGCGGGTTGGCGGGGCGAGGCTTCACCGGCGCGTGCGTTCAAGCCGTGTTTGTGCCAAACCAAGGGTGCAAAAAGGGGAAGAAGGTCGGTGTGGTGCTCACCTAGGCTCGAATCGAGCTATGAAAGCGTGCAGAGTCGACGGCGTCGGTGACGAGCGGCGGCGTGCGGGCGGGGGCTCGGGGAGGTGGCGCCGTAGGGGTCCTCGGGACTCCTGGATCGCCACGGGCAGCTTCAGGGTTGTGCTGCGAAACCAGGGGAGGGGTCAGTGAGACCGGAGGAAGACTGGCGGTGCGGAATCGACCGGGCGGAGCTTCTCACCGGCGGCGGCTCTCGGTGGAAATCCGGTGCAGACGCGGCTCGGTCCGGGGCAAGGAAACTCGAAGAAGATTCCAGGTGCTCAGGCGATCGTTTTGCGGGGGTCGTTGGCGTCCGTGGTGAGGTGGGGCGGCGTGCGCACGGTGGTGCAGAGGAGTGGCGGCACGGCGGAGCAAGGCGTGTGGCTAGGGTTGGTGGCGCGGGTGGATAGGAGGAGGAGGGGGGGCACGGGGGTTTAAAGGAGGGGCACCGTAGAACTCGCGTTCCACGCCCCGGATAAGGAAGCTCGCCGGGGATTGTGGCCGGGGATCTCGGGTTCCGTTGGCGCGCGCGAAGGAGACGGGGAAGATAGAGCTGACGAGGGGGGCCCGGGTGTCAGCGGGGTGAGGCGGGGGAGAGGCGACGCGCTGGCGGCGTGGGCCGAGCGCGAAGGCAGGCCGTGGGGCGGGCCGTGCGGGGGAGTCTGGGCCGAAGTGGCCCGCGGGAAGGGAGAGGGAGGATGGGCTTGGGCTGGTGGGTTTTTTGGGCCGGGTTAGAGTGGGGTTTGGGTTTGGTTGAGGGTTTTGGGCTTTCTATTTTCCTTTCTATTTCTATTTACTCTCTCACTTCAAAATCTAATTCAAACAAAGTTTGAATTCAAATTTGAATTTGAATTCAAACCACACTCAAATAAAATTATGCACCAGCATGAATGCAACAAAAAATTTAAACCTATGATAAATTTTAATTAATTAAGGAACAAAAATTAGATTAAATGCCAACTAAACACAATAAACCTTAGAAAATTTAACTAAAGCCAATTAACTTTATTAATAAATGCTGAAATTTAAAATTAGGGTGTTACATACCCTACCCCCTTAAAGAAATCTCGTCCCGAGATTTAGCTGGACTGGCTAGCAAAGAGATCTGGATATGTCTTCTTCAACTCATCTTCTCGCTCCCATGTAGCCTCAGCTTCACTGTGGTGACTCCACTGAACTCTGCACATCTTGATGCGCTTGTTCCGAGTAACCCTCTCTGATGTCTCCAGAATCTTCACCGGATGCTCGGTATAAGTCAGATCCTCCTGGACATCGACTCCATCCAGGGGTGCCTGCTCCTCGGGTACTCGCAAACACCTCTTCAGCTGAGATATATGGAAGACATCATGAACTCCTGAGAGGCTGAGAGGTAACTCCAGGCGATAAGCAACTTCGCCTTTCCGCTCTAGCACCTTGAATGGCCCCACATACCGAGGTGCTAACTTCCCTTTGACATTAAATCTACGGATTCCTCTCATCGGAGACACCTTCAGATACACATAATCACCAACACTAAAAGTCAGGTCTCTCCGTTTGCCATCTGCATAGCTCTTCTGTCTGCTCTGTGCAATCCTCAGATTCTCTCGCACAGCCTGGACCATCTGCTCTGCATCATCTATGATCTCAGGGCCAAAGAGCTGCTTCTCACCAATCTGATCCCAATAGAGAGGAGTCCTGCACTTTCTGCCATACAATGCCTCGAAGGGTGACTTCTTCAGACTGGCCTGATAGCTGTTGTTATACGAAAACTCAGCAAATGACAGGCACTTATCCCAACTAGTACCATACTGAATAGCACAAGCTCTCAGCATATCCTCCAACACTTGGTTGGTTCTCTCTGTCTGCCCATCTGTCTGAGGGTGATAAGCCGTACTGAAACGCAGCTTCGTATCCAACGAATCATGGAGCTGCTCCCAGAAACGAGAAGTGAACTGAGACCCTCTGTCGGATATGATCTTCTTGGGCACACCATGCAAGCAGACAATCCGAGAGATGTACAACTCTGCAAGTCTAGCACCGGAGTAAGTAGTGTTCACTGGAATGAAGTGAGCAACCTTCGTCAATCGATCCACTACTACCCAAATAGAGTTGTACCCTTTCTGTGTACGAGGCAGTCCAACAATGAAGTCCATAGTGATCTCCTCCCATTTCCACTCTGGAATCTTCAGCGGCTGTAACAGACCTGCTGGCCTCTGATGCTCAGCCTTGACACGCTGACAGGTGTCACAAATAGCCACGTACTCTGCCACTGAACGCTTCATACCATACCACCAGAAACGTTCCTTCAGATCATAGTACATCTTCGTGCTGCCCGGATGAATAGAGTAAGCTGTATCATGGGCCTCACTCAGAATCAACTTCCGAAGATCCTTCACATCTGGTACACAGATCCGGTTCTTGTACCACAAGGTACCCTGATCATCCTCTCTGAAATGAGGAGCCTTGCCCTTTCTGAGCAACTCACGAATCTCCTGCAGCTTCTCATCATCTTTCTGATGCTGCCTGATCTCTGACTCTAGAGTCGGTACTGCCTCAAATGCTGCACTGGAAGTATGATGCAAGAAGCCCAGACTCAACTGCTCGAACTCCTCGCATAACTCTGGAGGCATCTGGAAAGCCACGGCCATGTTGACATAACTTCTTCTGCTCAGAGCATCTGCTACAACATTGGCCTTGCCCGGATGGTAGTGAATCTCCAGATCATAATCCTTGACCAACTCTAGCCATCTTCTCTGCCGCATGTTCAGCTCATTCTGTGTGAAAATGTACTTGAGGCTCTTGTGATCAGTGTAGATATCACACCGCTGCCCATACAAGTAATGCCTCCAAATCTTCAGAGCATGCACAACTGCGGCTAACTCAAGATCATGAGTAGGATAATTCAGCTCATGCCGACGTAACTGCCGTGAAGCATAAGCTATCACTCTGCCCTCCTGCATCAGAACACACCCAAGACCATCCTTCGAAGCATCACAATATACCGTGAACCTCTTCGTCTGGTCTGGCAGAGTCAGGACTGGCGCCGTAGTCAACCTTTTCTTCAGCTCATCAAAGGCCATCTGACGCTCATCAGTCCATACAAAAGCCACATTCTTCTCTAGCAAGGAAGTCAAAGGCTTCGCGATCTTGGAGAAATTCTCAATGAACCTCCGATAATATCCTGCTAAGCCCAAGAAAGATCTGACTTCCTTTACTGTCTGCGGTGTCTCCCACTCGAGCACATCCTTCACCTTGCTTGGATCAACAGCAATGCCTCCCTGAGAGATAACATGACCGAGGAATGGAACCTCGTCAATCCAGAACTCGCACTTGCTGAACTTGGCATACAGCTGATGTTCTCTCAATCTCTGCAACACGAGCCTCAAATGCTCCTCATGCTCTTCTTCTGTCTTGGAGAAGATCAGAATATCATCAATGAAAATCACCACGAAGACATCCAGATAATCCATGAAGACCATGTTCATCAGATGCATGAAGAAAGCCGGGGCATTAGTCAAGCCGAAGGACATGACTGTATACTCATATAGCCCGTACTTGCAGGTGAATGCCGTCTTCGGAATATCCCCAGGACGGATCCTCAGCTGAAAATATCCCGAACGAAGATCAATCTTCGAGAATATACGAGCACCTCGAAGCAAATCGAAGAGATCCTCAATACGGGGCAGTGGATGCTTGTTCTTGATAGTGACTGCATTCAGCTCACGATAATCCACACACATCCTCTTCGAGCCATCCTTCTTATCTACTAGCAGCAATGGAAAAGCCCAAGGAGAGAAGCTGCGACGGATATAGCCCTTGGCTAGCAACTCATCAATAGTCTTCTTAACTTCTTCATGCTCTATAGGCGCCATACGGTAGGGCCGCTTTGCAATAGGAGCTGTGCCAGGCAAGAGATCAATGCAAAACTCAATGGCGCGTTCAGGCGGCATACCTGGCAGATCATCCGGAAAGACATCCGGGAATTCAGACACCACGCGAATACCGTCCGTGGGTCTAGCCTCCATCTGATGAAGAAATCCAGAAGGCTCTACTGCACTAATAACAACCTCTTGGCCACTGGAAGCTGATAACAGAACTGTCCTCTGAGCACAATCTATACGAACTCCCCATTTGGCCAGAGTCTCCATTCCCAGAATGACATCAATGCCCTTGGTGTCTAGCACCATCAGATCAGTACAGAACTCTACTCCCCTCAAAGAAACACTGACTCTCGGGCAGTAAGTGTGAGACCTCAACTGTCCTCCCGGAGAAGATACTAACAGGCACCTCTTTAATGTGCTAGTATGAATACCATGATGCTCGACAAAAGACTGAGTAATGAAGGAATGCGTAGCACCAGTATCAAAAAGCACTGTAGCTGGATATGAATTAACCATGAACGTACCAATAACCACGTTGGGAGCCTCGGCCGCTGACTCGGCCGTCACGTGGTTCACCCTGCCCTGTGCTGGCGCCCTGGGCTGAGCTGGGCGTCCCTGCTGTCCCGCCTGCGCCTTCCGGGGGCAAGCGTTGGCGTAGTGCCCCGGCTGGCCGCAGTGAAAGCAGGTGCGTGGAGGCCCCTGAGCCTGCTGTCCGGTAGGAGCTGCCGGACGTGGAGCCTGCGGTGCCGGTGGAGCTGGTAGAGCAGTACGAGCCGGAGGTGCCGGTAACCTCGGGCCCTGACCTGCCTGCTGCTGTCGAGGCGGGTACTGCTGCGGTGGCCTCTGCTGGTACTGCTGAGGAGGCTGGTACTGAGGCTGGTACTGCTGGGACTGCTGGAGTCGAGGACGAGTGTTGCTGCCGGAAGCAACGGGAACAACCTTCCTCTTCTTGTCCTCCATCTCCAAGTGCTTACGCTCAGTGTTGAGCGCACTGTCAACCAGATGGTTGAAGTCGTCGAAGCGGAGGTTGAGCAGCGCGTACTGGAGGTAGTCCTCAAGACCCTCCATGAAGTGCTCCTGCTCCTTGCGGTCATCCGCAACCTCGGCAGGGGCGTAGCGAGCCAGCTGAAGAAAGCGATCACGATACTCCGTGACCGACATAGTCCCCTGCTTCAGTGCAAGGAACTCCTTCTGTTTCATCTTCATAACGCCCGCGGGGACGTTGTGGCTGCGGAAGCGCTCCCTGAACTGGAGCCAAGTGAGAGCCTCGCGGTCGTAAACTGGGTGGGACTCCCACCAGTCCAAAGCTGCACCTCGCAGCTGTCCTGCTGCGTACAAGACGCGCTCACGGTCATCGCACTGGGCGATGTCCAGCTGACGCTCCACTGCACGGAGCCAGTCGTCAGCCTGAAGAGGGTCGGACGTGTGAGAAAACGTCGGCGGGTGACCCCTCAGGAACTCAGCACGCCTGTCGCGAGGCTGCGGCGGTGGAGGAGGCGGAGGCTGAGTGTGAGCGTGCTGAAGAGCCTGAACAGTGTTGTTCAGGGTAGCCATCATCTGCATCTGGAGCTGGAAGTACTGCTCCGGAGTCAAAGGCGGCGGCATCGGGATCCCAGTACTCTGGTTGTTCTGACCCTGCTGCTGGCCAGAACCGGAACCGGTGCTCCTGGTGTTCACCATCTGATTTGAACAAAAGATTTCACGGGTAAGGATATTGCAGGAATAAACTCAGATGGATATGATAACTCTTTGCGGAAAAAGACTCAGCCATGATAAAGTAGACAGGATAGAGTTGACTGTTTTACCCCCAACGATCTAACTCATTTTATTAATTAGTTAACTTTAACATCTGAGTGATTTTCTTTAAACAAATTTAAACTACTAAGCTATGCAATCAGTCAAAGATCCAAATCAAACATGTAGCATAATAACAAGCAGACAATTTTCACGACTTAGCCGAGTTTAGCAAAAGACTCGACTAACACAACGCGTCGCAGAACGTGCTATCGTATTATTATAAATAGGTCACCTAGCTAACTCATGGTGGTCAGATGACTGATTCAGGCCAAAATCTACGAAATCTATTCTTCATAGAGAGAAATCAAGGCAAGAAGGGTAAAAAGTCATAGAAGTCAAGGGGTATAATAGTAAAATAGTTTCAGCAGTCAAGAATTGGAGAGAAGAAGTCCTAAAACTCGACCAGTTCTATCTAGGCTTCGTCCTACAGTCGATATGGCTCTGATACCACTCTGTAACACCCGGTTTATAAAAGAACATAAACCGAGCAATCATATACGTGCCAGGATCAAGTCACACGTATATACAACAGAATGAACAGTATATCATAGCACATATCACGTAAAAAGGCATAATAAAGCGAATACGAATGTTATTTATTACAATAATGACAAAATGTCTGATACAGCGGAAGCGAAGTACAAAATACGATAAAAGCTCTCCGAAGCTGAAGCAGGGCGCCACAGGGACGTCGACTGGGAGACGAAGCACCTAGAAGTCCTCGTAGTCCTGGTAGCGCTGGACGAACTCCCTCGTGTCGGCAGGAACTGAGCAGCAGTAGCGTAGCCAAGAGGAAAAAGTAGAGAAGAGGCAAGGGTGAGTACACAACTTGTACTCAACAAGTATAACACAACTATGAGGCTCTAGGCTGGCTGACTCAACTGCATTAGCTTTTAAGTGTTGGCAAAATTTTATTAAAGCTATTTACTACTAGTTGATGAATTACCATTAACCCAGTTACATAGTAATTAATCAGAATTAATTATACTACTACTGAGAACCAAACCACGACCAAGCCACCAAGGTAAACCCCGAGAAGCACCTCCCTCGTCGGAAGGAGATAACTTCACTAATCAAAAGGAGGATCTGGGCCGCTCATAACCGTGAGCACGGCTAGTATACCAGTTTTACACTCTGCAGAGGTTGCACATCTTTACCCACAAGTCGTGAGCTATGCCAGTTGTTCATCACACTTCCTTAGGTGAGATGGCCAGCGACTCACTACGAGGCCTTTAAAAAGAATCTCGTTGGTAAGGCGTAACCGCGAGAGATAGGTCGGCGACGATGGGGCCCACCTCCGGGGGTACAAGCACAGGAGCGCAATCCAAGCACAGACCAAGCCGGAGGAGCAGGGACCATTGAAGCTTACTACTCTTGCCCCGCAGGTAAGTTACTCCAAACCAAAAAGATCTAGTTATTACGCCAAGTCTATCCCATTCTAGCCTTGTGGTAGCGCTGTTGTCCCAGGTTGTCGCTCTATGAACCGGTCCTTATGGAGAGTGGCCAACCAGGCAGTAGGCACCGTGCTGGCCCCCTAAACCATGTTTCTAAAAAAACATCTTTTAACGAGAAGTGAGCCACTCAAGCCACACAGAGTGCCACTCTCAGAATTAAGTTCAAGTAAACCATTAATCAAATTAATTAAAAAGGACCAGAGTGTGTTATAGCGCAGCAACCTAGCACAACTAACCAAAATGCAACCCAAAGGTATATATAAAGGATATAAAGTGGCTAGGACAGTCCTTATAGGCATACAGTATTAAAATGCAGTATGAAATTGTAATTAAAGGTGATAGGTTGTTCATGTTATACTTGCCTTCCTCGTACTGCTCTGGCTGCTGCTCAAAGTGCTCGGAAGACGGCTGCTCCGGGTACTGGTACTGGGGCTCCTCAGATGGATCAACGTCTACTCACGAACACATGGCCAAAACAATGCACAATAATAAGCATACAAGCAAACATTAACAAAAACTAAGAAACAGTACATCAATACATAAAAACAGCACACTAAACTAGTCTAATACTGTTCTACGCGTTACAACGATCGCGTGGATATAAAGAACGCTAAAAACGGAGCTAAAACGCATAATCTAGGCTAAAAACAAGTTCTAGGGGCTTATTTGTAAGAAAACTGAAGTTTCAGGGGCTTTTCTGCTAAAACCGAGGGCCTAAACATAAATACTGAAAAGATCCAGGGGCTAACACGCAAAAAGACTAAGCCTGGACGGCGGGTTCAAATTCTAGGAAGCTCAGGGGTGTTCTTGCAAAGTTTTGGGCCTATCTGCGATTATTTTTGAACTATCCAGGATGGCGGGTTGATTTCAAGAAAGTGAAGGGACTCTTATGCAAAAGGGCCTGGCTGAAGCGGTATGCTCGCATTTGGGCCGCCGGATCTAGATCCAACGATCCGGACCTATCCCGATCTGGATCTAATCCCACGCGTCAAATTCGGATCGGGCGGTCCAGGGCGTTTGGGCGCGTGGGGGCGGCGGCGTGTCATCGCCGGCGACGAATCCCGTGGCGGTGCAGTGCTGGGCTCGCCGGAGTTCGGCGTTTCGTGTGCTCCCGGGCTCAAATTGACCCGTGCGAGGGTCTGGGTGTTGAGCACGGCACGACGAACACGCCTGGGCACCAAGCTGGGCTCGGGAAAGCCCGGAGCGGTGCTAGCAGCTCCGGCGGCGGGTTGGCGGGGCGAGGCTTCACCGGCGCGTGCGTTCAAGCCGTGTTTGTGCCAAACCAAGGGTGCAAAAAGGGGAAGAAGGTCGGTGTGGTGCTCACCTAGGCTCGAATCGAGCTATGAAAGCGTGCAGAGTCGACGGCGTCGGTGACGAGCGGCGGCGTGCGGGCGGGGGCTCGGGGAGGTGGCGCCGTAGGGGTCCTCGGGACTCCTGGATCGCCACGGGCAGCTTCAGGGTTGTGCTGCGAAACCAGGGGAGGGGTCAGTGAGACCGGAGGAAGACTGGCGGTGCGGAATCGACCGGGCGGAGCTTCTCACCGGCGGCGGCTCTCGGTGGAAATCCGGTGCAGACGCGGCTCGGTCCGGGGCAAGGAAACTCGAAGAAGATTCCAGGTGCTCAGGCGATCGTTTTGCGGGGGTCGTTGGCGTCCGTGGTGAGGTGGGGCGGCGTGCGCACGGTGGTGCAGAGGAGTGGCGGCACGGCGGAGCAAGGCGTGTGGCTAGGGTTGGTGGCGCGGGTGGATAGGAGGAGGAGGGGGGGCACGGGGGTTTAAAGGAGGGGCACCGTAGAACTCGCGTTCCACGCCCCGGATAAGGAAGCTCGCCGGGGATTGTGGCCGGGGATCTCGGGTTCCGTTGGCGCGCGCGAAGGAGACGGGGAAGATAGAGCTGACGAGGGGGGCCCGGGTGTCAGCGGGGTGAGGCGGGGGAGAGGCGACGCGCTGGCGGCGTGGGCCGAGCGCGAAGGCAGGCCGTGGGGCGGGCCGTGCGGGGGAGTCTGGGCCGAAGTGGCCCGCGGGAAGGGAGAGGGAGGATGGGCTTGGGCTGGTGGGTTTTTTGGGCCGGGTTAGAGTGGGGTTTGGGTTTGGTTGAGGGTTTTGGGCTTTCTATTTTCCTTTCTATTTCTATTTACTCTCTCACTTCAAAATCTAATTCAAACAAAGTTTGAATTCAAATTTGAATTTGAATTCAAACCACACTCAAATAAAATTATGCACCAGCATGAATGCAACAAAAAATTTAAACCTATGATAAATTTTAATTAATTAAGGAACAAAAATTAGATTAAATGCCAACTAAACACAATAAACCTTAGAAAATTTAACTAAAGCCAATTAACTTTATTAATAAATGCTGAAATTTAAAATTAGGGTGTTACAATCCGGTAATTTCAGCTTCCGTCCCTTCCCCATCTCATTCACTGTCTTCTGCAGAATATTCTTGATTTGCTTGTTAGATGTTTCTGCTTGACCGCTGGTCTGAGGGTGATACAGAGTCGCAATGTTGTGCCTTGTCCCTAGTTCCTTGAGAAAGTTCCGGAAGGCTGAGTCAATGAAGTGTGACCCTCCGTCACTGATTACCATCCGTGGTGTGCCAAACCTTGGAAAGATAATCTCATGGAACATCTTACGAGCATGCTTTGCATCTGCGGCTCTGCATGGCATCGCTTCGACCCATTTGGAGACGTAATCTACGGCGACCAGAATATACTCGCATCCTTGGGATCTTACAAAAGGTCCCATGTAATTAATACCCCAAGCATCAAAGAGTTCGACCTGAAGATTGTAGTTCAGGGGCATTGAATCGCGAGCTGTGATCCCTCCATGCCTCTGGCAGTTTGGACATCTGCGAACGAAGTTCTTTGTATCTTCATACATAGATGGCCAATAGAAACCACTCTGCCAGATTTTAGCTTGAGTGCGAAATACACCATAGTGACCTCCATATGGTGCTGCATTGCATTTCTCTATGATCTTTTGTCCTTCTACCGTAGGTACACAATGTCTGAGTAACCCATCTGCACAGACTCGGTACAGATATGGTGCATCCCATAGGTGGTGTCTGCTCTCCTGTACTAACTTCTTTTTGCTCTCCCCTGGGGGTATATACCCCGAAACCATAAAGTTTATGATATTCGCATACCAGGGTTGCGAAGCTGTTACTTTGAGAAGCATGTCGTCCCGTAGGAAGTCATTTATCGACGGGTCTTGGGTATTCGTATTGGTCATGCATGATAAATGATCCGCCACTAAATTCTCTACTCCTTTCTTATCTTTAATTTCCAAATCAAACTCTTGGAGTAGAAGAATCCATCTGATCAACCTCGGTTTAGCATCCTTTTTAGTGAAGAGGTACTTGAGTGCGGCATGGTCTGTATAGACGATGACCTTGGTACCCACTAAATAGGATCTAAACTTGTCGATAGCGAAGACAACTGCTAGGAGCTCTTTTTCTGTTGTGGCATAATTGAGCTGAGCTCAAATGAGTGTTTTGCTTGCGTACGCGATCGTGTGATGCTTCTTATCCTTGGTTTGACCAAGTACGGCCCCCACCGCATAATCACTAGCATCACACATGATCTCGAACGGGAGCTTCCAATCTGGGGGTTGAATGATTGGAGCTGAGATGAGTGCCTTTTTGAGTGTGTTAAAGGCTTTGTGGCACTCATCCGTAAATTGGAAAGGAGCATCCTTGGCTATTAGACTTGTGAGGGATCTAGCAATCTTGGAGAAGTTTGCGATGAACCTTCGATAGAATCCGGCATGGCCAAGGAAGCTTCTGATTCCTTTCACATTGATGGTAGGCGGAAGTTGTTCAATGACTTCAATCTTCGCCTTATCCACCTCTATCCCTCTTTCGGACACTAAGTGTCCTAAAACGATGCCTTCACGAACCATAAACTGACATTTCTCCTAGTTGAGGATCAGGTCCTTTTCTTGGCATCGCTGCAAGACTCTGTATAAATTTTCTAGATAATGATCGAAGGTAGTCCCATAGACCGAGAAGTCGTCCATGAAAACTTCCATAATTTCTTGGATCATGTCGGAGAAAATGGACATCATACACCTTTGGAATGACGCGGGTGCGTTACATAACCCAAACGACATTCGTCGGTAGGCATATGTTCCATAGGGGAATGTGAACGTGGTCTTGCTCTGATCTTCGGGATGTATGGGTATTTGATGGTAACCAGAATAACCATCGAGGAAACAAAAGTAGGAGTGCTTCGCCAATCGCTCTAACATCTCATCGATGAAAGGCAGTGGGAGGTGATCCTTCTTAGTGGCCTTGTTGAGTTTTCTATAATATATACACATCCTCCATCCTGTGATTGTTCGTTGGGGAATTAGCTCATTCTTGCTATTTTCCACCACCGTCATGCCTCCTTTCTTGAGTACGACTTGGAGTGGGCTTACCCACTCACTATGCAGAACAGGATAGATAATTCTAGCATCCAGGAGTTTAAGAACATCTTTCTTTACCACCTCCCTCATAGCATTGTTCAACCTTCTTTGGGGTTCCCTAGAAGGTGCTATTGCGGGATCCAATGGGAGTCGGTGGGTACAGAGGGCAGGATTAATGCCCTTGAGATCTTGTAGGGTATAGCCTAAGACCGATCGATGCTTCTCTAGAAAAGCGATGAGCTTTTTCGTCTCGTCTTCCAAGAGTTTGTCACAGATGATTACGGGAGACTCTACATCGCTATTCAGGAAGGCGTATCTAAGCCCTGAAGGTAGAGGCTTTAGCTCAATCGGAGGTCGTGATGGCTTCTCAGTCGCGAGCAGTTCAGAAGTATCACCGGATTCTTCTTCTGCATCGCTGACTTCTTCCGGCATTTCCTCAATATCCTCCTCGAGGCCCAAGTCAAAAAACTCGGAGGTGGAAGTGGCCATTATTTCCTCGATCGGCTCTGGAATAGGGAGATCTTCCACAGAGCATGTTAATGCTCGATCCACTAGGATGTGGAATGTGTCCTTCCCTAACTTGATGTTTAAACATCCGTCTTTAGGAACATCCGAAAAGAGAGCCTTAAGGGGATGTCCTATCAAGAAGTCGAAGTTGAGATCTTCGAAGATATGGAAATTCAGACGGATTTTAACATCATTGTGCCATAGTGGCACATCGGTGATTATCCCGTAACTGCTTGAAAGAGAACCTGAAGGTCTCCTGAGCTGTCTGTCTGTCGGAGTGAGTTTGTAATTGCCTAGAAAAGCTAAGGCAAACTCATCTGACATGAGATTAGCTCCGACAACAGGACTATAGAGAGTGTCCACATTTTGATCTTGGAGGCGGCAATGGAATGAGGTGGAAGGAGAGTTTAGATAAATTGGAGATACGGATGACTCCCCTTCCTGCAGCCATTCGTTGCTGATCAAAGTTGTAAACTCTTGAACTGTCTCCCGAAGAAAATTCTCCTCTAATGGATCAGTGGGAGTGACAGGGCTTGGTGGTCACTTCTGACAGAAGTATCTTGAGGTATTGCCGAAGTCTTCAAAGACATCCGGCTCAATACTTCGGAGAAATTCCGGAGGTAGAGGGTCTTCTTCCTCCGATATTTCAGATTTATGTTCAGGGGCGGTCTCATAGATTGAATCTACTGATTGGCTCTCAGGGGGTTCTGATTCAATTTCCAAAGGCTTCGCTTGACGCATCTCGGGCTTTGTGGGGACTGGCTCGTGGATACAAATGAAAGAGGTTCTGTCCAAGATTTTGTCTAGGACTTCCCTACTTTCGGTTGGGGTAAGATGAGCAAAAGATTCCTTATTATTCTGACGGAAAGTTCAAATTTCCGTTCGTAAGGCACATATTCGTGAAAGCAGAAAGAACGCAGAATAGAATCTATCCCAAAGTTCTATCCAATTTCCATTCACACAGCCTACGACACAAATGTACCATTGCTTCGCTTCGCCCAAAAGGGAAAAAGGAAACAATTTCCATTTAAGAGTTTCGTGTGTCATGCCCGAAATTTTCTTGCATGAGCACACTTGCTCGAACTCGCGCAGATGATGGTAGGGATTTTCACAATCCCTTCCTGAAAAGGAATTTTCCTGAACAAAGGCTATGTAGCCTGAGTCGAGTTCATAGCTAGTAGAAAGAATTGGGTCAGCAGAGGGTGCTGGCTCATAGAACTCGCTCTTGGGTGAAGAGAGCTGTAAAAGGGATAGCTGCTCCATGGGTAGCGGGGGTTGAGGTAGAATCAAAGAAAAAGAAAATAGAAGATACGAGGATGACTGAGTCCGTAGATAATGTAGCTACCGTTCTCCGGCAACGGCGCCAGAAAGCTTGTTGGTATTTTGCAACGTCACGAATAAAATCCGCAAGCGCACGGATACCACTGTAGCTTTCACCCAGGAGTATATCAGGGTATCGTATCCACTAGGGAACATGAGTACGCTATCTACAGGTTCAGGTTCATCCAAGGACACACATGCTGGTGTGGAGAAGACAGAAGAGAGGACTTCCTATATTTAGAATCTATGTCTAGAAGAAGAGATCACATCGCCATTAAACTTTGAGCTAAAGGTATCGACTGGCTTATACAAGCCGATAGCTCCAATATGTGCTCTATCTGATATCCGAACGTGGAGGATTATGAAAAGGCTCGAACAAGGCTGTCACCACCTACCGGCTACCTCTACAAACCGTGGGACTATCAGACAACTGAGTGGTATAGTCCAGCCTAGACACCACGTCTACGCCTTTCCCTACTAACCTTAGCCCTGGCCAAGACTACCCTTTTCTATCCGGGGTCTTAAGCTAAGATCAAATGCTACTCGCTAGCATACACATCAACTAATATGAGGCAGAGATGATAACTTACGATCTAAACTCTAATTCCAAATAAACAAACAAAGAAAGTCTCGAACACTTACAACCGAATAAGCATCCGTCGAGGTACAAGCGGAGAAGAGTGCCGACAGACCCGGCACTTCCCCCGACTCCTCCTCACTCTCCTCCTCTTCTTCTACACCTCCTAGTCTACCTAAGCATCTAGGATGAAGGCCTCAAGCTCCAAGGGAGAAAGGTGAGTTGAGAGGGTGTGATGTGTGTGTGTTCATTCCTGTACCCCTCCCCTTGTATTTATAGGAGGGAGCCACCCCGAGATCGCAGCTCTTCTTTGCAGAACCGACATTGGGAGCCAGTGAGGAAGCACCACGTGGCAAAGTTGAGGTGGTGGGGCCCATGGGCCTGGCGGGCCAACCAGTAGGTCGGCCGGCCTGGCAGTGGCCCCACCGACCTTCCCCTTTGGTCCACGTGTTCCTTCCTAGGCCCACTTGACATTGGCACGGGTATTGGCTCTTGTACTGTTGGTTTCTTGCTCTGGTGGGCCATCTATTCCACATTCTGACACGTGTCCCGTCCTGATTTGCTGGAATGTTATGTCCTGGATTAAACCACACCATTATACTGCAAAATCAGCTGGAAATCACCTGCACACATTCTAGAACATCATCTGTGGAATCCGTTAGTAAATAAATCTATCCTAGCATTTATTCCACATTTTAGTCCCTTTTTGTGCAGGAGTTGACGGTCGAAATTGGTTGTTAATGACCGTCAACACCCATCTTTCGCGTGGAAGCAAAGCAGCCGACTTACTTGCGTAAAGTGCACGCGCTAGCTTCAGCACCGCCTTGGAAGAGCTATAAAAGGACACCCACACCTCCATTCCAAGACACACCTACACACTTGAGCCTCATTTCTCCATCATATTCTTGTAGTAGTGTCCCTCTAGGTGTTCTCCACCTAGTTGTATATTAGAAAAGAGGAGGAGAGTGAGAGTAGAAGATAGGAGGAGGAGCTGGGCTTGTCACAATCTCCTCAGCTTTTGTACCTCTACGGATCTGCTTCAACTCGAGTTGCATCCAGGTTATCTTTCGAAATTTCTGAAATTATTATTTGTCTAAATTCAGTTATTGCTTTATTTCACTTACGGGAACTCTGCTCGACCGAGTGCTCTAGTACAGGTACAGGATTAGAGTAGTAATCTCTAGTATAGACGTGGTGTCTAGGCTTGTGTTTACCTGAGTTTGCGCCCAACCCCATGGATAGTTGTGGTAGCCCCGGAGGTGATAGTTTCGACCAGGCCTTTGTATTCCACCAGTTCGGGTTGGTGTTTTCGTAGGGCTGTTGGTGGCTTGACTCCGATCACCTTTTCCCAGTCTTTTCGAGGATCGGAAAGGTACTGCCGCTCCGATGTAAGTGAAGTTTAGTGAGCCTGACCCTTTAGCATTTTGTAATCTTAGAAGTACCTTAGGAGACCCTCTCTTCCTACAAAAACATTCTTTCTACCTTCTCTTTGGTTGACCTTGGCCCCTTTCTAGTTCACTTCTCGTTCCCAGTGGAAATCGATACCTTGGAATACTCCGGGTGAAAGTGTAACACCCGGTTTATAAAAGAACATAAACCGAGCAATCATATACGTGCCAGGATCAAGTCACACGTATATACAACAGAATGAACAGTATATCTTAGCACATATCACGTAAAAAGATATAATAAAGCGAATATGAATGTTATTTGTTACAATAATGACAGAATGTCTGATACAGCGGAAGCGAAGTACAAATACGGTAAAAGCTCTCCGAAGCTGAAGCAGGGCGCCACAGGGACGTCGACTGGGAGACGAACACCTAGAAGTCCTCGTAGTCCTGGTAGCGCTGAGCGAACTCCCTCGCGTCGGCAGGAACTGAGCAGCAGTAGCGTAGCCAAGAGGAAAAAGTAGAGAAGAGGCAAGGGTGAGTACACAACTTGTACTCAACAAGTATAACACAAACTATGAGGCTCTAGGTTGGCTGACTCAACTGCATTAGCTTTTAAGTCTTGGCAAAATTTTGTTAAAGCTATTTACTACAAGTTGATGAATTACCATTAACCCAGTTACATAGTAATTAATCAAGTTTAATCATGTAACTACTGAGAAACCAAACTAAAACCAAGCCACCAAGGAAACCCCGAGAAGCACCTCCCTCGTCGGAAGGAGATAACTTCACTAATCAAAAGGAGGATCTGGGCCGCTCATAACCGTGAGCACGGCTAGTATACCAGTTTTACACTCTGCAGAGGTTGCACATCTTTACCCACAAGTCGTGAGCTACGCCAGTTGTTCATCACACTTCCTTAGGTGAGATGACTAGCAAACTCACTACGAGGCCGTTACAAAGGACACATTGGCAAGGTGTAACTGCTAAGGAATCAGGCTCCGCAACGATGGTAACCACCTCGAGGGGGTACAAGACACACAGACCAGCCTCGTAGCCTGGCCACCATTGAAGCTCACCACCCCCCATGCCCCGTCGGTAAGTTACTCCCGAACCAAAATGGCCTAATTAGTAAGCCAAGACCGTCCCATTCCAGTCTTGTGGTAGCGCTGTTGTCCCAGGTTGTCACTCTATGAACCGGTCCTTATGGAGAGTGGCCAACCAAGCACTAAGCACCGTGCTGGCCCCCTAAACCATGTTTCTAACAAAAGCCAATTTTAACGAGACGTGAGCCACTCAAGCCACACAGAGTGCCACTCTCAGAATTAAGTTCAAGTAAACCATTAGTCAAATTAATTAAAAAGGACCAGAGTGTGTTATAGCGCAGCAACCTAGCACAACTAACCAAAATGCAACCCAAGGGTATATTTAAAGGATATAAACTGGCTAGGAAATCCTTAAAGGCATACAGTATTAAAATGCAGTATGAAATTGTATTTAAAGATGATAGGTTGTTCATGTTATACTTGCCTTCCTCGTACTGCCCCTGCTGCTGCTCAAAGTGGTCCGAAGACGGCTGCTCCGGGTACTGGTACTGGTGCTCCTCAGATGGATCAACGTCTACTCACGAACACATGGCCAAAACAATGCACAATAATAAGCATACAAGCAAACTCTAACAAAAACTAAAGAACAGTACACCAATATATGAAAACAGCACACTAAACTAGTCTAAAACTATTCTACGCGCTACAACGATCGCGTGGATATAAAGAACGCTAAAAACGGAGCTAAAACGCGTAAACTAGGCCTACAACAAGGTTCAGGGGCTTAAATGCGATAAAAACTAAGTTTCTGGGGTTTTTCTGCAAAAACTAGGGACTTAAACATAATTAACCATTAAATCTAAGGGCTAGCGTGCAAAACTGACGGCTCAGGACTGCGGGTTCTAATCTGAGAAAAGCCAGGGGCCTAAGCAAAAAAAACAGGGCCTGGTTGGAAATTATTTTGAACTGGATGGAGCGCGGCTTGATTTCGGAAGAACACAGGGGCTATTTTGCACAAACGCCAGTGCTGACCGTTTTTGGTTTGGTTGACCTCGGGCTAGATCTATTGTGAGCCGTGGAGCTGCGATCGGATGGTCACGATGAGTCTGGGCGCGCGGGGCAGCGGCGCTGCTCGCCGGAGACGGCGTCCCCGCGGCGGTGCACGGCTGGGGATCGCCGGACCGGCCAAACTTGGCCGTCCGGGCACGAAAACGAGCGTGGCTAGGCTCTAGAGACTGCGCGCGGAACGGTCAGAACACCTAGGGCATCCGCGCGGGCCTCCGATGGGCATGCAAGCGGCTGGGAGGCGCTGCGGCGGCGGCTATCGCCGGAGTGCGCGAGCTCGGGTGGCTAGGGTGTAATACAGCTAAAACAACCCGCAAAGCAGAGAGGGGAGGTGGGTTTGGGGCTCACCGGGGGTCGAGTCGGCCGGATTGCGCAGCGCAGAGAGCCGGCGGCGAGGTCGTGCGGCGGTCACGGGCGGCACTCGCGGAGAAGGGTGCTGCGGGGCTCCTCCTAGCCTCTGGGTGGCACGGGTCGATGCCTGGCGTCACTGTGAAGCAGGTAGAGGGGTCAGCTGGATCCGGCGCGCCACGGCGGCGAGAAAACCGGGCGGCGGAGTCTTTACCGGCGGCGTTGAAGTTCTGCTATGGCGGAGCTAGACAGGGGCGGTGGGAATCGGGTTCTGGTGGCGCTGGAGTGTAGGGGTGGCGTGTGCAGCGTAGGGGAAGGCCGGGCTGTGTTTAAGGAGGCCGTGCCGAGATCCCGGGTGGTGCGATAAGGAAGGATGCCCGGAGAATTTGGCGGCGGGCTCGGGCGTGACCGGCGCGAGGAAAACGGGATCGCGCAACAGCTCGGCGTGATCCCGAACTTGGGTGGCGGCGCTTCTAGAAGTAAAAGGGGCAGGGGTGGCTGGCGAGTGGCCCTGCGTGGTCCGGTATGACCCACGGGGCAGCGGGGCTCGGCACGGGCGGAGCAGGGAGTCCGGCGACGATTTCGGGCGGAGGAAGGGGAAGGTCCTGCCAGCGGGCCCGGCTGGACAGAGAGACAGGGAGGGATGCGGGCGACGCGGGTGCAGCGGGCCTAGCGCGTGGGAGAGGGTGGGCCGGAGCGCTTGGGCCGGTGCGGGGAGCTAAGGGGGTGAACTGGGCTGAGCGTGAGTGAGGGATGTGGGCCGCAGGGGAGAGAGGGGGAGAGCTGCTGCGTGGGTGGGCCGCGCGGGTAGAGCGGACTGGGCTGAGGTGGGTTTGGGTTTTCTTTAACCTTTTCTATTTCTATTTTCTAATTCAAACAAAGCTATTTGAATTCAAACAAAATTTGAATTCAACTCCTATGCATTCAAACAAAAATAAAACCATGCACCAGCATGAATGCAACAAAAATTTAAACCTATGATAAATTTTAATTACTTAAGAACAAAATTAAATTAAATGCCATACTAGACACAATAAACCTTAGAAATTTAAATAAAGCCAATTAAATTTATTAATAAATGCTGAAATTTAAATTAGGGTGTTACAGTAAAACAGTCCACTCTATCCTGTGCTTAAATTTGTTTAAAGAAAATCACTCTGATGTTAAAGCTAACTAATTAATAAAATGAGTTAGATCGTTGGGGGTAAAACAGTCAACTCTGTCCTGTCTACCTTATCATGGCTGAGTCTTTTTCCGCAAAGAGTTATCATATCCATCTGAGTTTATTCCTGCAATATCCTTACTCGTGAAATCTTTTGTTCAAATCAGATGGTGAACACCAGGAGCACCGGTTCAGGTTCTGGCCAGCAGCAGGGTCAGAACAACCAGGGTACTGGGATCCCGATGCCTCCGCCCTTGACTCCGGAGCAGTACTTCCAGCTCCAGATGCAGATGATGGCTACCCTGAACAACACCGTTCAGGCTCTTCAGCAGGCTCACACTCAGCCTCCGCCTCCTCCACCGCCGCAGCCTCGCGACAGGCGTGCTGAGTTCCTGAGGGGTCACCCGCCGACGTTTTCTCACACGTCCGACCCTCTTCAGGCCGACGACTGGCTCCGTGCAGTGGAGCGTCAGCTGGACATCGCCCAGTGCGATGATCGTGAGCGCGTCTTGTACGCAGCAGGACAGCTGCGAGGGGCAGCTTTGGACTGGTGGGAGTCCCACCCAGTTCATGACCGCGAGTCTCTCACTTGGCTCCAGTTCAGGGAGCGTTTCCGCAGCCACAACGTCCCCGCGGGCGTTATGAAGATGAAGCAGAAGGAGTTCCTTGCACTGAAGCAGGTAATCTTAAATATAATCACTCAGCGGTTTCTTTTGAGCTAATGCTCCTTGTTCTATCCTTATGAATCTTGAGTTAATCTTCCGATATCTATCTGTCTTTGTGAATTCAGGGGACTATGTCGGTCACGGAGTATCGTGATCGCTTTCTTCAGCTGGCACGCTACGCCCCTGCCGAGGTTGCGGATGACCGCAAGAAGCAGGAGCACTTCATGGAGGGTCTTGAGGACTACCTCCAGTACGCGCTGCTCAACCTCCGCTTCGACGACTTCAACCATCTGGTTGACAGTGCGCTCAACACTGAGCGTAAGCACCTGGAGATGGAGGACAAGAAGAGGAAGGTTGTCCCCGTTGCTTCCGGCAGCAACACTCGTCCTCGACTCCAGCAGCCCCAGCAGTACCAGCCTCAGTACCGGCCTCCTCAGCAGTACCAGCAGAGGCCACCGCAGCAGTATCCGCCTCGACAGGCAGCAGGCTGGGCAGGGCCAGAGGTTACCGGCACCTCCGGCTCGTGCTGCTCCACCAGCTCCACCGGCACCGCAGGCTCCACGTCCGGCAGCTCCTACCGGACAGCAGGCTCAGGGACCTCCTCGCACCTGCTTTCACTGCGGCCAGCCGGGGCACTACGCCAACGCTTGCGCCCGGAAGGCGCAGGCGGGACAGCAGGGGCGCCCAGCTCAGCCCAGGGCGCCACTTCAGGGCAGAGTGAACCACGTGACGGCCGAGTCAGCGGCCGAGGCTCCCAACGTGGTTATTGGTACGTTCATGGTCAACTCCCATCCAGCTTCAGTGCTTTTCGATACTGGTGCTACTCATTCTTTCATCACCAAGTCATTTGTTGAGGAGCATAGTTTCTTTACCACTGCATTAAAGAACTGTCTGCTAGTTTCTTCACCGGGAGGGGAGTTGAGATCCCATATTGTTTGCCCCCGAGTCAGTGTAGCCATAAGGGGGGCAATGTTCAGTGCTAATCTGAGGGTGCTGGACACCAAGGGTATCGATGTGATTCTGGGAATGGATACTCTTGCCAAGTGGGGAGTCAGAATTGATTGTGCTCATCGAGCAGTTCACCTGACAGCATCTGATGGCCAAGAGGTGACAGTCAGTGCTTCAGAACCCTCGGGATTTCTTCATCAGATGGAGGCTAGACCCACGGACGGTATTCGCGTGGTGTCTGAATTCCCGGATGTCTTTCCGGATGATCTGCCAGGTATGCCGCCCGAACGCGCCATTGAGTTTTGTATTGATCTCTTGCCTGGCACAGCTCCTATTGCAAAGCGGCCCTACCGCATGGCACCTATAGAGCATGAAGAGGTCAAGAAAACTATTGATGAGTTGCTAGCCAAGGGCTATATCCGTCGCAGTTTCTCTCCTTGGGCTTTTCCATTATTGCTGGTAGATAAGAAGGATGGCTCGAAGAGGATGTGTGTGGATTATTGGGAGCTGAATGCAGTCACTATCAAGAACAAGCATCCATTGCCCCGTATTGAGGATCTCTTCGATTTGCTTCGAGGTGCTCGTATATTCTCGAAGATTGATCTTCGTTCGGGATATTTTCAGCTGAGGATCCGTCCTGGGGATATTCCGAAGACGGCATTCACCTGCAAGTACGGGCTATATGAGTATACAGTCATGTCCTTCGGCTTGACTAATGCCCCGGCTTACTTCATGCATCTGATGAACATGGTCTTCATGGATTATCTGGATGTCTTTGTGGTGATTTTCATTGATGATATTCTGATCTTCTCCAAGACAGAAGAAGAGCATGAAGAGCATCTGAGGCTTGTGTTGCAGAGATTGAGAGAGCATCAGCTGTATGCCAAGTTCAGCAAGTGCGAGTTCTGGATTGACGAGGTACCATTCCTCGGTCATGTTATCTCTCAGGGAGGCATTGCTGTTGATCCAAGCAAGGTGAAGGATGTGCTAGAGTGGGAGACACCGCAGACAGTGAAGGAAGTCAGATCTTTCTTGGGCTTAGCTGGATATTATCGGAGGTTCATTGAGAATTTCTCCAAGATCGCGAAGCCTTTGACTTCTTTGCTGGAGAAGAATGTGGCTTTCGTATGGACTGATGAGCGTCAGAAGGCCTTTGATGAGCTGAAGAAGAGGTTGACTACGGCGCCAGTCTTGACTCTGCCAGACCAGACGAAGAGATTCACGGTATATTGTGATGCTTCGAAGGATGGTCTTGGGTGTGTTCTGATGCAGGAGGGCAGAGTGATAGCTTATGCTTCACGATAGTTACGTCGGCATGAGCTGAATTATCCTACTCATGATCTCGAGTTAGCCGCAGTTGTGCATGCTCTGAAGATTTGGAGGCATTACTTGTATGGGCAGCGGTGTGATATCTACACTGATCACAAGAGCCTCAAGTATATTTTCACGCAGAATGAGCTGAACATGCGGCAGAGAAGATGGCTGGAGTTGGTCAAGGACTATGATCTGGAGATTCACTATCATCCGGGTAAGGCCAATGTTGTAGCAGATGCTCTGAGCAGAAGAAGTTATGTCAACATGGCCGTGGCTTTCCAGATGCCTCCAGAGTTATGCGAGGAGTTCGAGCAGTTGAGTCTGGGCTTCTTGCATCATACTTTTAGTGCAGCATTTGAGGCAGTACCGACTCTAGAGTCAGAGATCAGGCAGCATCAGAAAGATGATGAGAAGCTGCAGGAGATTCGTGAGTTGCTCAAGAAGGGCAAGGCCCCACATTTTAGAGAGGATGATCAGGGTACCTTGTGGTACAAGAACCGGATCTGTGTGCCAGATGTGAAGGATCTTCGGAAGTTGATTCTGAGTGAGGCCCATGATACAGCTTACTCTATTCATCCGGGCAGCACGAAGATGTATTACGATCTGAAGGAACGTTTCTGGTGGTATGGAATGAAGCGTTCAGTGGCAGAGTACGTGGCTATTTGTGACACCTGTCAGCGTGTCAAGGCTGAGCATCAGAGGCCAGCAGGTCTGTTACAGCCTCTGAAGATTCCAGAGTGGAAATGGGAGGAGATCACTATGGACTTCATTGTTGGATTGCCTCGTACTCAGAAAGGGTACAACTCTATATGGGTAGTAGTGGATCGATTGACGAAGGTTGCTCGGTTTATGTTCTTTTATAAACCGGGTGTTACAGAAAGCTACAGCCATATCCGTGCGCTTGCAGATTTATCTGTTTGCGTTAACAAATACCAACAGCTGTGCTCCCCATCACTTTTTTCTCCAGCTGCCTCGTCATCTGCACAACAAAGATCAGATATTAGTAGTATCTAAGAGATATTCCATAAGGTAAAATCCTTCTTGGATTAGGTTGGAGATGAAAGAGCGCTAAGGAAAAATAAAAAGGATGATTAGTGCTTGGAAATGGAGGATTACTCTTAAAAAGCTCCACGTCCTCCTACAGAAAAACAAACCCTGTCAGAATCCTACTAGGTCAAAGGACTCAATCAATACATTTTGACTACTTTAGACCATACCTGATTTGGAGGGTTTGAAGTCGAGAAGGTATCAGGAACAACAGGTACATCCTTCACATTTGTTAGTAGTTGCTGAATACAACTAAAAACCTCTTCATCCGAGATCTCTTCCTCTAAATACCTTGATGAATCAGTTGTTCCTTGATACTGGAAACCAAGTGTTTCCCGAGCCTGCAGCGACTGGATTCTTCTTTTCATCTAGTCAAACACAACAGCCTCCCCAGTCAAATTCTTCTACCTAAGCTCGGCAATCCTTGCGAGTAGTTTGGGGATTTGGCTGTTATCGACTGGTTTCTTGTTCCAATCTGGCCATTGGGTTGGAGGGCCTAGAGTAATCGCTGGTAAGGTTTCCCATTGGTTTCTATGTACAACCATTTGGGTTTCCAATCGATTACTTTGCTACTAAGCTTATAGGGGATATATACTTTGTCCTTCCCCTGTCTAAGTTGAAGACCCGTACCTCCTACTATATCTAGATTGTAGGAATCTAGTTGCGGCTTGAGGTGGACAAGAAATCAAAAGACTTCAAAATGGGGCTCGATGCCCAGAAAAGCTTCACACAAGTGCACGAAGATGGAAATATGAACGAAAGTGTTTAGGGTCAAGTGGTGAAGCTGAATCTATAATAATGCAGGAGCCCAGAGAAGAAAGCTGAACAAGGGAGCCCCAATCCCCGTTCAAAATAAGGGGCAAAAGCTATGATTTTGCTCGTATTTTCATATGGACGATCTTCACCCAAGGCAGGACACCATTGGATGACGGATTTCTCCGGCAACAGACCATCTGAAACTAGGGTTGCCAAGTCAGAGTTGGAACACTTACTTGGCACCCATCCATCCTCGCGGGTTGGCTCCGCAGCTACGCCCTTGCCCTTGCTCGACTTCTTGGGAGCCATCCGAAAATCCACAGGGCGCTTCACGCGCATACAATGGCTAAACCCTAAGGGATTAGGAAGCGAAGGAGAACAAGGGGTTTTTAGATCTGGAGGTTTGAGGAAAGAGCAAGAACAGATCTAAATAGTAAAAAGGGAGAATGGCGGCCGGTGGGATAAAACCTAGTTACCGTTCTATTTTATAGTAGCGATGGCACAATGGTAAATACCCAGAAGGTTAACAGTCAGTTACCAATTACGGTAAAAGCGGGATTTTTTGAGATATTTCTTTTTTCTGAGATTACATTCCAGAAAAAGAAAACACTCACATCCCTTGACAATTACTTGGCTTATCTTCCTTCTTATGGGATTACGTTCCAGAACAAAGGAAAAGTACTCGACACAGTACAACAACTCGAGTACTTTTCTCTAAATTGCTTTACAATGACTCGGGTCTGCATGCACACCTCCTGGATCTCCTAGAGCTTCTGATGGAGGCCTGCTGCAGCTAGATCGGCCCGAGGCCGTGACAAAGTACAAATTTGTTATTCCCACTATGGGAATAATGATACTCGTATTCTGGGAGAAAAGTTTCAAGAGTAAGGAGGCATATTACAATAATCGCCTCACAAGATCTCTTGTAGCATCTTGCAGAGAAATTTCTCCTTCTCCTTGAATATGTTGTGACAAGATTAAGTCTCCTTACCAGAGATGGCAGTTCTTGGGCACCCAGAAACAAGTAACCCCAAGAGTATGACACAACTAGATGTCACTCATCCCCTGAAACGTGGTGAATTTCCAATCCTGATAACTTGTTCTCGAGTTTTCTGATTTCTTCGACATATGCATCCATTGTGTCCTTATTGATGTCCCACTCTTTATTTACTTGCAGGACGACGAGTAGAGGATCGCCGCAGACAAGTATTCGCTTGATACCGAGAGAAACTGCTAGGCGAAGCCCGTGTAGCAGTGCCTCATATTTTGCTTCATTGTTGGAGACTTTAAACAGGATCTGGAATACATATTTCAACTGCTCTCCATTGGGAGAGATGAATAGAACTCCCGCGCCGCCTCCGTCGAGCTGGAGTGAACCATCAAAATACATTACCCAATGCTCTGGGACGTTGTGAGGTGCTGGGATTTGATTTTCCCACCATTCAGCTAAGAAGTCGACTAGTGCTTGCGACTTGATTGCTGTTCTTGGCTTGAAGTTGATTTCCAAGGCTCCCAGGTCAACTGTCCACTTTGATATTCGTCCGGTGGCATCCCGATTGTGGAGTATATCCGCTAATGGGAAGTCAGTAATTACTGAGATCTTGTACTCGTTGAAATAATGTCGAAGCTTCCTGGAGGTGATTAGAATCCCATACAGAACTTTTTCAATTGATGGATATCTAACTTTTGATTCTAAGAGTACTTCGCTAATGAAGTAGACTGGTCTCTGGACGCCGTAAGCGTGGCCTTCCTTCGGGCGTTCGACTACTATCGCCGTGCTGACTACATGAGTAGTTGTAGCGATGTAGAGGAGTAGTTCCTCGCTGGATAGTGGAGCTGTAAGAATTGGCGGTGACAGGAAATGATGTTTGAGATTCTTGAGTGCTTCCGCGGCTTCTGTAGTCCACTCAAATTTGTCTTGTCGCTTGAGGAGCTTGAAGAAATGTAGACCCCGTTCACCAAGCCTGGACAAGAACCGATTCAAGGCTGCCATGCAGCTTGTAAGCTTCTGGACATCCTTGATGGTACCTGGAGCATCCATGGCCATGATGGCATTGATCTTCTCTGGGTTAGCCTCGATTCCTCGGTTGTTGACGATGAATCCGAGTAGTTTTCCAGAGGGTACGCCGAAGACACACTTGGTTGGGTTGAGATTTCAGCGAAACTTTCAGAGGCTGTTGAAGGTTTCTTCCAAATCAGCTATGAATTGATCCTGGGTCTTGGTTTTGACAACGATGTCATCAACATAGGCTTCAACATTGCAATGTAGCTGGTTAGCAAAGCACAGCTGTATCGCGCACTGATAGGTGGCACTAGTGTTCTTCCACCCAAAAGACATGGTCTTGTAGGCGTATGCCCCATAAGGGGTGATGAATGCCGTCTTGATTTGGTCTTCTTCTTTCAGGGCGATCTGGTGATAGCCTGAATAGCAGTCGAGGAAGGATAATAGGACGCATCCTGCAGTCGAGTCGATTACTTGATCTATGAGAGGTAGCCCGAAAGGATCCTTTGGGCAATGCTTATTTAGATCAGCGTAGTCGACACACATCCTCCACTCGTTGTTATTCTTCTTCTGGACGAGTACAGGGTTGGCCAACCATTCAGGATGATAGACCTCTTTGATAAAGCCTGTAGCGAGTAGTTTTGCCAGCTCTTTATTGATGGCTTCTCGCTTGTCCGGGGAGAAACGTCGCAGCCGTTGCTTCTTTGGTGTGGCTTTGGGGTCGACTTTCAGAGTATGCTCGATCAACTCCTTGGGCACCCCTGGCATATCCGCTGATTTCCACGCGAATACATCTCGGTTGTCCCTAAGGAAGTTGACGAGCTCGAGTTCCTATTTGTCACCCAAGCCAGCTCCGATGATGGCGGTTTTGGAGTCGTTTCCCTCTTGCAGCTGAATAGTCTTGGTGCCCACATCACCGGCTGGCTTAATAGGCGACTCGCTTGGCTTCTTGGAAGGCATCGAGTCCATGTTGAGTGAGAGTTCCTTGGCGGCAGCGAGTATTTCACTGATAGAGATAGAGACCCTGAACCATGGAAGTGTGATCTATTGCTTTCTTGTCACACTCGAAGGACTTGAGGAGGTCCCCTCGCAAGGAAATGACTCCTGTGTTGTCCGGCATCTTGAGGAGTAGGTATACATAGTGTGGCACTGCCATAAACTTGGCGAGCGGCGGTCTTCCCAGTATGGCATGACAGGAAGATCCGAAGTCGGCTACTTCGAACTTGATGTACTCCATTGTTGAAGCTCACTAATGACCATTTCCAAGCGTCAACTTGATCAGAAAATCATGAGAGTTTGCATTTCTTACACGTACTTATATTCAATAAATTCCCTAAACAACACTTTCCCTTCTAGAATATGCAAGTTATGTTTTTGAGCTAATATGCAGGTTGCAAGCACACTTTGGCCCAGCAGAAAATCACAAAAAATATCAGAGTACCGATTCAAGCTCAAATGGACCAAGTGTCGCCCAAGAACCGAAGCAAAACAAGTCAAGACAGGCCAACCCCAGCGTGGATCAGACAAGGAGGCCCAGACAAGCCCAACCCCTAGCAGTTGGGGGCGGTTGGCGGCCAGGGCAGGCCGGCCGACCTATAGGGAGGCCGACCAGGCCCATGGGCCCCACCGCCTCAACTTTGCCACGTGGCGCCTCCATGTTGCTCCTTTAGGTCGGTTTGGGGTGCTGCGGCCGGTGGCTCCCTCCTATAAATACAAGGGGGGCAGTGTAACACCCAAATTTAATTTTCCTATTTAATAATAAATTTAATTGGCTTTATTTAATTTTCTAGGATTCAATTTGCTTAGCCTTGCATTTATAATTTATTTCAGCTTCATAAAGTAATTAAAATTTATTTTAGGGCTAACATGTTTGTACATTCATGCTGGAGCATTGTTTTATTCGTTTGAGTGCTAGGGTTGAATTCAAATTCGAATTTGAATTCAAATAGTTTGAGTTGAGTTTGAAAAGAAAAAGGAAATAGAAAGGAGAAAAGAAACCAAAACCCAGCCAAACCCAAACCTCGGCAGCCCAAGTCAGCCCAATCCTTCTCTTCTCTCCCCACCGGTCCACCTGTCTCTTTCCCTCTCACGCTCGCTGCCCGCTCGCGCAGCCCCGGCCCAAGCGTCGCGGCCCAGCTCTCTCCGCTCTGCCCAGCTCCACCCCGCGCCTGAGCCAGCGCCGCGCGCGCTGTCCTCCGTCCGACACCCTATGCCCGCTGACAGCCACTCTTTCCCCATGCGCACGCGCTCCCTTCCCTCAGCCCTGGGTCCACCTGTCGGCGCCAACCTTCGCTCGCCTCGCCTCTTAGTGGACAGCACAGCACCCCGGGCCCGCTTGTCGGCGACACAAGCCCCGTTCTCCCAGCCCGCACCTGCGCGCGCGCCTTCTCTCGCTGCCCCGCCTGGCCCACCTGTCGGCAAAATCCCCTACCTCCCTTCCTTCCCCGCGAGCTAACCGAGCCGAGCTTCCCGGCGAGATCCTCGCCCGTGTGCCCCACGGCACGGACGCCCAGATCCCGCCCGGCCTTTAATTGGCCCTCGCGGAACCTCTGCGCCCACCATCTCACCCCGCAGCGCCGCAACCAACCCTAGCCGCCGCATCCACGCCGCTCTGCCTCGCCACGCCTCTGCTCCGCCACGGACCAGCCACGCCACGGCCTCCCAGCCCCGGACAACCCCCGCTGGAGCTTCGCCCCGTGCCCAAGAACCACCCTCGAGCTCGCTTGCCCCGGTCTGAGCCATGCCTACGCCGGATTTCAACCCTCGACCCGCCGCCGGTGAGTAGCTCCGCCGCTCGATTTCTCGCCGCCGGTGGTCCCTGACCCGTCCTGACCCCCCGTAGAACCTCCGCAGGGACTCCACGCGACGAATCACGGGATCCAGGAGCCCGGAGGCGCCTCGCAGCTGCTCCTTCCCCGACTCCGACCGGACGCCGCCGCGCGATCTCACCGCCGGTACAGCTGCGCCACTTCCCCGTCCGATTCCACGCACGGTGAGCACCATCCCAACACCCCTCTTCCTTTGCGCAAAGTTTCATAGGCTGGAGCACCCTTTAGGTGGCTGCGCATCGCACGCCGGCGATGCCCTGCTGTGCAGAGCCACCGCCGCCTTTGCTCTCGCCGCCACGGACTCCCACGAGCCCAGCCAAGGTTTCCAGTGGACTATGCATGCCATGGCGGTGCTCCACGGCCAAAACTCGGCCCGAATCAGCCACGGGAGCGCTGGATTGGCCTCCTCCGGCGAACCTCTGTCGCCTCCGCTCGCCGCCGGTGTTAGTTCAACAGCGCAGCGCCGCCGCCCGCGCCTCAGCGCGCCTCTGGCCGCCCGATCCCGCGCGGACGAATCAGATTAGAAAGGGCGTACCAGTTCGCTAGACTTTTTGCTAAAGAGCCCTCGGGCTTTTGCTGAATCAACCTGCCGTCCAGTCGCGTGCAAAAGTATTTGCATGCTGGTCCTGTTTTTAGCGTTTTAGCCCCCGATCTTTTCCCTTTTAGAACCCGCAGTCCAGCCCTTGACTTTTTGCGCGTTAGCCCCTGAGTCTATGGGTTAATTGCGTATAAGTCTCCGGTTGTTGCCCAGAAACCCCTGGAACTCCAGTTTTCTTACAAATAGGTCCCTAGAACTTGTTTTTGGCCTAGATTTTGCGTTTTAGCTCCGTTTTAAGCGTTCTTTATATCCACGTGATCGTTGTAACGCGTAGAATAGTTCTAGCTTAGTTTTGTTTGCTGTTTTCATGTATTGTTGTACTGTTTCTTAGTATTTGCTATTGTTTGCTTGTATGTTTATGTTGTGTATTGCTTTTGGCCATGTGTTCGTGAGTAGACGTTGATCCTTCGGAGGAGCACCAGTACCCGGAGCAGACAACATCTTTATAGCAGTTTGAGCAGCAGGAACAGTTTGAGGAAGGCAAGTATAACATGAACAACCTATCACTTTTAAATACACTTTCATACTGCATTTTAATACTGTATGCCTATAAGGACTTTCCTAGCCACTTTATATTCTTTATATATATCCTTTGGGTTGCTTTTTGGTTAGTTGTGCTAGGTGCCACGCTATAACACACTTGGTCCTTTTTAATTAATTTGATTAATGGTTTATGCAACTAAATTCTGAGAGTGGCCCTCTGTGTTGGCTTGAGTGGCTCACGTTTCGTTAAAATATGTTTTGTTAGAAACATAGTTTAGGGGGCCAGCACGGTGCTTACTGCTGGGTTGGCCACTCTCCATAAGGACCGGTTCATAGAGCGACAACCTGGGACAACAGCGCAACCACAAGACTGGAATGGGACGGTCTTGGCGTAATAATTAGGTCTTTTTGGTTTGGAGTAACTTACCTGCGGGGCAAGGGTGGTAAGCTTCTATGTCCCTCGTACTGAGTGGCCTCGTCTATGGTATTCTTGACGCCCACTAGACCTGCTCCATAGTCGCCGATCCAACCCTCGCGGTTGCTCCCTACCAACGAGATTCTTTATAAAGGCCTCGTAGTGAGTTTGCTAGTCATCTCACCTAAGGAAGTGTGATGGACAACTAGCGTAGCTCACGACTTGTGGGTAAAGATGTGCAACCTCTGCAGAGTGTAAAACTGGTATACTAGCCGTGCTCACGGTCATGAGCAGCCCAGATCCTCCTTTTGATTAGTGGGGTTATCTCCTTCCGACGAGGGGGGTGCCTCTCGGGGTTACCTTGGTGGTTTCGGTTTGGTTCTCAGTAGTAACATGATTAATTTTGATTAATTACTATGTAACTGGGTTTATGGTAATTCATCAACTTGTAGTAAATAGCTTTAATAAAATTTTGCCAAGACTTAAAAGCTAATGCAGTCAGTCAGCCAACCTAGAGCCTCATAGTTTGTGTTATACTTGTTGAGTACAAGTTGTGTACTCACTCTTGCCTACTCTACTCTTTTTCTTCTTGGGACACTCTACTGCTCCTCAGTTCCTGCCGACGCGAGGGAGTTCGCTCAGCGCTACCAGGACTAAGAGGACTTCTAGGCGTTCGTCTCCCAGTCGACGTCACTGTGGCGCCCTGCTCAGCTTTGGAGAGTTTTTATCGTATTTTGTACTTCGCTTCCGCTGTATCAGACATTTTGTCATTAATGTAATAAATAACATTCGTATTCGTTTTATTTATATCTTTTTCGTGATATGTGCCGTGATATACTGTTCATTCTGTTGTATATACGTGTGACTTGATCCAGGCACGTATATGATTGCTCGGTTTATGTTCTTTTATAAACCGGGTGTTACAGGCAGGTGGGGGGTAGAGAATAGGACACACACACATCTCACTTCACTCACCTCTCAAGTTCCTTCTTGCATAGTCTTTAGGCTTAGTGGAGTTTTGGAGAAGTCTAGGAGTCATCGAGTCGCCGGAGTTGCTCGAGAGTCTGGTATGGGTTCATCTCTAGCTCTCTCTTGAAATATTCGGTCATTTGTAATAGAATTAGACTATGGTTACCAATATCTGCTTGTAGTATATTCTGAGTTATCGAGTATATGCTTCTTTTCATGGTTGCATTATTATTCAATGATCTCATTGCATAATTGCCCTGTGCTGGAGATAGTTAGTCTTTTGTTCCTAGAACTCTATCAACTGTTCCAGTATTCGTAAGATTGCTCTAGTGTGATGTCTGTCCATCCGGAGGGTGGGGGCTCCGCGCGGGACACTAGAGTATCCCTTACTAGTGTAGACATGGTGTCTAGATTAGCTAAGAGTTGCTGGATGTCAACAATACCCACAGTTTGTAGAGGTAGCCGGCAGGTGGTGACAGCCCTGTCCGAGGCTTTTAGTAATCCTCCACGTTCGGTATGGGGGGTAGGAGGTACATAAAGTCGCCAGGGTGTACGTGCTCTTCCCGTTACTTCGATAGCGATCTCCCTGTTGTGTAGTTTAATCTCTGACAAGCTAACTAATGAGAAAGTGTAGATATAGCTAGCCTAGCATAGCTGACTCGAGCTCTGACTTTTACCTTGCTCCCGGCCTAAAGCAATCTTTATCTTTTATTTATCCAAGAGGGTAGTTTGTGCGTGTGTCACACTACCTCCTACCATGTTATTATCTTACCCCTGTTTATGCATGAGAATATCCAATCTAGATAGAGCTCACGAACTAATCTATATACTCTCCCACTCATCGCCTTCCCTGCGGAAATATAAATGACACCCTGGTATACTCCCGGGTAAAATGCTACAGCGGTATTCCGTGCGCTTGTGGATTTATTCGTGGTTCATGAAATACTGCCACTCCAAACTTGGCGTCTGTGGGCGTCATCGCCAGGTGACGTTGGTAGGCGCCAACAAGCATTTTTGGCGCCGTTGCCGGGGAAGGCATAGAGTGGAATATATAGATAAAGTTGTGAACAAAATCGAGATTGGTATTCGCATGCTAAACAGGCTAACTTGGCTTTGTTTTCTTATCTTCGTTGATATGAAAATAGGGTAGTGTATGTCCAGTTTCGACTTGCCGCAAAACTTTCATTCCGATCCAGAGTCTCTTTTGAGGAGGACGTGAGCTCGTCTCATATCACCACGGAGATCACTCTCGGCAGTTGATCGAGTCATCGCATCATCGTCAGCTCCTAGAGCTATGGTCCAGAAGACACTCCGTGATTACTCTGCTCCGTCTGCTAGCCAGGTCCCAACCGGACCCGAGATTAACACCGGAGGAGAAAATTTCGAGATCAAGACGGGTCTCATTACGATGGTGTAGGCCAGCCCATTCTGTGGCAAGGCCAATGAGGATGACAGCGCTCATCTCCAGCAGTTCTAACCAGCCTACCTTGAGAGATCTTGTCTACGGCCAAGCGAAGATCAATGAGTCCCTTCAGAAGAAGTTGGCCGCTATGGACAAAACTCTGGAGACTATCCATGTTAAGATGGACGGATTCTCCACAACTATGAAGAACCAGCTGAGTTTCAACAAGGCGTTACAAACTCAATTGGCTCAATTAGCTGCTGCTACACCTGTTGCTGAACTAGGGAAGATCCCGGGGCAACCCGAGTCTACTCTAGAAAGCGTGAATGCCGTTAATGCATTGTGGAAAGAGTCCCTTAGCAGGACACCCCTCAGCTATGCAGAGAAGCTCACATGCCCAAGAAGAGGTGTGTGGGGCGAGTTAGCAGCCACAATATGAGAAGATCCTGGAACCCCAGTGATCAGCTGCTTAATCTTTGATTATGAATTTGATCACGCCCTTTGTGACCTTGGAGCCAGCGTCAACATCATGCCCAAGGTGACTTTCGAGAAGTTAGGCTATCCATCAATTTCCCCTACCACTATGTGTGTTTAGCTGGTAGACTCCACGATAAGATATCCAGAAGGAGTTGTGGAAAGGTTAATGGTAAAGGTCAAGAATACCTACATATTGGTGGACTTCGTAGTCCATGATATGGAAGGAGATCTTGGAATTCCGCTCATATTTGGGCGACCATTCCTCAAGGATACAAATACCAAAATTGATGTGGGGAGAGGGAGAATCAGTCTCTGAATCATGGGAATAACCATGAAATTTAAGT
Organism: Panicum virgatum; assembly: GCF_016808335.1. Taxonomy (NCBI): domain Eukaryota; kingdom Viridiplantae; phylum Streptophyta; class Magnoliopsida; order Poales; family Poaceae; genus Panicum; species Panicum virgatum. Next base: position 40,169,995 of record NC_053147.1, on the reverse strand, counting down.
TCCAAAATAAGAGAGAGGTATTTCTAATTCATGAGGATAGTGAGAAATAAGGGCTATGGGCAGAGCCCGGTTGGGATGATCAAGACTATCGCCCTTCTTCCAAGCCAGCTTGGGAGGATTGGGAAATTCATAGTCCACCAACCGAGCCAGTGGAAGATGATTAGAAGATCCCTGATTTCATCACCAATACAGTATGGGAAGATCTGAAGATCGTCTATCCAGCATTCGAGGATCCTGTTCCTGCGCCGCCTACGCCACCAAAGAAGACTAAGAAGGTGTGGCGCAAGAAGAACAAGATGTCATCGACTGCTACTACTTCTCCAGGTACGGATGAAAACGACATCAACCTAATCAGGTATGGAGAAAGGTCCTGCTTTTCGACCCTAACCAAGAGCTAGCTTGGGGGAGGTCCCCTCCCTTAAGTCAACTGTTTCCCTTTTATTTGCTTTCAATAAAATTTGATAAAAACTTCTAAAAACAAAATAAAAATTTACTATTTTATTTCCCTTTTTTCCATGATGCGCAGTAGGAATGTTTTAAATCCCCTTGATAAGTTGAAAGGATGAGTTTTGCTTTGCTAAACATGTCTGTTGTGCCTAGTCTTGAAAATAAGAGTTCTCTTGAGTTTATATTCGTTGGTTACGCAAGTATCTTGCCAATAAACCTGAAAGTTCTGTGGGTTGCATAGGCTTGATCTGAGTCTAAGTTGTTGTGAGTTTAGATATGGTAAATAAGGTTCTGCAAGCTTGTTCTAGTAATGCTTGAAGTCTGGAGTTATTTTCAAAAATAAAATTTAAAAAGGCAAGTTCCCCAGTGATATGCAATGTCCTACCAGAGCCATATGTCATACACCATGAAATACCCTTATAAATATGCTGCTTGATGTTCTGTTGAGTTTTGTCAAATTGGGTGACTCTAGTGAGATACTCTTCATGCTTTCTCGATCATAAGCACGTACACGTCCCATCTATTTGCTACATTCCTACACTGGGAATTAGTACTAACATCCATTCCACATTAATAAATGCTCCATGTCTCGGTGATCTCTCTTGTAGAACATCTTTGAAATAAAATAAAGTCAGATTATGGTTGTCCCAAAAAGAAAAGATGGCATGCCAAGAAGCATGACCCAAAAAAAAGAGAGAAAAAGGGGGCAACCATGTCTAAAAAAAAGAGACAGGGATGATTTGAGAGAGAAAAGACATCACCTTAAGGAGTAAGCCATATTCATCCATCCATCCACTCATACACTTGCACCTTTTAATCGAGATTGCATGACTTGTTTCTTCTTGGATCCTCTCTTTGACTTTACAATAAATTGAATACAAGTGTGCCCTGTTTTTATCCTACCTTGAGCTCCACAAAGGCTTATAGCAATAGGGAAGATCAAAGGCAAATACTGCCCTGGTAAGGAAATACAAGATGAGTGCCTCGAGAGAGTTATCCTGGGAGCTTTTCCATGTTTTCAAAAATCTTTCAAAAAGGTATCTCCAGATGGATTGCAGATCTAGAAACGAGTAAGTACTACTTTATGCACCGTTCTAACTCTTAACAGCCCAAGACAAGGAGACAGCTGAAAAGCCCCATGAGAGAGTAAGGTAATTGAGCAAAGGTATGCTAACCAACTTATTTGAGCTTAAAGATGAATCTCTTTGCTTCAGACTATGACATGACAGGTAAGGTACAAGTCAAAGTGATTTCCTGATCAACAACCTGATTTGTCCTACTTTGCTCGGGATGAGCAAAGGACAGCTTGGGGGATCTTGTTGACGCTCACTAACGACCATTTCTAGGCGTCAACTTGATCAGAAAATCTTGAGAGTTTGCATTTCTTACACATACTTATATCCAATAAATTCTCTAAACAACACTTTACCTTCTACAATATGCAAGTTGTGTTTTTGAGCTAATATGCAGGTTGCAAGCACACTTTGGCCCAGCAGAAAATCACAGAAAATATCAAAGTACCAATTCAGGCTCAAATGGACCAAGTGTAGCCCAAGAACCGAAGCAAAACAAGTCAAGACAGGCCAACCCCAGCGTGGATCAGACAAGGAGGCCCAGACAAGCCCAACCTCCAGCAGTTGGGGGCGGTTGGCGGCCAGGGTAGGCCGGCCAACCTATAGGTCGGTCGACCAGGCCCATGGGCCCCACCGCCTCAACTTTGCCACATGGCGCCTCCCAATTGCTCCTATAGGTTGGTTTGGGGTGCTGCGGCCGGTGGCTCCCTCCTATAAATACAAGGGGGGTAGAGAATAGGACACACACACATACCTCACTTCACTCACCTCTCAAGTTCCTTCTTGCATAGTCTTTAGGCTTAGTGGAGTTTAGGAGAAGTCTAGGAGTCATCGAGTCGCCGGAGTTACTCGAGAGTCTGGTATGGGTTCATCTCTAGCTCTCTCTTATAATATTCGGTCGTTTGTAATAGAATTAGACTATGGTTACCAATATCTGCTTGAAGTATATTCTGAGTTATCGAGTATATGCTACTTGTCATGGTTGCATTATTATTCAATGATCTCATTGCATAATTGCCCTGTGCTGGAGATAGTTAGTCTTTTGTTCCTAGAACTCTATCAACTGTTCCAGTATTCGTAAGATTGCTCTAGTATGATGTCTGTTCATCCGGAGGGTGGGGGCTCCGCGCGGGACACTAGAGTATCCCTTACTAGTGTAGACATGGTGTCTAGATTAACTAAGAGTTGCTGGATGTCAACTATACCCACGGTTTGTAGAGGTAGCCGGCAGGTGGTGACAGCCCTGTCCGAGCCTTTTAGTAATCCACCACATTCGGTATGGGGCGTAGGAGGTACATAAATTCGTCGGGGTGTACGGGCTCCTCCCGGTACTTCGATAGTGATCTCCCTGTTGTGTAGTTTAATCTCTGACAAGCTAACTAATGAGAAAGTGTAGATATAGCTAGCCTAGCACAGCTGACTCGAGCTCTGACTTTTACCTTGCTCCCGGCCTAAAGAAATCTTTATCTTTTATTTATCCAAGAGGGTAGTTTGTGTGTGTCACACTACCTCCTATCATGTTATTATCTTACCCTTGTTTATGCATGGGAATATCCAATCTAGATAGAGCTCACGAACTAATCTATATACTCTCCCACTCATCACCTTCCCTGCAAAAATATAAATAACACCCCGGTATACTCCCGGGTAAAATGCTACAGTGGTATTCCGTGCACTTGTGGATTTATTCGTGGTTCATGAAATACTGCCACTCCAAACTTGGCGTCTGCGGGCGTCATCGCCAGGTGACGTTGGTAGGTGCCAACATCCGTCCGGAAGTTTTGTTCTGTACCAAATGTGACTGGGAGGGTGACCAAGCCAATTGGTGTGGAAGAGTTTCCGGGAACGATTCTGTAGAAGGGTGCTTTGCTTGGAGTAAGCAAACTCATGTAGTTGAGGCCCACCTTCGTCAATGTACTTGCAAAGATCAAGTTGAGCCTGCTTCTGCCATCGATAAGTACTCGAGTGAGCTTGGATCCTTGGACAAATGGATCGAGTACCAGCGGGAACTTTCCTGGTTCAGAGAAGCTGGTCCATTGATCCTCCCTGGAAAGGTGATGGGGACCTCGCTGTATTTTAATGGCCTCTGAATTGCTGGCTCAACTGAGAGGATCTCTCTAAGTAGTAGCTTTTGGGTCCGTTTGGAGAAGCTAGGATCTCCTCCGAGCATGACGTTGATGACATTTTGTTGCTGTTGGAACCTGTCAGGGTCTTTCTTGTCGTCCTCGTCATCCTTGTTCTACTTCTTCTTAGGAGTCTCTGGCGGTGTTGACTGGAAGGACTTGCACAGGATCGTGCACTCCCACAACGAGTGGTTGCTCTTGGGGTGGATTGGGCACCTTTTGTTGTGAAGGATCTTGTCGAACTGATCCTGCGGCTTTTCATTCTTCTTACCACATAGGGTGCAATCCATGGTACCAATAGTATCGTCAGGCTTGCGCTTGTGCGCGGGATCCCGCTGGTTGCTAGGCCCTCCTCGGTCATTGTGATGCTTCCCGTTATTGTCATTGTTACGATGCGGGAAGCGGTTGCGCTCTTGCTCCTCTACATCTGCCCAGCGCTGCGTCATGTCATCTAGCTCTACTACCATTTTGCGGCGATTACGCCCAAAGTCACGGTAGAGAGATTGGACAGTAATGCCGCTCTGGAAGTAGCCGATGACGTCGTCGTCCGTGACATTGGGGATGGTGGCTCTTGTGTCGAAGAAGCGCTTGACGTAGGATCTGATGGATTCGCCTTGCTCCTGCTTGCACATAGACAAGGCATGTCGAGTAGCTACTCGATGTAGGGACCCCTGGAAGTTGTCGATGAAGGCCTTCTTGAGATCCTCCCACGAGTGTATGGACTCGCGTGCCAAACTCTCGAGCCACGTGAGAGGCGCGGGTTCCAGCGCCATCGGGAAGTAGAGGACCTTGGTGTTGGTGTCTCCTCTTGCAACACTAACAGCGGTCGAGTATAAACATAACCATTGAGCAGGATCTTGCTTACCGTCATATTTCTGGATGTTTGTGGTTTTGAAATCCATCAGGTACTCGACGTTGTCGAAGACGCTGCTGAGGGCTGGGAAGCGATCGGAATTGTCTGCGAGATGCACCCTGCGTCTTGCGTTGACGATGTCCCGTGCGTTCATTATGGAATCGGCTACTTCCTCCCGGTTTTGATCGCGACTGTTGTTGCGGTTCGGTTGAGGCCTAGGAGCTTGGTTTGCTGGTGGTTGGCCCCCCCCTGGGACGATGATTGCATGCGACTTCCTGATCCTCTTGGTTTCTTTGGTTTTGTTGTTGACAATTGTGGCCTCCGGGGGTACGACTTGCTTCAGGTATGACTATTGCAATGGCCCTTGATCGGGTGCCATGAAGCGAGGACAGAGGGTTTTGCCTCTCAAGTTGTTCCACATCATGGTGAGCAAGGTGGATGATGTCCTCCATCTGCGGGTTTTGTGGCATCTGCATAAGACGCAGAGTTGCTTATGTCATCGTGGCGATAGGAGTAGTGAAGACTGGATTCGTGATGTTGTTGAATTCATTGTTGAGGTTGCGCGGGGGAAGGCAAGCTTGCTCAGCAGCTTGGGCCCTGCATTCTCCTTTAGGTTGATTCCTTGCCCTGCGATCTGTGCGAGTAGCTTCGTCCTCATCTTGTGGGGCGTCCTGGGTCAGATTGTCTTCTAAAATCTGATCCATGGTTTTGTTGGGATCATGATGACTGAGAGCACCTCCTCCTTGCTGGTTGATCACGGAAACCAGTCGTTCGGAAGAGTAACTTTCTAGGTTTGATTTGTAATCAGCTAGCTCGGTTTCCCCAGACCCAGTTTCCCTCTCAGTTGTGAGGGGAGTGCCGTGTTGGAATGGGAGATCATCAATCTTGGCCACTTCTCGGAGGTTGTTGAGTAGTTCTGCAAGTGCGTGATCCTGGTAGGACTTGAGTTGAATCTTAGCCAACGCATTGGTAATGAAATCCAAGCTGTCGAGAGACGAGCCATCTGGATGTGGGTATACATCGAAAACGGGTTCCTCCCGTCTAGTGGTGACTGAGGAGTTCTCGACGCAAAGTAGTTAATCCAAGCTATTTTCATAGATGGATTTGATCATCTGTCGGTAGGTAGATGATGCATTGCGCAACCCGAAGGTGGGTTGGGCAAGAGGAGTCCCAATCCGAGTAGAGTTTGGTTTGAGATCAATCTGAGTTCGAGTAGAACCCGAGTTGTCTTTGAGTTTCATCTCGATCTATTTGGCGAGGTCGGGAAGTAGCATGACACCATGATCATCTGATCTAGCGAGCTTATTGACGCTTTTTGATGAGGTTGCCTTCAGCGTGGGGGGTTGGTTAGGTGGCTGTCAAAGCCTCCCGAACCGTTGATGGTGCAGACCCACGAGCCGAAGACGAAGGTGGCGCCTTGAGGAGGCGCCATGGTGTTGAAAGCAAAAGTGGCCATCGAACTCGCCGATGAACTCGCCGAGAACCCTACCTGGCATACCAGCTGTCGGTGTTTACCACCAAGCCTACTCAGGGATACCCTTAGCTGTAAGATTTGTAGGAAGGGATCGACTGCTCTGGAACTCGATGGTGCAAGGAACACAAAGATTTAGCAGGTTCAGGCCGCGAGTTGCGTAATACCCTACGTCCTGTGTGGTTGTTTGTATTGCCTTAGGTGTTGATGTGTTCCGAGGGGGTCCCTGCCCGCCCTTATATATCCGAGGGGACAGGGGTACATGGAAAATCCTAGCCGAGTATAGTTGGAGTCTGACTACGACACAATTGGGTAGTTTCCTTTGTACTTCTGCTAGTTCTATGTCTATTCAGGTAGTTACAAGAGAGGTAAGGTACATCTATGAGCTATCCCTTACTCTAGAACATTCTATGCCTATAAGCAGTCCCGCTGCCCCGGGACTGACACCTGCCTCATTGGAATATGCAAGGACATGATGGCCAGCATGGATCCGATGAGAGCATTGGGGTTGCAGGGTTTGGCAGCAGAGACTTCACTTGCCACTCGCAAGTTCTCTTCTAGCATCTTTTGCTGGAAAGCACTACGCAAATTTCAGGAGGGCGAAGGCAGGAACACCATGTTGGTGTTTACCGCCAAGCCTGCTCAGAGATACCCTTAGCAGTAAGGTTTGTATGTGGGGATCGACTGCTCTAGAACTCGATGGTGCAAGGAACACAAAGATTTAGACAAGTTTGGGCCGCGAGTTGCGTAATACCCTACATCCTGTGTGGTTGTTTGTATTGCCTTAGGTGTTGATCTTTTGAGGGGGTCCCTGCCCACCCTTATATATCCGGGGGGACAGGGTTACATGGAAAGTCCTAGCCAAGTACAGTTGGAGTCCTACTACAACACAATCGGGTAGTTTCCTTTGTACTGCAGCTAGTTCTATGCCTATTCGGGTAGTTACAAGAGAAGTAAGGTACATCCATGAGCTATCCCTTACTTTAGAACATTCTATGCCTATAAGCAGTCCCGCTGCCCCGGGTCTGACAAGCAAACGAGCTCTTCATAGCCAAGTCCTGCAGGCGTCGAGTACTTGGCAACACTAACAACGGTCGAGTACAAACGTAACCATTGAGCAGGGTCTTGCTTACCGTCGTACTTCTAGATGTTCGTTGGCTTGAAATCCTTCGGGTACTCGATGTTGTAAAAGACTCTGCTGAGGGCTTGGAAGCGATCAGAATTATCTGCAAGTTGCGATCTACGTCTTGTGTCCACTATGGAATCGGCTACTTCCTCCCAATTGTTGCCACGATTGTTGCTGCGATTAATTTGAGGCCCAGGAGCTTGGTTTGCTGGTGGTTGGGCGCCCCTGGGACGATGGGTGCTTGTGACTTCCTGATCCTCTTAGTTTCTTTGATTTTGTTGTTCCAGCTGTTGTTGACGGTGATGGCCTCGGGGAGTACGGCTTGCTTGAGGTATGACTGTTGTGGTGGCCCTTGACCGGGTGCCATGAAGCGAGGACAACGGGTTTTGTCTCTCAAGTGGTTCAACAGCATTTTTGGCAAGGTGTATGACGTGTTCCATCTCTGGGTTCTGATGCATCTGCATGAGTTGCAGGGTTGTTTGTCATTGCGGCGATTGGAGTAGTGAAGACTGGATCCGCGACGTTGTTGAATTCCTTGTTGAGGTTGCGTGGGGGAAGGCGAGCACGCTCAGCAGCTCGAGCCCTGCGTTCTCCTTTGCGTTGATTTCTTGCCCTATGAGCTGTGCGAGTAGCTTCGTCCTCATCTTGTGGGGCGTCTTGGGTTAGATTGTCTTCTGAAATCTGATCCAAAGCTTCGTTAGGGTCATGCTGGCTAGGAGCACCTCCTCCTTGTTGCTTGATGACAGAAACCAGGCGTTCGGGTGAGAAGCTTTCTAGATCTGATTCCCAATTAGCTAGCACGGTTTCTCCAGACCCAGTTTCCCTCTTAGCTGCAAGGGGAGTACCGTGTTGGAATGGAAGATCATCAATGCTAGCAACTTCTCGAAGGTTGTCGAGTAATTCGGCGAGTGTATGATCCTGGCAGGACTTGAGTTGAATTTTTGCCAGTGCATTGGTGATGAAATCCAGGCTGTTGTGAGATGACTCGACTGGATCGGGGTATACATCGAAAACGGGTTCCTCCCAGCCAGCGGTGGCTGAGTGGTTTTCGACGTAGAGAAGATGATCCAAGCTATTTCCATAGATGGATCCAATCATCTGTTTGTAAGTAGATGATGCATTGCGCAACCCAAAGATGGGTTGAGCAAGAGGAGTTTCAAATCTGAGTCCGAGTGGAACCCGAGTTGTCTTCGAGTTTCCTCTCGATCTCCTTGGCGAAGTCGGGAAGCAGCAAGATGCCATGATTGTCTGATCCGGTGAGCTTGTTGGTGCTTTCCGACGTGATGGCCTTCAGCGTTGGTGGATTGGTTAGGTGGCTGTCAAAGCTGCCCGAACCGTCGGTGATGCAGACCCACGAGCCAAAGACGAAGGTGGCCCGTTGAGGAGGCACTGTGGTGCTGAAAGCGAAAGTGGCCATCGAACTCGGCGATGAACTCGTCGAGTCCCCTACCTGGTGCGCCAGCTTCTATTTCCTAAGCAGAAGGTGGATTCTGTTTCCTAAGCAGACAGATGGCGCACCGTTGGTGGATTCTGTTTCCTAAGCAGAAGGTCGTAGGTTCGACCCCTACCTGGCGCGCCAGCTGTCGGTGTTTACCGCCAAGCCTGCTCAGGGATACCCTTAGCAGTAAGGTTTATAGGTGGGGATCGACTGCTCTGGAACTTGATGGTGCAAGGAACACAAAGATTTAGACAGGTTCGGGGCGCAAGTTGCGTAATACCCTACGTCCTGTGCGATTGTTTGTATTGCCTTAGGTGTTGATCTTTTGAGGGGGTCCCTGCCCCCCCTTATATATCCGGGGGGACAGGGTTACATGGAAAGTCCTAGCCGAGTACAGTTGGAGTCCTACTACAACACAATCGGGTAGATTTCTTTGTACTGCAGCTAGTTCTATGACTATTCGGGTAGTTACAAGAGAAGTAAGGTACATCCATGAGCTATCCCTTACTCTAGAACATTCTCTGCCTATAAGCAGTCCCGCTGACCCGTGTCTGACACACCAGGTACAAGCCATGGTTTTGGTCTAGTGGTGCTTCTGATAACACGCCTATAACCCATCTTTTATAGCTGCATGGGGCCTTACTGGAGGACAACCCGTGATGCTACAGTGGCAGCACTCATGGATGCAATAATGCAGATTCTCCACACAATAAAGTCCCATGTGATCATACAGTAAACAGATAAATATCTCGAGTTTTATTTTTGAGGATATTACGGGTGCAATCAGTGTGGCATATCTAATCGTATCATTTTTCTGGGATTCTACCCGAAAATGGGTCTTTTCAGATATCAGATCTGGTTGAACCTGCAGATATTCTTAAGAAAAAAATCTGATGCCACGTCTTAGATCTTTAATTCCAAATCTTTGCTCGAGGGCTACACATAAGACCCAAGGCAGTGGGACTGTTTAAAGGCATAGAATGTTCTAGAGTAAGAGATAGCTCATGGATGTACCTTACCTCTCTTGTAACTACCCGAATAGGTGTAGAACTGGCTGCATTACAAAGAAAACTACCTGATTATGTTGTAGTAGGACTCCAACTGGACTTGGTTAGGACTTTCTACGTAACCCTGTCCCCCCGGATATATAATGGCGGGCAGGGACCCCCTGAAACAGATCAACACCTAATGCAATACAAATAACCATATAGGACGTAGGGTATTACGCAACTCGCGGCCCGAACTTGTCTAAATCTTTGTGTTCTTTGCACCATCAAGTTCCAGAGCAGTCAATCCCTACCTACAAACCTTACTGCTAAGGGTATCCCTGAGCAGGCTTGGCGGTAAACATCAATAGAGCGAGATAAGACACCTAATACACTTCTGAACTATCAAGCTAGCCTCTCTAGAGAAGACTAAACACCTAACTAGTTCTTAGGAAAGTAGAGCTTAGTTCGGCGTCTGGAAGAGGAAGGACTTCAGAAAGGGATGAGAGGGGAGTCCAACGGCAACCTGTACTACTGCTATGAAAACACCCGAACGTGGTGGACTACAATTGATGGATAGGGCTGTCACCACCTACCGCCTACCACAACGGTTCCGTGGGGTGGAACACACTTTCTAGCTAACCCTAAGGTCAGACACCATGTCTACACTCGGTGCTAGGATTTCTCTCAAGGTCTTTGTTGACATTTCTAAGCGCAATCACTAGGAATGAGGTTGTTAAGCTCGTCCCTGGCAATGGCGCCAGAAATGCTTGTTGGCATTTCTTAGCGTCGCCACTAGGAGGGGTTAGTTCCTAGCAATGCCGCCAAGGGAATGCCGTGTTGATATGTCTTAACGTTTACAGAAGGATCCGCAAGCGCACGGATATACCGTTGTAGCATTTCACCCGGAAGTATTCAGGGTATCGTTATTTATATTTTGCCAAGGGATGGCTAGGTTGTATAAAGTTATTTACTAGTTCCGTAACCATGACACGTACGAAGTAAGATGAAGACCACTGACTACACAGGGGTAAGTGATAAAGAATGGATAATCAGAGGTAATGTGACACACATAGAACAGCCAACTCTCATGATATACTATTCATGTTAGAAGATAAGTTATGTTAGCCACGTGCTTAGAACTACAGGTGCCGGGAAATTAGGGACATCGGGGAGAATGACCCGCACTAGAGAACATCCAGTCCTGTTTCATCTTTGCATGAACTCCTACACGATACCCGAACGTCGGGGAGTACGCTAACCGAGAATCAGCTTCCCGGCGGACCGATAGGGATGTCACCACCTGCGGTCTACCCCAGTCACACCGTGGAGCACCATCATATCCGAAGGATCCCGCATACCCGGGCACCATGCCCGCATATGAAGTCACTACCCTAGCACCACCGGGTCCCCCACCCTTCGGATGGACAGGTAAGATGCTAAAGCAAGCCCGAAAGCACAACGAACTGATATCCTTACCCAGATCATCTGGTCTAAGCAAACAACTAATATAACTTGATAAAGCACAGATCAAGGCTAAGCATGCTAAGAACATAGCAAGATAACCGAGAACGAACTCAATATGAATGCATAATGAAAGTCGGAATACAAAGCCAAACCAGAGGCCGAGGATTGCTCACCGACCCCGAGGATGACTGGATTCGCTAAGGAGATGAAGAACTAGCCTAGCTCCACTACCCTAAGGAGTACAAGTCACAAAAGAGTGTAAGAGAGGCCTTCAAGTGGTGTGTGTGGTGAGAGTGGTGGAAGGCCCCTTTTATAGCTCTTGAGGTCGGTTCCCGCCATCTCTAAACATGGAAACATCCCTAATCGACCTATAGAGGATAAGATCAGTCTTCCCTCCAAAGCTCAGCCTGTTTGGCTGCCAGGTGGGGTCGGCCGACCCCCCTGTGCCGCCTCTGGCCACCGCCCTTCTCTGGTACACTGCCTGGTGGGTCCTGATGTCAGATGGTCGGTGTTGGGGCTTGGTTGGTCGGTTTGGTCTTGTTTGTGGGCCTCCTTTTGCATGTGTTACGCAGGACACGATCGTTTGTGACTTTGTCTGCGTATTCGTCGTGTTTTCTTCTTATTCCGGACTTGTGCTCCTGAAATCATAGATCTTCTAAAACAACTATGGAGCTAGGTTAGTGATACAAATATGTGGGTAAGAGGTATGGTTTTCCTTCTTTTATGAGTATAGTTGACGGTCATATTTCACACTTAACGACCGTCAACAACACCCCCAAGCTAGCCTTTTGCTCATCCCGAGCAAAACAAGGTGCTCGTTGTTGATCAGGAGTTGCTACAATGTTAAATTTCCAACTCATACTTAGGCACAACCGAATGCTTCTTACCGTGATTTTGAATAAGTTGGCTCTTGTTCTTACCTCTTACCTTACTCCTTTGGAGCTTATGGCTTCACCTCATCTTTGGCGGTTGAGAGTCAAAATGGTATCATAGAGTGCTCATATTTCTTTCTCTTTAGTTCAACCGTCAATCCGGAGGTTTTTGTAAAGTTTTTCAAAAGAAATTTATAAAGTTCCTCGGATGATCTCTCGGATCGCTCAATGTGTATAATTCCTCACCAAGGCTTTTTATTATGCCTTTCTTCCTCAACCTATCTCTAATGGCTATTTTTGTGGAGCTGTAGGTTTGGAGGATTTGAAGGCATACCTGTTTCTCATATTTTACTAAGTCAAAAACCGGATCCAAAAGAGAAACAAGTTATAAACCTTGATCAAGATGTGCAAGTGTGTGAATATTTTTGGTGGATGGTGTATGAACTCCTTTGTATGCACCATCTCTCTTTTTCTTTCTTTTTGGATACGGGGCTATCTTTTCTTTTTCTTTTTTTTGACATGCCTAAGCATGTGGCATACCTTCTTTGGGTATGCATCTTTTACTCCTTTTTTTTGACATGCCGAAGCATGTGGCATATTTTCTTTGGGTATGCATCTTTTATTTTTTTCTTTTGCATAGCCTCACATCCTTTATATATTTCCAGGAGAGAGGTGTCATACATGGACTTGGAGTTTTATTCTGTGGATAGATGTTTGCTTACTTCTAGTGTTGAAGTATAGCATGTGAGTATGAAATGAGTACGTGATATTGATCATGGGAGTATGAAATGAATCTCACTAAGGGTCATAACAATTTGACAAAGCTCAATGAGATAGCAAGATGCATATGTGGAAGGTTTTGCAATGAAAATCAACATATGGCTTTGGATAAGAATTTTCATATCATCGAGGAACTTTATTATATTTTTGTGTTTTCAAAATTAAATATTCCGGATATCAAGCATCACATAAGAGAAGATCATAGCAACTCTACTTAACCATATCATAGCTCACAACAACTTAGATTTGGATCATGCTTTTTGCTACCCACAGGTTTCAAATTTAAGGTTTGAACATTTTAAGCCAACAAACCCAAAACTAGGAAGAGCATAAAGTTGTAACTAAGCATATGAAGGAAATTAACAGAGCAACTATTCATCATCTCAACAAGAAAAACTTACACCATGCTTACTACACATATTAAAGAAATATTTTTGGTTTTTTTCTAAGTTTTGCAAATTTTTATTTGTTTTTAGTTATGCAAACTTTTATGGATTTTCTGATTTTGCAAATTTTTATGGGTTTCATGCAAGGTTATAAAAGCAGTAAAGATAAGTGATACAAGTTACCTCTCGCGGGGTCCTCCCCAAGCTAGCTTCAGGCTCACTACGGCTGATCGGGGTTGAAACCCGTCCAGCGTCAGTATGCCCTCCACTCCTCATGTCACTGCAACTACAACTGCTCCATGTCGTGGATTCTCTCGCCAGTGTGACGCTGCCATGCTTGGGTAGTATCGATGTGTTGGTTCAATGTCTCTTGTATGTTGTCGCCCTGCACCCGCAGCTCACCTAGCTGTTGAGTGATGGCACCGAATCCTCGGGACGAGGACATTTGTCTGATGAGGTTCAGGGCTCCACCGGAGCTGGAACTGGTGGACCGGTGGCCTGGTTCCTGCCGTGTCCACTCCTCAGTGCTGGCACTGTGCCATGAAGAACCACCGGCCTCATGCTGATGTGAGTGATGTGGCTGCTGAGGCGGTGGTGTCAGCTCTGCCTCCCTTCTGGTCCTGCTTCTTGTCATCCTACCAGGCAAACCAGAAGATCTATGCCTACGACCTCCTTCTCGTGGAACGAGAGGGATTGTTAGCGAATGACAATTATACAAATGAAACTCTGCATTGGGCAGCGGAATCTCATTTGTATAGCCCAAGTAAAAGAAAATCAAAGAGTCATTCGAGTCTTTCTTGAGTGTGTGACCTTGAATTAGATAAGCCTCGTCGATATACGTACAGTCTAATGAGGACATCGCTGCATCGGATGTGTACACGTTGAAGTCCGACTCGTCTACAACTTGGACTCCGTTTCCTTCTCGGATTCCAGAAACAGTCTGCACCAAAAACAATGCCACGGCCACATACGGAGTCCGTTTGAGGAGAACTTTATATGGATGGAAAGATAATTTCATATCCTTTCCAACACCACCATATTCAGGTCCATACCTGTTAGGAGTCAAGGGAAATTCACGAAACAAGTTGACGTCCAGAATCTGGAAAGGTGCTGCGCCACCTCTTTTGGGCCAATGGCCCGTGTATCGTGTCAGGCCTTAAGCCCAAGTTGAGGGCGCCCACCTCTGGTTGCCCCAACCCAAGGTCACCTGGTTCTTCTATAAACTCAGTAGCCGCCGCCGCTTAGACTCAGGTTTTGTTTAGTCTTGACTTTTCCTTTGAGGAACAAACATTGCATCATTGTATCTGTGGCGACAAGTCCTTATACATTGATCAAGGGCCCCCGTTCTTGCAATTTCAGATTAGTCCTTTGGAATCGAGTTCTTTGGAATCGAGTTCTTGAACCCCACTTTGATTTTCGCTTCATACACATCTGCAATTTCAGATTGCGTGTTTATCCTTTCTTGCTTGTGTTCTTCGATTCGCTTGCAGGAAAAGCCTTCTCGGTGACAACCAGCGGAGCGGTGGTGTAACGGTTGTAGGTTTCGAATCGTGTCTGATTAGAAGTCGGATCGCCAACATCAAGTACTCCATCAATCGAATCTACCCTACCTCTCAGAAGATCGGGCCGCGTCTACATCAAGTGGTATTGTAACGATCACCGGGGTGTCCGACCCTAGAGGGGGAGGATGTGAATAGGGTCGCTAATTCGCTTTCTAACCTAGGGCTCAATCTACTTGCATAAGATAAACTTAACACATCCTACACATGCTAGTTATGACTAAGGTTTATCTACGCTACTCTCTACTTAACCCAAAAGACTTGCAACCTATAGCCAATCCTAATCAAACTAACCTATAGCCAATACTAATCAAACTAAGTAGGAAAGTAAAGGCACGCAAGATAGAGTAAGTGCGGAAATGTAATGCGGTAAGTAAAGAGGTGAGTGCAAGAGGGATGCAAACTCCCGAGTAGACATGGTCATGTAACATGGTTCGGCTCAAACACCTACGTCCACGGGACACCGAGGCTCTTCCGATCACCGTCTTGCACTAGGCCACCAAGGCGCACCGGCAAGCAAAGGCAAGTGCCCACAAGACACCGAGTCTCGTGCACCGCCACCGTCTCTCTCGGTCACCCGGCCAATATCCACTACGGAGCTTCTCCACCAAGGAGGGGGTCTCCTCTTTCCCCGTACAAAGTGTCGGCACCGCTCCACACCAAGTCGGTGGGTCGTCGACGGGAATGCTTTGCTTGCCTCGGCAAGACTTCTCTTAAGCTAGCTCTCTCAAGAACTAAGCATATACAAGTGCACAAAGCACCTTCACAAAGCTTCTCACAAGCTAGATATGACACTAAGCACTTCTAGGATGGTTGGTGATGGATCTTTGCTTGGGCAGCACTTTCTTCGGCTCTTGAGGCTTCCAACCATATGTGACAACCGGCCATGGGGGTATATATAGGCAGCACAAGCAAATATAGACGTTGGAGAAAAGCTGCCTGAAAAGTACCAAACGCCGGTTAATCCGACGCTCCCCCAATAGCCATCGTCGGTTCAACCGGTGAATGTGATCCGCCCGACTGAAAAACTAGCCGTTACTTGTACGGGCAATTAACCGATGTAGCGTCGGTTCAACCGGTGAACGTAATTGTCCTCTATTCAACTAAAAAACCAACTCTCTGGACAAGTACACCGACGTAATTGACCGGTGCATCATCGGTTCAACCTATGTATGCATTTTCCTTGGTCTTCTTCTGCCGTTGCACCGACGTATTCAATATCTTCATCGTCGGTTCATCCGGTGCACTCTGCTGACTGAGTCTTCTCTGAACTCATTGCACCGGTGTATGTAATTTGCCTCACATCGGTTTAACCGGTGAGTGCAAATTACCTCTGTCTTGGTCCTTTCGACCTGATTTCTTCGGGGTTTTGTATCTTTTCATCCCTTGGACCTATAAGCCTGATAATGATCATCTCAACACATATATTAGTCCAAGTGTTGTGTGTGTCATCAATCGCCAAAACATTATATTGAAATATGGCATGAGAGGCCATTTTCACTACAATCTCCCCCTCTTTGGTGATTGATGACAACACAACCAAAGCAAGCAAGATGAATTGCAATAATATGAAATTGATACTAATTTGAAAAGTTAGAAACTACTTAGTTTGCTCGGATGATATTTCAATGCTCATTTTAAAATCTACCGGCATTTGATTAGTCCATAGGACGAAATACTTCCGGCTTGATAACAATTATGAAACAATGGCTTGTGGCCAATGTAAGACAATTGTGTGGTTTGAACCATATGAGCAATGAAAAAAATTTTGTACCTTAGTCCATGGGATCATCAAATTGCACTTCTCCCCCATATTGACTAAGTGCCTCCCCCTATCACCATGCATCCTTTTGCATTACATTTTCCATTCCTCCCCCTTGCTAATAGCATCATTTACTCCAGACTATTTGCTTGCTTTTAGGGTACATTTCTCTCCCTTTGTCATCAAACACCTAAAAGCTTCATAACCACTAGCAACAAAGAGCATTAGTAGCAAAAGAAATTTACTAGTGATAGAGTGTTACACCAACTAGATTTGGCATATCTCCCTTTGTTTGAGCAAGCTCCCCCTTTTTCAAAGCTTGTGGCACCTCTTATCTTGACACCAATTGTGATGCCAATTGTGACTTGTAGGGGTAGTGTTCAAAAGAAATTTGAACTCATGGAGATAGCTCTAGGTGACTACAACAAATAGTACTTGTAAAGCATATTAGTCACACAAATACAAGCTATAGAGTTAGCTCCCCCTAAATGTGTGCATTAGTGTTTGAATCACTCACAAATGTATGCACTTGTATTACACATAGTGGGGATTTAACTTTATAACTTGCTAATCATGGCACCATAAGTAAGCAATTGATATCAAAAGCATTTTTCCACGAATATGAGAGATATCAAATTGCAAGATATGCTATGAAAGACATATGCCATGTGAGAGAACAATTAAGCTCATGTAGGTTGCAACAAGATATGATAAAGTATAGACAACCTACCATATGAAAATTCTAGGAAAGCATATCAAATGAAAGATACCAATAGTAAAGATAAGATCATGCATTCCTAGAGAGGCATTGAGCTACAATGATGCATGAATGATATCAAATGAATTGATATCATCCTTTTACCTTGCTCATTACCTCATATGTAGGGGAGGGGAATTTGGGTCACTAATCTTTAATCCACAACTTGGCTTTAATTCAACTTTGCATGATGCATCCCTACTCATGCATCTCAAACCTTACCAATGTAACGTCCCGCCTCCCCGAGGCCAAGCCCGCTTATATCTGGCTGCTTTCTAGGACATAGACTGTCCTCACAGACCAACACCAGTCTTTTCTGCACACTTTGTCCTCACTCATGCGCACCCGGGAAGAACTTCCCGGTCGGTCACCCATCCCCAAATTTCTCCGGGCCAAGCACGCTTAACCTCGGAGTTCTTTGGAGACCGGTTTCCGGAAAAGAAGTTGCAACTTGTTGGTATGAGTATCCTATTAATCCTATTAAGCCCTGGACCGGGGTGTCACAACCAAGCCTCCAAATTCCCCGTAACCGCTCTCATCTTCTAAGTCTTTGGAACCCAAACCCTTTGGGAGCCATCTATGGTATGAATAATATCCTTGGGCACCCAAATAGGCCATTTCCATCCATATGTTCTCCACCCCATGACATAAGCTACCACCTTGCCATTCTTCTTCTTTTCATGTATGTAGTGGTTGCTCTTTTGCTTGTTCTTGTGGGTGGGCTTGATGTACATGTATGACGCCTTCAAGTTTGGAGATGTGTTTTTCTTGATCTCCTTAGCCTTCTTGTGGCCCTTCTTGCTCTTGTTCAAGTTCTTGGGCTTGCCGTTTTCTTTGCCCTTTGCTTGGCCCTCTTTTTCCTTGCATTGGTAGGACTTGTGGCCTTCTTTGCAACACTTGAAGGAAGTCACGGTTTCTCCCTTCTCAAGCTTCTTCACGCCCGCGGAGGTGTTATCTTGAGAAGGTTGGGCTTGCTCTTGAGTGTACTTTCCTTTGAGCCGCCTCAAGTCCGTATATAGCCTTTCTACCTCTTGTTTGAGCTCATCATTTTCCTTAGCAATGAGATCATCACATGTTTCTACAATCACATCCTCATTGCAAGGGGTTAGATCACAAGAGGTAGACACATCTACCTTGACAATTGGGATTGCACAAGGAATATTGCAAGGGAAAGATTCATCCGATGATGATCTAGTTTTAGATTCAAGACTCTCATATTTCTTTTTAAGCTCTTCATGCTCATTGTCTAACAAATTGAATTTGTTTAGCAAGTTCTCATATCTTGAGGCAAATGAAGCATGAAGTTTTTCTTTAGCCTTGAGAGCTTTGATTTCTTTATTTTGTTTAGTGAGATGTTCTTGTTGATTATGAAGAAGTGTCATCATCTCACTAATTTCATCAGTTTCAACATCGGATTCATCATTGGAGAAGGAGTCATCACTTACATCGTTATTACCTTGTACCATGAGACACATGGGAGGTGGTGATGATCTCCGAGGGCAATGGGTGGTGGAGCTCTTGAAATTTTTCTTGTGACTTGAGCTTTCACCACTTTTCTTGGGCTTGTAGATGGCGGAGAGAGCTTGAGATCCTGATTTGTTCTTTTTCTTCGCCATCTTCTCCATCCCAACCGCACTCCCTCTAATGAGAGTTTTGTACCCAAGCTCATAGAGCTCATGTACATGCTCGGCAATCTTGCGGTGATGGTATAGCACGGCCCTTGGATATTCTTCATCACTTGAACTTGATTCATCATCACTATCTTCCTCATCCTCTTCTTCTTGTTCCCTTGAGCTTGATGAGTCTTGCCGTCTTGGTTGGATCTTGCATGAGTGCTTGGCGGCGAGACTCTCGTGGCTTGAAGAAGAGGTGGATTCTTGCTCCTTCTTCTTTGTCATCCCCATACTATACTCATGGGCGATGATTTGATTGATGACTTGGTTGGGTGTAATCTTGACCAAGTCTTCTTTTTGCAAGAGAGCGTTGATGATGTCATAATCGGGCTTGCGAAGGCTTCGGAGGATCTTGCGGTTAATTTCTTCATCTTTAACTTGATTGAGACCTAAGGCATTGATTTCATTGACAAGAGTATTTAATCGTGAATACATGTCATGAGCATTTTCATTGGGAGGTTGCTTAAAGCTACTTAGCTCCTCGCCGAGAATATGATATTTTTTATTGGCAACATCCTTTGTGCCCTCATGATTCTCGACAATTTGCTTCCATAGCTTATGAGCATTTTCATTAGCAAATACATGATTAAACACACTATCACATAGAGAAGACAATAGAATTGATTTTGCAATGGCATCATATAGTCTCTTGGCCTTAGTCTCATTTTTCTTCCCTAATTCGGTGACACGCCAAACATCAAGCCCACGGGCTTGGAGATGTGTTTGCATAAGCACTTTCCATCGAGGAAATCCCATGCCATCGAAAAACAGAGCCCTATCGGTACTCATCCCTTCCCCGGACATGATACTCACTCGACGGTGAAGTCGACGGGTCTCCTACGAGTTTTCTCACAAATTTAACAATGGAATTGGCTAATCCTCGTAAGAGGTGTGAGACCAGCTTCTGATACCAATTGTAAGGATCACCGTGGTGTCCGACCCTAGAGGGGGAGGGGGTGAATAGGGTCGCTAATTCGCTTTCTAACATAGGGCTCAATCTACTTGCATAAGATAAACCTAACACGTCCTACACATGCTAGTTATGACTAAGGTTTATCTACGCTACTCTCTACTTACCCCAAAAGACTTGCAACCTATAGCAAATCCTAATCAAACTAACTAGGAAAGTAAAGGCACGCAAGATAGAGTAAGTGTGGAAATGTAATGCGGTAAGTAAAGAGGTAAGTGCAAGAGGGATGCAAACTCCCGAGTAGACATGGTCATGTAACGTGGTTCGGCTCAAACACCTACGTCCACGGGACACCGAGGCTCTTCCGATCACCGTCTTGCACTAGGCCACCAAGGCACACCGGCAAGCAAAGGCAAGTGCCCACAAGACACCGAGTCTCGTGCACCGCCACCGTCTCTCTCAGTCACCCGGCCGAAATCCACTACGGAGCTTCTCCACCAAGGAGGGGGTCTCCTCTTCCCCCGTACAAAGTGTCGGCACCGCTCCACACCAAGTCTTAGGGTTGTCGACGGGAATGCTTTGCTTGCCTCGGCAAGACTTCCCTTAAGCTAGCTCTCTCAAGAACTAAGCCTATACAAGTGCACAAAGTACTCTCTCAAAGCTTCTCACAAGCTAGATATGACACTAAGCACTTCTAGGATGGTTGGTGATGGATCTTTGCTTGGGCAGCACTTTCTTCAGCTCTTGAGGCTTCCAACCATATGTGACAACCGGCCATGGGGGTATATATAGGCAGCACAAGCAAATATAGCCATTGGAGAAAAGCTGCCTGAAAAGTACCTAACGCCAGTTAATCCGACGCTCCCCCAATAGCCATCGTCGGTTCAACCGGTGAATGTGATCTGCCCGACTAAAAAACTAGCCGTTACTTGTACGGGCAATTAACCGATGTAGCGTCGGTTCAACCGGTGAATGTAGTTGTCCTCTGATCAACTAAAAAACCAACTCTCTGGACAACTACACCGACATAATTGACCGGTGCATCATTGGTTCAACCGATGTATGTATTTTCCTTGGTCTTCTTCTGCCGTTGCACCGATGTATTCAATATCTTCATCGTCAGTTCATCCGGTGCACTCTGCTGACTGAGTCTTCTCTGAACTCATTGCACCGGTGTATGTAATTTGCCTCACGTCGGTTTAACCGGTGAGTGCAAATTACCTCTGTCTTGGTCCTTTCGACCTGATTTCTTCGGGGTTTTGTATCTTTTCATCCCTTGGACCTATAAGCCTGATAATGATCATCTCAATACATATATTAGTCCAAGTGTTGTGTGTGTCATCAATTGCCAAAACATTATATTGAAATATGGCATGAGAGGCCATTTTCGCTACAGGTATCAGGATTCAGGTTTACCGTGAGGTATAATTTCGTGTTTCCCTTTAGATTCATCTTGTTCCTTTACCTACAGTCCACAAAAAGCCCAAAAAAATTTACACTTTCCGCTGTCCCATAACCTGTTTTAGCCTCTGCAATTTTTGTTTCAGTTTCGCTTAGTTGAGTTCGTGTCCGTGGTCGAGTCTTGTTGCTGGTTTAGTGTGTTCATAGTCATAGTCAACCGCCCGTCGCTGTTTTTGTTTCCGCCGCCGTCCTATCCACCTTTACCCCACCAACAAGTCAAACCTTCATGCTACTTGACTTGTCCTCGCTAGCCGCCTTGTGTGAACTCTCGCCGCGCAAGCCATAGATAGGTTGCAAGCCGCCTTGTGTTTTCGCCTTGCATCGCAGCCCTTCTTGATTTCATCTGGCGATACCCTTGCTGCATACACTAGGGATGCTTTGCCCTAGGTTGTTCGATTACTGAGAAGCTTTGCTCAGCCGTGGTTCTGTGTTGGAGAATAGGGAAGCTTTGCCCTAGCCGCCGTCACTCGATCTGCCAAGTTGTGCTCTCTGAAAACCATAACTTGAGGTACCTTCGGTAAAACGGGCATAACTTTTTGCTTGGTGCTCCATTTTGGCTCAATTTTTTACAGCAGAAAGGTGACGAAATTTTGCACTTATGATACAACCACTTTGCCATTTGGGGCCGATCTCAGAAATTCAAAAAAAAATTCACAAACATCTAGTTTTGAGGGTCCGAAGTTGTTTTCAGATTTTCAGGAAACGTTCCTAATTTTGTGTAGGCCACATCCCACCTCTGTTTAAGGTGAAAATTTTTGTGGTTCCATCTCATGTGATCCTTGTTCAGAGAAAAATATAAAAAAATAGTTTAGAAAATAAGAAATCTTGATTCCTACTAGTGCTAGAGGGAAATCGGCAAAAAGAATAAAAATAATCGTGCAAGTGTTGTTTTGCTTGTTCTTTGAGCTTTATCCATCGTTCTTTATTCCAACTTGTCGTGCTATGCCTAGGGACATATCTTAGCCAGCAATTGTGACTTGTGCCTTGGATACTTATTGAACTTTACTACTCTGTAGCGTTTATGGCTAATCCCTTGCTACCATATTGTGCATGTCCAAGCTACACATATTCTTCTGATCAGCACAGGTTCATCTTGCAACTATTACACCCAGCTCGACAACAGATTGTACCATCTTGTTTGGCTTTGGTAAGAACACTTGCAAGATGGTGGTAAGCCGTTTGAGATTTTGCACTCCACTGTCACCACCACCCAGTACCTTTTAGTTGATAGGGATAATACTTTGGTGTTGTCTTTTGCTATCTGCTAACCATGCCAGGGACAGGAGGAGAGTCACCTACGGACTTCAATGAGTGTGTGTCATAGAATGAACTGCAGAAACTTGTTGATGACCAGCGCACCTACATCGACGGGAAGTTTGATGAGCTGATGCGCACTATCAACGGCCTGGTCACCAGGGTTGAATATGTTGAACAACGTCACCCTCCACGGCGACACCGATGCCAACCTTATGAGGATGACGATGACGAGGATGAGGATGCCGACCTTGATGCTGATGCTCGTGCTGTGGACCGTCTTCGGCGCAATCGTCAAGGTATGGGAGGTAATCAAAATCGTGGTAACAATGATCCTTTTGCTAAAACCAAATTTACCATGATTCCTTTTGCTAGCACTGCTGATCCTGAGGCTTATTTAGGTTGGGAACTTGCTGTTGAACAAAAATTTAATTCTCATTTGGTTCCTGCTGAGCATAGAGTTAGACTTGCTACTAGTGAATTTACTAGCTTTGCTTTGTTTTGGTGGAATGATCTTTGTAATGCTGGTAATGCTGCTGCTGTGCCTCAAACTTGTCCTGTTTTGAAACAACGCATGAAGTCCCGTTTTGTTCCTCCTTATTACTAGTGTGATCTACATTTAAAATTGCAAAATTTAAAACAAGGTGATAAAGGAGTAGATGAATATTATCAGGAATTGCTTATTGGTCTAGCACGTTGTGGTATTCATGAGGATGATGATGACACTAGTGCTAGGTTCTTTGGTAGTTTAAATCGTGATATACAAGATATTCTTGATTACAAAGACTGGACTCGTTTTTCCCAAATGTATCATCTTACTCTTAAGGCAGAACGGGAAGTACAGGGACGCCACATTGTCCAACATTCTTTCAGGTCCAACACTGGGAGATCGTTTCAGCAGCGTTCCGACATTGAGAAGCCCAAGGCGCATGTTGCTAAGACACCAGCAACACCACCAGCTCCTGCGCTAGCTTCTGAGGTAAGCAATGTATCTACTGTGCAGGCCCAACAACACAAGAAGCTTGCTACGCTTGAAAGGGGGTCTTCGAGTAGATCATCTACAAACATCATGTGCCATCGCTGCAAGGGAATGGGGCATGTCATGAAGGATTGTCCAAGTGCTCGTGCTTTCATCGCTGCACCTGATGGTAATGGATATGTAAGTGCTAGTGATGTTGACGATGATTTGGTCCTTGCAGCTAACATTGTTGTAGATTCGGAGGAAGATGAGGGTGAGGCAATTGATTCCATAGCTGCAACGGCGGATTTTCCTAGTCTTCTTGTGCAGCGTGTGTTGACTTCTAAAGCAGAACATGAGGATGAGGAGAAGCTCCAACGCAAGAATTTGTTCCACATGTTTCTCATTGTGCAGGATTGTGTGTTCTCACCATAATTGATAGCGTAAGTTGCAGCAACTTGGTGAGTTTAGATTTGGTCAAGAAGCTTAGCTTGACCACTCGTTCTATCCCTCACCCCTACTACCTTGAATGGTTCAACAATTGTGGTAAGACTAAGGTAACTAAATCAACACGCATACACTTTTCTGTTGGTTCTTATCGTGACTATACTGATTTTGATGTTGTACCTATGCAATCATCATCATTATTATTAGGACAACCATAGAAATTTGATACTAATGCTGCACACCATGGTAGAACTAATACATAAGGACAAAAAAATTACTTTGCTTCCTTTATCCCCGGCTGATGTTAGGAAACACTTTAAAGAGCTTGATGAAAATGTTAGCAATGAATCTTCTGATGCTAAAACAAATGGAATTAAATTGAAAGAAGGAGTTTATATTGCTACTACATCTGCTGCTGCTGAGCTTTGTGATAATCATGATGCACCTTGCTATACTATGCTTTGTCGATATGAAACTTTTCCAAATGCTCCTATGTCTTGCACAATGCATCCTACTGTCACTAACCTTTAGCAGGAGATTGATAATGGGATGGAGTCGAGGACGACACCAATTCAAGAAGGGGAGGATGATGAGGACATCGCTGCATCGGATGCGTACACGTTGAAGTCCGACTCATCTACAACTTGGACTTTGTTTCCTTCTAGGATTCCAGAAATAGTCTGCACCAAAAATAACGCCACGGCCACATACGGAGTCTGTTTGAGGAGAACTTTATATGGTTGAAAAGATAATTTCATAATATTTCTAACGCCAACAGATTCAGGTCCATATCTGTTCGGAGTCAACGGCAATTCATGAAACAATTTGACGTCTAGAATCTAGAAAGGTGCTGCGCCACCTCTTTTGGGCCAATGGCCCGTGTATCATGTTGGGCCTTAAGCCCAAGTTGAGGGCACCCACCTCTGGTTGGCCTAACCCTAGGTCACCTGATTCTTCTATAAAATCAGTAGCCACCGCCGCTTAGACTTGGGTTTTGTTTAGTCTTGAGTTTTCCTTTGAGGAACAGACATTGCATCGTTGTATATGTGGCGACAAGTCCTTATACATTGATCCAGGGCCCCCGTTCTTGATCTCCTCCACTGTGTCGATTAGTCCTTTGGAATCAAGTTCTTGAACCCCATTTTGATTTTTGCTTCATACACATCTGCAATTTCAGATTGTGTGTTTATCCTTTCTTGCTTATGTTCTTCGATTCGCTTGCAGGAAAAGCCTTCTCGGCGAGGTCAATCAAGTTGTGCTTGGTTGATAACCAGTGGAGCGGTGGTGTAATGGTTGTAGGCTTCGAATCGTGTCTGATTAGAAGTTGGATCGCCAACGTCAAATACTCCATCAATCGAATCTACCCTACCTCTCGGAAGATCGGGCCGCGTCGCCCTCAATGAAAGGAATAGATTTCCCCTCTAAGGCACCAATACGTGTAGCGATATGAGTAATCAAAGAAGTGCACTCAATAGGACCCGTCATCTTGAAATTCAAAAGTCATTGCTTAACCAAAGCTTGCACGGGGGAGATTTTGATCTTATTGACCATGGCATAAAGTATGAGCAACTCATCATTGCACACCGGTCGGACATCATCTCTTGGAAAGAGAGTGATGGTTAACCACTTGTGCATCAACTGAAGAGTTGGATTATGAATGTCGCCGCACCAAGGTGTGAACTTGCCATGGACAACTTGAACCGAAATCTAGCCCCAAAATTCATGACGATCAAAACCACGGCAAGCTTGATCGAGAGAGATCGGCCAGCGTTTGTTGAAATCGAGGTGGCCGGCAAAAGTTTTCCAAGAAAGCAAATATTCTTTCCTTTAAAGTAGAAAATAAACCCCATTTTTCACCTCCCGAAGAGTGCAAAGAAATTGGATGGTGAGGAGTCGCAAACCATACTCCTCAACGGGAACGAAGTCATCCCATCCAATTGCATGCCAAATGTTACAGAAGTCTTCATACATACCTGTTTTGATGAGGAGGTCCGGATCGAATGCTCTGGTGTGGACGAAGCTTCGGTTCTTGAGGATGGCGTAGCCTTGTTGTTCACGATCATCTCGCAAGTCGAGGTACGGTGCATCTTCCGCATCAATCTCTATGTCCTTGGCTTTTGGTTCGGCTTGCATCTCTTCATATTGTTCTTATTCCTCATAGTCCATCGTGCTTGGTGTAGGCATAGGTTCGGGTGTGTACAAGCTTGAGCCACCCCGAGAACAGGATGAACTTCCACCCGTCATCTTCTTGAATGCGTTGGAAACCTTCCGCCTATGTCGATGTTTACTACCAAGCCTGCTCAGGGGTACCCTTAGCAGTAAGGTTTGTTGGTAGGGATCGACTGCTCTAAAACTCGATGGTGCAAGGAACACAATGATCTAGACATGTTCGGGCCGCGAGTTGTGTAATACCCAATGTCCTGTGTGGTTGTTTGTATTGCCTTAGGTGTTGATCATCGTCAGGAGGGGGTCCCTGCCCGCCCTTATATATCCGGGGGGATAGGGTTACATGAAAAGTCCTAGCCGAGTACAGTTGGAGTCCTACTACAATAAGATCGGGTAGTTTCCTTTGTACTGCAGCTAGTTCTACACGTATTCGGATAGTTATAAGAGAGGTAAGGTACATCCATGAGCTGTCCCTTACTCTAGAATATTATATGCCTATAAGCAGTCCCGCTGCCCCGGGTCTGACAAGCCCCCAAGCTCTTCATAGCCGAGTCCTGCAGGTGTCGAGTACTTGGCTGGGTGTCTTCGAGTACTTCAAGTAGTCAGAATGTCCTTCTGGTTGCTCCTAGACCTTCCTTCAGATACGTTGACTAGTCCTTCAAGTACTTCTGGTTGCTTCTAGGCTGTGAGGTGCTCAAGCCCCAAAATTTTGATCATATCTGGTGCGCAAAGTACTCGCGCTCCATATGGAGTAGCCCCCGACCCTTAGGTTGAATCGTAGAATCAGGCTGAGGGTCACTTCAGTCTTTTTCCTTCATCATTTTCCAAAAATTCAAAAAATAAATCTCTGATGCACATATCCCACAGCCCCGGAGTCTTGAATTTAAATCTTTTAATTTAGATTTAAGAATCAAAAACCCGTGGCAAAATATTTAACAAAAACCTTTCTAGAAGAGAGAACCTATCCGTTGCTCTTTCAGATATTCACAAAATTGCTATTAGAGACCATATAAAACCCGTTCGTTAATTCCTAGGGTTTTGACTCCTGGCCGCCGTCAAATTCAGATTCACACTTCCCGACTACCTGTGATACCCATTAGCCCCTCTCATAGCCCCCGAGCCAAAACTCGTGATGTTGAAATGGCTCCTAAGAAAGACAAATCCAAGGTTGAAGATGAAGCAGTTGTGAGCCTTTCAACCGGCTGGTGTAAGAGCAAAATGTCTCAAGCAGCAGTACAAGAACTGGAGAATATGGGCCTTCTTCAAAGTCATGTTGTGATCCAGTGGCGCACAGGTGAGGGGGAAGATTACCCTATGGAAGGTACTCTTGAAACCGTTGTGTTTCATGATATCGTGGAACGCGGTCTTGCGGTTCCTGTATCAGAATTCTTCTATGCTCTTTTGCAATTTTGGGGAATCCAATTGCATCATCTAACTCCCTAATCCATCTTGCATCTTTCTATTTTTACTCATTTCTGTGAAGCATTCCTTGGGATTTTTCCCCATTTCCATCTTTTCCAAGACTTTTTCATCCTTGTGCCCATTCCAAATGCCAAAAAACCTTCCGTTGTTGGCGGATGTGTACTAGTACTTCGCCCTGAAACTCGGGACGAGTACTTAGCTTATGATCCATCGGGTAAAGGAACTGAGTGGAAAAAAATTCTGGTTTCATGTCGGGAACTTTGAATCTCCACTTCCAGGAAGAGTTCCTGGCGCCCCCCAAGTCCAAGAAAACTGGTCGAGTATAGGACCTCGTGGAAAACAAGTCGAGTGCATTCTTAAAGCCATTGCCAGTTGGAAAAACAAAGGAGTTACCGGTGACCATGTGGTCTTCTCCTTTGTGAGCCGTCGGGTCTAGCCTCTCCAGCATCGAAAACATCCTGCCTTCTGATATGAAGGTACAAAGGATCCTACCAGAATCTCCCCTGAAGCGATGGCTCAGTCTGAGGTAATCAGAAGATGTTGCAAAGTACTTGACAACTTTGACAAATCCTTGAAGCTTCCAGTACTCTTTTGGGCAGCCAATCCTCCCGAGAAAACCAGAATAAGTGCTGAGAAATACTATCGAGTACTTGTAAATAAAGTTTGTAACCTTCTGACGAATCCTTGCCTCTTTTGCAGCAAAATTATAAGACATGGTATTGCATGCCTCCGACTTCTGGAGATGTTGCTCCTGATGAGAGCAAAAAGCGAAAGGCAACTCCTGGAGCTTTGTTGCAGAGAAAGATACCCCGTCTCGATGCTGGCCAGTAAGAATCTGATACTTCTTTGATTACATCATGTTTGGCTCAACTTTTCTTATTTGGAGTTTTTGCTTGGCTAGGATCCAATATCTTCCAGCGCAGGAGAAAGACCAGATCCAGGACTTCCGTAACTGGATGGAGAGTAGTCCAGATACAAGTACTTGATCCACCCCCGAGTCTCTGATAATTGGGTTGATTGAGAACTCGACTACTCTTTCCCCAAATATGGACTTGCCTAGGGCGTCAAAGGAGCCGGTTCTTGAGGTACCCGTACCTACTCCTTCTGCAACTACTCGAGTTGCTTCAAGTGCTGCTGGAATTGGCGATAATAGAGCTGAAGGGTTGAAGAATCCCACTGTTCGACTAGTACCCTTTCAGTCAATGCCACAATCTACCCAAGAGGAATTGGGTAAGGAGCTTTTTGACGATCCATTGTTGTCTATGGACAATATGAAGAAGCTCGCAGATTCCATGCAATGGTGTTTTAAATATACCAAGGTAAACCTTCTTTTCCTACTGCTAGCCTATGTCAAGTAGTTGGTGATATCTGAACAATCTTGTCTTATATGTTACAGGACATTGCCAATCGGTCTTTCATGAAGTCTCATGCTTTATATAAGACTGTTGACAATCGAAAAACCTTGGAGCAGCAGAATGCCCAGATTGCCAAACGACTAGATGAATCCCTTGCTGCACGAAACAAGCTGTATGAAGCAAACCGAAAGCATCATCTAGAAGTTTGTGACATAAAGCGGTAGATCAAGAGCCTTAAGGAAGAGAAGTCGAAGCTCCAAGAAGAAAAGTCAGAGCTCCAAAAACAATTGCAGATTGCTCAAGCCTGTGAGTATTTGATCTTTTGTCTTGATATTGCTTTTCTAATGATAATCATTGAAATATCCTTTTGTTAGGCTCTTCAAGTGATCATACTCGACTAGTAGCAGCAGCTCAGGTCATTGTGGATATGGTAGATTCTGAGGAGGAGTTGTCGAGTAGCAAGTCATTGGTAGAGCATCTAGAAGAGGCTCCCAAGAAGTTCTTTGACATTATGACGGCCACCTCCAAGAATTATCTAACCCATATGATAGCAGTTGTTAAGTCTTTCTGGCCTCAGCATAACTTATCTCTCATAGCCAAAGGAATAGCTCCTGATTGTTCTGATGATAAATTCCAGGACTATTGTAAAGAGTCAGAAGTAATCGCTGAAAACATTTTGAAGAACTTGGCAGAGTAATCTGCTTGTAACAACTCTTGTAATCTCTGTAAGATCTTGCCTTTGTAGATATTGCTTTTATCCTATTGGTGTGTCTTCAGAAGTATGATCTGATACTATAGGATAAGTACAAACTACTTGATCAATCAAATAGAATGTTCACATAGAGTAATCTCTATAGTCGATCAGTTAGGATGAATCCCGTCGGATTATCCAGATAGAAAAAACTATAAAGATATCCATAAACTACTCGAGCAAGAGAGTAGGGTGTCTTGACTGAAGACTGGAGTAATTTGTAAGATAGATCTGTTAGGATGAACCCCGTCGAGTTATCCAAGATGAAACCATCTTAAAATATCTAATACCTGTTCGAGCTGGCGAATAGGGTGTCTAACTTGTAGACTTGAGTAGCTACTAAGTTTGACTGGTTAGGGTGAACCCCATCGGGTTACCCCAGAAGGACAAAATTTAGTAGTATCCATAACATACTCGAGCGAGCGAGTAGTTTTGCCTTTAGCGCAAGGCTGGAGTTCCTTATAGTTGACCTGCTAGGATGAACTCCGTTGAGTTACCCAAGATGGACAACTAGTAAAGGTATCCATATACCTTCTCGTGCCAGCGAGTAGGTTATGTCCTTATATTAAGGACAGGGATGTGGCTTGTATAATTTTCCGATGGAAAACTGTGTAAGCTATCCTGAACAGGTTATCCAGGTCGGTATAAATCTGTGGAGATTACCCTAGTTGGATGAACCTTATTGGAGAGTAGTGATGATGCTGCCAGATTGACAACTGTCTTTAATGTAGTCGAAAAGCCGATGAATTCCTTAGCTTTATTAAAGAGATCAACTGACATCACCATGTTACTTGGATCAAGGATAAAATCTGCGCAAGTGCTCAATATTCCAGGAATTGGGTACCTCATTTCCATCTGCATCGGTAATTCTGTATGATCCGGGTCTTGTGACCCTGGTTATGATGAAAGGCCCCTCCCATCTGGAATTTAACTTGTGCAAACCAGTCTCATCTTGTATCCTTCGTAGAACTAGGTCTCCAACATTATAAGATCTTTGCTGGACGTTGCGATCATGATAGCGTCTGACACCTTGAAGATATCTAGCCGATTGGGTCAAAGTGTTGATTCTGGCTTCTTCGACTGAATCTAACTCAAGTTGTCGAGCTTCATCTGCTTCTCCTTCTTGATA
This sequence comes from Panicum virgatum, assembly GCF_016808335.1. Classification (NCBI taxonomy): domain Eukaryota; kingdom Viridiplantae; phylum Streptophyta; class Magnoliopsida; order Poales; family Poaceae; genus Panicum; species Panicum virgatum. Next base: position 40,139,369 of record NC_053147.1, on the reverse strand, counting down.
GGCTTCTACTCTTGGAGATTTTCGCATGATATCTGTGGGTAGTATAGCCTCTGAACCATAGGTGAGAAAGAAAGGAGACTATCCAGTTGCTTTGCTAGGCTGCGTTCGCAGCCCCCAGACCACATGGGGTAGTTCTTGAATCCACTTGCCACCTTTCTTGGTGTTAGAATCATAGAGTCTTTTCTTCAAGCCATGGAGTACTAAACCATTGATGCGCTCTACTTGACCATTTGCTCGTGGGTGAGCCACTGAAGCATATTTGACCTCAATGCAAGAGTTGTCGCAGAAATCCCAAAATGATTGTGACGTAAAGTTAGAGATCCGTAATGATGGTGTGAGGAAATTCAAACCGATGTATAATATCAGAGATGAAGTCCACTGCTCTGTCTGATGAGATCTTGACGATGGGCTTATACTTGATCCACTTGGTGAACTTGTCGACTGCTACCAGCACATGATTGAATCCTCCTGGAGCTACAGTTAATGGTCCGTGTGGCAGAACCACCTGAATTATCCCGGCTCAAGTGCGTAGGCCATCACCATAAAGGCAACACCGGCTCAAACGCACTTCAAACGGAACAATTCTTGGTCTGTCGGGTAACATCCTGATACAACCACCGGTTCTCGGATCAAAAACTTAACCACCGCTACCACACACCGTGACCTTAGCAAGTTCATCAACACAGACGGGGTCTCACACAAGGTCATGATATCGAACACAACCCCGTCCGTCATCCTTATATTGATAACAGAAAGTAAACAAGCAATTCCTATAGAGCTCGCGAGTGACAGGCAATCACTCGACTTTTACTGGTCCTATAAGCTTAGCAATTATTCGAACTCAGGTCTAGTATTCAATACATAGGTTCCTAGGATCATGCATCTAGGGTTTCAATTCAAATCCTAAGAACTGTAAATGAACAAGTAAGTAACAACAGTAAATGGTAATAATTTGAAATATAGGTTATGTCCGGGGCTTGCCTTCTCGGTAGTTACTAACTATTTCAGCCCTGGGCTCTTCCGAACTTTGGTACGGGGCTTCAGTTAGTACAGCAGTGTTCACTTGAGCTTCAAGATCACCTCCTTCGGAATCTGGGATCAGCTCGTACTTCCCGTCCGATAGAGCAGACGTATCTATATGTGATGCAAGAGATGAAATTATAAACACGCTCACGATGTGGTAAAGCTAAGCAAACAAAATTAATACACACATGGGCAATTGTTTATAGAGTAGTAACTCAACATATCTAACTACACAAGGCATCATGATCAACGGCACAAAAGAAGCTTACTAACTTCATAAAGTAAGTTGTAGTGGTTTCCTATAACAAGTAAACTATGGTTTGCTAATAAATAAACAAATCAGTACATAAACAGCAACAATTTCAGCAAAAATTACTATAAACATAAGGTACAGAAAGAAATCTACTATATAAAAATCATGTCATTTCATGCATCCATTTAATCAGAACAATTCATTTCCTCAGATAACACCAAGACAAAGATTAAATTCTATAGAACAAAACACAACACTTATGAATCTTAAAAATTTTCAGAACAGACTTCATATTATTATGAACACCTCATAAATTTTTCGGAATTTATTCTGGACAGAACTAATTACGAGAAAATAAACAAAAAAGACATCAATTTAACAAGATTCATTTTTACCTTCTGTTCTAGTAACGAACTGGGGCTCAAACTTAATGGACAAGCTAAACTATTAAAAAAGAACACTCATAAATATTTTCATGATTTATCATCAAAAAAACTATTTATCATAATTAAAGTCTACTAAACAAGCATTAAATAAAAGAAATAGATACACATGAGAACTAACCACGAAATTTTTATAGAAATACTATATTCACATGAGTAATTCACCATAAAAATTTCACTGCAAGACATGGATTCAAGCAATAGTTAAGAAAAAGATAAAATAACTAGTCTTTATATACCTAGTGACACAAATCAATTTGTACAGCAAAAACTTTCAACAAACATCCAACATATTTTGATTCTACTGCATAGAGCTGTACACAAGGATTCCAGAACAACTGGATTTACTATTTTACGAATTTTCTACGAATGTCTATTGAATTTCAAAGTTCACAGCTAGAAATAACAAATAAGTCCCTAGTAACACTATTCACTTGAGTCACTGACTAAGCAGATAGCCCCCTGGCGTTTCTCGAATTCTAACAACCAAGTCCCTGGCCGTAGTAAAGGAACAGAGGAAGCAATCGGCCGGATTCCCGGCAGCTAGGCTCGCCGGCGGCGATAGGGATCTTAGGGAAAACGAAGAGGAGGTCGAGGCGAACCACTGGGTACCCTTGGCGCAACAGGAGAGGGCCGGAGGAGGCGGATCGACGGAGGAGGGCGGTCGGTGGTGGAGCAGGCTCGTCGGTGAGGCTACTCCGATGGAAATTGGTCGACGAGAAGTGGTTGGGAAGGTGCGCGAGGGTGAGGCAGAGCTTTTGGTGGGGTTGGCGTGGACGGAGCTGCTCTGGAGTGGTGGGTCGACGGCGGCTTTAGCTCGCCGGCGTTCGGGGTGGAGCGGCGGCGGCGTTCTGAGGCGTCAGAGCGAGGAAAAGGCGAAAGAGTGAGGGGAAAAGCTTGCTGAGGTTTTTGTGGTGCTCGTGTGCGCGAAAGATCGAGAGCTGGGCCTCTGAGTTGGGCTCTCCACGGTGGCGGCCAGGTGGCGGCCGCACTGTGCGCTACTGCTGTGTGGCACGGGTTGGAGAGCTCCAGCGCGTGGGCAAGAAGCGGTGGAGGAGGTCGGGAGCGACGCGTGGGCAAGAAGCGCGAAGCAGGAGATGGACGGGCTGGCCCTCCACGGCGACGTCGGCGCTGAACAGCGGCGGTGAGGTGCAGAGCAAGCAAGCAGGCAGGAGGAAGGGGAAAAGGGACCGATTTGCAATTTCCAAAAATTCCAGGGACCCAACTGTAAAATAGCAATAACTTTTAAACTAAAGCTCAAATTAAAAAGTGCCCAACATAAAAGTTGTTCAACTTTTCAAGATCTACAACTTTGATTTTGTGCAAAATTGATTTGACCAAAGTATAAAGAGCTATTTTTGAAAACATAGAAGGGATTTTGAATTCAAAGGATTTTTGTCTTTTTCAAGGTAAATTCACTTTAAACTTAGGCTGAAATGAAAGTTTTCCTGCCAAGCAGTGATTGCACTACAATTTGCAAAAACACCCTCCATAAAAGCTATAATTCCACAACCTATTCAAATATAACTATAGAAAGGACCTTGCATAAAATCATAATTATACATATAACCTTTATATTTACAAAAAGGTCCTTTTTCAAGCAAATCAAGCACATGATGCATAAAATAGATACACAACTACTGTGCAGACACCTAGGGTGTCACAACCTCCCCCCTAAAAGGAATCTCGCCCCGAGATTACAGGAAGAAATGGAATGGTAAAGTTGGATACCTGAATTTGCTCTAAGAAAGTTGGGAAAGTTTCTTTGGAGAAAATTTTCGGTCTCCCAAGTGGCTTCTTCCTCAGTATGATGATTCCATTAGATTTTGTACATTTTTACTTTTTCCCTTCTAGTACTTCTTTCCTTGGTGTCAAGAATCTTGATTGGATACTCCGTATATGATAGATCGGATTCAATCTCGATATCTTGTGGTTCAAGGATCTTAGTAGGTACCTTGATGCACTTCCTGAGTTGTGATACATGAAAGACATCATGAATGGCGGCCAACTGAGAAGGAAGACGAAGTCGGTAGGCAACGGGTCCACAAGTTTCGATGATTTCAAATGGTCCGATGTATCGGGGTGCTAATTTCCCTTTTACGCCAAAGTGTTGAACACCTCTAGTAGGAGATACTCGCAAATATACGAAATCCCCTACCTTGAATTGTAAAGGATCTCTTCTTTTGTCTGCATAACTTTTCTGTCTTGATTGGGCTGCTTTAAGATTAGTCTGGATAACTTTGACTTTCTCCTCTGCCTCAGAGACTAAATCTGGCCCAAAAATTTTGCGTTCTCCAGCTTGTGACCAACTCAAAGGAGTTCGACACCTTCGACCGTATAATGCTTCAAATGGTGCCATTTGCAAGCTGGATTGATAACTGTTATTATATGAGAACTCTGCCAGTGCTAGGCACTTATCCCAGTTCTTGCCATATTGAATAGCACATGCCCTCAACATGTCTTCAAGGATTTGATTGATTCGTTCAGTTTGCCCATCTGTTTGTGGATGATAAGCTGAACTACGAATCAATTTTGTTCCAAGGGATTCTTGCAATTGCTCCCAGAAACGTGCAATAAACTGAGCCCCACGATCAGAAATGATCGTCTTTGGAACTCCATGCAAACGGACAATCTGATCGAGATAAATCTCTGCATACCTCTTGGCAGAATAAGTTGTATGAACCGGAATAAAATGGGCGGTCTTGGTGAGTCTATCAACGATTACCCAAATGAAATCATGCTTCTGAGAAGTGTTGGGTAAGCCAACAATAAAATCCATACTGATGTCCTCCCATTTCCAGGATGGAATGGGTAAAGGTAGGAGAGTACCAGCTACTTTCAAGTGACTGGCATTAACTCTTTGACAGACATCACACTCAGAAACATATTTGGCGATGTCTCTTTTCATTCGAGTCCACCAGAAATTTTGTTTAAGATCTTGGTACATCTTGGTACTACCGGGATGAATGGAAAACTTCGATAGATGTGCTTCATCAAGGATTTGCTTTCTAAGCTGATGATCCTTGGGTACAACAAGTCGAGATTCAAACCATAAAACTCCTCTATGATCCACTCGGAAACATTTGTACTTTGCTTCACCTTGGGATAACTTTTCTTTGATGATTTTGATACCTTCATCATGTAATTGTGCCATGATGATGCTATCATGAAGTGTAGGCTCAATAGATATATGGTTCAAACTTCCTTGAGGTACCATTTCTAGGTTCAATTTCATCATTTCCTGGCATAGAGTTCCATTGAATGGCTCTACGGATAGACAATGGCATTGTGACTTGCGGCTGAGTGCATCCGCAACCACATTAGCCTTTCCTGGATGATAGTGCACTTCTAGATCTTAATCCTTTATCAACTCTAGCCAGCGTCTCTGCCTCATGTTGAGATCAGCTTGGGTGAAGATATATTTGAGGCTCTTATGGTCAGTGTAAATATTACAATGAGTTCCCATAAGATGATGTCTCCAAAGCTTAAGAGCGTGTATAACAGCTGCTAACTCCAGATCATGTGTTGGATAATTCTTCTCATGATTCCGGAGAGCTCTTGATGCATAAGCAATAACTCGGTTGTCTTGCATAAGCACACAACCAAGTCCCGTACCAGAAGCATCACAATAGACATCAAAAGGTTTGGTACTGTCTGGTGTAGCCAACACTGGAGTAGTAGTGAGTCGTGCTTTGAGAGTTTGGAAGGCTTCTTCACATTTATCATTCCAAACAAACTTCACTCCCTTCTTTAATAACTCCATCATAGGCTTGGCTATTCTGGAGAAGTCAGGAATGAATCGACGATAGTATCCAGCTAAACCAAAAAAACTGTGAATTTGTTGAACTGAAGTAGGAGATTCCCAATCCATCACTTCTTGTACTTTAGTTGGATCAACTGATATACCATCACTGGATATAGTATGGCCTAAAAATTTCACACTATCCAGCCAGAATTCACACTTGGAGAATTTGGCATAAAGATGATGATCTCGTAATCGCTGAAGAACGATACGTAAATGTTCAGCATGATCTTCTTCATTCTTGGAGTAGATCAAAATATCGTCAATGAATACCACGATGAATTTATCCAGCTCCGGCATGAAGACTGAATTCATCAAGTACATAAAATATGCTGGGGCATTGGTAGGACCAAAAGACATAACCAGATACTCATAGAGTCCTTATCTGGTTGAGAAAGCAGTCTTTGGAATATCACATGGCTTGATCTTTATTTGATGGTAGCCAGAACGAAGATCAATCTTAGAGAAAACATTGGCTCCAGCTAACTGATCAAACAGTATATCAATGCGAGGAAGAGGATACTTGTTTTTAATAGTGACCGCATTGAGTGGTCGATAATCAACACATAGCCTCAAACTATTGTCCTTCTTCACAAATAGGGCTGGACATCCCCAGGGTGAAGAACTTGGACGTATAAAGCCTTTGTCAAGAAGGTCTTGAAGTTGGATTTTCAATTCTGCTAACTCATTTGGAGGCATTCGGTACGACCTCTTAGAAATAGGGGCGGTACCAGGTTGAAGCTCAATAATGAACTCGATATCTCTATCAGGGGGCATTCCAGGTAAATCATCTGGAAATATGTCCACATATTCACACACAATAGGGATATCTTCAATCTTAACTTCTTTTATAGCATAGGCACAAGAGTTGCAGCACTCTTGTTGTGGTAGATAGAGTATGGTGGCTCCTTGATGTCGTGAATCTATCTCGATAGCTCGGGAAGAGATATCTAACAGTACTTTATGTTTAGTCATCCAATCCATGCCCAAAATAACATCCATGCCTTCTAAATTTAACAAGATCAAATCTGTCTTGATCAAATTGCTACCCAGCTTAATTGGCACATGTCTAGTGATTTGATTGGAAGCTATCTTCCCACCAAGGGTTGCTATCATAAAAAATACCTTAGTATGACAAAAGTCCAATCCTATTCTTGCTCCAAATTTGGCACTTATAAAACTATGAGTTGCACCAGAATCAAATAATATTACTGCGGGTTTATTGTGAATAGAGAAAGTACCTGTCATGACTGGTGCTCCTTCGGGAAGCTCTGCAAGAGTAGTGAAGTTAACTCGCCCCTGTCAGACTTTCACCATTTGCCTTTTGCCCTTGCCCTTGTTGTTGTTCTGGTTGGAGTTCTGCCCTGGATCAGACCTCTTGGGTCGCGGACAATTTCTGGTGAAATGATCAGTACTGCCGCAGTTATAACACCGATTGTTACCATTCCCACTATTGAACTGTGGGGCATTCGGCCTTGGGCCAAACTGTTGCGACTGCTGCTGCTGAGGTACTTGAAAGTGATCTAGGCCCCTAAGTGGGTTTTGGTGGTTAATGACAAAACACATGTGCATTTAATCGTGTAATTGAGCATGTGTGCAGGTGGTGAACATGTATAGGTGAATCAAGTGACGATATACGACCCTCAAAAAGGAAATGAAAAAGCAGAGCTCAAGTTTACTCAAGAAATTTGATTTTGAATTTGAAATTTGAGTATAGGAACACCGTACTATCAAGAGGGACTTGGTTCAAGGGTTTCGATTTAGATCTTGTGCTCAAGAGAACCTATACAAACACTTGTGTGCCACAAAACACCTCAAAGGAACCATAAACTGAAAGTTTATCCCTGCCTTACCCGGATACTCCGGGTATAGGGCCGGATACTCCGGACCCCATTGCCCGGAGTGTCCGGGTGCTGTTTCCGGGCTGAAAAATCAGGGTTGCCCGGAGTCTCCGGGCATATACCCGGAGTCTCCGGGTACCCTTTCACCCAACGGCTATTTTGGGCTGAAGACTATAAATACCCCCCTCCATACCCTTCAGCTGCTCCTCTTGCCACTTTGGACGAACAGAACTCATACCTAAGCCAAAAAGAGCTCCCTCACTCTCCCTTCTTCATTCTTGAGTGATTCCCTTGAGGGATTTGAGTGAGAAGCAAGCAAGAGCAAGGATTAGTGCTAGTGAGCCCCATCTCCATCTCTTGAGCACTTGGTTTTGGTCAAGCCCGCGGATTCAAGTTTGTTACTCTTGGAGCCTTGTGCTCCTAGACGGCTAAGCGTGCTTGTGATTGCTCAACCAAGATTGTGAGCTGCACAAGAAGTTTGTAATCTTCATTCCTCACCGAGGAATCCATAGTAAGTAACCTTGGGCTTGAGAGGTGATCTCGCCCTTGGGAGAGGAGCATAGGGGTTCTTGAGCACCGTCTCTCGAATTCTTCCTCAACGGAGACGTAGCACCTTCGGGTGTGAACTTCGGGAAACAAATACTTGTCTCCTTTGTCTTAGTTTACTTGATTTCATTATCATTTGCTTGTGAGACTTCTTTTCTAGGGTTTGAGCTCGATCTACTCACTCACGAGTTTCTAGTGAACTTCGTTTGTTGGATATCAACCTTAAGAAACCCCTGGTACTCTTTATCTAGCTCGATCTACTTTTCTTGCAGAGATACTTGCTCTTTCGTTTCAGGTTGTTCAAACCCGGAGACTACGGATATAGCTCCGGATACTCCAGACCACCAAACCCGGAGTATCCGGGCATATACCCGAAGTATCCGGGCTAGTCTGTGTCTGACTCTTTTGTTAAGTGTTTTTAAATTGTAGATTGCCTATTCACCCCCCCTCTAGGCATCTTAAGATCCTTTCAGTACTGGAGGTCCGAATCCTCCTTGCTGCTGAGGCGGCCTAAAAACAAGCCTGCCCGTTGGGGCATTTCTCTGTGGAGGTCTGGGTGGAGTGTTCTGCACCAGATGATACCTCGGTGGCTGAGCACTCGAGGGTCCTGTTGGTGCCTTCTGCTTCTTCTCTGCGCGATGTGCAGCAATACAGTCCTCTTGAGTAATGGCCAGGTTGACCAGCTCATTGTAGGTATTTGGCTGAATAAGGATCAGGCGTTCCTTGAGCTTGGTATTGAGGCCACGACAAAATCGGTCACGCTTCTTTGCATCAGTATCAGCATGATGGCCCGCATACTGGCACAAGTGATTGAAGACCTGTGCATATTGTAGAACAGTGCGGGTTCCTTGATTCAGAGCCAAGAACTCATTTAACTTTCTTTCAATCAGTCCCTTAGGAATATGATGTGATCTGAAGGCATTTCTGAATTCCTCCCAAGAGATGACATGTCCAGCAGGCTGCATCGCACAATAATGATCCCACCATATACGTGCAGGACCACGAAGTTGCTGGGCGGCAAAGTGGGCCTTGTTTGCATCAGTACAAGGTACCGCTAGCAGAACAAACTTCGAATCAATCATACGGAGCCAAGCATCAGCATCCAAAGGTTCCTCCGTTCGGCTGAAAAGTGGAGGTTGGGTACCAAAGAATTCCTGGTAACCCACGGGTTGTGCCTCCCGTCCTCCATGCTGTTGGCGTGGCTGATTTTGTTGCCCGTGGACCAGCTGGTGAAGCAATTCAGTTTGCATGGCCATTAATTCGGCCAGATTCGGCGGTGGTGGCGGTGGCTGCTGAGATCCACTACCAGTCTCACGGCCAAAGCCTTCCGGCGATCCACGAGTATGACCAACCATCTGTAATTATGGAAGACATCCATTAGATACATTTTTCTTGCTCCCAAAATCAATGGTACGTACAATGATCATACATTGGATATCAAAACAAAAACAGTAGAATTTAGCTAGATGCGGTGTAACACAATATGCACAACACATATCTGTGCAATCCACAAAACTCAGAATTGGTCAGCTGTTAGATGGCTTCATGCTCCATCGTATTGATACTCAACGCTGAGAGCAAAAGGGTAAAGAAGATAATCTAGCAATTCACTCTTCATCGTTCTATGCTGCGCTGCTAATCAACAGAAATCATAGAAGTGATTGGACTAAAAATATAGTCTCACAGACTCAATAGGCTAAAATTTGATGAGCACACATGCCACAAAATTTGTAACATCTTTAGTATTCATCAAACGGTCTAGAAATGCACAAATGAAGAGATTTGGCAAGTAGGAAGATCATGATTTCCAAACTGGTAGTCGCTACTTATATTACATCCAAAGTAGCCTTTTTCTTACAATCTAGCATCACACACCCTTACCACATATAATACAACAAGTGGTACTACTCCCTAGGGCTATTTTACAACATTGTCTTCTCTATGTACATATGCTACAACAGGAAAAACACAAGCTATCTAGGACAAGCCTAAGGTGCCTAGAAGTCGTTGAGGTTGCCCACAGAGGAAGCACTGTCAGAAGAAGAGTCGTCCGGCTGAGGGTTAGGCTCAGCAAGTGCGTGCTCTGAATCTAAATCAGAAACTCCCTCAATCTCCTCTGGGTCCTCTTCTACTGCTGCACGCTCGGCTAGAACAACTGGTTGCTCCTGGAGCATACCAATATGGGCCATAGCATCATCCAGATCTGCTTGAAGCTCATGCACCTGCCCCTGAAGAAAACCAATCACTGTATTACGCTGCACTATCTCAGCACCATGCTCCATAGCCTGATGCTCAAACTGTGCAATGGCATGATCCCTCCCAGCAACAGCATCCTGAAGCCCCTGAATCTGAGTATCTCTCAAACGAAGACCTCGCTGAAAAGTCTGGGCCAAGTCTATCACCTACTCCATGTGTCGCTGCTGAAGAATCTGGTAGTGGGACTGAGCATTCATATATCTGGTCACAGCCTGAATAGTCTCATCCGCTACATCTCCAACTAAGTGCCCGAAGTGTGTGATCCTGAAAAGCCACTCTGCATTGCCACCATTGACTGCTGGAAACAAACCAATAGGATACGCAGCTACCTCCTCGGGATGGTGCTCACAAAAAGTAGTAATAGCTTTGAGAGCTGCTGTCTCAAAAGCATCCACAAGACGGTACCCAATCACCTCAATCTCAATAGGTGGCCACTCCAAGGTGGGGTGCTGAGGAATGGTCATGGTAACTCTGTTCTTCTGAAATCCATCCTCAGAAAACTGGCGTCCCTTGTACCGGGGCGGGTCTGGGTAGTGAAAAATACGGAGTGTATCCCACAGAATTCTCGGAAAGCCCTCCCAGTATAAGCAATCAGTTTGAGCAATCCCTCCTCATCCCAAAAGATATGGTGACAGCCCGCCATCTGAATCAAAAAGGATTCAAATGTGAGTAATATGATTATCTCAAGACTTCTCAAATATAATTTTAAGAAGACTGCGGAAAAATGTGATTCTAATTTAAAAGTTTCCAAGGCTCAAGAGGTAAACAAACCACAATTGGTACTGGTTCATCATTTGAGATTCTATGGAATGAAAAGATCATCAAGACATCAAGATGGAACTATGGGTAAAGACATAACTCAAACTCCCTCTCTCAAACCAAGTTTTCATTCAACCCTTTGTTTAACCACACTAAACATATTCATGAAAACAAACTCTAGAGATTCCTTAAGAAAAATCATGTAACATTTTCTAATTCTAGGAATCAAAGCAAACATCAACCAATATGCATGCGTGGTTAGCACGGTGGCATAACATAGATACGGCTCTCCCTATATAGCTAGTCGATAAATTCTAACTGTTCTTAACTTATCGAATCGCGGTTAGTGTACCTACAGAAGATTGACAGAACATATATATATATCCATTGAACCTTTCATGTCAGCACTCATGAAAGCGTCCCCATACATTACCGCTCACTATATAAGCGGCAGCCATACAATTTCCGCCATATGGCCAACGTTAACATACGCTGCTCGGAGGCGTATTCACAAGTTCCTTTACTCCCAATATAGTCGACCGAGGTTGGTATATTAGCAGCAGCTCAAGTAGGCCACTGCTGGAGCGCAGCGTTCGGTTCGCATCGCCGACGGGAAGGTCAGACTCCCTCAGCTGACTGAGTACACTTTACTTCCAATATAGTCAACTAATAGTTGGTATATTGGGAGCACCTCAAGTAAGCCACTACTTGAGGGCAGCGTTTGGCTCGCATCACCGACGGGAAGGTCTCAGCTGACTGAGGATCCTTACCTTCTTACCTTAACGTAGATGCATCGTTACAAAAATTAAGGGTTGCTTGTGAGTATGGTTTGACAAAATGTAAAGTGCTGGAAGTCAGATAACAAAACCCATACAAAGATAGCCACCTAGTAACTCCCGTAAATTCCCTAGGACTTTACGTTCTATGCACAACCCTTAACGAATCCAACGTTGTTTTCCGAAATTCTTTGTTGTTCCAATTTTATACGGAAAGCGATTTTTAGGGTTCCAACACCTCTGGTGTACGTTTGCAGCTCTGATACCAGCTGTGGCAGAACCACCTGAATTATCCCGGCTCAAGTGCGTAGGCCATCACCATAAAGGCAACACCGGCTCAAACGCACTTCAAACGGAACAATTCTTGGTCTGTCGGATAACGTCCCGATACAACCACCGGTTCTCGGATCGAACAAGCATACCCCGCACGAAGGCGAGTCCAGAGATATTACAACCACAATTTTACAACACAGGCAAAGTAGTGATTATAAACCAGTTCAAACCATTATTACAAAACCAAGATTTAGTAAAACAGTTATACAAGCCATAAGTGTAAAGCTTTAGAGTTTAAACAGCGGAAGGTAACACACGACGGCTACAACACGTCGCAAAAGTATACCAGCTAGCCCAAGCATGGTATCACTCGTCAGGGTCATTGCCGGCCGAAGACGTATCCCACTCTACGGACCAGCCAGGAGGCAAAGAGCAGGGATAGGTCAAGCTAGCGATCTGATCCTCAAAACTCATACCTGAAAAAGGGTTTCAACAGCAAGGCTGAGTATTCTAATACTCAGCAAGACTTAACCGTCAATGGGTATACGTAGCCCACCTAACTAGACTATGCAAGGTTCTGTGAGGCTCTGGTTTTCCTTTTGCTGAAAAGCAATAAAGAGTAGGTCCTTACTTTCAAGTTTTAGTTTCCAAGATTCTAGTTGATTAACCATTCTATGTAAGCAACTACTATCCAATCATGGTAGATCTTTAAGCAAACATCAAAATTGAATATCATAATGTTGCCCTTATTACTCTGTGTGGCAAAGGGATCAAGCAGTCCCAAACTGTGAGAAGCAGACGGTTCGAATCGAATTTGTTAACCTGGCCAGGCAGACCTAACACACACATTTGGAACACCGTCGGGTCGTTCCCAAACAACTGTTTACCTTTCTTTCCGGCTTGTGGATAGGGTCACTCTCCCCGACTACAGGGCTCCAAGGTCCAACTTTGTCCCTCGAAGTCGCAGTGTTGCGCAACATAAAAATAAAACCTATCCCTAAGAGAGAGTGAAAGGTATATCCACTCCCCGGTCCAATCGGCGACTAGGCTTACCGCGTATCATATTTACGGCATGTGGCTAGTACGTTCAAAAACTTAACCACCGCTACCACACACCGCGACCTTAGCAAGTTCATCAACACAAACGGGGTCTCACACAAGGTCATGATATCGAACACAACCCCGTCCGTCGTCCTTATATTGATAACAGAAAGTAAGCAAACAATTCCTATAGAGCTCGCGAGTGACAGGCAATCACTCGACTTTTACCGGTCCTATAAGCTTAGCAATTATTCGAACTCAGGTCTAGTATTTAGTACATAGGTTCCAAGGATCATGCATCTAGGGTTTCAATTCAAATCCTAAGAACTGTAAATGCACAAGTAAGTAATAACAGTAAATGGTAATAATTTGAAATATAGATTATGTCCGGGGCTTGCCTTCTCGGTAGTTACTAACTATTTCAGCCCTGGGCTCTTCCGAACTTTGGTACGGGGCTTCAGTTAGTACAGCTGTGTTCAATTGAGCTTCGAGATCACCTCCTTCGGAATCTGGGATCAGCTCGTATGTCCCGTCCGATAGAGCAGACGTATCTATATGTGATGCAAGAGATGAAATTATAAACACGCTCACGATGTGGTGAAGCTAAGCAAATAAAATTAATACACACATGGGCAATCATTTATAGAGTAGTAACTCAACATATCTAACTACACAAGGCATCATGATCAACGGCACAAAAGAAGCTTACTAACTTCATAAAGTAAGTTGTAGTGGTTTCCTATAACAAGTAAACTATGGTTTGCTAATAAATAAACAACTCAGTACATAAACAGCAACAATTTCAAAAAAAATTACTATAAACATAAGGTACAGAGAGAAATCTACTCTGTAAAAATCATGTCATTTCATGCATCCATTTAATCAGAACAATTCATTTCCTCAGATAACACCTAGAGCAAGATTAAATTCTACAGAACAAAACACAACACTTATGAAGCTCAAAATTTTTCAGAAAAGGCTTCATATGATTATGAACACCTCATAAATTGTTCGGAATTTATTCTGGACAGAACTAATTATGAGAAAATAAACAAAACAGACATCAATTTAACAAGATTCATTTTTAGCTTCTTTTCTAGTCATGAACTGGGGCTCAAACTTCATTTACAAGCTAAACTATTAAAAAAGAACACTCATAAATATTTTCATGATTTATTATCAAAACAAACTATTTATCATAATTAAAGTCTACTAAACAAGCATTAAATGAAAGAAATAGCTACACATGAGAACTGACCACGGAAGTTTTATAGCAATACTATATTCACATGAGTAATTCACCATAAAAATTTCACTGCAAGACATGGCTTCAAGCAATAGTTAAGAAAAAGATAAAACAACTAGTCTTTATATACCTAGTGACACAAATCAATTTGTACAGCAAAAACTTTCAACAAACATCCATCATATTTTGATTCTACTGCATAGATCTGTACACAAGGATTCCAGAACAACTGGATTTGCTATTTTACGAATTTTCGACGAATGTCTATTGAATTTCAAAGTTTACAGCTAGAAATAACAAATAAGTCCCTAGTAACACTATTCACTTGAGTCACTGACTAAGCAGATAGCCCCCTGGCGTTTCTCGAATTCTAACAACCAAGTCCCTGGCCATAGTAAAGGAACAGAGGAAGCAATCGGCCGGATTCTCGGTGGCTAGGCACGCCGGCGGCGATAGGGATCTTGGGGAAAATGAAGAGGAGGTCGAGGCGGACCCCTAGGTACCCTTGGCGCAACAGGAGAGGGCCGGAGGAGGCGGATCGACGGAGGAGGGCGGTCGGTGGCGGAGGAGGCTCGTCGGCGGGGCTACTCCGATGGGAATTGGTCGACGAGAAGTGGTCGGGAAGGTGCGCGAGGGTGAGGCGGAGCTGTTGGTGGGGTTGGCGTGGGCGGAGCTGCTCTGGAATGGCGGGTCAACGGCGGCTTGAGCTCGCCGACGTTCGGGGTGGAGCGGCGGCGGCGTTCTGAGGCGTCAGAGTGAGGAAAAGGCGAAAGAGTGAGGGGAAAGCTTGCTGAGGTTTTTGTGGTGCTCATGCACGCGAAAGATCGAGAGCTGGGCCTCTGAGTTGGGCTCTCCACGGCGGCGGCGAGGTGGCGGCCGCGCGGTGCGCTACTGCTGTGTGGCACGGGTTGGAGAGCTCCAGCGCGTGGGCAAGAAGCAGTGGAGGAGGTCGGGAGCGACGCGTGGGCGCCAGCGCGAAGCAGGAGATGGACGGGCTGGCCCTCCACGGCGACGTTGGCGCTGAAAAGCGGCGGCGAGGTGCAGAGCAAGCAAGCAGGCAGGAGGAAGGGGAAAAGGGACCGATTTGCAATTTCCAAAAATTCCAGGGACCCAACTGTAAAACAGCAATAACTTTTTAACTAAAGCTCAAATGAAAAAGTGCCCAACATGAAAGTTGTTCAACTTTTTATGATCTACAACTTTGATGTTGTGCAAAAATTGATTTGACCAAAGTATAAAGAGCTATTTTTGAAAACATAGAAGGGATTTTGAATTCAAAGGATTTTTGTCTTTTTCAAGGTAAATTCACTTTAAACTTAGGCTAAAATGAAAGTTTTCCAAACAAGCAATGATTGCACTACAATTTGCAAAAACACCCTCCACAAAAGCTATAATTCAACAACCTATTCAAATATAACTGAAGAAAGGACCTTGCATAAAATCATAATTACACATATAACCTTTATATTTACAAAAAGGTCCTTTTTCAAGCAAATCAAGCACATGATGCATAAAATAGATACACAACTACTGTGCAGACACCTAGGGTGTCACAGTCCGATCATGTCCAAACTCCAACCGGCGAACGGCCATGATGGAGGGATTGTTATCAGGTTGTGTGCCGGGACGTGAGTCTTCTTGCTGAAGAATTGGCAGCTAGGGCATCGTCTGACAAGGTCTTCTGCATCTAAAACAGCTATTGGCCAGAAGAATCCTGACCTGTAAGCTTTGCTGTCTAGTGTCCTTGACGCGGTATGGTTGCCGCAAACTCCTTCGTGTATCTCCCTGAGGATGTCTTTGCCTTCTTCAAGGGTAACGCACTTCATGAGGATGCCCGAAGCAGAGCGCTTGTATAGGTTGTCGCCGACGAGGACGAAACCCCTGCTACGCCTGATGACATGGGCAGCTTCAGTGCTTCTGGGGTCGACATGTGGTGGAAGCTTGAACTCCTTGATGAATTCGATAAACTGGATCCGCCAGTCTTCTTTGATCATCAGTACTTCTCTGACTATGGACGGGGCCTCCGAGTCAGTGGCTTGTTGGCTTTGAACCTTAACTGATGGATGATGAAGTTCATGAACAAAGACTCCAGGTGGAACGGCTACTCAAGTAGATCCAAGTTTGGATAGGACATCGGCTCCCACATTGTTTTCACGATCAACGTGGTGGATTTCCAATCCTGAGAACTTGTTTTCGAGCTTCCTGATTTCTTCAACGTATGCATCCATTGTATCCTTGTTGATGTCCCATTCTTTATTTACTTGCTGGACGACAAGTAGAGAGTCGCCGTAAACGAGTAGTCGCAATGGGCAAGACCAATGCCCTCCTTAACAGGATTACCGGGATTCAGCAATTACCGGATGAGACTATCCCAGAAGTCTGGGAACGTCTCCAGGAGTACATACAAGCATGCCCACACGACGGCACAGAAGAGTGACTGATCATTCAGAAATTATTCCATGGCCTGAATTAGCAAGCCCAGGACCACGTTGACGCAGCAGCGGGTGGTTCCTTCCTTTCTCTCGACGTTGCGGGAGCGAAGGCACTGATTGACAAGATAGCTTCCAACCAAAGTTGGAAAGGAGAAAGCCAGCCAGCCTGTCCCAGGGGCTTACATCAAATCGACATGGTCGACATGTTAGCTGCCAAGTTGGAACTTCTGATGAAGAAGCTGGAATCTCCACATCAGGAGGTTAATCAAGTTTCGGAGTCTCGTATGACATGTGAAACATGTGGCGAGACTGGGCACTCGGCCACCTCGTGCCCCTTAACTCAAGCGGACGCAAACTTCGTTGGGAGCAATAACAATCCCAACTCAGGGTTTCGTCCTCAGCAGGGTTGGAACTCCAAGCCCAACCTCCCCTTCGGTCACAAGGTATGAATTTTAATAATAGTTTTCAGCCCATATTAAAAGACCTAGTGTACGGCCAGAAACAAATCAATGATAACATTAGTAGGAAATTCCTTGCTAATGACAAGATCCTAGAATCTATGGCTGCACAACTAGAGGGATTCAATTCTATTATTAAAAATCAAATGAGCTTTAATAAAATGATAAAAACTCAAGTAGCTCAGCTTGCATCCTCATGTCCTAACGTTAATGCGGGGAAACTACCCGGGCAACCGGAAGTGCCCTCGAAGGAAAATGTTAGTGCGGTGACCACGCGTGATGGTAAGACCACGCAAGAGCCACCATTCCCAAAGGATGCAGGAAAGCAGCGGAAGACCGTAACCGCTAGCCGTACCGAAGTTGAAGACGAAGAGCAGGAGGAGGCTGACGATTCCAACACACCTGCTACCCAGGAAAACCCCGTGGAACCCCCGACAACATCACGGGACTATCACGACACAACTGCCTTACCGTTTCCGGAGCGGATAAGGAAGCCAGTGGCCGACGAACAATTCGGCAAATTCATCGAGGTAATCAAGAAGTTATATGTGAATATACCACTTCTTGACGCAATGCAGGTACCCACGTATGCCAAGTATATCAAGGATATTCTTGGAAACAAGCGGACACTGCCCACCACTGAGGTCGTGCAGTTAACGGAAGAGTGTAGCGCTGCTATACTCGATCCTCTCCTGGTGAAGAAGAAAGACCCAGGCTGCCCCACCATCACTTGTTCGATCGGGGCTCAACATTTCTCTAACGCCCTCTGCGACTTGAGAGCAAGCGTCAATATCATGCCCAAGTTAGTTTATGATAAACTTAACCATAATGCACTTGCCCCTACTGCCATGTGTTTGCAGCTAGCGGACCAAATGGTCCGCTATCCCGCGGGAATAGCAGAGAAGACCCTGGTGAAAATCTGGAATTTCTTTATTCCCATCGACTTCGTCGTACACGACATGGAAGTCGATGCAAGACACCGCTCATCTTGGGCAGGCCGTTCTTGAGCACAGCAAACGCCCACATCGATGTCGGGGTCGGAGAGATCCAGCTCAACATCAATGGCCAGCAGGAGAGGTTCGCCTTCAAACCGAAGGTTGAACAATGCAACAAAGTCAAAGAGGTCCGTCGGAAGAAGAAACCCAAGCAAGAGACGAAGAAACCGTCGCTTCCGAACATTGAAGCCCTCATTGCGTTCGTGGAAAATCTATGGATTCAGGAGGAGCTACGACTTCAAGAGGAAGCCAAGCAAATCAAGCTTCACAATCAGAGGAATGCCAAACGTCGAATCTAGCGTAAGAAATTTCTGGAATCATAGAAAGTGAAGGTCGAAACACAACCCACACCCAAGAAAGTGTGGCGGAAGAAAGTGTCATCGCCCAAGACTCCATCCGGCGACGACAATCGAACTGAAGGAATGGAGAGTCCGGCTCCAGACTCAAAACCCAAGTCCTCGCCATAAGGTACATGGCACGTATCCATCATTTGCATTGCATATAGGATAGTTTAATTTTTCCTTGCATAAATTTTCTTTCTATCTTGCATAACCATGTTTTGAATTTTAACCAACCCATGTTTAAAATTTGAAAGTTTTGCATCAGTAGAACTTCACAAAAAAATTCGAAAAATTTTGGCCGAGTTGTAGGCCGGCCGGTCCCACCTAGGCCGGCCAGCCCCAGATTTTCTCCTCTCACAGGGGACAACCGGGAGTGGGATCATGGAGTGAAGATTAAGAAAAGGACGAAGGGGGGAGCACGGGAACGTGCAGAGGCACGCCGAGTGGCCTCATCAGGGCCGACCGGCCTCTACCATCCACTCGAGTCCCATCACTACCGACCGGAGGCATTATCACCTGCATCTAGGAGCATAGACCAAAGACGTGGCTCAACGGCCGCCGCACAAGAGCCACCCGGCCTACCCCAGGTCGGCCGGCCTGGCCCTGGCGCTTGGCTATAAAAGCCAGCGAGCCCGATGTCCCTCGGTGCAGCAGAAGCTCAGGTACACATGCCTTAGCCCGAGCTCTTCAATCTCTTCTCCCTTCCTTGAGTTTCTTTGCCTAATTAAGCTCTTTTGAGTTGATTAGGAGAAGAACTCAAGTGCTAGCTCGCCTAAAAACAAAATTTGAGTAGTAATTAGTGAAGTTCATAAACCCGAAAACACAAAAATATTTCCCTTCTAAATAAATTCATGGCTCGCTGAACGTTGAACGTTTGTGGTGGTTTAACGCCACGCAAGAATGACTAACGACTAACGCTAACCCTCCTCTTAACTTCTTGTTTCCTTCGGGTATTGCTCGTGCTGACCTTTTGCAGGCACCACGATAACTCGAGCCAAGGAGAAGGTCAAGAAGGCGTTCTCGAGAAGATCGAGAAGCTCGCGGAGTTCGTCCTCTTCTTGGGATAATATGTCGGTCGACTCAGGTCACCGCTCACATGCATCCCGGGAAGAAGAAGAAATTCCTGCAGTCCCAAGAAGCCGCTTCCGCATCAGGATCTTGACGATGGTCGAGCAGATCGTCTACAAGAACGACTACGAGCGGCAAGCACTCGAGCTGTTGAAGAGGCAAACTTATGCCCATGCCAAGAGGTTCAAAACCCACTTCCTCATCACGACGGGACTCTTGCAAGACATGAACCAAGCCTTCACTGCCGTCGGATGGGAGAACTTCGCCGACATCGTCGAGCCAGGTTTGCATCTCTTGACCATGGAGTTTCTTATGTCTCTCTCACCGTTGAAGAAACTAGCACCGAAACTAAAGTTTACTTTCGGTTCTTTAACGAACAATTTGAAATGACTCTCCATCAATTTAGTGTTGCTTTGGGCTTTAATAGAAGATGCATTTTAGACCCAATGCACTTGTTGAGCGCTATCAGTATGATCGTAGCTCTTGGTGGAGTGAAATTTCTAATGAACCCGTGAGTAGTAAGAATAGTTTCAATTCATAATCCTACTCTGAGGTTTCTCGCCAAGTGGCTCGCCATGGTTGTGCATTCTCACACAGACCTCCGCCTCTATAACTTGCCTGAGCTGCAGTGTCTGTACGCTATGGCGAAC
Source organism: Panicum virgatum (assembly GCF_016808335.1). NCBI lineage: Eukaryota > Viridiplantae > Streptophyta > Magnoliopsida > Poales > Poaceae > Panicum > Panicum virgatum. Next base: position 40,119,166 of record NC_053147.1, on the reverse strand, counting down.
AAGATTCGCTTCTCACCCGTCTGGAGCATGCTTGCTCATTGGCAGAAGATGATTACGGGAAAAAGCCCCATCGACATAACCCCACTGGTCACCCGTGTGGCGAGGTATGTCAAAGCGATGGATGGTGCCGAAGTCACCTTCTTGCCTGAAACGGAGGCATACAGATACGAGGTCGGTCTTGAGCATTTTGTGCAACGGCACATGATGCGGGAAGGCCCAGGAAATTCTATCTTTATGTGTTACCCCGGGTACGATAAGGAGATCGAGCTTCCATGCCCGAGACTCTGTCTCTCTACTCGATGAAAAGTCTAACATTGCAGATGGAGAAAAGAGAACCCGCACGACGGAGTGTTGCAGGTCCACAGACGAGGAGCAGGACCCGGCGCGGACAAGCCGAAGCAGGTCCTTCACGACGGGCACCCCTGGTTCATGCTTCGGCACAGCCAGGACCGTCCACGGATAACAACGACAACGAGGAGGAGAACAACAACAACGACGAGGAGGACAAGGATGACGATGAGAAGGACCCCGACGAGGGAGAGCAGGATTCCGATGAGGAGGACGGAGCTTCATCGAAGCTTGGGGGGGAGTCACACCATCAGGCATGAGTTTAATTTCTAAAGTCTAAGTTGTTGCGGGATTCGAGATAGCCCAAACCAGAATTTAAACTGCTTGCTCTAGTAGGGAACCCCTCGAAATTCTTTTAAAATTAAAATCTTGGTGAAAGTTTCCCATGGTAAAAATGACCCATCCAGAGCCTTATATTGCATAAACCATTTTGAGCTATCTGAAGTTACTTTGAGCTTTGTCGAATGGTGCATCCACTTCGGGAATGGTACTTGCCACCTACAGGTTTTCATCCCACAAAAAAATCCACCATTTGCTAGCCTAAACATAGCTGGCCTGTCAGTCGCCCACTCCGGGTATTGACATCCACTTTTGCCAGCTATGCTCCCCCACAATCACCATCTCATATACCATAGTTTATTCCACAAAGTCTCCCATTCAAAACTCCAAAGAATTCAAGATATTTTAGCAAAGGAGAGTGGAGTTATCTTTAAAAAAAAAGAAAAAAGAGAAGCTCACTCTCCATTCCAAGTTGCAAATTATGGAGTTCAAAATAAATGGGAAGCCATCCACTCTATCCACTTCATACCCTCTAAAATACCCCATGTTCCATGAGACCTGAATTTGGCTAAGTACCGACCTCGGCTTGGATCACCCTTCGGCTAAGCAATATAGGTAACCAAGGTTTGCATACATCTTCCTACCCATAAACTCCACATATCAGCTTTAGAGATAGGAAGAAGATGGTCAGATTTCTCGACCATAGGTGAGGATCATACACTTTGAGCGACTCGAGAGTACCATTGGGGAACCTGAACCTCTTTTGAAAAATTCTTGCAAATATCCGAGTTGGGAACCTAAACAGGTAGCAGGGAACATTCCGGTGAAGGTTGTTCAGTCCAACAACTGCCCAAGACCGAGGGATGAAAAACGAATACGCCCCATCTTCTAGAACCTTAGGTATGAGCCAACTTTTCATAAGTACATACAGAAAGATTAATATCCTGTGTACAAGGTACCTGCAAGGGGGTAAACATTGACGCAACTCCTGATCCACCGAGCCTCAGTTTATCTTTGCTCGAGGATGAGCAAAAGTTTAAGCTTGGGGGGTGTTGACGGCCATAATTTCGCATTCTAAGCCGCCAACCTCTCGAAAATAACATGAGCTTTACACTATGTTCCATTCATATTTTGTTTAATTCTAACGAGTTCCACAAGTTTTGGATGAGTTTTGATTGCAGGAGCAGGTGTACCAAAATTGGACAAAATCGGGCAGAAACCCAGGCCGACCGGCCTCTCCTAGGCCGGCCGGCCTGGCACCTTCAAGAGCACGGCCTCGGCTTCGATCCAGTGGCCATGAGACACACTCATGAGGTTCTGAGTCAAGAGTTGGGCTTTGGTTTAATTGGATACACCGAAAGACATCAACTTTGGTCCAAAGACTCACAAGGCAGCCCAAACTCCAAAGTAATCTAGCAACCCACTTCCCTGGAGGATGCACGAAGGTAGAGTGAAGCATCGGCAAAACCAGAGGCCGAGATGGGCCAGAGGGAGGCCGGCCGGCCTCCCCTAGGCCGCCCGGCCTAGCAACTGCAACCGTCAAGCGAAACCAACTGCCAACGACTCCAGGAGAGGATCAGAGCCATTGTCCGAAAGGCGGTGGACACGTGGTGGCATCCCTAGGACGGCCGGCCTAGGGGAGGCCGGTCAGCCCCACATGGAAGCCCCTCAAGCTGGGGTTTGGCGTGGAAGTTAAGCACAACGGTATTACCTGCTTTCAACCGACGCTACCTGCAGTAACTGCCAGAACCGACCTTGGGAGGGCTATAAATAAAAGCACCATCCATCACTCAAGACACACACCATTAGAGCTCTTCTCTTTCACTTGTGCTTTCTAGAGTAGGTTAGTAGCTTGGGAGTTAGAGTCGAGTCGAGCTTGCTCAGGATTCCGGAGTCGTCGGAAGTCTGGTATAGCTCTTATATCTTTCTTTTGACATTTTTAATATAAGTTATCTTCTTTACTTTTCTGAGTCAGCTTTACTTTCCGTAGTCTTTCATTTACTCAAGTCTGTGGTTCAGCTTGAGCACGAAAGTTGTCCTTTAGCTTAGGCTAAATTATTTCTCTTAGTGATCGGGAACTTATCTTATGGGTTTTCTCGCCCGAGCTAGAGTATCTCAAGTTAGTGCTCTAGGTTGAGGGGGATTTCTCTCGAAGGCCTCGAGAGAAATCCTAACACCGAGTGCAGACGTGGTGTCTGACCTTAGTGTTAGCTAGAAAGTGTGTTCCACCCCACGGAACCGTTGTGGTAGTCGGTAGGTGGTGACAGCCCTATCCGTCTTTTGTAGTCCACCACGTTCGGGTGTTTTCATAGTAGTAGTGCAGGTTGCCGTTGGACTCCCCTCTCATTCCTTTCTGAAGTCCTTCCTCTTCCAGCTGCTGAAGTAAGCTCTGCTTTCCCGAGAACTAGTTAGGTGTTTAGTCTGATCTAGAGAGGCTAGCTCGATAGTTCAGAAGTGTATCAGGTGTCTTATCTCGCTCGTTGTCCTCCCAGACGCTACCTTTCTAAGGATTAGAATCTCCGTGTGTCACTCGGTCATTGCTTGGCCACTTATCTTACTTATCTATCTGGCTCACCCCCGTCTAGTCAGTCAGTCAATAAAGCTAGTACGGTTATCATTCAGTTTACGATACTCTTTACCATAGTGCTTCCCTATCCTGGAATACTCCAAGGTGAAGTGCTACAGCGGTGATTTTGTGCGCTTGCAGAATATCTATTCTCATCGGGCATAAGAAATGCCAACATTAACACATGCAAAGGAGGCCCACAAACCAGACCAAACCGACCAACCAAGCCCCGGCACCGACCATCTGACATCAGGACCCATCAGGCAGTGTACCAGAGAAAGGCGGTGGCCAGAGGCGGCACAGAGGGTCAGCCGACCCCACCTGGAAGCCAAACACTGTGAATTTTGACAGGAAGGCTGATCTTATCCTCCTAAAGGCGATTTGGCATGTTTCCATACAAGGAGATGGCGGGAACCGGCCTCTCAAGCTATAAAAGGGGCCTCCCACCACTTGAAGGCCTCTCTCTCACACTCTTGTGACTTGTACTCCTTAGGGTAGTGGACACTACAAGAGATTTGACATTAGGTGACATTCTATTTGTCACAGAAATGGTTATTTTCATTATATTTTACATTTTGTGACATTCGGGTGACAAAAATACGATCGTCGCCTAATGTGGGTCATAAAATGTATTCTGTGACGAAAATATATTTTTTTGTCACAAATTTTGTGACGATCCTTGCAATGTCACAAATTTGTGACGCTTGCTTTTCGTCACTATCTCAAAAAACGTCACGAAATCTATACCATGGCTAACTATGCAAATGCCACGTAGGACAAAAAACATCACAAAAAATTGTCTTCTGCTGATGTGGCCATGATTAGGATATGACTTGGCAGGCTCTTTGTGACGATTTGATTCGTCACAAAACAATGAATGGGCCGACAAACCCCATTTGGAGAGCAATATATTGTGGGCTAAATTGCTGGCCCATTACATTTTACACATGTCGACTATTTTTATATTAGTCCAGCCCATTTACACATATTACAGCCCATTCCTCATTCAACCCATTACAAACATTGCAGCCCGGAGCCCAATCAAAATAGAAGATAGATTCACACAAGATATATCATTTATTAATTCTAGTGGCACAGATACAGTAGCACAATCACATAGTCTTAAGGAAAATACAGTACCCAACAAGATAGCTAAGTCACATGTCCAAATCACTAAACAATGTACCATTTCATCATGAATCTAGAAAATAGCATGAGATGAATAAATTGCCTACTCATCTCAATGGCTATTGCTTGGTCAAACTTTCAATCATGCCAACTGCTTGTACCTTCCGCTGATTCTCCTACCTTCTTCAGAATATTTATAGAAGTTATCATCGATCACTTACTACCTGCTACTACCTCCGCCCCAAAATATAAGTATTTGTTGACTTTTGCTGATCATGTTTGATCATTCGTCTTATTCAAAAAATTTGAGAAAAAATAAAAATAATTAAGATATACTTCAAATATATACGATGATAAAACATATCATAACAAAATAAATAATATTTTCACAAATTTCTTGAATAAGACGAATGATCAAATATGATTAGCAGAAGTCAACAAATGACTATATTTTGGGACGGAGGTAGTACACAATACCCTATAAAAAAATAGATTTCAACATTAGTACTAGAATGTAATAGACAGAATATGTAGGATACAATATTCTGAAATAATGAGGCATTTTTATTAATTACTAACACTACATCAGTTCTACGTACCTGCTAATATTTACCTTTCTTTTGAAAAAGCACTAATCAAACAGATAATCAGTGCTATTCTGAACAATACATACACCTTGTTGTGAAAAAACAGATACCCTTTGTCAAAATGCCAAAGATAATTTATGGAGTCTCCCTAGTGTCACTGTAACATCAGATTAATTGCTCTACGAATTCCGACCAAGCATTGAACAAAATTAACCAATTTGCACTAACATAAAGTAGCAGAACCTGAAGAGAAGCTTACCAGGAAAGGCGCCCAATCAAATCAGCAACCTGGGGGAAGTACTTGCCGAGATGCAATAGGGTGAGGCCGAAGAACAGCAAGAAGCCAAGCAGATGCCTGAACCCACGAGAATACATGCTTCAGCATTGGCAACGAGATTCAAAGAAGAAGAAATGGTGATGCAATTGAGAGAACCATTCATATAGATAGAACTCTCTAACCAATAGGAAGATACCAGTATACCATCCATTCCTCCAGAGGTCAAGCTAAATCTATAGTTTCTTGCAGTGGAACAAATCATTAAGTACGTAGCTAACAAATTTTGGTAAGAAATAGAACTTAGGGAAAGATTAAATAAATTGTACAAACACATACAACGGAAACACTAAGATTAACACCTTGGGCCAAATAATCTTTTTTATTTCTGATGGAACCATTATAGTCTAGAAATCATGTGTAATTAGTGATCTGAAACATGGGAATCAGGCCCCTAAGAGAGATTTTTTTTTTGCTAGAACATAACAAGAAATGGCACATATCACTATATCAGTGTACCACTAAATCAAAAGTTCAGAACAGAGTGCATCTACACATGTTAATTATCAACAATCTCATAGGATTAGCTAGGATAAATTGCAGAAAGAATAGATAGTTGGAGAAAATTACCTATGTGATTTTTCTTGACAACTTGATGTGATTGCCAGGTGAATCCATAGTGCTTGCAGGGAAAAAGTAGGTTAAGTTCATGAATCAACCGACGGTTACCTTGTAAAATGGCACAACGAAGAAAACATTCTACCACTAGTAAGGCAAAAACTGAATCATGAGTCATCACTGAATGCCTACAACGCTAGTAGTTTTAGATTCCCCATCAGAAAGGCTGAGAGAAACATATTGCGCAACACAGCAACAAATTCAGAGAGAGAGAAAGAGGTGGTGGCGTGACGTCGCTGAAGCAGCCGCGGACGATGGGGAGCGGGTCGGAGCCGGCGCGCGGGGACCGACGCTGCCGCGGCGCGTCCCCGCCCCCGCCGGCCTGCGGGGAAGAAGAGGAGGAGGGCCCGGCCGCCGCCGATGTGCTCGCCATGGCAATGGTTCAGGCTCTCTGCGCTTCCCGGCGAGGTGGGTTTGGGGCGATTGGGAGGAATCGGGAGTGGGAGGAGCGAGGCGCAGCCCATTTGGGTTGGGTTGTGGCACAACCCAGCCACCGCCTGCGCCTACAACCTCATCCGCTCGCAGCCGGAACCGCCGCCGGCGCGTGGCCTCGCCATGGCCTCCCGCATGCGAATCGAGAAGAGGAATTGGGTGATGGAGGATTCAGATCGGGACGTGAGAGGGAAAGGAGAGTGTGGGTGGCATGGATCCGGTGAGGGAGGACCGAATGAGGGAGGAGGGTGGCGGGCTGACGGCGTTTGGTAGGCGGCGCACAGGAAGGAGAAGCAAACGGGGGCGGCAGCAGCGGAGAGCAGGAGGAGCGGCGGCGAAGAGGGGCAACGGAAGCACGCAGAGAGGAGAACGGGCGGGGAGGCGGTGGCGGGGAGCGGAATAGGGTTTCTGAAGTGGATGAGAGCTATTGGATCGGCGATCGACGGTCGTAAATAGTTGGGCCGTTTAGGGTGAAACGGGCCTTGTCTCATTCCTTCTCTATTTAATGTTTTTCTTTTTCTTTTTCCTTTTTTAATACACCATTGTAAAGTAGTACATAAAAATAATTATCTTATATACACTAATATATTTTTTTATATATAATACACTATACATAAGTTGTTATGTACGAGTTTCAAGAATCTTTGAATAGGTCCGCGTGATCGGACCTTGTGCAGAAGGTTCGGACATCCGAACTCGTGGACAGTCCGCACCTCTTAGGCAGACTGTCCGCCTCATCGGAGCCGCCGCCGCTGTGCCCACATTGCTGGGGCCGTCACTGCCCACGCTGAGACGCAGATTGGGCCATGCAGGCCACGCATGGAAAGAAGGGGAGAAGAGAGTATTTTGGGTTTTCAGATTTTATGACGAAACAATGTTGTCAATTTGTCATAAATGTTTGATGTCTGTCAATTAGCTTTCATGATGACATAAAGTTTGTCATAGTTTAGAATAGTAATCGTTTGTGACGATTTCGGATTGATCTTAGTGACGGACAATCCATTTTTATCACTAAACAATACTGCCCAATAGAAACGTCACAAAGCAAACTGCCATAACGACGAATAGCCCCGATGTCACGAGGTATTCGTCACAAAAGGTCATATTTGTTGAAGTGGGAGCTAGGCTAGTACTTCATCTCCTTAGCGAATCCAGTCGTCCTCGAGGTCGGCGAGCAATCCTTGGCCTCTAGTATGGCTTTGTATTCCGACTTTCATTATGCTATTCATACTGAGTTCGTTCTTGGTTATCTTGCTATGTTCGTAGCTTGCTTAGCCTTGATCAGTGCTTCATCAAGTTATATTAGTTGCTTGCTTAGACCCGATGATTTGAGTAAGGATATCGGTTCATTGTGCTTTCGGGCTTACCTTAGCATCTTACCTGTCCATCCGAAAGGTGGGGGGCCCGGGGGTGCTAGGGTAGTGACCTCATATGCAGGCATGGTGCCCGGATATGCAGGATCCTTCGGATATGATGGTGCTCCACGGTGTGACTGGGGTAGACTGCAGGTGGTGACAGCCCTGTCGGTCCGCCGGGAAGCTGCTTCACGGTTAGCGTATTCCTCGACGTTCGGGTATCGTGCAGGAGTACATGCAAAGATGAAACGGGACTGGATGTTCTCCAGTGCGGGTCATTCTCCCCGATGTCCCTAATTTCCCGGCACCTGCAGCTCTAAGCATGTAGCTAATGTAACTTATCTGCTGACATAAATAGTATACTAGGAATCTATGCCTATGCTCCCACTAACCTTAGGATTGCTTGTTTATTCTTTATTCATGAGAGTTGGTTGTTCTGTGTGTGTCACATTACTCCTCATTATCCATTATTTATCACTTACCCCTGTGTAGTTAGTAGTCTGCACCTTACTTCATAAGTGTCATGGTTATGGAACTAGTAAATATCTTTACACAACCTAGCCATCCCTTGGGAAAATATAAATAACGATACCCTGAATACTTCCATGCGCTTGCGGATCTTTCTGTAAACGTTAAGACATACCAACACGGCATTCCCTTGGCGGCGTTGCTAGGAACTAACCCCTGCTAGTGGCGATGCTAAGAAATGCCAACAAGCATTTCTGGCGCCATTGCCGGGGACGAGCTTAACAACCCTGTTCCTAGTGATTGCGCTTAGAAATATCAACAAGCATTTCTAGCGCCGTTGCCGGGGGATGGCACTAGGTGTAAAGATTTTACTAAGAACATAAACATGGCAATATGAGTAAGAGGTGGCTACTGCTTATACAGGCTAATGTGTTTATCTTTTTGTTTTCTCCTGATTGGATGAAAATAGGGTAGTGTATGTCTGGTTTCTCCTTGCCGATAAATTTCGTTGAAAATCCCAAGAAGCTCGTGAGAAGGGTCTGACCTCACGTCGTCCCTCCTCCGCTCTCGCAGTCGACAAGTGAACCAGCTTCCCAAGCACCATCAACAATCACTGAACCTATGGCTGAGAAGACTCTCCGCGACTTCTCCGTCCCCTCAGCTGCCAATGTGGCAACTGGACCCAATGTTGATGTTGGGGACATGAACTTTGAGCTGAAGTCCAGCCTCATTAACATGGTGCAGGCTAGCCCATTCTGTGGCAAGCCAAATGAGGACGCCAACGCCCATCTCCAGGACTTTCTGGAACTTTGCAAGACTGTCACTATACGGGGCATTACGGCTGACGCCATCAGGCTCCGCCTATTTCCTTTCTCCCTCCTGGGGAAGGCAAAATAGTGGTTTTATCAAAACAAGGAAGCCGTCAGCACGTGGGACAAGTGTTCCACGACATTCCTCTCTAAATTCTTCCCGTTGAGCAAAACAAATGTCCTACGCGGAAGAATTTCAAGTTTCCAGCAGACAGTGATGGAATCCATCCCAGAGGCTTGGGAGAGACTCCAAGAATACATACTCACCTGTCCTCATCATGGGATGGACGAGTGGCTCGTGCTTCAAAGCTTCTACAATGGGCTAACGCAAACATCCAGAGCCCACCTTGATGCTGCTGCTAGAGGAGCCTATCTCGATCTAACAATTGCCAAGGCTACGGCCTTAATTGAAAAGATGGTCTCCAACCAGGGCTGGAACGAGGAGCGTTCCCAGCCCAAAACCAAGGGCGGAATGCATACTGTCAAGGAGACGGACATGCTCACCGCTAAGCTGGACCTCCTACTAAAGAAACTAGATGAAGGGAACTGGCCACAGATGCCTGTTCGCGTCCATGACATGAACTCGTACTTTACATGCGAGGTTTGTGGTGACTGTGGACACTCGGGGAATGACTGCCCCGAGACCCGTGAAGACACAGCCTACATCAACAACAAAACACCGGGTTTCGTCCACAAGGAGGCCAAGGGTGGGGTCAAGCACGCCCACCATTCCAAGGAGGAGGTAACAACTTTAACTCAAATTTCAATTCGAAATACAATTCGAACCAACCCTCCTTGAGAGATCTTATTTTTGGCCAAGCTAAAATAAACGAATCTCTAAACAAAAAGCTTGATGCCAATGATAAAATTTTGGAAAGTATAAATGCCGAAGCTGAAACTCTTTCTTCTGCGCTTAAAAATCAACTAAGTTTCAACAAAATGATAGAAACACAACTGGCTCAAATCGCTGCTATTATTCCTATTTCTGAGTCCGGGAAGATTCCGGGGCAACCTGAATCTCCTGTTGAAACTGCAAATATGGTGTCTACCGAGTGGGGCAACTTTCCCCGGCAGACTTCTCGCACTAACCATGCAGGCAGGTACAATCCTCCAAAGAATGACACTTGGGATGGCCTCGTAGCAGCAATTCAAGAAGATCCAGGGGTCCCCATGATCAGCTGCTCAATCTTCGATCAATACTATGAGCATGCACTCTGCGACCTGGGGGCCAGCGTCAATATTATGCCCATGGCAATATACGAGAAACTCTTATACCCTGCTCTCTCCCCAACATATATGTGTGTGCAGCTCGCAGACTCTACAATCCGATATCCGGAAGGGATAGCCAAGAACGTTTTGGTCCGTGTGCGAGACTCCTTCGTCCTTGCAGACTTTGTAGTGATGGATATAGAAGGCGACCTCGGAATCGAGCTCATCCTTGGGCGACCATTCCTGAGGGCCGCCAGAGCAAGGATCGACGTAGGAAGAGGAGAAATCCGCTTCCACGTTGGAAAGGAGAACATGTTCTTCAGATTCAACCAAAGGGAAGAGCAGCGCATCCTGAACCAACAGGATGACGAAGGGCAGGCACTTTGGGATGCACCAAAATCCCCACCATCAAGACCTACGACCACACGATCAAAGAGAAGACGTGCAAGGAAGGTGTGGCGTAAGGTCGCAAGCTCGTCCTTGTCCAATTCTCCAGGACGAGCCGAGCAGTGGTAATCACAGCAGGAGAAAGGTCCCGCTCGTCAGACTCAAAACGACGAGCCCTTGCCGAAAGTAAATCGGTACGTATCTCATATTTACATTTCACCATTTTGCTTTTCTCGATTTTACTTTTTCAATTTTTCCCACTGCATATTTGAATTTTCAAAACACTCATGCATGCTAGAAACTTTTCTAGCACCTTTTCTATTTTCCACAAAAATCCAAAAATATTTCCGAGCATGAAAATCCTTTGGAAAATAAATTTGAACATCTTTTCGAAACAAAGTTTGGCCGGGCACCCAAAATTTCAAAACTTATAGCCGTTAGGGAGCCCCTGGGCCCTGGCTGTCAGCCAGTGGGCCCACAGGGGGGCCGGCGAACCCTAGGGTCGGCCGACCCCACCTGGCAACGGCTCCCTGCCATCTTTTTCCAACGGCTAGTGATCATTGTGCTCAGCTCCTAGCCGTTGTGCCCGGGCATTCTCTCTTTAAATAGAGGCCGAGGGTGGGTGTTGAGCTCTCACACTCAACTCTCATTCACTCACTCCCTCTCAAACTCTCTCAAACTTTGCTCTTGGGTTTCCATTGGATTTTTTTTGCTCAAAATTTGGTTTCAAGAGACCTCTCTCTCTCATTTCTTTGCTGCAAGAAAGAAGGAACAACTCGCGGGTAAGAACATTCATTTTGGTTTCACTAACGTAACCCATTTTCGAGTTGCATATGTTTTTGTTCCATCATGATAGGCATAGGGCGAAAGGTTTCCGGCGCATTCAAGAAGATGACGGGTGGAAGTTCATCCCGTTCTCGGGGTGGCTCAAGCTCGTACACACCCGAACCTACGCCTACACCAAGCACGATGGACTACGAGGAAGAAGAACAATATGAAGAGATGCAAGCCGAACCACAAGCCGGGGTCATAGAGATTGATGCGGAAGATGCACCGTACCTCAACTTGCGAGATGATCGTGAACGACAAGGCTACGCCATCCTCAAGAACTGAAGCTTCGTCCACACCCGAGCATTTGATCTGGACCTCCTCATTAAAACAGGTATGTACAAAGACTTCTCTAACATTTGGCATCCAATTGGATAGGATAACTTCGTTCCCGTTGAGGAGTACGGTTCTCGACTCCTCACCATCCAATTTCTTTGCACTCTTCGGGAGGTGGAAAACTGGGTTTATTTTCGACTTTTCAGGAAAGAGTATTTGCTTTCTTGGAAAACTTTTGCCGGCCACCTCGATTTCAACAAACACTGGCCGATTTCTCTCGATCAAGCTTGCCGCGGTTTTAATCGTCATGACTTTTGGGGCCAGATTTCAGGTCAAGTTGTTCATGGAAAGTTCGCACCTCGGTGCGGCGATATTCATAATCAAACTCTTCAGTTGATGCACAGGTGGTTAACCATCACTCTCTTTCCAAGAGATGATGTCCGACCCGTGCGCAACGATGAGTTGCTCATTCTTTATGCCATGGTCAACAAGATCAAAATGTCCCCCGCGCAAGCTTTGGTTAAGCAATGGCCTTTGAATTTCAAGATGACGGGTCCTATTGAGTGCACTTCTTTGATTACTCATATCGCTACACGTATCGGTGCCTTAGAGGGGAATTCCATTCCTTTCATTGAGGGCGATCGTACGTATATCGACGAGGCTTATTTGATTCAAGGTCACACACTAAAGAAAGGCCCGAATGACTTTGATTTTCTTCTACATGGGCTTTACAAATGAGATTCCGCTGCCCAATGCGGAGTTCCATTTGTATAATTGCCATTCGCTAACCATCCCTCTCGTTCCACGAGAAGGAGGTCGTAGGCATAGATCTTCTGGTTTGCCTGGCAGGATGACAAGAAGCAGGACCAGAAGAGAGACAGAGCCGACACCACCGCCTCAACAGCCACAGCACTCACATCAGCATGAGGCCGGTGGTTCTTCATGGCACAGTGCCAGCACTAAGGACTGTCGTCTGTGTCAGACCCGGGGCAGCGGGACTGCTTATAGGCATAGAATGTTCTAGAGTAAGGGATAGCTCATGGATGTACCTTACTTCTCTTGTAACTACCCGAATAGAATAGAACTACCTACAGTACAAAAGAAACTACCCGATTGTGTTGTAGTAAGACTCCATCTATACTCGGCTAGGACTTTCCATGTAATCCTGTCCCCCCGGATATATAAGGGCGGGCAGGGACCCCCTCAAAACATTATCAACACCTAAGGCAATACAAACAACCACACAGGGCATAGGTATTACGCAACTCGCAGCCCGAACCTGTCTAAATCTTTGTGTTCCTTGCACCATCGAGTTCCAGAGCAGTCGATCCCCACCTACAAACCTTACTGCTATGGGTATCCCTGAGCAGGCTTGGCGGTAAACACCAACAGCTGGCGCGCCAGGTAGGGGGTTTGGTGAGTTCATCGGCGAATTTGATGGCAGGATCAAGCGACGCCAACAACGTGCATGAGGGCACAACCCTTGTTTTCGGTTCCTGGGTCTGCACGGCTAACGGATCGGGCGGCTTCTCCAGCCACCTTGTCACGCCCAACTCACCTAAACCGAAAACCATCATCCAACCCACCGGCGTCTGCGAGATCGCTGATCTCGACGGGAAAAGAGCTCTACTCGAGCTCAGTTCGGATGCTACAGAAAATGTGCCAACTCCAACTCGAATTCTCGGGTCAGTCGAGTTCGACACAAGCTCTGACTCCGAAAAACCTCACTTTTCCAAAGCCCTCGGAAAATACGTGACTTATCTCAAATCAATCAAATGCCCTAAGTTCGACAACTCGGAACTACTCGATGGAGTAGATCAAGTTTCACGATCAATAGAGGGATGCATCAAACTTCTGCCCTTGGCTCATCTAAATCATAGCAGAACCCAGAAGTATTGAACCCACCGCAGGAATGGTGGGGTGATTTATTCTCTGGGATAGATTGATTAGATTCCAAGCTCGCCAACTGCGTTAAGATGGCTGAAGGTACTTTGCAAAGCGGAAAGAAGAAATCGGGAGGAGGAATCTACGGGAGATCTGAAAAGACAAACCCCCGGCTTGTTCGGATGGGACCGTCTTTCTCCAGGAAACCTCAGAACCCTTCACCAAAACCAGCTCATAGTCAGATTCCTGAACCAACTGACACCTCTGAGTCCTTGTTCGACCAGGACTTTGATGAATTCATGAACAGCCTCGACAACTTTGAACCATTCGATGACCCCGAAGACTGGTCCGACAACGTCGACTTGTTCATGGAAGCTATGGCCCATCCACCCCAGAATGCTGACGCCCTCTGGGAACTGGCTAAGCTCAAAAAGGGAAAATCCAAAGCTCCAGAAAAGCCAACCAATTCAATCTTTGACAAACCATGGATTAAGGAGCTTGAAGGACTAACTCCCACGCAATCATGGCTACATTGGATGAACGAGAACGCCCTCCGCGTAGAGATGGGCATTCCGCTTCTCGCTCACACAAAGCACACATATACTAAAATCGGTGGACTAACTAATTCCAACTCCGGGTACTCTTCCAACTCGGAAAACGACCTGGATGACCTAATCCAGTACAGCAAGGAAGTCGAGTCTAACTCGACTAAGAATTCCAAGTCCGATCAGGACTCCCTCCCAAACTTGGTCATATATGCAACACCGCAAGAACGGACAGTGCGCCTAAAGGAGACACAAGATCCTAACGCCTCCGGCTCTCAGCCAACAGATCTTCCCTTCCAGTAGAGCACTCCACTAGATCTACCCTCAAGCAAACAAGACCAAGACATTCAAGACCTTTGCCGTGAAATACTCATGGTTCGCATCTCCGAAGTCCATGAACCTGAGGATGACTCCACGGAGCGTCTCAACCTCGACAACTACAATTCTAATGATTTCGACGAGTATCTTTCCGACAACATGGAAACTACTCCTCCCACGATCACAGAAGCCAAGCTACTACCAAGCAAGATCCTCCTGCACCTCCTCCAGCAGTAACAGTAACTGTGCAATTGGAAGAGCAACACCTAGCAGAAGATCTTTACGAGCGTCGTCGCCTGCTTCACCAGAAGAGGGCGTTCAGGTGCCAGTGCCTCTCCAACCGCCAGCAGGAACAGCAAGGCGACAATTACGACTACTCCAATTGCGACCTCCGCAACGTGATCAACGTTGGTCGCGACGCGCGCAACGTCATCATCTCAAGGAGAAAGGAGCACTAGGAAATTGAGGCTTACAGCCCTTCTTGCAACTATCGCATCCCCACCACAGGCTTCTTCATCCTTCAAGAAGCGCAAGCCACCAACTTGACCTTATTTGAGAATACTCTGCCTCTTAAGGCACCTATGGATACAATTCTTCATATCCATTACCAAAATTGAGTTGGCATGATGCTGCCAATACTCATACCTTTCGAGTACAATTACTTGACACATCAAAGGATTGCATAATCCTATCATAAAACAAGTACTTGATATTACACAAATATTCAACATTTGTTCAAAGTACCTATGGCCCACATGCCAAACAGTTTTACAAGCAAACTCAAGGGGATTCAGGCTTGTTTAGGGCCTCCACTATCTGATCTGCCACCGGGGAGGTTTCTTGTAGGTACTGATTGATTTTTTCATCAGTACAGTCAGCCTTTGCGCCCTTCCCAAGTGCATCAAGTGGAGTAAGTGGTCAGTAGGACTTCACCAACCCGAGTACATGTCCCACGTGTTGTCGGGTGGTTGTGAGACGTATCTTTCGAAGCTCTCGGGTACTTTTCGAAGCCTCCTTGCTAGCATAAGCAATTCGTCCTCATTCCCCTCCGGGATCTCCACAAGTCCTGCCACATCTTGAGCAGCATCTCTGAGTTCTTCAAGCTATTGCTGCATCAAGTCCCTGGATTCTGACAAAGTTTTAAGCTGTTGAAGGCAAGTCGCCACCTCTTGGTCAGAATCCGGATCTTCTTGAGCTTCTCAATTTCATCTGTGTTCGGTACATAAGAATCTTTAGATCCAGCACCAAGTTTTCCTCAATCTTTAATGATTTTGAGCAAGTTATACTCGATTAAAAAGAAAAACCTTATAAACACCTGGCAGAATAATCTAGTTGATTGCTTCATATATGCTAAAGACTAACCTTTCTTGGCCCTAGAGAGTTTCTTGATTTTCTCCTGAAGGGCAGCCTTCTCGGACGAAGCGTTTTCACCCACTCTCTCAGACCATCTAGCTCCGAGTTGTCCGGGGGCTAGCTACTCCCCTCTCCCAACACCTCATGCCAAGATATAAAAACAAAAAGATCAGTAGATATTACTCGATCTACAAACAAAGTACTCGACATATTCTATCACTTATCCCCAGCAGCCTAAATTCAAGCTTTAGCTTTCCTGTGGCACGATGCTTCCCGATGAAACCTAGGATGCACTTGCCCGCACCTCAGAGATGGCCTTCTCTGGCACATTAGCAATCTCTGCAATATCTCCTATATTTCGGGAATTTAGAGGAAAAACTTGGCTCACAAAGCTAAAAGAGAAGGAAGTACTCTATCAGAACAAGGCATTATAAGTTTACCTGTAGGGGTGTTTTCAGGCTGCTTCTCGTCGCCTACCTTAGGAAGCTTCTCGCCATCCTCCTCTTCTAGAAGCTTGTCGCTTCCACTACCTTGCGGGAGCCCTTCATCGCTCCTCTCGGCATCCGGAAGTGGAGAATCTTGAAGCATGGCATCCGCCATGTTCTCAGCCTCACGAGCACTCATCTCTGGAGTACTCGGGGGCTTCTCCACTGCCGATTTGGGGGCTGAGTTATCCTCAATTTCCCCTCTTGCCCCCAGAAGTACATCACTGTCAACACAAAGCAATTGAATTATACTTGATACTTAGCCAAATCTATAGACAAGTTTGAAAAGAACTTACGTAGATGCCCTCTTCACGGCAAGTTTCTTGATGCCAAACTTTCGGGTAGGCTTCACAATGACAGCCTGGCTACCCGTATTTCTGGCATTATCTACATTGGAACTACTTGCCGGTAGAGTAGTCCCAGTCACCTTTGATGGGTCCACTATCGTGGAAGGGACGGTTTGTCTCACCACAGCATCATCCCCAGATGCTGAAGTCTGTGGCATTTTAGCCGCCGGACTTAAAAAAGCAAAAATTCAAGTCAAAACCAGCAAATTGAAGACAGAAAGTACTCGATTAAAATCGACTAGTTACTTACCTATCGCGAGTGGCTTGAGAAGAGCTACTACGCTTCCTCGCCACAGACCGCACACCCTTCGGATGACCGGCCGCGGTATCTGCACTAGGAGTGGGGCTGCGCTCCCCATCACTCCTCTCTCTAGCCGCCTCCTCATCTGCACAATTAAGGTTAGAAATCAGTACTATTTATATAAGATTTCATATGAACACGCTGGGACTTGGTTGACAGTATAAGAGCGCATGGAGAAATAAAAAGAACGAACAAGTGCCTGGCAGTGGAGGACTACTTTTAAAATGCTCCACGTCCTCCTACAGAAGCAAAATTCTATCAAAATCACACTAAGGTAAAGTACTCAATTACTACAAATCGACTACTCTTATCAGTACCTGCTTCAGAGGATTCGTAGCAGAAAAAGTATTAGGAACAACAGATATTTTCTTTACATCCCTTAGCAGTTGTTGCACTCGACTGAATACTTCTTCATCCGAGATCTCTTCCTCTGAGTATCTTGATGAATTGGTTATTCCCTGATACTAGAAACCAAATGTTCCGCGGGCCTGCAGTAGCTGGATCCTTCTTTTTATCCAATCGAACATGACAGCCTCTCCAGTCAAATTATTTTGCCTAAGATCGGCAATCCGTGCGAGTAGCTCAGAGATCTGACTCTCGTCGACTGGTTTCTTATTCCACTCCGGCCATTGAATTGGAGGGCCTGGGCTAATCTCTGGTATGCTCTCCCATTGGTTCTCTACATAAAACCATTTGAGTTTCCAGTCGAATACCTTGTTGCTAAGCTTATAGGGGATATAAACCTTATCCTTTTTCTATCTAAGTTGTAAACCCGCACTATCGGTGTTTACTGCCAAGCTTACTCAGGGATACCCTTAGCAGTAAGGTTTGTAGGTAGGGATCGACTGCTCTGGAACTCGATGGTACAAAGAACACAAAGATTTAGACAGGTTCGGGCCGCGAGTTGCGTAATACCCTATGCTTGTGTGGTTGTTTGTATTGCCTTAGGTGTTGATCGTTTGGAGGGGGTCCCTGCCCGCCCTTAGATATCCGGGGGGACAGGGTTACATGGAAAGTCCTAGCCAAGTACAGTTGGAGTCCTACTACAACATAATCGGGTAGTTTCCTTTGTACTGCAGCTAGTTCTACGCCTATTCGGGTAGTTACAAAAGAGGTAAGGTACATACATGATCTATCCTTTACTCTAGAACATTCTATGCCTATAAGCAGTTCCGCTGCCCCGGGTCTGACAAGCCCCCAAGCTCATCATAGCCGAGTCCTGCAGGCGTCGAGTACTTAGCTGAGCGTCTTTGAGTACTTCAAGTAGTCAGCTCATCCTTCTGGTTGCTTCCGGTCCTTCCTTCGGGTACGTCGAGTAGTCCTCCAAGTACTTCCGGTCGCTTCGAGGCTGTGAGGTGCTCAAGCCCCGAAATCTTGATCATATATGGTGCGCGAAGTACTCGCGCTCCATATGGAGTAGCCCCCGAGCCTTAGGTTGAATCGCAGAATCAGGCTGAGGGTCACTTCAGTCTTTTTCCTTCATTATTTTCCAAAAAATTTGAAAAATAAATCTCTGATGCACATATCCCGCAGCCCCCGAGCCTTAAATCAAAATCCCTTATACTGCGAGTAGCCCCCGAGCAAAGATTTAGAATTAAGGATTTAAGACGTGGCATCAGATTTTATTCTTTAGAATATTTGCAGGATTCATCAGATCCGGTATCCGAAAAGACCTCTTTTTCGGGTAAAAAATCCCAAAAAATGATACAATTGGAAACGCCACACTGATTGCACCCGAAATAACTTTAGAAATAAAACCCAGGATGTACGGCTCTTTACTGTGTGCTCACATGAGACTTTACTGTGTGGAGAATCTGCATTATTGAGTCCTTCAATGCGTCCATGAATGCTGTAACTGTAGCATCACGGGTTGTCCTCCAGTAAGGTCGCTTGTGGCTATAAAAGGTGGGAGAGGGGCCTTTGCCAGAAGCACCAATGTGTAGAAGCCATGCCTTATCTTTGGTGTTTTTGCTTTCGTCCTCCTGAAGTTTTTGTAGTCCTTTCCAGCAAAAGATGCTAGAAGAGAACTTGCGAGTGACAAGAAAAGTCCCTGCTACCTCATCCTGCCACTCCCATGCTCTCATTAGATCCCTTCTGGACATCATATCCTTGCATATTCCAATGAAGCGGGTTCTTTGTGTATTGGTTGAGTCTTGTTGTGTCACATCCTTAGGGTTGCCTGTCTCTGGGTGCCCAAGAACTGACATCTCTGGTAAGGAGACTTAATCTTGTCACAACATATTCAGGGAGAAGGAGAAATTTCTCTGTAAGATGCTACAAGAGACCTTGAGAGGTGATTACTGTAATCTGCCTCTAAACTCTTAAAACTTTTCTCCCAGAATACGAGTATCATTATTCCCTTGATGGGAATAAAAAGTTTGTACTTTGTCACGGCTTCGGGCCGATCTAGCTGCTCAGGAAGCCAAGAAATGTGCGTGCAGACCCGAGTCATTGAAAAGTAGTTAGGAAAAAAGTACTCGAGTTGTAATATCGAGTAGTTGTATTGTGTCGAGTACTTTTCCTTATTCTGGAATGTAATCTCAGTCGAGAAAAGAAGAGTCGAGAGTGAGTGTTTTCTTTTTCCAGAATGTAATCTTAGAAAGGAAATGTCTCAGAAAATCCCATATTTTCCGTGATTGGCAACAGACTATTGGCTTTTGGGGTGTTTTACCATATTGCCACCGCCATTATAAAATGAAACAGTAACTAGGTTTAACCCCACCGGCTGCCATTCACTTTTACTGCTTAGATCTGTTCTTGCCTCCAAGCCCCCAGATCTAAAGTTCTTGCTCCTCCTTTCTTCCGAACTCCGTCTTAGGGTTTAGCCAGTGTATGCGCGTGAAGCGCTCCGTAGATTTCCGAATGGCCCCCAAGAAAGCAAGCAAGGGGAAGGGTGCGGCTGCAGAGCCAACCCGGGAAGAAGGCTGGGAATCAATTAAGTGTTCCAGATCTGACTTGAAATTCTTAGTTAAGCGGGGCTTTCTGCCGTCGAAATCACTAATCCAATGGCGTCCAGCACTTGGTGATGCCCGTCCGTATGAAAATACGTGCGAGATTATTGGATTTCATCCATATTTTGAGCGAGGGTTGGGTCTTCCCTGCTCTAACTTCTTTTCTGGACACCTATATTATTATGGGATCCAGCTTCATCATCTGACCCCCAATTCATATATCTGTCTTCGTACATTTGTGCGAAGCTTTTCTGGGCATCGAGCCCCATTTCGACCTTTTTCGCCACCTTTTTCATCTTAAGCCCTAGCCAAGTTCATCTAGATTAGATGTAGTTGGTGGGGCAGGGATTTAACTGTGACAGAGGATGGATAGGGTTTACATCCCCTATAAATTGTCACAAAAGGTAATCGACTGGAAACCAAGATGGTTTTATGTCGAAAATCATGGAAACAACCTTCCACCCATCCTAGCTGGCCCTCCTGTATAGCGAGCTAAATGGCTGAAGAAGCCTCTTGATATGAGTCAAATTCCAAAACTTCTGGAAATGATTGCAAGTCCGAAGCAAAAAGGAATAAGTAGAGAGGCTGTGGCTTTTCACTGGATGAAGCATATAATTCAACCTCTCCAAGCTCGAGTAACTTTTGGTTTCGAATATCGGGGGAAAAATGATCTGTCACGGTGTTCAGAGGAAGAGATCTCCAACGGAGAAGCTCTTCATCGAGTACAACGACTATTCGAGAAGGTGGAACATGTTCCGCACCTCCTCAACACCTACTTAGTGTTGAATCCTCATAAGGAGGTAAGTGATAAGTAGTCGATTTGTAATATCGAGTACTTGTTTTTGCCACTGATAATTTTTCATTCCTTTTGTAGGATGATGTGAATGTATATAGGAGTAGTCCTCCTCTTCCAGGCATATTTCGCCCATCCCATCTTGTTCCGAGTGCTCATGCCAAACTTTTGCCTGATTCTGAAGATTCGTCAGAAATTGAAGGCTTTAGTTCTGATGATGAAATTACTGATGCAGAAGCTGGGGAATCAGCCATTGATGGTGACAGGGCACATCGTCCCAATCGAAGCGAGGATACCCATGTGGGTCATCCAACAAGTACTCGCTCGACTGTGAGGAAGCGAAGCAGCTCCTCGCAGACTACTAGCAATAGGTAAGTAGCTAGTTATTTTACAATCGAGTACTTCTGTCTTCGATTCGCTAGTTTTGACTTGAGTTTTTCCTTTTTAAGTCCGGTGGCTAAAGTGCCGTGGACCTTAGCATCTGGGGATGATGCTGTGGTGGGACAAACCGTCCCTTCCACCACAGTGGACCCGTCAAAGGGGAATGGAACTACTCTTCCAGCGAGCAGTTCCAATGTAGATAAAGCTGGCGATGTGGGTAAACAGGCTGTGATTGTGAGGCCTACCCATAAATTTGGCGTCAAGGCACTTGCCATCAAGAGGGCTCCTACGTAAGTTTATTGAAAACTTGTAGTTGTGGGATTAGCTTTTGTGCTGAGTAGCTAATTCGTCTTTTCAGTGACACAATCTTGGGGAAAGATGCTGAGGACATCTCAGCTCCCAAATCAGTAGTGGAGAAGCCCCCGGGTGCTCTAGAGATGAGTGCCCATGAGACTAAAGACATGGTGAATTCCATGCTTCGGGATTCTCCATTGCCTGATACCGAGAGGAGCGATGAAAGGCTCCCGGAGGATGGTGGAATCGACAAGCTTTTGGAGGAGGATGGCGAGAAACTTCCTAAAGGAGGCGACAAGAAACTGTCTGATAAGGCTCCTGCAGGTAAACTTGTATCACCTTGTACTGAGGAAGTACTTTTCCTTGCTCTTAACTTAAGTAAGTAGCGTATTTTTCTGTTAGATTCCCAAAATCCAGGGCATACTGTGGGGATGATTCAAGATGTGCCGGAGAAGGCCATCTCCGAGGTGCGGGCGAGTACTTCATCGGGAAGTGTCTTGCCGCAAGACAAGTTGAAACTTGCATTCAACCTGATGAGGGTAAGTAGTCGAACACTTCGAGTACTTGAGTATAGATCGAGCAGTGTACTTATCATTTTATTTTGTGAAGGAGGCACTAGGGCAGGAGGGTGGCCAAGCCCAGGATGATACAGAGCTGAATGCTCTGAGAGAGCAGGTGAAGACGCTCTCATCCGAGAAGGCTGCTCTCCAGGGGAAGCTTAAGAAGCTTTCCCAATCCAAGAAAGGTTAGTGTTGGCGTTTCTTACACTCAATAGAATATTGATTCCACAAGCGCACAGAATCAACATTGTAGCACTTCACCTTTGAGTATTCCAGGGTATCTTATATTTTCTCAGGGAAGCACTATGGTTAAAAAGTATCGAAGAATCGAATGACAAACTTTACTAGAGATATCAACTGACTAACTTAGTGGGGGTAAGCCTAATATGATAGGATAAGATAATGGCCAACGATGACCGTTTGACATAGGAGACTCTAATCCTTAGAGAAGTAAGCAGCTGGGAGGACAACGAGCGAGAAAGACTCCTAAAACACTACTAAACTATCGAGATAGCCTCTCTAGACTAAACCTCACTTCTAACTAGTTATCGGGAACCTAGAGCTTACTTCGGCAGCTGGAAGAGGAAGGACTTCAGAAAGGGATGAGAGGGGAGTCCAACGGCAACCTGCAACTACTGCTATGAAAACACCCGAACATTGTGGACTATAAAGGATAGATAGGGCTGTCACCACCTACCGACTACCACAACGGTTCCGTGGGGTGGAACACACTTTCTAGCTAACACTAAGCCCAGACACCACGTCTGTACTCGATGTTAGGATTTCTCTTGTCGTGAACAAGAGAAATTCCCCTCAACCTAGAGCACTAACTTAAGATACTCTAGTCCGGGCGAGAAAACCCGTAAGGTAAGATCCCGATAAAGAAGATAGGTACAAAGCCTAAGCTAGAGAATTATTTCCGCACACAAGTAAGATAACTTGGAAAGATAAATAAATGCGGAAAGTAAAGCTGACTCGAAAAGATAAAGAAGATAACTGATATTGATAAATGTCAAAGGAAAAGATACAAGAGCTTATACCCGACTTCCGATGATGACTCCGGAATCCCGAGACAAGCTCGACTCGACTCTAACTCCTAGACTACCTAACCTACTCTAGAAACTAAGAATGAGAGAAAAGAGCTCCTTTTGGTGTGTGTTGAGAGTGAGGGTGTTGCTCTCTATTTATAGTGTTCCAAGGTTGATATTTGGGCTAGCGTCAGTTGCACGCAGTTGTGGCGGTTGTCTGAGCTTGAGACACCACAAAGCGTGGCCGGCCGGCTGGCCTGGGGATCCCACCATTTGGCCACCGACTTTTTGTGGCCGGCTTGGATTGTCTCCTGGAAGTCGGTGGAAGAGGATTGGGTCCAAAGCACGTGATTGCTAGGCCGGCCGGCCTCCCTTAGACCGGCCGGCCTAGATTTGGCTCCTCTCGGCCCTCCGTTCCACCGACGCATCAATCAATGGTTGCACATTCTTACTCAAGGCGGTTTAGGTCTTGAAACTGCGTTTGGACACAGAAAGTGGACCCAACCTTCCATTGCTCAAGCCTTTCGGTCTTTGTTTGTGAATTTTGGACGGAACCAAATTGGATTGGCTTGGATTTGTGCTCATGATCACTCTGGTAAAGTTTCGTGGCATGGTATGTTGAGGTGCCAGGCCGGCCGGCCTAGGGTAGGCCGGTCGGCCTGGTATTTTGTCCAATTTTCCTAATTTTTGGTACACTAGTTCCTGCGACCACAACTCATCCAAAACTTGTTGCACTTGTTAGAAATAAGCAAAAATATGTATGGAACATGGTGTAAAGCTCATGTTATTCCCGAGAAGTTGACGGTCAAAATAGAAAATAATGGCCATCAACACCCCCCAAGCGTAAACTTTTGCTTGTCCTCGAGCAAAGCTAAAGCTGAGGCTCGGTGGATCAGGAGTTGCATCAATGCTCATACCCTGCAGAAACCTTATACACAACATAATACTCTAACATATGTAGTTTGAATAAGTTGGCTCATACCTTGGTTTCTGGAGATGGGGCTTACTCGCATTTCATCCCTCGTCTTAGGCGGTTGAGAGATTGAACAACCTTCACCAGAATATTTCCTGCCTCCTGTTCAGGTTCCTAACTCGGAGTTTTGCCAGTTCTTCAAAAGTGGTTTAAGATACTCCGATGGTACTCTCAAGTCGCTCAAGGTGTATGATCCTCACCATGGTCGGACAATTTGATCATCTTCTTCCTACTCCAAGGCTGATTTGTGGAGTTTTTAGGTAGGGAGAGTGTAGCATACCTTGGTTACCTGTTTTGCCGAGCCAAAGAGTGGTTCGCAAGAGGTTGGTACTTGATCAAATCCCGATCTTATGGAAGGTAAAATGTTCAGGGGAGAGGGCGGAAATGGACTCACACTTAGAGAATTTTGGTCTTTTTATTTGAGCCCCTTATTTCAACTCTTTTGAGTGGAGGTATGGGTCTTGTCTCTCTTATTTTTTTTCATTGCTTCTGCTCCAGTTTTTTTTTGAAAAGAAGATGACCCATACTGTATGAGGATAGAGTTATTGGAAGGGAGCATTGCTTGGGTAGAGCATTCGAGATGGATAGGTTCACTGTGGAGATTTTGGGTTTTGTTGTGAAGGAATTGTCTGGCGAAGGAGGATATCAATACTCGGAGTAGGTAATTGACATGCCAGACATTTTGAGGCTAGCAAAACAATGGGTACACAAAGGACAAAGATCGGTAGATGACAAACCTTCCTTGAACGAACTCACCATTCGGCAAAGCTCAAAATAACTCAAGATAGCTTATCTAGGTTAATATGATAAAACATTATGGCTCTAGTTAGGACATGCAAACTAAACGGGAATTCTTTATCATGTTTTATTTTAAAGAAATTTTGAGAGGTTCCCTACTAGAGAAAGCAGTTTCATCCCGATTCGGGCCATCTCAAATCTCACAACAACTTAGACTAGGAAATCAAGCTCAGGCTCCCACTCAAACCAGATTTTAGTGGAACTACTTATGTGCCAACTAGTTCAAGTACTAGGAGAGTAAACAATTGTATACGAGGCACTTGCAAAGCATGGACAGAGCAACTATTCATCATTTCCATGATAAGAGCTTACACGGATTTCCACACATAAAAGCTGGGAGTTTTATTCAAAGTATGAAACACATTTTTTGTGCTTTAATTAATTTATTTTGTTTTCGTTTTTATGTTATTTTATACTTTTACTATTACTTTTTTTTGAGTTTTTGAATAATTTAAACTAACTATAATTTTTTTGGACATAAGATGAAAGGATAGGTCGGATGACTTACCTGGATACATGGGCACCCCCCAAGCTTGAATGAAGCTCAGTAGGTCTGCCATCTTGGTCGATTTTTTTTTCGTATGCAGTGTAAAATCGAAAGAATGCATTTGCGAGAATTTAAACATGCCATGTTGAGAAAGGGAAGATTATGCAAGAATATAAACTATCCTATATGCAAATGCAGGAATGGATAACTACCACTTACCTCATGGCAAGGGCTCGAGTTTCTCGTCCTGAGCAGGACTATCCATACTTTGGGTTTTGTCGTCATCACCTGATGGAGACATTGGTGGCGATGCTTTCTTCCGCTACACCTTCCTTGTAGGTAGAGTTACTTCGATCTCTTTCTTCCCAAATTCTAGAAAATTTTTATGTTGGAAATTCTGCTTTGCGTTCCGTTGGTTATACACCTTAATCTCCTCTCGAGTTCAAAGAATCTCCACGAATTCGATGAGGGAATACGACTTCTCCAGCTCTTTCACGGATTCCTTCCGGTTGAAACTTTTGATCTCTGATCATTGTTCATTCTTCGGTCTGAAACTGAATCTCTCCTTCTGCCCATTGATGTTGAGTTGGATTACTCCAACTCCCGCATCAATGTGTGCAGTTGTCATGCTCAAGAATGACCTCCCCAATATGAGAGGGATCTTAGTGTCGACTTCCATGTCGAGAATGACAAAATCAATGGGGACAAGGTAATTCCGTATTTTCATGAGAATATCCTTGACGATCCCCGCGAGATGACGAACTGATGGTTAAGTTTATCATAAATTACCTTTGGCATACCGCTGATGCTTGCTCGCAGATCGCAAAGAGCGTGCTTAAAGTGTTGAGCTCCGATGGAACATGTGATGGTGGGGCATCCTGGTTTCTTCTTCTTCTCTAGGAGAGGATTGAGTATAGTTGTGCTACACTCATCCGTAAGCTGCACGACCTCGGTGGTCGGCAGGACCCTCTTATTGCCAAGGATATCCTTGAGATACTTGGCGTACGTGGGAACCTGCATAGTATCAAGAAGTGGTATGTTGCCATAAAACTTCTTAGTTACCTCGACGAACACGCCGAATTGCTCGTCGGCCACCGACCTCCTTCTCCGCTCTAGAAACGGTAAGGCGGTTGTATCGTGACAGTCCCGTGAAGTTCTAGGGGGTTCCACGGGGTCTTCCTGGGTAGCAAAGGTGTTGGATTCTTCGGCCTCCTCCAGCACTCCATCTACAGTATCGGTATTCCTGGCGGTAATGGTCTTCCACCGTGTACTTGCATCCTGCGGAAGATGTGGTTTCTGTGCGGATTGTGTTGCCCGCACAACTACTGCATTCACACTTTCTTTTGGGTCACTTCCAGTTGCCCGAATAGCTTCCTCATGTCATGGTTAAGGCAGGATGGTGTACCTGCATCCTGCGGATGATGTGGTTTCTGTGCGGATTGTTTTGCCCGCACAGCTACCGCACTCACAATTTGTTTTGGGGTCACTTCCGGTTGCAAGGATAGCTTCCCCGTGTCATGGTTAAGGCAGGATGAGGCCAGCTGAGTTACTTTAGTTTCTGACAATTCGTTGACACTCAACTGATGATTAATAACAGAGTTAAACCCATTTAGTTGCATAGCTAAAGACTCAAGAATTTTATCATTAGCAAGAAATTTTTCACTAATGTTGTCATTCATTTGTTTTTGGCCGTTCATGAAGTCTTTAAGCGAGGGCTGAAAACTATTATTAAAATTGATACCTTGCTGTTGGCCGAAGGGGAGGTCGGGCTTAGAATTCCAACCTTGCTGAGGACGACAGTCTGAGTCATTGAGAGTGTTGTTCCCAATGGAGTTTTCGTCCTCTTGAGTGAATGGGCATGATTTGCCCGAGTGTCTAGTATTGCCACATTTCTCACATGTCATCAGAGGCTCCATAGTTTGGTTAACTTCCTGGTGTGGAGATTCCAGCTTTTCCATGAGAAGATCCATCTTGGCTGCCAGCATATTGACACTGTCGATTTCATGTATTTCTTTTGCATGGGCCGACTGCCTAACTTCCTTCCAACTTTGGTTGGAAGCAACCTTTTCGATGAGCACTTTAGCTCCTGCAACATCAGGAGAGAGGAATGCTCCTCCCGCTGCTGCGTCCATGTGATCTTGCGATCGCTGGTTCAGGCCTTGGAAGAAGTTGTAAATGATAAGCCATTCTCCCATGCCGTGGTGTGGGCATGCTGCAATGTATTCCTGAAGACGTTCCCAGGCTTCCTGGACTGTCTCGTCCTGGAGTTGTTCAAAACTGGAAATCCTGTTCCGAAGGGCACCGAAGGGCATTGGTTTTGCCCACCGGAAAGTACTTGACTAGAAAAGCATTGGAGCACGCATCCCATGTGTCGAACGCGTCCTTGTAGGTGTAGACCCACGTCTTTGCTTTCCCAAGCAAAGAGAATGGGAACAGTCGAAGATGAACATTATCCATCGTAGTGCCTCTTGGGTCGATTATGCTGCTCACTTCCAGAAAATTCTGTAGATGAGCGTGGGCATCCTCTGATGCCTTTCTGCAGAAGGGACTTGCTCGGACCATGTTGACAAGCCCAGTCTTTATCTCAAAGCCATATGTTCCTTGGTCATTGTTCAGTCCAGTAGGGATATGGCTATTGGATGGGGCTGAGAATTAACGGAGTGTCTTCTGAGCCATGGGTATTGAAGCTGGGGTTGTCAAACCTTGATCCTAAGAAAAATTCTTCTGGTACAAAAAAGAAAATTCACCCAATTCTTTCTGGATCTGAGTTGAAGTGATATGGTAGATCGAATTTGGTCCTGCACTGCTCTGCAAAAATCACAAAGGTACCGAGAGCAATGGTAATCCCACTAAAATTAGCGGTGACAAACTAGTAAATTTTATCAAACTATTTAACAAAATCTTTAGCCAATTGCTTCCCCGGCAACGGCGCCAGTGTTAACGCTCACTAACGACCATTTCCAAGCGTCAACTTGATCAGAAAATCATGAGAGTTTGCATTTCTTACACGTACTTATATTCAATAAATTCCCTAGACAACACTTTACCTTCTAGAATATGCAAATTGTGTTTTTGAGCTAATATGCAGGTTGCAAGCACACTTTGGTCCAGTAGAAAATCACAAAAAATATCAGAGTACCGATTCAGGCTCAAATGGACCAAGTGTAGCCCAAGAACCAAAGCAAAACAAGTCAAGACCGGCCAACCCCAGCGTGGATCAGACAAGGAGGCCCAGACAAGCCCAACCCCTAGCAGTTGGGGGCGGTTGGCGGTCAGGGCAAGCCGGCCGACCTACAGGTAGGTCGGCCGACCAGGCCCATGGGCCCCACCGCCTCAACTTTGCCACGTGGCACCTCCCTATTGCTCCTTTAGGTCGGTTTGGGGTGCTGCGGCTGGTGGCTCCCTCCTATAAATACAAGGGGGGTAGAGAATAGGACACACACACACACACACCCCCTCACTTCACTCACCTCTCAAGTTCCTTCTTGCATAGTCTTTAGGCTTAGTGGAGTTTAGGAGAAGTCTAGGAGTCTTCGAGTCGCCGGAGTTGCTCGAGAGTCTGGTATGGGTTCATCTCTAGCTCTCTTGTAATATTCGGTCGTTTGTAATAGAATTATAATATGGTTACCGATATCTGCTTGAAGTATATTCTGAGTTATCGAGTATATGCTTCTTGTCATGGTTGCATTATTATTCAATGATCTCATTGCATAATTGCCCTGTGCTGGAGATAGTTAGTCTTTTGTTCCTAGAACTCTATCAACTGTTCTAGTATTTATATGATTGCTCTAGTGTGATGTCTGTCCATCCGGAGGGTGGGGGCTCCGCGCGGGTCACTAGAGTATCCCTTACTAGTGTAGACATGGTGTCTAGATTAGCTAAGAGTTGCTGGATGTCAACTATACCCACGGTTTGTAGAGGTAGCCGGCAGGTGGTGACAGCCCTGTCCGAGCCTTTTAGTAATCCTCCACGTTCGGTATGGGGGGTAGGAGGTACATAAAGTCACCGGGGTGTACGGGCTCCTCCTGTTACTTCGATAGCGATCTCCCTGTTGTGTAGTTTAATCTCTGACAAGCTAACTAATGAGAAAGTGTAGATATAGCTAGCCTAGCACAGCTGACTCGAGCTCTGACTTTTACCTTGCTCCCGGCCTAAAGCAATCTTTATCTTTTATTTATCCAAGAGGGTAGTTTGTGTGTGTGTCACACTACCTCCTACCATGTTATTATCTTACCCCTGTTTATGCATGAGAATATCCAATCTAGATAGAGCTCACGAACTAATCTATATACTCTCCCACTCATCGCGTTCCCTGCGGAAATATAAATGACACCCCGGTATACTCCCGGGTAAAATACTACAGCGGTATTCCGTGCGCTTGCGGATTTATTCGTAGTTCATGAAATACTGCCACTCCAAACTTGGCATCTGCAGGCGTCATCGCCAGGTGACGTTGGTAGGCGCCAACAGCCAGAAATGCTTGTTGGCATTTCTTACGCTCAATAGAATATGGATTCCGCAAGCGCACAGAATCACCGTTGTAGCACTTCACCTTGGAGTATTCCAGGGTATCGTATATTTCCTCAGGGAAGCACTATGGTTAAAGAGTCGAATGACAAACTTTACTAGAGATATCAACCGACTAACTTAGTAGGGGGTAAGCCTGATATGATAGGATAAGATAATGGCCAACGATGACCGTTTGATACAGGAGACTCTAATCCTTAGAGAGGTAAGCAGACGGGAGGACAATGAGCAAGAAAGACTCCTAAAACACTTCTAAACTATCGAGCTAGCCTCTCTAGACTAAACCTTGCTTCTAACTAGTTATCAGGAACCTAGAGCTTACTTCGGCAGCTGGAAGAGGAAGGACTTCAGAAAGGGATGAGATGGGAGTCCAATGGCAACATGCAACTACTGCTATGAAAACACCCGAACGTGGTGGACTACAAAGGACGGATAGGGCTGTCACTACCTACCGACTACCACAACAGTTCCGTGGGGTGGAACACACTTTCTAGCTAACACTAAGCCCAGACACCACGTCCGTACTCAGTGTTAGGATTTCTCTTGTCGCGAACAAGAGAAATCCCCCTCAACCTTGAGCACTAACTTGAGATACTCTAGTCCGGGCGAGAAAACCCGTAAGGTAAGATCCCGGTAAACAAGATAGGTACAAAGCCTAAGCTAGAGAATTATTTCCGCACACAAGTAAGATAACTTGGAAAGATAAATAAATGCGGAAAGTAAAGATGACTCGAAAAGATAAAGAAGATAACTAATATTGATAAATATCAAAGGAAAAGATACAAGAGCTTATACCCGACTTCCAATGACAACTCCGGAATCCCGAGACAAGCTCGACTCGACTCTAACTCCCATACTACCTAACCTACTCTAGAAACTAACAATGAGAGAAGAAAGCTCCTTTTGGTGTGTGTTGAGAGTGAGGGTGTTGCTCTCTATTTATAGTGCTCCAAGGTCGGTATTTGGGCTAGCGTCAGTTGCACGAAGTTGTGGCAGTTTTGCTTAACTTCCACGCCAAATCTAAGCTTGATACACTACAAAGTGGGGCCGGCCGGCCTCCCCTAGGCCGGCCGGCCTGGGGATCCCACCATCTGGCCACCGACTTTTTGTGGACGGCTTGGATTGTCTCTTGGAAGTCGGTGGAAGAGGATTGGGTCCAAAGCACGTGATCGTTAGGCCGGCCGGCCTCCCTTAGACCGGCCGGCCTGGGTTTGGTTCCTCTCGGCCCTTCGTTCCACCGATGCATCAATCAACGGTTGCACATTCTTGCTCAAGGCGGTTTAGGTCTTGAAACTGCGTTTGGACACTGAAAGTGGACCCAACCTTCCATTGCTCCAGCCTTTCGGTCTTTGTTTGTGAATTTTGGACGGAACCAAATTGGATTGGCTTGGATTTGTGCTCATGATCACTCTGGCAAAGTTTCGTGGTATGGTATGTTGAGGTGCCAGGCCGGCCGGCCTAGGGTAGGCCGGTCGGCCTCGTATTTTGTCCAATTTTCTTGATTTTTGGTACACTAGTTCCTGCGACCACAACTAATCCAAAACTTGTTGCACTTGTTAGAAATAAGCAAAATATGTATGGAACATGGTGTAAATCTCATGTTATTCCTGAGAAGTTGATGGTCAAAATAGGAAATAATGGCCGTCAACAGTTAGTCTTTAGCATATACTATGCGTTCGACTAGTTATTCTGCCTGGTGTTTATAAGATTTTCTTTCAATCGAGTACACAGCTTGTACAAAATCTTTAAAGATTCTGAAAACCTTGGTACTGGATCTAAAGATACTTATGTACCGAAATGCAGATGAAATAGAGAAGCTTAAGATGATCAAGGAGGACTTTGACTGGGAGGCGGTGACAGTTCTTCAGCAACTCAAGGACCTGTCAGCATCTTGGGATAAGATGCAGCAGGAACTTGTAGAGCTGAGGAGTGTGAGGGATGCTGCCCAAGAAATTGCAGAGATTATGGATATCCCAAGGGGAATGAAGGCGAACCGCTCTCGTTGGCAGGAAAACTTCGTAAAGTACCCGAGGCCTTTGAAAGGTACGTCTCCCCAACCACCTGTCAGTACGTGAGTCATGTACTCGGGTTGGTGAAATCTTACTGGCCAACTACTCCACTTGATGCACTCAGGAAAGGCGCAAAGTCTGATTGTACTGATGATCAGTTCAGTCAATACTTGCGAGAGACCTCCGTGGTCGCAGACCAGATAGTGGAGTCTCTAAGTAAGCCTGAGTCCCCTTGAACTTTTGTCTGTAATATTTGTTTGCCGTGTGGGCCGCAAATACTTTTGAACAAATGTTGAATGTTTGTGTAATGTTTAAGTACTTGTTCTATTGTAGGATTGTAGAATCCTTTTGATGTGTCGAGTAATTGTACTCGAATGCTATGAGTTTTGGCAGCATCGCGCCTACTCAATCGTGATAGTAGATACGAAGAATTGTATCCGTAGGTGCCTTAAGAGGCAAGGTATTGTCGAATAGGATCGAGTTATGAGGTTCTAATCAAAACTCTAGTACTGACCGGTTAGGATGGAATCCCGCAGGATTAACCAAGTGGGAAAAGCACTAAAAGTGTGTCAAAAGCCATAGCTTAAAGCAGATTTCCTTTTCAAAGGAAATGCTTTGTTAGAGCAGAGCTCATATGGTCTTGATTGTCCGATGAGGGGGGACTCTTATCGAGTATTCGTAAAGTTTAGGAGCTTAAGATGTTCTTTGATAGATAGGTGAACATGAGACTCTCGACAACTACTCAGAGTACTAAGGAAAACAGAACTCTTTTTGTATCCCAAGCAAGCGAGTAACATCTGTCAAGTACTCGAGGCAAAAGGGGTTCCGTAGTTGAAAATTTCCTTGGTAATCTAAGCAAGCAGGAGACTCGTGTCCACTTATTTTAGAGTATCAAGAACTTATTCGTGCTCCTTGAGGGATTTTCACAGTTGACCAGTTAGGATAGACCCCGCTTGGTCATCCAGGTAGCATTCAACTTTTTATGAAAATGTCCCAGACTACTCGATCCGATGAGTAGCATGTCCTATACCAGGACTGGATTGGTTTCTAAAATAGAACTGTTAGGGTGAACTCCGTCGAGTTAGCCAAGACGTAAATATTTTAGAAATATCTAAAACTTACTCGAGCAAGGCGAGTAAGGTGTCCTACCTGAGGACTGGAGTAACTCTTAAGACAAGTCTGTTAGGTATGAACGCCATCGAGTTATCCAAGACGAAAATGTCGAAAGAGTATCCAAAACCTACTTGAGCTAGCGAGGAGGGTGTCCTTAACCAAGGACTGGAGTAATCCTTAAGACAAGTCTGTTAGGTATGAACCCCATCGAGTTATCCAAGATGAAAATGTCGAAAGGATATCCAAAACCTACTCGAGCGAGCGAGTAGGGTGTCCTAACCAAGGACTGGAGTAACTCTTAGGGCAAGTCTGTTAGGTATGAACCCCGTCGGGTTATCCAAGATGAAAATGGCGAAAGAGTATCCACAACCTACCCGAGCCAGTGAGTATGGTGTCCTTTAACACAGGACTGGAGTAATCCGTAAGGCAAGTCTGTTAGGTATGAACCCCGTCGGGTTATCCAAGACGAAAATGCCAAAAGGATATCCAAAACTTACTCGAGCGAGACGAGTAAGGTGTCCTCAAACGAGGACTGGAGTAACTCTTAGGGCAAGTCTGTTAGGTATGAACCCCGTCGGGTTATCCAAGACGAAAATGCCAAAAGAGTATCCAATACCTACCCGAGCCAGCGAGTGGGGTGTCCTTTAACACAGGACTGGAGTAACTCTTAGGGAAAGTCTGTTAGGTATGAACCCCGTCGGGTTATTCAAGACGAAAATGCCAAAAGAGTATCCAATACCTACCCGAGCCAGCGAGTAGGGTGTCCTTTAACACAGGATTGGAGTAATCCTTAAGACAAGTCTGTTAGGTATGAACCCTGTCAGGTTATCCAAGACGAAAATGTCAAAAGGATATCCAAAACTTACTCGAGCGAGGCAAGTAAGGTGCCCTCAACCGAGGACGAGTGATTCTTAGGACAGGTCTGTTAGGATGAACCCCGTCGGGTTACCCAAGACAAAAATGTCGTAAGATCACTCGAAGTAAACCGTGAAGACTACTCGATTGTTGCTCCAATGCAACTTTCCAGGGTACTGTTTATGGTGGGGTACTTGCCATGCGAGCGAGAGCCAAGTAGTCAATTTATGGAGGAAATCAACTTTTTATTTTGGATTTGTCAAAATTACAATAATTGTAAAATGACAGACTCTGACTCTTTAGACCTACCCCTTGCTCGTTAGACGTGAGCAATGGCTTACATGACTGAATAAAATTATTCGAAGGTAAAAACTAGTCGATACAGTGGTCGACTAGATTTTTGGTAAAGTTTCCTTCAGGGTGATGCCCCAAGGGCTTTGCGGAGTGAATCGCCCTCGAAGATAGTGTGAGAGCTCTTCGGGTGAATGAAGCACTTGCGTAGTAGGGTCTTGTTGATCCTATTTCCATCGTGAGATGATTCTCCTTGATATTGGGTGTGCGGTTTACTCTGAGGACGGGTACTTGCCGGCTTGTACTTCTTGAAGGAAGAAGCCTGTGCTGGGATGCGATAGTTGGAAGAAAGGCTGTAAGCCTCAATTTCCTCATGCTCCTTTCTCCTTGAGATGATGATGTTGTGTGTGTCACGGCCAACATTGATCACGTTGCGGAGGTTGCAATTGGAGTAGTCGTAGTTGTTGCCTTGTTGTTCCTGCTAGCTGTTGGCGAGGCACTGGCGCCTGAATGCCCTCTTCTGGTTTAGCAAACGACGACGCACATAAAGATCTTCTGCTGGGTGCTGCTCTTCCAATTGCACAGTGACTGTCACTGCTGGAGGAGGTGTAGGCAGATCTTGCTTGATAGTAGCTTGGGCTTCTGTGATTGTGGGAGGAGTAGTTTCCATGTTGTTGAAAAGGTACTCGTCAAAATCATCAGAGTTGTAGTCGCCGAGGTTGAGACGCTCCGTGGGATCACCCTCAGGTTCCTAGACTTCGAAGATGCGAACCATAAGGATTTCATGGCAAAGATCTTGAATTTCTTGGTCTTGTTTGCTTGAGGACGGATCTAGAGGAGTGCTCTGCTGGACGGGCAGATCCGTTGGCTGCGATCCAGAAGTGTTGGGATCTTGTGTCTTTTTTAGGTGCACAGTCTGTCCTTGCGGCGTTGCATATATGACCAAGTTAGGGAGGGAGTCCTGGTCGGACTTGGAGTTCTTAGTCGGGTTGCACTCGACTTATTTTTTTACTGGATTAGATTATCCAGTTCGTGCTCCGAGTTGGAAGAGTACTCGGATTCGAAGTCGGTTAGTCCACCGATTTTAGAATATGTGTGTTTTGGGTGAGCGAGAAGCGGGATGCCCATCTCCACGCGGAGGGCATTCTCGTTCATCCAATGTAGCCATGAATGAGTGGGAGTCAGTCCCTCAGGCTCTTTAATCCAGGGTTTATCGAAGATCGACTTACTGGATTGTTCCGGAGCTTTGGCCTTTCCCTTTTTATGCTTGGCCAGTTCCCAAAGAGCGTCAGCATGTTCGGCCGGATTGGCCATAGTGTCCATGAACAAGTCGACATTGTCGGACCAGTCTTCGAGATTATCGAATGGTTCAAAGTTGTCGAGACTGTTCATGAATTGATTAAAGTCCTGATTAAGCTAGGACTCGGCTAGTTCAGGAGTCCGAATGTGAGCAGGTTTCGGTGAAGGGCTCTGAGGTATCCTAGAAATAGACGGTCCCATCCGAATAAGCCGGGGGTTTATCTCACCAGATCCCCCGCAGATTCCTCCTCCCGATTTCTGCTTCATGTTTTGCGGTGTGCCTTCGGCTATCTTAATGCAGTGGGCGAGCTTGAGATCCACTCGATCGATCCCTGATGTATGTTACCTGACCGTTCCTTTGGTGGGTCACATACTTCCGGGTTCTTCTGTGATGTGGATGAGCCCATGGCAGATTCTGCAAGTTTGATGCTGCCCTCTACGGATCGTGAAACTCGGTCTACTCCTTCGAGTTGTTCTGAGTTGTTGATGATCTTGGGGCATTTGATCGACTTGAGATAGGTCAAGTATTTTCCGAAGGTTTCAGAAAAGTGAGTTTTTTCGGTATCAGAATTTGTATCGGACTCGGCTAACTCGAGGGCTCGAGTTGGAGTCGACACGTTTTCTGCATTATCCGAACCGAGTTCGAGTAGAACTCTTTTTTTTGTCGAGATCCACTGTCTTGCAGATGTCGGCGAGTTGGGTGGTGACGAGGTGGCTGGAGAAGCTGCCTGATCCGTCAGCCGTGCATGCCCAGGAACCGAAAACGAGAGTTGTGCCCTCAAGCACGTTGTTGCCGTCGCTTGATCCAGCCATCGAATTCGCCGATGAACTCGCCGAATCCCCTACCTGGCGCACCAGCTGTCGGTGTTTACCGCCAAGCCTGCTCAGGGATACCCTTAGCAGTAAGGTTTGTAGGTAGGGATCGACTGCTCTGGAACTCGATGGTACAAGGAACACAAAGATTTAGACAGGTTCGGGCCGCGAGTTGCGTAATACCCTACGTCCTGTGTGGTTGTTTGTATTGCCTTAGGTGTTGATCATTTGGAGGGGGTCCCTGCCCACCCTTATATATGCGGAGGGACAGGGTTACATGGAAAGTCCTAGCCGAGTACAGTTGGAGTCCTACTACAATAAGATCGGGTAGTTTCCTTTGTACTGCAGCTAGTTCTACGCCTATTCGGGTAGTTACAAAAGAGATAAGGTACATACATCATCTATCCCTTACTTTAGAATATTCTATGCCTATAAGCAGTCCTGCTGCCCTGGGTCTGACACGCACCTCCTACTACATCTAAAACGTAGGAATCTGGCTGTGGTTTAAGATGGAAAAGGAATCGAAAGAGTTCAAAATGGGGCTCGATGCCCAGAAAAGCTTCACACAAATGCACGAAGATAGAAATTTGAACAAAGGAATTGGGGGTTAAGTGATGAAGCTGGATCCTGTAGTAGCGCAGGAGTCCAGAAAAGAAAAAAGAACAAGGAAGCCCCAATCCCCGTTCCAAATAAGGTACGAAAGTGACAATTTCGCCCGTATTCTCATACGAACGATCCTCACCCAAGGCAGGATGCCACTGGATGACGGATTTCTCCGGCAAAAGACCAGCAGAAACTAGGGTTTCTAGGTAAGATTCAGAGCACTTACTTGCGATCCATCCTTCATCGGGGGATGGTTCAGCAGCCGCACTCTTGCCCTTGCTTGACTTCTTGGGGGCCATCCGAAAATCAACAGAGCGCTTCACGCGCATACACTGGCTAAATCCTAAGAGGATTGGGAAGCAAGAGGAAGCAAGGAATTTTGGATCTCGGGGCTTGAGAGCAAGAACAGATCTAAATAGTAAAGGAGAATGGCGGCCGGTGGGGTAAAACCTAGTTACCGTTCTATTTTATAATGGCGGTGGCAATACGGTAAAACACCCAAAAGGCCAACGGTCAGTTACCAATTTTGGAAAAAATGGGATTTTCTGAGACATTTTTTTTCTAAGATTACATTCTGGTAAAAGAAAAAACTCACATCTCTTGCCAACTACTCGACTTTACTTTCTTTTACTAGGATTACATTCTAGAATAAAGGAAAAGTACTCGACACAGTACAACTACTCGATATTACAACTCGAGTACTTCTTCCTAACTAGCTTTAGAATGACTTGGACCTGCATGCACACTACCTGGATCTCCTGGAGCTTCTAGTCGAAGTCTGCTGCAGCTAGATCGGCCCGAGGCCATGACAAAGTATAAACTTGTTATTCCCATCAAGGGAATAATGATACTCGTATTCTGGGAGAAAAGTTTCAAGAGTTTGGAGGCAGATTACAGTAATCGCCTCGCAAGATCTCTTGTAGCATCTTGCGGAGAAATTTCTCCTTCTCCCTGAATACATTGTGACAAGATTAAGTCTCCTTACCAGAGATGTCAGTTCTTGGGCACCCAAAAATAGGCAACCCCAAGGATGTGACACAACAAGACTCAACCCATCAACAGCGAACCTGCCTCATTGGAAAATGCAAGGACATGATGTCCAAAATGGATCCGATGAGAGCATTGGGGTTGCAGGATGAGGTAGCAGGGACTTCTCTTGTCACTCGCAAGTTCTCTTCTAGCATCTTTTGCTAGAAAGGACTACACAAATTTTAGGAGGGCGAGAGCTAGAACACCAAATGCAAGCCATAGCTTCTGAATGCTGGTGCTTTTGCCAAATGCCTCTCACTCACCTTTTATAGCCACAAGGGACCTTACTGGAGGACAACCCATGATGCTACAGTGGCAGCATTCACGAGTGTAGTAATGAAGATTCTCCATGCAGTACAGTCCCATGTGAGCACACAGTAAAAAGATATACATCCCAGGTTTTATTTCTAAGGATATTCCGGGTGCAATCAGTGTGGCGTATCCAATCGAATCATTTTTCAGGGATTTTTTACCTGGAAAAGGGGTCTTTTCGGATACCGGGACTGATTAAACCTACAGATATCCTGACGAATAAAATCTAATGCCACGTCTTAGATCCTTAATTCCAAATCTTTGCTCGGGGGCTACCCGCAGAATAAGGGATTTTGATTTAAGGCTCGGGGGCTGCGGGATATGTGCAACAGAGATTTATTTTTCAATTTTTTGGAAAATAATAAAGGCAAAAGACTGAAGTGACCCTCAACCTGATTCTGCGATTCAACCTAAGGCTCGGGGGCTACTCCATATGAAGCACGAGTACTTTGCGCACCATATATGATCAAGATTTCGGGGCTTGAGCACCTCACAGCCTCGAAGCAACCGGAAGCACTTGAAGGACTGCTCGATGTATCTGAAGGAAGGTCCAGAAGCAACTAGAAGGATGCTTTGACTACTTGAAGTACTCGAAGACGCCCAGCTAAGTACTCGACGCCCGCAAGACTCGGCTACGAAGAGCTCGGGGGCTTGTCAGACCCGGGGCAGCGGGACTGCTTATAGGCATAGAATGTTCTAGAGTAAGGGATAGCTCATGGATGTACCTTACTTCTCTTGTAACTACCTAAGGCAATACAAACAACCACACAGGACATCGGGTATTACGCAACTCGCGGCCCGAACCTATCTAAATTTTTGTGTTTCTTGCACCATCGAGTTCTAGAGCAGTCGATCCCCACCTACAAACCTTACTGCTAAGGGTATCCCTGAGCAGGCTTGGCGATAAACACCGACAGCCGGTCTACTAGTTCCAGCTCCAGTGGAGCCCCGAACCTCATCAGACGGACGTCCTCGTCCCGAGGTTTTGGTGCCATCACCCAGCAGCTAGGTGAGCTGTGGGTGCAGGACGACAACATACAAGAGACGCTGAACCAACACATCGATACTACCCAAGCATGGCAGCATCACACTGGCGAGAGAATCCACGACATGGAGCAGTTGCAGTTACAGCGATAGGAGGAGTGGCGGGCATACTGCCGCTGGACGGGTTTCAACCCCAACCAGCCATAGTGAGCCCGAAGCTAGCTTGGGGGAGGACCCCCACGAGAGGTAACTTGTATCACTTATCTTTACTACTTTCATAACCTTACATGAAACCCATAAAAATTTGCAAAATCAGAAAATCCATAAAAATTTGCATAACTAAAAACAAATAAAAATTTGCAAAACTTAGAAAACACCAAAAATATTTCTTTTAATATGTGTAGTAAGCATGGTGTAAGTTTTCTTGGTTGAGATGATGAATAGTTGCTCTGTTAATTCCCTTCATATGCTTAGTTACAACTTTATGCTCTACCTAGTTTTGGGTTCGTTGGCTTAAAAAGTTCAAACCTTAAACTTGAAACTTGTGGGTAGCGAAAAGCATGATCCAAATCTAAGTTGTTGCGAGCTATGATATGGTTAAGTAGAGTGGCTATGATCTTCTCTTATGTGATGCTTGATATCCGGAATATTTAATTTTGAAAATACAAAAATATAATATAGTTTCTCGATGATATGAAATTCCTATCCAAAGCCATATGTTGTTTTCATTACAAAACCTTCCACATATGCAACTTGCTATCTCATTGAGCTTTGTCAAATTGTTGTGACCCTTAGTGAGATTCATTTCATACTCTCATGATCAAGATCACGTACACGTTTCCACTACATGCTATGCTTCTACACTAGAAGAAAGCAAACATCCATCCATCCACAAAATAAAAACTCCATGTCCATGTATGACACCTCTCTCTCAAAAATATACCAAGGATATGGGGCTATGCAAAAAGAAAATAAAAGATGCATACCCAAAGAAGGTATGCCACATGCTTCGGCATGCTGTTGACGCTCCTTAGCGCCCCAATTTATATACCGCAAGCGCACGGGATCGTGTAGCTTTTCCCTTAGAGTATTCCCCCAAGGTTTATCAATCCACGGAACCAAAGATACAAGAAATAATCTACTAACATAGAGAATCCTTTGTGTTGAGGTGGTGTAAAACAAATATAATCTACTAAAAACAGCAAACACCGAAGGTAGCAAGAGAAAGTTAGAGATAACCAATCTAGATCACCTAGATCATGCATATGTTGTAGTTCAAGCTAGATGTAGTGAAGCAAAACAGATGTGAATCTCAATGAAAAGCATCTTTAAACCCAAAATCTCCAATCCGATCCTTCGATACCCCATCTACTAAAGCAACACCCTGTCACAACGCCCCCCTTTGGACGAAAGCACCCTGAAGCAAGTCGAACCCCCTTTGGTATTTCCGCCATGAACCTCTAGCCACCATGACTACAAGATCATGCTAAGCGATCTATCTTGGTAATAGATTTAGGATGAAGCAAACCCAAAGAAAAGAACGAAATCGAAAGAGAGAACATGGTCGCTAAAAATTTGGAATCACAAGTAACTTCACCATGAATGATTGTACATCACAACATTACAACCGGGGCCCTACCTTGATCTTGATGATCCAAGCTCCAGAACTCTGATGTGGTCTTCCTTGCAAGGTTACCACGTCAGCTAGGGAAGCCCTTAGACAACTAGCACGACCCTCGGCTATCCGAGAGATGTCCCTCTATCTTCTCTGCTCCTTGGTGTCGTCTCCCGAATGATCTTCTGCGTGAGCCTGGGGGAGGGGTCTTTAAATAGCCTCAGGAAACCCTAGGTCGAAGGGGAGGCCGAGACTCCCTGAAAAGGCCCTGGGCCGGCTGGCTCAATGGGCCCTGGCCGGCCGGCCTGGCCCATTTTCTCGCCGCCTCGCGTCCTTCTTTCTCCCCAAGTCTTCTGGAGTTTATACCTTTTCACGATTGCACCCCGTTGGACGTCGTTATCTTCTAGATTTCTTCGAGGGAAAGGATACGACGGAGAATCCTTCCTTAAATCTCTATTTGCTTTGCTTAGCCCCGAAGTAACTCGATCTCATCTTGTGGGCTTTGTCCTTTGGGCTTCATTGGAGGGTGGATGTGCATGAACGGGCTTCTAGTCGTCATGGCCTTTGGTCCTTTGTTTGGGCTTTGGCCTTCGTCTTTCTTCGTGTTATTGCGTGATCATGGGCCTCGTCATTTCATGCTCCAAAATTGGTCAAAAACCTGCAAAAATGAAGTACCTCCAAAATATATGTGCAAATGCGAAAATGACCAATAATTGGGCCGAGGTTAGGATGGTTAGTGATTTTGATATTAAATTCATGCCATTATCAAAGTTAAACAGGGGATAAAATGGATACTTAAGGAGCGCCAACACATATCAAAAAAAATAAAAGATGCATATCCAAAGAAGGTATGCCACATGCTTAGGCATGTCAAAAAAAAAAGAGAAAGAGAAAAGAAAAGATAGCCCCTTATCCAAAAAGAAAGAAAAAGAGGGAGATGGTGCATACAAAGGAGTTCATACACCATCCACCAAAAATATCCACACACTTGCACATCTTGATCAAGGTTTATGACTTGTTTCTCCTTTGGATCCGGTCTTTGACTTAGCAAAATATGAGAAGCAGGTATGCCTTCAAATCCTCCATACCTACAGCTCCACAAAAATAGCCATTAGAGATAGGTCGAGGAAGAAAGGCATAATAAAAAGCCTTGGTGATGAATTATACATATTGAGCGATCCGAGACATTATTCGAGGAACTTTATAAATTTCTTTTGAAAAACTTTACAAAACCTCCGGATGGACGGTTGAACTAAAAGAGAAAGAAATATGAGCACTGTATGATACCGTTCTGACTCTCAACCGCCAAAGATGAGGTGAAGCTATAAGCTCCACAGGAGTAAGGTAAGAGGTAAGAGCAAAGGCCAACTTATTCGAAATCAAGGTAAGAAGCATTTGGTTGTGCCTAAGTATGAGTTGGAAATTCAACATTGTAGCAACTCCTGATCAACAACGAGCACCTTGTTTTGCTCGGGACGAGCAAAAGGCTAGCTTGGGGGTGTTGTTGACGGTTGTTAAGTGCGAAATATGACCATCAACTATACTCATAAAAGAAGAAAAATTATACCTCTTACTCACATATTTGCATCACTATCCTAGCTCTACAGTTGTTTTCAAAGATCTATGATTTCAGGAGCACAAGTCCGGAATAAGAAGAAAACATGATGAATACACAGACAAAGTCCCAAACAATAGCATCCTGTGTAACACATGCAAAGGAGGACCATCTGATATCAGGATCCACCAGGCAGTGTACCAGAGAAAGGCGGTGGCCAGAGGCGGCACAGGGGGTCGGACGACACCACCTGGAAGGCAAACACGGTGAATTTTGGCGGGAAGGCTGATCTTATCCTCCTAAAGGCGGTTTGGCATGTTTCCATACTAGGAGATGGCGGGAACCGACCTCTCAAGCTATAAAAGGGGCCTCCCACCACTCTCACCACACACACACCACTTGAAGGCCTCTCTCTCACACTCTCTTGTGACTTTTACTCCTTAGGGTAGTGGAGCTAGGCTAGTACTTCATCTCCTTAGTGAATCCAGTCGTCCTCGGGGTCAGCGAGTAATCCTCGGCATCTGGTATGGCTTTGTATTCCGACTTTCGTTATGCTATTCATACTGAGTTCATTCTTGGTTATCTTGCTATGTTCGTTGCTTGCTTAGCCTTGATCAGTGCTTCATCAAGTTATATTAGTTGCTTGCTTAGACCAGTGCTTGATCGGGCTTACCTTAGCATCTTACCGGTCCATCCGAAGGGTGGGGGATCCGGGGTTGCTAGGGTAGTGACCTCATATGCGGGCATGGTGCCCGGGTATGCGAGATCCTTCAGATATGACAGTGTTCCACGATGTGACTGGGGTAGACCGCAGGTGATGACAGCCCTGTCGATCCACCGGGAAGCTGCTTCTCGGTTAGCGTACTCCCTGATGTTCGGGTATCGTGTAGGAATTCATGCAAAGATGAAACGGGACTGGATGTTCTCCAGTGCGGGTCATTCTCCCCAATGTCCCTAATTTTCTGGCACCTGCAGCTCTAAGCATGTAGCTAACATAACTTATCTGCTGACATAAATAGTATACTAGGAATATGTGCCTATGCTCCCAGTAACCTTAGGATTGCTTGTTTATTCTTTATTCATGAGAGTTGGTTGTTCTGTGTGTCACATTACCCCTGATTATCCATTATTTATCACTTACCCCAGTGTAGTCAGTAGTCTGCACCTTACTTCATAAGTGTCATGGTTATGGAACTAGTAAATATCTTTACACAACCTAGCCATCCCTTGAGAAAATATAAATAATGATACCCTGAATACTTCCGGGTGAAATGCTACAACGATATATCCATGCACTGGCGGATTTTTTTGTAAACGTTAAGACATACCAACACGGCATTCCCTTGGCTGCGTTGCTAGGAACTAACCCCTCCTAGTGGTCATGCTAAGAAATGCCAACAAGCATTTCTGGCGCCGTTGTCGGGGACGAGCTTAACAACCCCGTTCCTAGTTATTCCGCTTAAAAATGTCAACAACCATGTTCACTAATCCAGTCTTCAGCTCAAAACTGTCATCACCGGCTTGGTTTTGGTTCAATCCTGTAGGAATGTGGCTACTGGACGGGGCAGAGAACTGACGAAGAGTCTTCTGATCCATGGATGAGGAGGCTGAAGGGGACGAGGAACCTTGAGGCTAAGTGAGTCTCTTCTGTGGTGAGACGACGCGGGCGTCTCACGATTCTCCCAATTCTTTCTGGATTTGTGTTGAAGTTACTGTGACACTTCAGGTGTCTACCTATTAAATTATAGTGTAATGTGTGAATAATGTGTGAATTTTTGTTTGATAGATAAAACTTTGCAGTGCAAAGTAGGGGTATTTTGGTAATTTTGAAAAATTATAAATCCTTCTGTGCAAAAGTTCTGACCCAGGAAGTAATTTCAACTTTGTTTTGGGCTTTAGTGCAAATATGCTGGTAATCATTATTTTGGCAACTATAATGTATTTAAGCCCAAAAAATATTATAATTTTACAATGAAAAGTATTTTTCCTTAATGGAATAAAGTTCTTTTGCATTTTTGAAAATATCTTCAAATCCTTTGATCTAGTGAACATTTGCATAACATGAAAGCTGTAGATCTTGAAAAATTGAACAACTTTCATGTTGGGCACTTTTTCATTTGAGCCCTAGATCAGTGGGAATTTTTAGTTAATAGTTAAGCCCCTGAAGTTTCCACAAATTGCAAATTAGTCCACCAGTCTTCCCCTACCTCCAGCTCTCTTGGAGTACTGGCGGCGCCGCCCCTGCGCTAGTTGTCCGGCCCACCAGTTGCCCATGCCGCCGGATAGCATGCCGATGAGCTTCTCTGGCTCTCCCTGGTCCCACTTCTCTACTTGTGGGCGCCCTTCTCCCTCTTGCAAACCGCCTCTGCTGGCCTCCAAGCGTTGCGCCACGCCACCCAGGGCAATTCCCTTTGCGCCATCTCGCCGGCCGCCGCTGGAACAACCTTTGCCGCCGCCGGACTTCGCCCATAGCTCCTGGCGAGCTCATCTACTCCTTCTCAAGCTAATCTTGCTCATTTCCAGGCTATAAATAGCCCTGACCGGTTCCCAGTGTCGGCCATCCACCACTGCCGCCCTCTCTTCCAATTTCGGTAACCCCTGACCGCCGTCGACCAGCCGCCATAGTCCTTCCCCGACCTTCTCAACCCCCTGGTTAACTTAGCCTTGAGCTCGCGAAGCTAATCCACCACCTCTCATTGCCATTCCTCTGCCGGACCACCCTCGTCGCCGTTTACCACCGCCACCGTGCTCTGCGCCATCGCCGACGAGCACCCTCTGGCCATCCCGCGCCCCATCCAAACCATCTAGCAGGTGCGCCATGATTTACTCTTG
Source organism: Panicum virgatum (assembly GCF_016808335.1). Taxonomy (NCBI): domain Eukaryota; kingdom Viridiplantae; phylum Streptophyta; class Magnoliopsida; order Poales; family Poaceae; genus Panicum; species Panicum virgatum. Next base: position 40,074,207 of record NC_053147.1, on the reverse strand, counting down.
CTCTTTGGCCCCTCAGCCCTCGTCGCCGGTGACTCCCCTCGCCGAAATCTGGCCATTCCCCTTCCCCTGTCTTCTTTAACCCCGGCCAAGGGCCTTTTTCTTAGGATTCAAACTTTTCTAAGGACCTTTCTGCAAAAGTATATTTCCTTTTTGAGTTGAATTTGAAAATTCATAGAAAATGGTAGAAAAATCAGAAAAATGCAAAACTAGTTTTGTTATTTTCCTTGTGTTTAGCTCTATCTGATGATGCTATGAATTTAATTTGAAACTTTGTGTAGATGGTTTTAGAAATAGGGTTAGGAAATAGTTCCTTTTAGCTTAATACCATGTTCTAAATTTTCTTTTCTTATGAGCTTTGACACATGTACTTTATAAAATATGTTTAACTCTGAGTAATAATTCTAGATCCATTAATGGATTCTAGTTTGTTCTTTTCAAAATTCTCCTCTCTATGATATTAGTATCTTTAAATATTTATTAGATCTTTTCTGTGGTCCTTTTTAAAACCCTTTTCCATGATATCTTGGGTAGTTAGGGCACATGATATGGATCATATTGATTGCTTGAGTGAGTGAATTCACAACTCTTTTGTGAAGGAAAACTATACTCAAGTATAGTACCTTACTATTTTAGAGATAGGATTATATATTAAATTATGTTGCAACACCGCAACTACAAAGATGTGGTGGTTCACTGTAGTCGGAGAGAGTGGTACTGATCCATGAACTGGAATGAAAAGCCAAAGGTTGCTTGGGAGTGACTTGACAGTACTCCAAGCGTATGTGCTAGGTTTATCCTTGCAAGGTTTGAATTCGATTCGGAATCGTCCGCTTCTCACGATGATTGGGACTGCTTAATCCCTTTGCTACATAGAGTAAGAAGAGGAACAAGATTGATTCTAAATATAGTTGGATGAAGTTATTTCTCTACCATGTTTGTATAGATAGATGCATACTTAGAATGGTTAATAGAACTAGAATTTGAAAGCTAAAATTTGAAATTAAGGACCTAAGCTTTGTGGCTTTTCAGCAAAAGTGAACCCAGAGCCTTTCTAAGCTAGCATGTCTAGATAAAGGGCTACTGTATACCCTCAATCAGATCAGTCTTGCTGAGTATTAGTATACTTAGGCTTGTGGTGACTTTGTTTTCAGCAATGACTTTGGAAGACCCGAATGCTAGTCTGACTTGGCATAGTATTCTTCCTTCTAGCTGGTCTATGGATTGGGAACCATCTTCGACCAGCAAGGACTCAGAAGAATGATGTCATGATCGGGCTTATCATGGCATCTACTCTTAGATGTTTATACATAGTTTTGTTTCTTTTCCGCTGTAGAACTACTAAAGTAAGCATCGCTTACTTTCATCTCTTTTCTTTTGAATAAGTTGTAAAAGCTAGAACTTTAATGTGCTAGCTTCAAAACTATGTTGTAAATTACACCTCTTATCTATGTGATGTAAAATATTGCGAAATTGTTGTATCTTTGACTCGCCTTTGTGCAGGAAGTATACTTGTGTTACGATCGGATATTCAGTGATTTTACCGGATTACCCGACAGACCAATGATTATACCGATTAAGTTGCGCTTAGATAATTAGGGCACTTGATCTGGTGTAATTCAGATTGGTTCTACCACAGCTGGTATCAGAGAAGGCAAGTATACACTGCATGGTAAAACAAATCTTAGAAAGATTTTGAGTAAAAGATGTGCTCGACAAAGTGTTTACAAAACTGTGTTGGATTCGTGAAGGATTGTACTTAGATCGTAAAGCCCTAGGGTGATGGTTTTATGGGTTTTATAAGGTGGCTATAAATGTTATGTGCTTTTGCAGGTATTCTAACCATAGTTCGATAGGTTAAGAACGGATAGGATCCATCGACTAGTGAGAGACGTATCTGTGCCACCGAAACTAACCACGTAAGGCCAAAGATATTTGGCAGTTATTTTTGGTTGTGAGGACGATAGAACATGCATGCATAATTTAAAACTTGAATGCTTTGTTCTTGTTCAAGTTAGTAAAGCTTGAACATCTTTTAAGGATTTCTAGAGTGTTTATTTTGATTTATTGGAACTTGGTGAGTGTCTTAATCTAAAACCTAGATGTAGTTGACCTTAGGAGGGGTAAGCTACATGTGCTTAGATCGAGCCTTGTACCCTTGATCCTTTGTTCAAGGAATGCTCAGGTGATCAACTAGCTTTGTTTATATAGTTGGATCATTTTTTATTCCTTTGAAACTTTATGTTTCAATGAGTTATATCCTACAGTTTTTGTGTCCCTTTTTGGCGACATCTTACCATTTGAATTTTGTTTTAGATGGCTGATGTTCTGGGCACTCTTTCGGATGGTGAGGGCCACAACCACACCAACAGACTCCACTGGCAGGGTTTTCCTTGCCTTTTGTGGGAATCTCTCCAGCTCTTTTACTACACGGAGCCACCACAGTACGACTGCTACACATACATAGCAGAGGGAGTTACCCATTGTACTGTGAAGATGACCATACCATAGCACCCTTTCCGAGCTCACTGGCAGCCCATAGAGGTTGAGGCATATGGGTACCGCTTCGCTGATACTATCGAAGCTGCCGCTTTAGAGGCTATAACTACTTTCTGCAAGCAGCATCCTAATGAAGTGGCAGAGTACCCTATCGGCCTTTTCCCCGTCGTAGAATACTACGACCCCGAGTGGTCTTTTAGGGTGGAGCACTGTGCACACCTATTTGGAGACTCAGTGGGAGATACGATGCGTATGATGGTCAGATTCATGAACGCCCAGCTTCGACACCAGGAGTTACAACGCCGCGGTATTATCCACTTGGCTAGTGAGGCACAGGTTACTCATAGCAAGTTGGATAGGCATATCACTCAGGCGGAAGAGCTTCAGGCAGCAGTTACTGCCTGAGATGAGGTGATAGCTCAACATGAGGAAACGATAGGCCATCGAGAGGACCAAATTGTCGAGAGTGATACCGTTATCAGTCAGCGCAACACAATAATAGAATTCCTTCAGGAACAGGCTCAGGACCTCACTTCGGAGCTTGAGGATGCTTATGATTATATTGAGTACCTCCAAGAACACCCAATGCCACCCGATGTCCCAAATCAGCCTGCAGGAAATGAAGAAGGAGATCTAGAAGAGATTGAAGGAGTTTCTGACCTTGACTCTGAGCATGGAGGTCTAGAACCCGAAGCTTAGAGTAATGAACTTTCCTTTAGTAGTGAGTCTTCAGTTGGCAACCTCGACGATTTCTAGACCGTCGAAACTTTTAGGCTTGACTTTTCATAGAAGTAGAACTGTGTAAAATAGAGAGTGATGTGAAATAGCTTGGAGGGAAGCACCACTAGCTGTGATATAACTGTTTGGAGCAGGTTGTGATGTCTATAACATGTACACCACCTTAACATGAAGTTTGGAATAAATGGCCATGTTTATGTAATTTTGAGTTGAACTAGTTGAATAGAATGTGAGATGTGCATGTTGTTACAATCAATATCATTCTATTTACAACCATCTCTGTTTTGCATTATACCATTTACTAGTGGAAGTAAAGGTAAACTGTGATCTAATGGATATCTTCCATGATACAGATGGTGGGCTCAACGCGTGGTACCCCGGAAGGCTTTACCCATGGCCAAACTAGTGGGTCCCAGCAACCGCCACCTCCCAATCTAGCGGAAGTTATGGCCCTGCAAACCGAGTTACTACGTCAACTAGTGTAGGGACAGCAAAACCAGCCACATCTCAGCAACGAGGACGTGATGATCATGTTCCTCCGGCATCTGGGTATCAGGATTTCTTTGGTACCCAGCCCCCGCTGTTTCACCCGACTTATGAGCCCCTAGATGCAGATGCATGGCTTCGGACATAGAGTCAAAATTCGACTTATTGCCAGTACCATGCTCCAAAGCAAACAAGACCCACTTCGCCGCCCAGCAGCTACGTGGCACTGCCCGCATCTGGTGGGATAACTATCGTGCCATGCTGCCCGCTGACCATGTCGTCATTTGGGAAGAATTCAGGACTGCCTTCAGGGCGCATCATATTCCCGAGGGACTTATGGAGCGTAAATTGAATGAGTTCTTGGTGCTTACTCAAGGAAATCGTACTGTGCTTCAATATGCACATGTTTTCAATCACCTATGCCAGTATGCTGGTCATCATGCAGACACGGATGCCAAGAAGCAAGATCGCTTCCGTCGTGGTCTTAATACCAAGCTCAAGGAACGTCTTAACCTTGTCCGCCCCAACAGTTTTAATGAGCTGGTAAGTATGGCCATCACCCAGGACGATTGTATTACAGCGCATCGTGCTGAGAAGAAGAGGAAGGCACCAACTGGACCCTCTGGTGCGTAGCCACCGAGGTATCATTTGGTGCAGAATATAGTTCCTAGGGCCCCACAGAGAAATTCTCCATCAGGCAGATGGGTTTTCAGGCCACCCCAGTAGCAAGGAGCAGCTAGACCTCCTATGCCTCAATAGCAACAGTCTGGGCCAAGGCCAAATTTTCAACAGCCCAACCGTGGAAACGGTAACAACTGTTGCTTCACTTGCGGAAGTCCTGCGCACTTTGCCAGAAACTGTCCCCGGAACCAGAAGTCTGCCCAAGGTCAAAATTCTAATCAGAATAATCAAGGCAAGGGTAAAAAGCAAGTCGTGCAAGTCAAACAAGGGAAGATCAACTTTACTACTCTTGCTGAACTTCCAGAGGGCGCACCAATTATGACGGGTAACTTTTCTATCAATTATAAGCCTGCAATAATATTGTTTGACTCTAGTGCAAACCATAGTTTTATTAGTACTAAATGTGGGGCAAGACTAGGATTGAATCCTAATCAAACCAAGGCATCATACAAGATTACAACAACTGGTGGTAAAGTAGATTCTAATCGAATCTTTAGGTATGTGCCAATTCAGTTGGGTAGCAAATTGATTAAAACCGACTTGCTTTCTTTAAACCTAGAAGGTATGGATGTTATCTTGGGTATGGATTGGATGACCCAACATAAAGTCCTGTTAGATATCTCTTCCCGAGCAGTTGAGATTGACTCACCAACCCAAGGAGCCACTACTCTTTATATTCCATCACAAGAGTACATCACTTCTTGTACCTTTGCCATGGAGGGTATTAAACTTGAGGACATTTCGGTAGTATGTGAGTATATAGATGTCTTTTCGGATGACTTGCCCGGATTACCTCCTGATAGAGATATTGAGTTTGTAATTGAGCTACAACCAGGCACAGCTCCTATCTCTAAACGACCTTACCAAATGCAACCTAAGGAGTTAGCAGAACTGAAGATCCAGCTTCAAGACCTTCTGGATAAGGGTTTTATTCGACCAAGCGCTTCACCTTGGGGTTGCCCAGCCTTATTTGTGAAGAAAAAGGATAACATCTTAAGGCTATGTGTGGATTATAGACCTCTCAATGCGGTGACAATTAAGAATAAGTACCCTCTTCCACGCATTGACATTCTGTTTGATTAGTTAGCCAGAGCTAAGATTTTCTGAAAAATTGATCTCCGTTCCGGTTACCATCAAATCAAAATTAAGCCACGTGACTTCATGAAGACGGCGATCTCTACTAGATATGGACTTTATGAGTATCTGGTTATGTCTTTTGGCCTTACCAATGCACCGGCTTATTTCATGTATCTTATGAATTCGGTATTTATGCCAGAACTAGACAAGTTTGTCATTGTTTTTATTGACGACATTCTGATCTACTCCAAAAACAAAGAGGAGCATGCCAACCACTTGCGAATTGTTCTTCAAAGATTACAGTATCATCGTTTGTATGCTAAACTCTCGAAATGTGAATTTTGGTTGGATAGAGTGAAATTTTTGAGACATACTATCTCCAGTGAAGGCATATCCATTGATCCAAGTAAGGTTCAAGAAGTAATGGATTGGAAGCCTCCTACTTCAGTTTATCAGATTAGAAGTTTTCTTGGCTTAGCCGGATATTATCGTCGTTTCATCCCGGACTTCTCCAGAATAGCCAAACCTATAACAGAGTTATTAAAGAAAGGAGTTAAATTTGTTTGGGATGACAAGTGTGAAGAAGCATTCCACACTCTTCGAGTACAATTAACCACTGCCCCAGTGTTAGCTCAACCAGATAATACTAAGACATTTGATGTTTATTGTGAAACTTCTGGCACCGGACTTGGATGCGTACTTATGCAAGACAACTGGGTAATTGCTTACGCATCACGAGCACGTCAGACTCATGAGAAGAACTATCCTACTCATGATCTTGAGTTAGCAGCAGTTATCCATGCTTTCAAGATTTGGAGGCATCATCTCATGGGAATGCATTGCAATATTTATACTGATCATAAGAGTCTTAAGTACATCTTTACACAAGCTGATCTGAACATGAGGCAAAGACGATGGTTAGAACTCATCAAAGATTATGATATTGAAGTACATTATCATGCCAGCAAAGCAAATGTGGTTGCAGATGCACTCAGTCGTAAGTCACACTGCCATTGTGTAGAGGCAGAATTATTCAACAAGACTCTATGCAATGAAATGAGGAAATTGAATCTAGAAATGGTTCCACAAGGGAGTTTGAACCATATAGCAATGGAGTCTACGCTTCAAGATAGCATTATCTTGGCACAACTACAAGATGAAGGTGTTAAAATTATAAAGCAAAAGTTGGCCCAGGGTGAAGAAAAGTACAAGTGTTTTCATACGGACCATACGGGAGTTTTATGGTTCGACAATCGTATTGTGGTTCCCAAAGATCGTCAACTCCGGAAACAAATTCTTGATGAAGCACACCTCTCCAAGTTCTCTATTCATCCCGGTAGCACCAATATGTACCAGGATCTTAGACAGAATTATTGGTGGACCAGAATGAAGAGGGAAATAGCCAAGTATGTTTCTGAGTGTGATGTTTGTCAGAGGATTAAAGCCAGTCATCTTAAGGTAGCGGGCACACTTCAACCCCTACCAATTCCATCTTAGAAATGGGAGGACATTAGTATGGATTTTATCATTGGCTTACCCAACACATCCAAGATGCATGACTCAATATGGGTGATCATTGATAGATTGACCAAGACTGCCCATTTTCTTCCAGTACATACTTCTTACTCCGCTAAAAAGTATGGAAAAATCTATCTTGATCAAATAATTCGTCTCCATGGTGTACCCAAAATGATCATATCTGATCACGAGTCACAGTTTGTTGCACGTTTCTGGGAGCAACTACAGGCCTCTCTTGGAACTAAGTTGATTTGTAGCTCTGCTTATCATCCTCAGACTGATGGGCAAACCGAAAGGGTAAATCAAATACTTGAGGATATGCTCAGAGCATGTGTCATCTAGCATGACAAGAACTGGGATAAATGTCTGGCCCTAGTAGAATTTTCATATAACAACAGTTATTAGTCCAGTTTGAAGATGGCACCGTTTGAAGCATTATATGGTCGTAGGGGTCGAACTCCTTTAAGTTGATCACAGACCGGAGAACGCAAAATTTTTTGATCCGATTTAGTAGCCGAGGCAGAAAACAAGGTGAAAGTTATTCAGGCAAATCTTAAGGCCGCCCAATCTAGACAAAAGAGCTATGCAGATAAGAGGAGAAACTCGTTACAATTTGAAGTTGGGGATCACGTATATCTACGAGTATCTCCAACAAAAGGTGTTCAAAGGTTCGGTCTAAAGGGAAAACTAGCACCTCGCTATATCGAACCCTTTGAAATCCTTGAAATATGTGGACTAGTGGCTTACCGAATTCGACTTCCTTCTCGGTTAGCAGCTGTCCATGATGTCTTCCACGTCTCTCAGCTCAGAAAGTGTGTGAAAATCCCTGAAGAAATTATCGAGCAACAAGACCTGGAAGTGGAGCCAGATCTGTCATATGTGGAGTACCCAATGAAAATCCTCGATAGTAAAGAAAGAAGTACCAGAAGGGAAAAAGTTAAAATGTACAAGATCCAATGGGAACACCATACCGAGGAAGAAGCTACTTGGGAAACCGAGCATTATCTTCAACGAAATTTTCCCGACTTTCTTAGGACGAATCCAGGTACCTAGCATCCCAACCCATTCCTAATCCGGAATCTTGGGATGAGATTCTTTTAAGGGGGGTAGGCTATGACACTTCAGGTGTCTACATATTAAATTATAGTGTAATATGTGTGAATTTTTGTTTGATAGCTAAAACTTTGCAGTGCAAAGTAGGGGTATTTTGGTAATTTTGAAAAATTATAAATCCTTCTGTGTAAAAGTTCTAACCTAGGAAGTAATTTCAACTTTGTTTTGGGCTTTAGTGCAAATATGCTGGTAATCATTATTTTGGCAACTATAATGTATTTTATCCCAAAAAAATAATATAATTTTACTATCAAAAGTATTTTTCCTTAATGAAATAAAGTTCTTTTGCATTTTTGAAAATATCTTCAAGTCCTTTGATCTAGTGAAAATTTGCATAACATGAAAGTTGTAGATCTTGAAAAATTGAACAACTTTCATGTTGGGCACTTTTTCATTTGAGCCCTAGATCAGTGGGAATTTTTAGTTTATAGTTAAGCCCCTGAAGTTTCCACAAATTGCAAATTAGTCCACTAGTCGTCCCCTACCTCCAGCTCTCTCGGAGTACTGGCGGCGCCACCCCGCCGCCGGTTTTTCTGGCCCACTGGCTTCCCTTACCGCCGGATAGCATGCCGATGAGCTTCTCTGGCTCCCCCTGGTCCCACTCTCTACTTGTGGGCACCCTTCTCCCTCTCCCCAAGGCACTCCACCGCCGCCACCTCTGTTTTCTACTCCGGTGAACCCGGCCACCCCGGATTCGCCTTCTTGCGCCGCCTCACCGCCTCCACGCGTCGCGCAAGGGCCTCCGCCATCTTGCGAACCGCCTGTGCTGGCCTCCATGCGCTGTGCCACGCCACCCAGGGCAATTCCCTTTGCGCCATCTCGTCGGCCAGCCCAGGAACAACCTTTGCTGCTGCCGGACTTCGCCCATAGCTCCTGGCGAGCTCATCTACTCCTTCTCAAGCTAATCTTGCTCATTTCCAGGCTATAAATAGCCCTGACTGGTTCCCAGTGCCGGCCATCCACCACCGCCGCCCTGTCTTCCAATTCCGGTAACCCCTGACCACCGTCGACCAGCCGCCACAATCCTTCCCCGACCTTCTCAACCCTTGGTTAGCTTCGCCTTGAGCTCGCGAAGCTAATCCACCACCTCTCGTCGCCATTCCTCTGCCGGACCACCCTCATCGCCGTTTACCTCCGCCGTCGTGCTCTGCGCCATCGCCGACGAGCACCCTCCAGCCATCCCGCGCCCCATCCAAACCATCCAGCAGGTGCGCCATGACTTACTCTTGCTCTCTGGCCCCTCAGCCCTCGTCGCCGGCGACTCCCCTCGCCGGAATCCGGCCATTCCCCTTCCCATGTCTTCTTTAACCCTGGCCAAGGGTCTTTTTGTTAGGATTCAAACTTTTTTAAGGACCTTTCTGCAAAAGTATATTTCCTTTTTGAATTGAACTTTGAAAATTCATAGAAAATGGTAGAAAAATAAGAAAAATGCAGAGCTAGTTTTGTTATTTTCCTTGTGTTTAGCTCTATATGATGATGCTATGAGTTTAATTTGAAACTTTGTGTAGATGGTTTTAGAAATAGGGTTAGGAAATAGCTCTTTTTAGCTTAATACCATGTTCTAAATTTGCTTTTCTTATGAGCTTTGACCCATGTACTTTATAAAACATGTTTAACTCTGTGTAATAATTCTAGATCCATTAATGGATTCTAGTTTGTTCTTTTCAAAATTCTCCTCTCTGTGATATTAGTATCTTTAAATATTTATTAGATCTTTTCTGTGGTCCTTTTTAAAAACCCTTTTCCATGATATCTTGGGTAGTTAGGGCACATGATATGGATCATATTGATTGCTTGAGTGAGTGAATTCATAACTCTTTTGTGAAGGAAAACTATACTAAAGTATGGTACCTTACTATTTTTTTTCCACTTATTGCATTTCATATAGAAATCACCCCGCTAGCAGACAGAACATACGAACTCATCCAGGATTCAGGCGGGGATTTTTTTGAAGCCCAGGCTAATATTGTTGAACTAACTGAAGCTCCGAACTTGGATTCGGAAGATCCAAAGTCTACTGACTCTTTAGACATCAATACAGGCAAGCACCAATACATATTCCCACTTTTTAAATTATGCAATTCAATACTACCTTCTTGTGTATTTTAAGTTATTGGAGTTGAATGAAAACTCTAGATGTATAATTCTAGGTACCTATAGATTGAACACTAAAACAGAGTCCGTCTAGATGCTATGCTAATAGGACCGGTAAAAGTCTAGTGATTTCCTGTCACTCGCGAGATTGTAGGAGTTGATTGCTTACATTATGCCATCACTATAAGGACCATGGACGGATTTGGTTACATGCTTCAGTTGAGCTCCGTCTGTGTTGATAAATTATTAAGGACACAGTGTGTAGTAGAGGTTGTTAAGCATTTGAAAGTATTAGCCACATGTCGTAAATATGGTACGCGGCAAGCCTAGTAACTGATCGGCCCGGCAAGTGGACATACCTCCCACTCTCTCTTAGAGATAGGATTATATATTAAATTATGTTGTAACACCGCGACTACAAAGATGTGGTGGTTCTATGTAGTCGGGGAGAGTGGCACTGATCCATGAATCGGAATGAAAAGCCAAAGGTTGCTTGGGAGTGACTCGATAGTATCACCTTCGTGTGACTGTTGTCTATGCGATCCTGTAAGCGTGCCTTTAATCGAGTTTTCACTCGAGGAACTGCCGGTGAGTGCAATTTGGGGTCAGAGTTGCCTAGCAACGATGATCCGAGCACCCGGGCCCAGTTTATCTTGGGTGGTTCCGCCACACGGCATTGTTGTACCCATCGGCTATGTAGACCCAATATTGCCTTCCAGCTGACTCTGGGAAACCATTGGTGGCGTTATGGTAGCCGATCCAATAGGATTAAATTCATCTGGCCAGGCTACTGATAAGATGGTCCCGTATGGCCTTGAAACATGCCGTCACTCAATGTCTTGATCACAGCATTATGGACGATGTTGGTCATGACAGGAACATGGCTAACAAAAGCATGCCCGACAGTTTGGTGCACAATGTCCAGCATCTTGTTCTTACGCTACAGCTCAATTAGTGGCTGGAGAGTAGGGAAATCAAATTTCTTAACCACTTCGCCAGCCGTGGTCGCACTGAAGGATTTAAGGCATTCATGCTCGTATGCTTCCATAGCCTTCTTTAGTTCCGCCTTCTGCTCTTCCTTCAGTTTGTCCTTGTCAACAGGGATGTAATTCTCTTCATTGACGTTGGATTTAGAAATGTTGAGATCTCGTACGTCCCACCGAGCGTGCCAAAAGATGCGTTGACGTGAAAAATCAACACACCGAAGCCTGAGAGCACTGTTCGCCAAGCTCAGACTACAAATCTTTTGAACCAAGCGTGCCAGTCAATTTGACCTGTAAATTGACAAGGAAATCAATAAACGTTAATTTCGAGAGCGTATCGGCTGGATTTTCGAATATCGCTCACACAGCGTATCGGCAAGCACTGCCGACGCAGAAGATGACAAAGCGAGTGAGATAAACTATTATAAATGCGATTTGTGGGAATCGGCAAATGCTGCCGATGCAGAAAACGACAAATCGGCTAGATTCAGCCCATGTACACTTGGAGCGATACAAAAGCCACAAAAATATGGTTTAAACAAAGCTACTAGGAAACTACACTCGAAACAAATCTAATCAGCTTTACGGAGATTGAATGAAAACGATGATTTCTGCAGCCGATTGAGCATGATTCGAGTTGGATAGATTTGATAAAAGCTAAAATAATAGGAAAAACCTACGGATCTAGCAAATATCGATAAATTGTGAATAAATCTGAACAAAGCAACAATGATTCGCTCGTTGAACTAAATCTTAGATTTACTCGATAAAATGAATACTTACCAGCAAATCAAGTCGCTCGAATGTGAGGCGTCCTTAATTGACTCGAAAGAAATCGTAGAAAAGAAAATAGAGAAGTCACCGACGAGAAAATAAATTGTAGGAAAAATTGTAAAGATTTGTTGTATTGGATGTGTATCAACCTTTTTCAGGTCATGTACAAATATTTATACCCCTATACTAACTGAGTTCTAGCCGATCAAGCCAAATACAAAACTTGACGTAAAAGAAAAATACTTCCAAAACTTAAGCTAACCCAAGATTCTGTTAAGAATTGAGCAAATCCGATCCTCCGCCAGTCAACAAAATCTTCATCAACAACATATCATCGGCCGATTTCTATACCTTACGCGCCGCCGCCTTTCAAATCTGTAACCCATTCCATTTCAATATCTATCTTGACACGTGTTAAAAAACGGCGTCAACAGTAATATTAAGCATTTCTGGTACCGTTGCCAAGACAAGTATTTTAACCATGTATCTAGAGAAGACATTACAAAATACCAACAAGCGGCGCCCACCGCTGCCATCTCCCTGCAACGTGATTAAGAGAGATAATATAGAAGGAAAAACCTGATCAAGGGCGTGATTACCGTCCGTCGGCGCCCGGAAAAGTTTGAACAAAGGTGGATACGCGTAGGAGGGTAAGGGGTGATAGGTGAGAAAATTATTTGGTTTGTGGTAGATTCATTTTGCAACATGCAATTTTCATATGTCCACCATAATCCCTCAAGTTTTGAGGGCTGCCAGGTGGGTTAGCGTGGGGTAAAGTTGTTTTCAATTTTTTTGGTTCCTTATAGTATATATATAGATAGATATAAATGAAACACAATTTTAGAAAGGTCATTTTAGAGAGTCTTGTTTAGATAGTGTAAAGTTTTGATGTAAAGTGTCACATTGGATATTTCGGCACACATTTAAAGTATTAAATGTGGACTAATTACAAACTAAATAACATAATCCGTCTATAAACTACAAGATGAATTTATTAAACCTAATTAATTCGTTGTTAGAGCATGTGTTACTATAGCAGTTTAGTATCTAATCACGGAGTAGGTAGGTTTATTAGATTCGTCTCGCAGATTATAAACAAATTGTGAAATTAGTTTTTATTATATATATATTTAATTTTCAATGCAGATGCCGCAATATTTAATAGATATTTTTAGAAGCTTGAATTTTGGATAGGCAAGGCGTATTGTGTTTAGATCCTCTCCCGTGGTCATCCAGCAAACCGACCGAGAGGACAGGGTCCTTTTCGGAAACTCTGTAGGCGGTGGGAGGAGTCAGTGGTCGGAGGTGCGCTACAAATACCCGGCCACGTGACGCCTCCGGATGCAAACCTATTTATATTCTCTCCTTAATTCCCCATCTCTCTGGTCCGCCCCCGCTTCGTCCTCCGCATCCCCTCCTGCTCTCCGACGCAACCCCCGCCCTCCCCCGTCGTCCGGCCGGCGGAACCCTAACCCTAGCCGTCATCTGCTCCGCCGCCATGGCGAGCAGCAACGTCTCCACCGTCTACATCTCCGTCATCGATGATGTCATCTCCAAGGTCAGGGAGGATTTCATCACCTACGGAGTCGGCGACGCCGTCCTCAACGAGCTCCAGGCTGTAAGTACCGCTGATTTCTCGACCCCCCGGCTCTTACCTCCTCGAACTTGTGCTTGATTTGATGGTTACGTTTCCGATCCGGTCCGGAAACCCTAGCTCTGGGAGATGAAGATGCTGCACTGCGGCGCAATCTCGGGGAACATCGACCGCACCAAGGCGTCCGCCGCGTCTGCCGGAGGCACCACCGGAACGACACCGCCCGTGCACGACCTCAACGTGCCCTACGAGGCTACATCCGAGGAGTACGCCACCCCGACAGCAGACATGCTGTTCCCACCGGTGAGGCTGAATCCCTTGATTGCCCTTAAAAATTGCCTGATCTATGCAATTGGGAAATTGGGATGCGAGGTTTTGAAAGGGTTGGTTGTGTTTGTTTGCAGACGCCGCTGCAGACCCCGATCCAGACTCCTCTTCCAGGGACGGACGCAGGGATGTACAACATACCAACCGGCCCTTCTGATTACGCCCCATCACCAATCAGTGATGTCAGGAATGGGATGTCAATAAATGGGGCGGATCCAAAAACTGGCCGCCCGAGCCCCTACATGGTAGTGTGAATTTGGACTGTCCTGTTTCATGCGTCAAGTTTCGCCCTTGGTGTTAGCTGTTTGTCATGTTTGTAAGCTTTTTGCAGCCACCACCTTCCCCTTGGATGAACCAGAGGCCGCTGGGTGTTGATGTCAATGTTGGTATGTGCATGCTTATGTCCTTAAATTGTTATCCACATGCGAGTTATGTGTTTAGTTTAGTCTGTTTGGAGAAAATCTTAATTTGATAAAGCAATAATGATTTGTATGACTATCATAACTAACAGCTTATGTGGAGGGCCGTGAGGATCCTGACAGGGGTATGCAGCCCCAGCCACTGACTCAGGTAAAATATGACATCAGAACTCATTTACAGAACATGGGGTTTTCGTCCACTATTTGTTTTGGCGGATCAATATCCTTGGCTAGAAGTCTGTTACTGGCTCTTCTTTAATAACATTAGCCTGCCCATTAATTATTATATCGATTGTGTCCGTTACTTCTATATATGACATTTTAGGACCATGAGATGTTTATTACACTTTTATAATTGATAGCACTTTTATAATGTTGTGGTTAAAAACAGACACGGAATCCTGTTCTCATATTCTGTTGAAATAGTTCCTTTGTTCAAGATAAGTGTATATGACAATTGATGTTCTTCTTTCCATGATTCCATGTATATCTGAATTTGGATTGGGTGCATAGACTATTAGCAAACTATAAGAAAGTATATTCTCCATTCAAAAAGAAGTTGAGAAATGTTTGTTGAAGTGATTGTGTTTTGCGTTTATGGAAACTTATAAATAAAGTGGCTTTTGCAATCTTGAGCTTATGCCAGTAGGATTAATTAGCTCAGTTACTTGTACCGCTATCTGTGCTTGTGGCAGTCGTAGTCTATCATTGGACTTCAAACCATGTAGGTTTTTGTAATGCTGTCTGTTGTCTCTTGGTAGTGATATTTCATAGCATTTGATATTTAAAACTAAACTTCGGAGTTTTTATATGCTTACGTCTTGGTTTTTAATGTTCTCATATCTATGTTCCCTACCTCACTAGAAAGATGAAGAGGTTATCTCGTAATATTAATGTGTGGTCTGTTTTGTCCGTCGTGGTGCTTGCTAATCCGTTTTGGATTTGCTAATCCTTGTTGGATTCCTGCGTGAGGCAAATCCTGCCACCTCCTGCCTCCCCTTTGCGTTGCTGGCAAAGGGGACCTGTGGTTGATCTCATGAAAAAGTTGCCGCTGGCTACAGACCACTGGACCCACCTATGTTGTTCCCCGTGCGTTGAGCGCACGGCTTGCGTGCTGCTTCGGCCTGGGCTACTGATCGCTGGGCCAATGCCTTACATGCAGAGAGGTTGAGCAGGCCAGCCTGCTCGTGGCCCATAACCGCTGGCAATTAACCAGGCCCTATGCAATAGAAGCTAGCACTTGGCTAGCAAGCAGCTGCAGCCGTAGTTTGCTAGCAAGCAGCTGCAGCCGTAGTTGGCAAGCAAGCATGATCCACATGATCATGACGTCAATGACCATCATGTAAGCAAATTTCTTATCTCTACTATTGTGAAGATAAATGATGTTTCTTTAGATGGTCCGGTCATCCGTTGCCTGCTACTTGGGCTGGCAACGCGCCCACACCTGCACTCGTTGGCCAGTCCACCTATGAAGGCACGGAGAAAATGAAATCTACAAAGTCTGCTCGGCTTTGGTTACACGCGCCCTCTGGTAAATGGCCTGACAACAATGCCATTTTCTTTGCTGCGTCCATGCTCCAGCGCCAGAACTCTCATTCGCTCACTGCAGAGAAGAAAGAAATGTACTTGGATTTCATAGTTCCATTGTGGATGCAGGGTTTGGGTCGAGGTGCGATGAACAACCATCATATATAATCAAGTGATTGAGAACGGGCCAATACTAACTGGGCCTATGATAGTCATTCTTTGATTGTCCAGGCCCAAATTGCTAGGCTAAGTCCCTGTGGGTGTCGTGAGTGGGAGAAAACGTTCCAAATCCGATGCATAATGGCATGGGTGGTTTAGTTAGCCCATTATGTTTGTGTTAATTTTAGTAAAATCTAGCAAATTTTATAGTAGAAATTCACTTGCTTTAGCTCAGATCAAATTCAAATACCAAAAAGGATCAGCCTTTATACTATCAAGCCCTAGAGATTGGCGTAGTGTTAACAGCCCTAAATCGTATTTTAACAAATGGTGAATCCTCTCAATAAAGTGGTACTTAATTGCTGATTGATAAAAAAACAAAATGTATCTATATTGCCTTTGTCCATAGCAATGCGCGGGCATATTTTCTAGTCGAATGTAATTGATGCATCATTTGATTACTAGGGTTAGTATGTCTTTAGCATGATCATTCACTTTCTTTTTTAACTTCGAGTCGTTCAAAACCATTAGGCATTAGCCAGTGCTTGAATTGGTTCCAACTCATTTTACTTGTATTGCAAGCAGTACAAGGGAACTTATCTATTTGCATTATTATATTGGAGCCCTTATTTTTACGGCTTCATAAGTTAATTCAATTTTACAGGATTTTCTGATGATGTCTTCTGGAAAACGTAAGAGGGATGAGTATCCTGGTCAGCTCCCTTCTGGTTCTTTTGTACCACAACAAGATGGAAGTGGGGATCAGATAGTAGAATTTGTTGTGTCAAAGGTACCTATCAGTGATAAGTTCAATTCATTGTTTTCAACATTACTTTTTCTTGATATTGATTTATCTTCTACTTAAAAGATGTTTATACTTGGAGGTTTAGTGGTGTGTTAGGACTGCAGTTGCACAGCTGGGAGGGTTTTTTCCTCATCCCTTAGTTTTCAATGAAAAGAGTGTTCAGTTAACAGCCATCTCTTTTTTAGGAGATTCAATGGAATGTGTAGTGTTTGTTTCGTGCAAGTAACTTCGGTGTGCCACACTTCAGCACCCGACCCAACTTTTACTGAAACTTCGGCAAGCATTCTTTGACATGGTACTTGTGATGTAGAATATTACAATGTGCATAACTACGTGCTATTATATTACTGATATGATCTAATGGAGTTCGTTTGATTTCTACTTAGACGTCAAGATGCATGCTTTGTGGACTAGTTGACTACTCACTTGATTCTATTGCCGTCATGTTGCATTTCCAATTTGAAGTTTAAACACTAACACAATTTTGAAGCTATGGTTTGTACTTTTTGTGCAGTGTGCACCTTCTTTATATTGCACTCTGATGTATGAATTCATGAACTAATACGGAATAAGCCCAATTCAAAACTATTTTGATGTTATTGGAGGCAAACCGAAATTTCAGAATGCCGTTTTGGTTCATAGATTGAATCTTTTGTTGAGCAACTAAAACATTCATTCTGTCACTGAGAATATGTTACCGTAATGGAATACATTGTGTAATCAACGTGGCCTAACTTTTTTTCCCATCTAACTGATTTATGCATTATATTCCTCTGGTCACTTCTTTCCTGCTTATAAGAACTCTTCGAACATTCAATATCTTGTGCTAGAAGTCCTCAGTCCTTTTTTTTTCTTTATTTGTCTTTAGGAGAATGCTCAACAACTTTGGAGTTCCATCATCAACAAGCAAGAAACAACAACCAAAACGGTTACTACAGTTATTCCACAGCTTGACGGGATTCAAGATGACTATAACGATGTATTGTTATAAAACTAATCGGTTCATCTTAGACATTTGAGTTCTCTTTACTTACTGTGATATTTCTTTCTCCAGCAATTTTTCTTCCCAGGAGTTCCAACTGAAGATTATAATACCCCTGGAGAATCTGGTAAGTTGTCATCAAACTGTGCAAATTATGTCTGTTGCTGACATTTCATATGCATTACTTATCTTGAGCATTTGTTATGTTTATTAGCGGAGTATCGAGCTCCCACACCTGCTGTTGCAACTCCGAAACCAAGAAATGATGCAGGGGATGATGATGATGATGAACCTCCTCTTAATGAAGATGACGACGATGATGATGAGTTAGATGACCTTGAGGAAGGGGAGGATGAACCGAACACACAACATCTTGTACTTGCACAATTTGACAAAGTAGGTGCACTTTCTTTCATATGATATTTATTATCCAGGTTCAGGTTTCCCCTAATTTGAGTCCACCCACCGTGTCTTACATTCTCTTCAATGGCTGTATAGGTGACAAGAACCAAGAATCGTTGGAAGTGCACTTTGAAGGATGGAATCATGCATTTGAATGGCAGAGATGTTCTATTTAACAAGGTGTGTATCATAATCTTTCCATCAAATTTATTGCAACCTTAATTTGTCCCAGAAAAAACTCCTACCAAATGGTGATGCAACCAAGAAAAGACCACAAAGGCAGAGGGAGGGAACATTGGTTAATTAAATTTACTGACTAATTGCTATGATGTTTCTCTTCCCTAGAGAGTTTTGTGGTTCTTTCAAAGCTTCAGCGAGTCCTACCTGTTGCATTTCTCACATGCTACTTATGCATGTTGCAGGCGACAGGAGAGTTTGATTTTTGAATTTTGGGATCAAGAAGAGCTATTTTAGCTGCTTCTGTATGGACATATCTGTCTTTGACATAAGGATGGGGAGGTGACAAGACTTCTTGGTGAGGTCCAGGCAGTATGACATTGCACTGTGTTTTCTTGTTGAGGCTTTGCTTCGCCCAGTTGGTTTGTCACAACTGTTATCGCTGTATAAAAAGACACTCCTGGGACAGCTGTGTGGACATTTTGCTGAGATGATCTATTAAAGCCTAAGCGGAACTATCTTATCTGATTTTTGCAGATATACATTTTCTTTCTGTAAGACTGTTGTTACACTCCAGCCATCTTTGCTGCTTCCTGTTTACCTGTTAGTGTGCGTGTCTTGTCGCATAGATGCGCATCGAAAGCACTTCAGAGGAAGATGACATGACTGGAGGACATACTTGGTGGGTGGTGGTGTCAATTTACAAGCAACTAGAAAAGTCAGCTTTGTTTCGATACAAAGGTGTCCTGCGCTAGGTATTGTAGCCAATTTTGATCATTAATAACGGATATTAAATAAACACGATTTTCAAAACTAATTTTACAATTCCTGTGCTACTTTACGAGACGAATCTAATGAAGTCTTTGACCGCATGATTAGAAGATGGTTACAGTTATACTATAGTATTACTGTAGCCAATTATGGATTAATTAGGCTCATTAGATTCGCGCAAAGTTGTACTCATCTATAAAAAAGTTTTGTAAATAAATTTGATTTAGAGCTTCATGCATGCAAGATTTCTTTTGTAGCTCAAGTTGCGCTAGCGAAATAAACATGGCCAAAGTATTTTTATAGTTTTACATATTACAGAAACACTACGATTTTATAAATAAAATACCCAGGTATTGAAAAGAAAGAAGGTATTTGGATGTAACAAATATGGAGGTTTAGAGACAAGTACTGGTACGTTTTGGAAACTCGCACGCGCCTATTTCTTTCACAGACCTGGCGGGCAAGGGCCACGCGTAATCCTCTTTGATGGTGCACGCTTTTTTCCGACGCAAATCATTCTCTTCCTGACTCTAAGCAAGGTTTAAAATCTCTGGCTAAGCCTTTTAGCTCCTGTCCTCTGCAATAGCTAAGTGCAGCTATAGCCGGAGATAGCTGCCGGCTAAGAGATTTAGCTGTTTCCGTAAAAATCAGAAAAAAAAACTCATAGATAGGTTCAACGCTGCTCATCGTTTCCGTCCGCCAAAGCTCGCAGGGTTCTCAACGGTGAAGCTAGTGTGGGCTGCTATTTCGTGCCTTCGTGGGCTGCCGTTCTATGGGCCATGGTCCTTTTGTGAGCCATTTGCGTTTTGCTGCCGCTAAACAATTCATGAATTAGCGGCTATCGCTGGTTATCTCTGGCTATTAGCGGTGACCATTGTTTAGCGCTAAAAGTTGCATCTCCTAGCTATTTCTTTCCTCAGCAGCTATCTCCGGCTATAGCGACTATAGCCGGAGATTTAAAACCTTGCTCCTAAGCGGCTGAGCTCTCTTGGCCTAATGAACATACCAAACAGATATTATCCATCCCTTCCATGGGAAGCAAAGGGAAAGGTTGCCTTAGAGCGGGCTTTGCTAGTTTACGATCGACCGTACGGAGGAGTTCCGTACGGTCGATTTTCCGACCGTTCGTTTTTTTCTCCTATTTTAGTAAGTTTTTTGTCGTTTTCTGATTTTAAGAAATTTTTTCAAGAAAAAATTTTTGAGAAAAAAAAAGACAGAAAATTTTGACGAGAAAAATTTTAGAGAGAAAAATTTGAGAAACAAATTGAAAAAAATTTAAGATGGAAATTTTGCTTCAGATCAAAAAAAATTTAAAATATTTTTGCATCCAGAAACAAACACAAGGTAAAAAAATTGCATTCAAAAGTCAAAAAAACTTTGGTAATTTTTTAATTTGGGAATTTTGTTTTAAAACTTTGCATCAAAGAAAAGAAAAAAAAAGAAAAAAACACTGCTACTACCCCGGGGCTCGCCGCCGCCGCCGCCGGGGGTGAGCTCGCGAGCGGACCTCCCCGCGTCCGCCGCCGACGCGCCGCGGGCGGGGCTCCCCGCGTCCGCCGCCGACGCGCCGCGGGCGGGGCTCCCCGCGGCCGCCGCCGCCGTCGTGCCGTGGGCAGAGCTCCCCACGTCCGCCGCCGACGCGCCGTGCCGCGGCCTCGTGGCCGCCGAGCTCGCGGGCGGAGCTCCCCGCCCCGCCGCCGCCGGCGCGCTGCGGGCGGATCTCCTCGCGGCCGCCGCCGCCGCGCCGCGTCGCGGACTCGTGGCCGTGGCCGCCGCGCCGAGGATGCAGGAGGAAGGAGAAGGGGGCTGCAGGAGGAAGGAGAAGGGGGGAGGGGCGCGGGGATGGATCTGAGAGAGAGGGACGAGGAAGGAGAAGATGAGGGGCTGCGGGAGGAAGGAGGGGAGGTGCCTTGCGGGATCCAGCAAAGAGGTGGTAGTGGGTGGTGGGTCCTGCCACGTGGGAGCTGTTGAAAAAATCGACTGCTCGGAAGAGAAGTCACGGGCGATGGTAAATTCAACATTAGGCCTTAGAGCTAGTTTGGTAGTACATAACCTCGAGGGGAATTTGACTTTTTTCCACGATTGGAAAGTCCACGTGGAAATTAGCCGTAGGTTAAATTCTCCAGCCGTTTGAGGGTCCACGCAATGGGATCAGCCAGCCTGAGTGACGAGGGACATCATATAGATGGATGATGCACAAAGCTTGCTAGCGTCCGGACATTCGATGAGAACTTTTCGCATCGGATGCTCCATTAATCTAACACCACATCAAATAATAACGTCCGCAACATAGAAGAAAACATCTGGAACATTGAAACTGCTATTTGAAACATTAAAAAAATGTTGAACAAAGTTGCTAGCCGTCTGTTGATGATGATAAAAAAAAACCCGCTGCAACATTTGTTCATGTTGCATGGAATATTTAAATCTCTCATTGAAGATGCAACATCTAGATAAAACATTTTTAACATGTGTGTAAAATATATGCAACATCACAATATCTAGATCTACTTTTGCAACATCCACGTAAAACACTTGCAATATTTTTTTGAAACATCTGAAACACTTGAAACATATATACGCATGCAACATGCGCGCGTCAAGATCCTCCACCTCGCCTTCTGCCTTCGCAAGCTGCTCATCCTCCTACGCGCGCGCCTCGTGCACTGTGGAGGAGTCGAGGGTGGTGGAGGTGCACGGAAGACGACCAGCAGCACCAGCTCACAGCCCCCCAAGCGGCGGTGCTCAAGCGGAGACGAAGGAGGAGCAATGGCGCGGTGCAGATCCACGCGGCAGCGCGGCATGGGCTGGCAGACCGCACAGCCTCGGATGTTCAGGCGGAGCGCGCAAGAGGTAGGTGCGAGCAACAGGGCTGGTCACGGCCCGCTGCGCGGCAGGTTGCGGAGGAGCAGGAGCGGACAATAGGTGGCACAGCCTGGTACCGTACGTGCAGAGGCAGCGCACATAGGCGTATGGTGGCTGGGGCTAGCACCTTTGAGAGAATAGATGGATGGAGAAGAGAAAGAATGAGTGGATAAGGTGGAAAGAAGTAGCAGTGGATATCAGGATATTTACATTTGCTGGTCTCATGGAACCACGTTCGACGCATCGGACGTAAGTTCCCTAGCATTACCAAAAATCCAATAGGACGAAGATCACAAAACAAATCAGCAACAAAGTATGATCAATACACCAATGGATTTTTCTCAAACTCAGTAACGTGATCTCTTTAGCATAAAAAAAGACTTGATTACAAATGGCACAGTACCCTTGTATTTATGGGCCTATGACACCGACCAAATTACGGATGTACCCATTTACAGCCAATTACAGGCTAACACCACCTAGGGCACTGTGGTCTTTGAACTCTGAACAGGAAACATAATCGGACACGTAACAAGTTGGCCGTTGAGGATGGGCCCCGCCACGGGACCTAATGATCTCTCGTGGGGTGAGGCCTATGGGCCCTTCATTCCAATGGCTGCACGAGTCTCGTGAGGCTTGATACAGAGCATCTTTCGCCCCAAGGCATCTGTGGTGTTGGTGGCAAGATTTCACCAAGCAGTAGAAATTGAGAGGACTCTAGAAAGAAGCAAGTGTCAAGAGCTCCACCAAAAAGGAGAGCTCCCTCTGACCCCTTGGGTCAGCTGTATATATAGGCGGGAGCAAGGTGGCAATTTATCCCCGACCCCCTGAAAAGTACATGTTTTACATTTGGGCCCTTGGTCCTTTACAATCAGCTCGTTTAGCTATATGGGCTGGGCCATTTCCCCAATAGTAGCCCCTCACCTACTTTGGTTTAGTCAGAACGACAAAGCATAGTAGCTGAATACATTTGAATTGGCCCAGATCTATCTCGAGAGACCTATCTCTACCCTGGCCACGAAGATTGTCGACGAGCCGAAGTCTGTCGACGAGGGCGAAGGCGAAGTCATCGTCGCCGAAGGTAGACGGCGAGCCCCTCGAGCCGAACTCTGTCGACGAGGGAGAAGGCGAAGTCGTCATCGCCGAAGGTAGGCGGCGAGCCCCTCGAGCCGAACTCTGTCGACGAGGGTGCAGGTGAAGTCGTCGTCGCCGAAGGTAGACAGCGAGCCCCTCGATCCGAACTCTGTCGACGAGGGCGAAGGCGAAGTCGTCGTCGCCGAAGGTAGATGGCGAGCCCCTCGAGCCGAACTCTGTCGACGAGGGCGAAGCCGAAGTAGTGGTCGCCGAAGTCGAAGGCGAACTCCTCGAGTCGAACTCTGTCGACGTGGGCGAGGACGAAGTCGTGGTCGCCAAGGTAGACGGCGAGCCCCTCGAGCCGAACTCTGTCAACGAGGGCGAAGCCGAAGTCGTTGTTGTCGTTGAAGCCGAAATGACGAGCACCGGGCAAGACTCGTTCGCCAGGGGTGCTAGGCTCCTAGCACCAATATAGCCCCTTTTGTCCGAGGTTCGTGGTGGTGGCAGCATAGAAGTGACAAAGCCCATTTTGGACGAAGATGCTTAAGCCTCTCAATTTCACGCAATAGGGTCTCCTTGTCTTCAGTTTTGCGCAGTGGATGACTTTAATGTATTGGAAGTGAAGCTAAGAGGAGCGGGACCCATTCAAGACGTGCAACTCATGCTTACTTCTTTCAAGCTTCATCGCTTGTTACGCGCCGATGACTCCTCTTTTCACTCGACGAAGAGGGATAGAGCTTTGGTGCATACATATTTTGGTGATATACTTTTTTCCCGGGAGCCTTGTTTATATTTCACAAGGGAGTTACACGAGAGATTTGCCTCATTAAAAACCCCTAATATGGAACTGAAGATAAGATTTCTCCATCCCGAAGCTAATTCACCTGCAAAAATGTGTCATATCGTTTACATTTATTACAATGCCCTCGGTGTTTCGCACCGAAGAACTTATCTGCCTTCGGCTTTTCATACAACAAGACTTTCCTTGCCCTCAGCATTTCGCGCCGAAGGACTTCTCTGCCTTCGGCTGTTCGTACGACAGGACTTTCCTTGCCCTCGGCATTTCGCGCCGAAGGACTTCTCTGCCTTTGGCTTTTCTCACGACAGGACTTTTCTTGCCCTCGGCATTTCGCGCCGAAGGACTTCTCTGCCTTCGGCTTTTCGCACGACAGGATTTTTCTTAGGAAGCCTTCGACTCTTTAGTGCGATAGGTCGTTCCTAGCCTTCGGCTTTCGCGCGATAGGACTTTTCCGCCTTCGGCTTTACGCACAGAAGGACTTCTCTGCCTTCGGCTTTCCGCCGCAGTGCAATGCAATGCAAATGATGTAAAGAATTGCAATATGAGATGAATGAATAATATTGCAATGAGTAAAGAGCGAAGGGTTGGCCTAATAATCAAGGCCCAACCTTCGGATGAGTCCCACTGTTATCTAATGGAAATCCCATAAATTGACTGCAATTAAGCAGTACCAAAAACCAAGTGAACCTCTGTGAGATCCCGGCATAGCCATTCCACATATAACTTAGCCTGCTTCGAGGTGAAAGCCAATAGCCCGAAGGAGGATTTTGCATGAAACACGAATAGCCGAAGCCCCCATATGTATTTCTCTTCTTGGTGAAAACAACTAACTCGAAGAAGAATCTTGCAGCATACTTGGATAACCGAAGGCCCATATATATTTCGCTTCGGGGTGAAAACCAATAGCCTGAAGGAGAATTCTGACATCAGACTTAGATAACTGAAGGCCACATATGGCTCTTCTTTGGGTTGAAAAACCAATAGCCCGAAGGAGAATTCTGACATCAAACTCATAACCGAAGGCCATATATGGCTCTCTTCGAGGTGAAAACCAATAACCCGAAGGAAAATCTCCTGACGAAGAGCCTGTAAGACAGATATGTGGTATCCTTGCAAATGAAGAGTTAGCATAAGCATATTATTAAGTAAGGCCTGTCGAAAGGTGAAGCGTAAGCCATTAAGCAGGGTACGGGTCGTCATTGCCATAAAGGTGAGGACGGACTGTGCCCGCTTATTCTGGGCATTTCAGCCCCTCCGCTGATGACAACACCCCTTTGAACAAAAGGGGTAAGTTGCTTCAGCGCTGGAAACCGAAAGGTAGCGGCATAATCTCTTCGGTACCCGAAAATAGAGTCAGACAAAACCACATGTATATATATGAAAAGCTAACTCTTCGGTAAGTGGGCAAGCAGGATATTAATGCGTTTAAAGTAGTTGAGCAGTAGCTGAGCAGGTTGGAGCGTGAGCACCGAAGGTGGAGTTCCAGGTTTCGATCCTTGCGCCCCAGCAGTATTTTTGCAGAAATATAGGCACACCTTGCGCGCTGGTTCGAAGATGGATCAAAGTGTGTCAAGTACCTGGAGCACGCCTTCGCGAGCCTGGCGAAGATGAGGGGCGCCAGCCGAAGCGGGGCTTCGTTGGATTGGCCGAAGACCCTCGAGCACGCCTTCGCGAGCCTGGTGAAGACGTTTGGCGCAAGCCCGAAGCGGGCCTTCGTTGGCCTGGCCGAAGACGAGGGGCGCCGGGCCGAAGATGCCGATTGTTGAAGTTGCTAGGCCGGAGGTGGTGGCGCTACGCACTGGGCCGAAGATGGTGCACATGCCGAAGGGGTGGGCCGAAGTCCTTACTGCCGAAGGCCGCGTTTCTTGGGCCGGAGCTGGAGCTCATCCGAAAGAGGCGCGCGAGGCGTTGTGGGCCGCCGAACGATGAGGCCGAGCGGTTGGCCACTTCGCCAGGCAAGCTTCGTCGGCCCCTGAGTGCCGAATCGCTATACATTGACGATGGCCTTTTCTGATGACAGGCCGAAGGCCGATGAGCCTCTGATTTTGGTGAGCGAATTACTCTTCCGAAGGCTGGATTATCTGAAGCCCATTTATGGGGTGCCGAAGCCTGAATAATCAGCATGTGTACGAAGTGGGCCTTCCCAAGCTCCTGTGGAAAAGAAAAGACTTCGAGAGATCTTCGGAGGTGATTACTGCCAAAGGTGCTTGTCGCAAAGAAAAGTACTGGATTGAAACCAAATTGCGAAGAGGTCAATGATTTTCTACCGAAGGGTAAAATCAACCCAGAGTCAACACCGATGGGTTGAAAATTAGTTCCGAAGAACATTTCAATGAAGATCAATTTGACGAAGGTAATTTCGACGAAGACTATTTCGACGAAGACTATTTCGACGAAGATATTTCCGATCAAGACCATTTCGACGACAAAAATTCCTGACGAAGACCCTTTTGTTGGAGAGAATTCCGATGAAGACCATTTCGACGAAGAGAATTTCTGACGAAGACCATTTCGACAATTTAACCTTTCCAAAATATTGTTGTTGGAAACTGAAGCATCGTGTTCCGAAGCCCGGTCCCAAGTCCAATCTACAAGAATGCTGCAAAATCTATTGCCGAAGCCCATTTATGTCGACTCCGAAGCCCAAAAGATCACTTAGAGATATTATAAATGTGCTGTTTTGCTTGCCACCAAGTTATGACGAAGCCTGATTTCGTGACAATATGCAGGATAAGAACTGACGAAGCCATAAATAACCGAAGTAGATTAGTTGCTTGGGCCCACAATACATGTTCACCGAAAAAACACAAACACTTCCTCCGACGCTCAAGGCCTAGGGCCGATCCCTAAAGCCACAGCATTTTTGTGAATTTGGAGTAGCTGCGCCGAAGGTGCTGCTCGCTGGGCAGGGTCTGGCTGCTAGACCGGAGCGTGTGGGCCGAAGCTCGCGTGATTCGTCTTGGGTGGTGCCGAGCTGGGCCTTCTCCATCAAAGCAGCGTGTGCGCGACATCTTTGCCGTAGATCGGGGCCGCACGTGCCGTGGTGGGCCGATTGGATGGCCGAAGCAGCGGGCGCGCGGCGCCTTTGCCGTGGGTCGCTGTCTTCGCCAAATTATGCTTTACTTCGTACCTGCATTCATAAAACATGCACAAAGAGCCGGATGAAGGTGCGCCATGGGCTGATGGTGGCTTCGCGTGGTTTGACCGAGGCTTGCAGCTGGTCGGGCCGAAGTGAATCCGATGCAGGAGCCGAGGCCACAGCTCTAATCGAAGCCGTGCTGACGACGAAGCTAAGCCGAAGCCGGAGTCGAATCTGGGCGGAGCCGAGGTTGACGCCGAAGCCGAGGGCCATGCCAAAGTTGATGCCCAAGCTCTAGCCGAAGCCGAAGAGCCGGATCCAATGCTGACGTCGAAGAGCCTGAGTTGAAGCCAGTCCGGCTTGAGGCGAAGAGGCTGAGCCGAAGCCGTTCTGGCTGGAGCCGAAGACGACGAGCCGAACCCAATGCGGACGGCGAAGAGGCTAAGCCGAAGCCGTTCTGGCTGGAGCCGAAGATGACGAGCCGAAGCCAATGCGGACGGCGAAGAGGCTGAGCCAAAGTCGTTCTGGCTGGAGCCGAAGTCGTTCTGGCTGGAGCCGAAGACGACGAGCCGAAGCCAATACGGACGGCGAAGAGGCTGAGCCGAAGACAACGAGCCGAGCCAATACGGACGGCGAAGAGGCTGAGCCGAAGCCGAAGACGTCGAGCCGAAGCCAATACAAACGGCGAAGAGGCTGAGCCGAAGCCAAACCGAAGCCAATGCTATCGACGAAGACTCATGGATGATGTGGTGGAACGAACCGACAGGTGGGCGCCAAACTGTTGGTGGGAAGATTTCACCAAGCAGTAGAAATGGAGAGGACTCTAGAAAGAAACGAGTGTCAAGAGCTCCACCAAAAAGGAGAGCTCCCTCTGACCCCTTGGGCGGGAGCAAGGTGGCAATTTATCCCCGTCCCCTGAAAAGTACATGTTTTACATTTGGGCCCTTGGTCCTTTACAATCAGCTCATTTAGCTATATGGGCTGGACCATTTCCCCAACAGTGACTTCATCAATCTTGAGGATCTATCGGCTTAGTCTTCGAAGATGTTCATAGAAGTAGGGTTTGCGTATGTGTGTTCATAGAGGGTGAGTGTGCGTGCATTGTGAGTATCTAAGTTGTACTGTGTAATTGCAAAAAAAAGGACTTCGGGCCTTCCTTTGCATCGCTGTGTTCTGCTCCTGATTCACCTTGCTTTGGTATTTGCCCATCAACCTTGAGGCTTCCCTTCGCGATGGGGCTTCTCCAATGGTCCGGCAGGCCCATCCCCAATAGTAGATCCTCACGGAAGAATACCTGACCTTGTTTGTTTGTTTCTTTTCCATGTTCCGGCGATCTCTTGCTGTTCATCTTCCTCCCTTCTTGTTCTGTCTTCAAGATTTCCATGCCTCTTTTCCTACAAACACCGCGTAGTTGGGACCCTAATTCAGTGGTGCTACTTCAATTTTAGGTAATTTGTGGAGGATTTTTGGGGCTCATGCTGTTCCCGTTCGATTGGATCTAGGGTATACATTTGAGCTTTGTTTTTTAGCCTTTCTGAGGCTTTACATATGGCACCTGAAAGCATCTAGGCCCCTACTGGGTTTTGGAGTATTGATTGACAACACGATTAAAAGACTAACTTGTTTGCATGAGTTTATGAGCAGTAATTTAATTGTGAAATTGGTATTAAATGAGATGGTTCATGTGTTGCAAGCAAGTGTGTTTATCCCATTGGCATTATGTATATGTGACAAGCAAAAGAAGAAAAGAAAAGATAGAGCAAGGTATTCATGATGAATATGAAGACTCTAATATTTGCTACAGCTTGTTCTACTTAAGATGGGATACAAAATGACAAGTAAGGGTTTTTGTGAATGAGATGTGATATGCTTATGCATAGTCTCAAATGTGAAAGAACTTGTCACTAGTGATAAATGTTGTTAATAAAAGATACAAACAAGGTAAAATGAATGAGACATGGACATTTGCATATATGAGGAGTCTCAAGTTTGGAAGGTTGCATATGTGATTGAATCGGAAATTCAAATTGATAAAGAAGATTTCATGCATGACACAAATCAACATGAGTTCAAGATGGACGGCTAGGATAAAGGTAGAGGACCAAGAGGCGTGTTTCAAGAGGCTATGCAACTGACGGCTTGGGGGAAGCAAAGAAACCGATACGAGTCAAAGGCTGGAGATCCTAGAGTCATGAAGAGCTCTATGTTGAAGAGTGTCATTATTCAAGTGAAGAAGGTGACTTATGAATCAAGATGGATTTTATCTCAAAGAATGAAGATGTTGATGCCCTCACGGTATTGATCGAAGAAAGGGCGACATGATCATAATACGAAGCTCAAGTGGTGATTGTGGTAATTGTATATTTCATTTATGCACTTGAGTATATGTATGCTGTACTATCAAGAGGGATGCAACATCATTAGGTTTAGACAATACCAAAAGTGCTCAAAATAGTCCCTAGAGAGAATAGCATAAGAGAGAACTAACTGCAGAAGCCAGAGAAGGACCGGCCTGACCGGTCTTGGCAGGGCAGTGCCTCCAATGGCTAGTTTTCAAATCCGATCGGTCTGACCGGTCTGGGGGACCGGTCTAACTCTGACAGGGGCAACGACTAGTTTTTGAGAGTGGGGTAATTATACCCCATGACTTCACCCATTCGTGGGTGCTGATGCCATTACTTTCAGAACACATTTGAGAGCCTTGTGAGCACTTGGAGAGTCCTCCCCAACATCTCTTTGTGAGAGTTGCTTGATTCAAGTTGAATCCTTGAGTTGGGTTGAGTGAATCCGTTCCTAGAGAGCCATTTGAGCAAGAAAGAAACATCCCGAGCTTTGAGCACTTGCGGTTGCCTCGGCCAACTCGATTGAAGCATTTGTTGCTCTTGGAGCTTTGGCTCCTAAACGGCTAGGCGTCGCCGGCTAGCTCCCAAGATTGTGGTGAGCAGCGGCAAGTTTGTTAAGGCAGCGATTGTGTGCCACGAGGGCGCATGGTCATATATTGAAGAGAGGAGATAGCTTGACCATGCGGTTGCCATAAGTTTCCTCAATGGAGAGTAGGATTTCACATGTGGGTGCACGGGGTGAATCCGAACTTCGGTAAAACAAATCACCATGTCTCCTTTGCATCATCTTCATTTCGGTTTGATTTACTTACCTTGTATTATATCCTTTGAGTTTGAAGTGTGCTTCCGCTTGATCTACTTGGGTGTCTGCTCTACTTGTGTGCAGGGAGCTATTTATATTGATAGAAATACTATTCAAAATATACACTCCAAGTTTCATATAGGTTCAAGCTCGAGAAGGGGGTTATTTCCCTGCTGTGGTCTGTCTGCCTGATCAGACTGGTCTGACCGGTCTGGTGGACCGGTCTGACCGGTCCAGGCAGCTGACAGCAGGGTTAAGTGCTGAAATTTCAAGAAAATCCTAGTCACCCCTCCTCTAGGCTACGACATCGTGTGATCAAGATTCTTTCAATTGGTATCAGAGCTGTGATCTCCGGATTGAGGCCTAATCGCTTGGAGAATCACAATGTCGATATTTTGCGAGGTACCGTTTGAGCCCCTCGGTATGAATGGCTCAAACTACATTTCTTGGTCAGCTCATATTCGTAATATCTTAAGGACCATGGGTCTTTCTTTTGAGCAAGCTATTAAAACTAGCATTCTACCTAGAGATCTCAATAATTTGTCAAATAAAGAAAAAGAATGCTTATTCTGTAATCGTCGTGTTATTGACCTCTTGTTTGGAAGTATGGACAAAGATTTTGCAGATTCTATACAAGAGGAGAAGAAATTTTTAAAGATACGTCTTGATGCATATCACCTTTGGCAACTACTCGAGGCAATATGCAAAGAAGATAGTGACGACGAAGACTAAGAAGAAGATAAAGAATCACTAGAGGAGTATGCCACCGCAAACTAACTGCGTAAGTCCAAGGTTACTTGGCAATTCTTTTCTTTGGTGAGGACGATAAGGATATGCATTCATCCCTAAATCTTCAGCAAAGAAACATTTGAAAGAAATCGCAATCGAAAAGTTTAAAAATCCAGTCCTAAGGATCATCTAGGTAATCTGTGAAATCTGGAAATGCTGGTTCCCTCGAATTTTTAAAATATGAAGATCGCCTCAAATCGAGTTTTGTCTGTAAGATGAAATGTACCTACATAAAATTACAAGATTATATAAAAATATGAGAAGTTTTTAAGATACCTACCTTAGTTTTTTCGAATTTATAGTAACCCTCTGCAAATCTGACAAATTGGAGCAGTCTGTCTAAACTAAATTTTTTGACCATCTTAAGTTGCTCCTTTGAAAAATAGTACAACATGAAAGTTGTAGGTAACTTAATGAAAAAGTTTCTGTAAAAATTTAAATTATCTTAGTCAAGTGGTTTGGTAGATATGGTCAAATTACACCTTCTCTGGACAAACTGATTTCTGGTTGGACATCACTACCAAACCCTGAGCATATCACCTTGTTAGGATCTGAACTGGCCTTAGAAATGACTAGACGAAATGTTCCTCACTACCCTAGGCATCTTCTGTAAATTTTTGAGAATTTTCGGAGCATGTTATCTGTCGTTTTGGTCAATTTCTTTAACTTTCCAGAATCAGCCCATTCCTTGTTTGAACTGGGACGGACTTCCTCGCCGTCTCTGGAATCTTTTGAGTGCAGTCGATTACCCCCAGCTACCGCTCTACGAGGGCCACGATTTCGTGGAGAGCGGGGTGCGCCGTTGCAGTGTGACGATGGTGATCCCGCATCACCCGCTCAACGGGTGGGAGCCGATCATGACTCAGGTGATCGGCCACCGCCTGTTGGACACCTGGGAGACCACCGCCATGCGGGCAATAGTTACTTTCTATACTCAGCACCCGTTGGAGGTTCTTCTGTTCGCGTTCGGGTTGTTTCTTGCACACGACCCGGCCGACCCGCTCTGGCGTGACAGGATGGCCAACGTGGCCACGGTTGCGACCCTCGACCCCGTCGAAGCGCTACGGACGACAGCGTTGTGCTTGGACGCACTCTACCGTCTTTAGATCTTCCAGAGCCAGGCCACCGCTTAGCTGGTCAACTAGGCTCAGGCTCTACACCTGACCATCCAGCTGAGGGACGAGCAGCTTCGTGAGGCCAGTGACGAGCTCGAGAGCAGGGGTGCTCTGATCACCCAGCTCGAGGGCCAGGTCCAGGAGCTTCAGGACACGGTGACCGTGATGCCATGCTTCAGTTCCTTGAGGACCAGTTCCACGACCTTCAGCTTGTCCTCGACGACGCACAGGGGCAGCTCCACCAGCTGTAGCACGCGCAGGACGCCATTCACGCACCACCCGACGAGATGCAGACGGACGGTGAGGACGAGCCCCAGGAGGTCCAGGGTGTTTCTGAGATTGACTTTGAGGAGCAGGTGCCGCAGCCCGTGCAGATCGAGACCCACTCTCCTGCAGAGATCGAGGCATCGGCAACATGTAGACCGAGGCGCTGTTCTTGACTTTTGTAGACTCCTCTTAGTGTAGCCTAAATTTTGGATCGTGGGCTACTAGGCTAACTCAGATTTGAGTAACCCCCCTAGTACTGATGCTAGAAGTAATCAAGTAGAAGAGAGTAGATGATGGATGTAATGAACTTCTAATGCTACTTATGTAAAATATTGGCAGACTGTGAAAAGCTGAACGCAGCAGCTAGTTCGAATTTTTATCCTTACTTCCTTTCCGAATTAGCTCATGAGTTGAATAACAAAGTTGTTCCAAATTTCATCATCTAAATTCTCACAAAATTTCATCTCAAACGGACGTGCACAGCAGGAGATATATGCAAAATACTGAGGCTCTGTTTTCTGTAAAACCAGAAAACCAGAGGAGTAGTAATTGAATTTTTCGACTAACTTACTCTGCGAATCTGACTTTGCATTGACTACCAACATTGTAGCTCATGAAATTATCTAGCTCCTGTAAAAAGTTCAAGTCCATATCATACACAGAACTCCAGTTATGTGCTTTTTCGTGCTGACAATTTTTCTATGAAACGCGGCTGATGCAATCATTATTCTTCTATTCATACATTGAGTTGTATATTTCCATTTGAGATGTTGAAAATGTTGAGCCTAATGCATAATACTCACGTTTCAGATGGTTGGTTCAACTCGTGGAAGTCCTAGTGGCTTTGGAGCCGGAGGAAATGGCAATCCACCTCCACCTCCTCCACCACCAGGCATTGCAGAAGTCTTAGCCGCTCAAACCGAAATCTTGTGGCAATTGGTGCAAGCTCAACAACAGCAGCGAGGTGGGCATCACGCTTATCAATCGCAAGAGGTGAGCTACCAAGACTTTCTAAGTACGTAGCCACCGCTATTCACCAAGGCAGATGAACCACTAGATGCGGACGCTTGGATTCGCACAATTGAGTCCAAGTTTTCTTTGCTATCTGTTCCATGTTTCGAAGCGAACAAAACTCGCTATGCAGCACAGCAACTTCGCGGATCAGCTCATATGTGGTGAGATCATTATCATGGAATGCTTCCGGCTGATCACGTGGTGAATTGGAATGAGTTCAAGGATGCTTTCTGGGCTCATCATATTCCGGCTGGTCTTCTCAATCGGAAACTCAATGAGTTCTTGGCACTGACCTAGGGCACTCGCACTATATTGCAGTATGCCCAGGATTTCAATCACTTGTGTCAATATGATGTTCATCATACGGATACCGACGCCAAGAAGCATGAGTGTTTCCGTCGAGGCCTCAGTACCAAGTTACAAGAGAGGCTTAATCTTGTGCGTGCGGACTCTTTTAATGATTTGGTGAATCTAGCCATCACTCAGGAGGATCTCATTATGGCCCATCGTGTAGAAAAGAAGTGCAAGGCACCTGCTGGACCGTCGAGTGCCTCTACACCGAGGTATCGCATCGTGCAGAATACTCCAACCGCACCCTCTCATAAAGCCCCTCATCCAGGGCATTGGATTATTCGGCCTCCTCAGCAGCAGCAGGCTCACTTCGGGTCACCTCAGCAAGCTCATTTTGCACCACCGCAGCAGCAGCAGACCGGCCCTAGGCCGAATATTCAGCAGGCCGCTCGCCCTGACAACAATAACCGATGTTTCAAATGTGGGAGTGCAAATCACTTTGCCAAGATGTGCCCTCAAGCGGGACAACCTCAGGGCCAAACTTCCCGCCGCAAGGATCAGAACAAGGGCAAGAAATAGACAGTTCAAGTCAGGCAGGGCCGACTTAACTTCACCAACATGGATGATCTTCTAGAAGGAGCACCAATTATGTCGGGTACATTCTCTATAAACCATCATCCCGCAGTTATCTTATTCGATTCTGGTGCATCCCATAGCTTCATTAGTTCTAAATTTGGAGCAAAAGCTGGGTTAGATTTCTATCACACTAAAGGTTCATACATGATCTTTACTCCGGGTGGTAAGGTTGCATCAAATCAAATCGTTAGAAACACATCACTTAAGTTGGGTAGTAAAACAATTCCAACCGATTTAATCCTATTACCACTAGAAGGAATGGATATTATTCTAGGAATAGAATGGATGAATAGACATGGGGTACTGTTAGATATCTCTTCCTGAGCAGTCGAAATAAATTCTTCTACCCATGGCCACTCGGTTCTATATTTACCTCAACCAGAATGTGTCAACTCTTGTGCTTATGCCATGAAAGATATTCATATTGAAGATATTCCCGTAGTCCGTGAGTATGCAGATGTTTTTCCAGATGATTTGCCTGGTATGCCACCAGATCAGGATATCGAATTCGTTATCGAACTGCAGCCCGATACAACACCTATTTCAAAAAGGCCGTACCGAATGCCGCCTAAAGAATTGGCTGAACTAAAAATCCAGCTGTAAGAACTTCTGGACAAGGGTTTTATTCGCCCTAGTGCTTCACCTTGGGGCTGTCCAGCATTGTTCGTGAAGAAGAAGGATGACAGTCTGAGGTTGTGTGTCGACTACCGGCTTCTCAATGTGGTAATTATCAAAAATAAATACCCACTTCTCCGCATTAACGTACTGTTCGATTAGTTAACTGGAGCAAAGATCTTTTCCAAGATTGATATTCGTTTGGGGTATCATCAGATTAAGATCCGACCTTGCGATATTCCCAAGACTGCATTCTCAACCAGATATGGTCTCTATGAATATTTGGTCATGTCTTTTGGTCTCACAAACGCTCCCGCTTATTTCATGTATCTCATGAATTCGGTATTCATGCCGGAACTTGACAAGTTCGTCGTGGTTTTCATCGACGACATTCTAATCTATTCCAAGAATGACGAGGAACATGAGAAACATTTGCGCATTGTTCTCTAACATCTCAGAGATCATCAGTTGTACGCGAAATTCTCTAAGTGTGAATTCTGGCTGGACACAGTCAAATTTCTGGGTCACACTATTTCCAGCGATGGCATATCAGTAGACCCCAGCAAAGTTCAAGAAGTGATGGATTGGAAACCTCCTACTTCAGTGCATCAGATTTGCAGTTTCCTCGGTTTGGCGGGATATTACCGCAGATTTATTTCGGACTTCTCCAGAATTGCAAAACCGATGACGGAACTGCTAAAGAAGGACGTCAAGTTTATATGGGATGAGAAGTGCGATGAGGCATTCCATACCTTGAGAGCACATCTAACCACAGCACCAGTCTTAGCTCAACCTGACAACAGCAAGTCCTACGATGTTTACTATGATGCGTCAGGCACTTGTTGACGCGAGATGATCACACACCAAGCCCAGGAGCCCCGTACGCTAAGCCCGGACTGCACTTGATTTGAACCGAGGCGTGCCAGTCAATTTGACATGTAAATTAACAAGGAAATAGCAAACCGTCAAATTCAAGAGTGTATCGGCTGGATTTCCAAATCACTCTTACACGGGGTATCGGCAAGGTTCTGCCGATACAGAAGACGACAAAAGATTGGGTATGATAAGCGTGTAATAAAAGCGATCTACGAGGGATCGGCAATGAGCTACCGATGCCGATAAGCAACTAGACGGCTAGATCTAAAGCCAACGCATGCCAGATAACAGTGTACAAACCCACGAATGTATGGATCTGGACAAAGCTAAGCTTATGATCAAATCTAATCGACTTTACATGATTTATCATGATAAACAAGGAGCTTACAGCAGATTAAACAGATCACTAAGCCGCAGTGGCGAATCTAGGTTGAACAAGTAGAGGGGGCTCATATTAACTCTCTTCTTCTTCCTCTCCTTCTCTTTCTCTTCCTCCTCTCTTTTTCTTCATTGTTTCATCCCAAAAATGGTGGGGGAGCTTAGGGGGGTATCCATGTATCTTGGGGAGGTAGGGGGACTTGATCCCCCCTAGCCCCCCTGTAGATCCCCCCCTGCTAAGCCGTGTAGTTTGTGAATGAATCTAAATGAGAAAACAGTGATGCGCCCGAGATCAAAGCTTAGATAAATTCGGTAAATTTTAAATAGATCTGAATGAAGCCACAGCTAAAACTCAGATTTACTCGGTAAGCGAAGACTTACCAGCAAACCAAGTCGCTCGAATGTGAGGCATCCTTGATCAGCTTGAAAGAACTCACAGGAAAGAAAAAAGATGGTGAAGTTGCCGACGAGAAAGTAAATTGCAAGTAGAGTAAATTTGTGTTTGTTGGATGTGTATCAATCTTTACAATAGTCGGGGGGCTCATATTTATACCCCACGCTAACACAATCCTAGCCGATCATGGCAAAGCGTGATTCTATCTTAAGAAACAAAAAATTATTCTAAAAATAAGATAACTCTTGCCAAACCGAAGCCAAAATATCTGATCAACTTCCTCCTCTTCGGTCAGCAAGATCTTTAACTATGGCACACGACTATCTCCCCAAATCCACCGATCGTACGACGCAGAACCTTTTCTCCTTTGCAACACTCTTCCTTGACACGTGCCAAAATCTGGTGTCAACACATGCCCCCCAATTTTGGAGTAAAAATGGCCTTTTTTACTTTGAAATTAAGTCTTGTCATGATTACGCTGCCGAACGGTCTCTTCACTTACTGTCGTCTCGCTTCCCGTGCGGGTGGCGAATGAAAATCTCTTCATTGCCCTGAACCCTTCACCTTCTCGTCCGCACAACAGGAATCTGCCGCTTTACCTCCTGTCTTTTTACCCATATGTCCCTCGATTAAACACAGGAGTAAAGGCTGCACCAGCGCATGCAACCGATCCATCTCCCCCATCTTGGGCTATAAATTACCCCATCGGCACTGTAGTCTCTCCATCGGCCAAAGCTTTCTTTGTCTTCTTCCTCCTCAAGCTCAAAAAATCCTAGCCTCTCCTCCTTCTTCCAAACAAATGGCCAGCAACAAGCGCACCGGTGAAGGTTCGTCCGGTGCTCCTCCGCCACTCCGTCCACGCCTTGAGTAAGACGACGTTCTTTTTCGTCAATGTTGTATCTCATATCTGCTCCTGACCATCTTCTCATCTCCACAGAGACACCGCCGTTAAGCTCTCTGCCAACTTTCAGACCCTGGATGAGGGTACCCAGGGCTACATCCACGACCTCATCCGCCAGGTCACCGAGGCCCGCATCACCTTGATCGGGCGCAGACGGATCAGGTCATCATCCGTGGCCAGATCACCAATGCCGACACCAAGGCCGCAAGTAAGTTTTCTGACCATGTCTTCTTTGGTAATCTTCTCCAAGTTTTTACTCTAATCTTTTCATTTTCCAGACTTGGAGTCGCAGGTCCAGACTCTCCTGGACGCCGCCCGAGTCTCCATTGACTCGGTGAACGCAAGAGGAAGCACCGTCGCCGCACGCCTCCGGAACGTCCCAGCCCGCGTCACGGAGGTCGCTGAGCACGGAGTCCATGCGGGCGCTGCCAGGGCCATCGCCGTCGTCTCCACCATGTCTGGGGCAGACTACCGACAGTGGGAGCCGGTCTTCCCGGAGTGGGGAGCGGCGAGGGAAGCCTTCGACGAGTTGGTTGATGATCTCAGCCTTCCTTCCGATGCCATCGTCGTCGACGTGAGCTTGGAGGGGGTCGTCAGCAACCTTTTCGGAGCAGAGTCAGATTAGGTTGCAAAAAATGTAACAGCCTATTTGGCTCTTTTGTGAATATAATTAATGGACTGGCTCCCTCCCCCCTTTGGTTCCTGTTTTTTGCCTTTACTGCGCATCGATTTAATTTTCTGTCTTGCAATCCACATCCATTGCGCTGAACAAACCAACTCATCTCCAAGATCCAAAATCGAACAAGAAATCTGAATCAGATCCGAACCATATGTTTAGACTGTATTTTTGATCTAAGGGTGATATGTGTCACATCGGCCGCGAAAACACTCGAACGCACTATGATACGATCAAGTCTTTTCTTATCTTGCGCTAAAGGCGATACTTTTCTTGTACCGGCTATCTTGAAATCAATTGATCTCCTCACGTAATCGGCTATGCACCTACCCACACACTTGGGTAATATTTTTTCAAATATTTTCCATTAAGTGCACTGAAAAATTCTTCTCCTTCCAATGTCTCCAGAATGTATGCGTACCCAGGAACACATTTGCTAATCTTGTATGGCCCTTCCCATGTTGGAGACCACTTGCCAAACTTAGGGTCCTTTGTTCCTATCGGCAAGACCAGTTTCCACACCAAGTCTCCTTGGTCAAAAGATTTGGCTTTGACTTTCTTATCATACCATCGGCTCACTCTAGCTTTGTTAGCTTCGATATTGATGAGAGCGTTCAGCCGATGCCCAGCCAAATCTTACAACTCATCCTTCATTAATGTG
This sequence comes from Panicum virgatum, assembly GCF_016808335.1. Classification (NCBI taxonomy): domain Eukaryota; kingdom Viridiplantae; phylum Streptophyta; class Magnoliopsida; order Poales; family Poaceae; genus Panicum; species Panicum virgatum. Next base: position 40,035,510 of record NC_053147.1, on the reverse strand, counting down.
GCATAATCTTCGGCTGTTAACTGATCCTGGAATGCAACCTGTCTAGTACCAAGCCGAGTCTCCCATGGAAGTACAGCTTCATGCCCATAGACCAACTGATATGGAGATACTTTGGTGGCCCCATGGCAAGACATTCTGTAGGCCCACAAAGCTTCATTAAGAGTCGTATGCCATTTCTTTGGCTGTTCTTCAATTTTCCTCTTAATTAATTTAATGATCCCTTTATTGGGAGATTCTGCCTGACCATTGGCTTGAGCATAATATGGAGAAGAATTCAACAATTTAATTCCCATACTCGCAGCAAACTCTCCAAACTCCTCTGAAATAAACATACTGCCTTGATCGGTTGCAATAGTCTGCGGAGTACCAAACCGATAAACAATATGTTCCTTCACAAATTCAATCATCTCCTTGGATGTCACAGTCTTCAGATGAATCGCTTCAACCCATTTGGTGAAATAATCTGTTGCTACCTATATGAACTTGTGATTCTTGCTAGATGGTGGATAAATCTGTCCAATTAAATCAATCCCCCATCCTCTGAATGGCCACGGCTTAATAATGGGGTTCATAGCCGATGCCGGTGCTCTCTGCACATTACCAAATTTCTGACACCCTTGACAACCTTTATAATAAGTGAAGCAATCTTCTAACATGGTTGGCCAAAAATATCTGTTTCTCCTCCATTTCATTTTGTACGCCGATTGATGTGAACCACAGACACCCTAGTGTATCTCTCCCATCAAGACCTTAGCTTCCTCTTTGTCAAGGCATCTGAGTAGAATTCCATCAATCGTCCGATAATATAATTCTCCTTCAAGCAACACATATTTAGTCGCCTGAAATCTAATCCTTCGGCTTACTTTCTTGGAGGGATTTTTCAAATACTCTACAATCTCTTTCCTCCAATCATCAGCATGTAACTCCAAAGTCACCACTCCTTCCATCGGCCGATAACCAGAAGCATGCTGTGCCATCCAATTAGAATCTCGATTATAAAGCTTGGGTACATGTTCTATGGCTAACGTTTTGAATTCTTTCAACAATCGGCAACACTCTTCATGATAGATCCGTAGGATATCATCTTTACATTCATATATGCCGATCAACTGATTGACCACTAACATGAAATCCCCAAACATCTCCACTGCATCAGCTCCAATTTCTTGTAATAGCTGAATTCCTTTAAGCAAAGCCTGGTACTCAGCCTGATTATTGGTAGCATTAGCTTCTATTGGAAAAGACAACTCAAATGTTGCCCCCGAGGTGACACCAAGACAATGCCAATACCAGATCCAACTCCACACGATGAACCATCGAAGAATAATGCCCAAGGAACTAGATCAACAACTCCCAATTCCGTCCGACAATGCTGAACAACAAAATCGGCCATGACTTGCCCTTTAACCGCTTTGGCCGATTCATATCTCAAATCAAACTCTGACAAGGCCAAAATCCATTTTCCAATTCTCCCACTCAGAATCGGCAATGAGAGCATGTATTTAATAACATCATCTTTGCTTACCACAACACACTCAGCCGATAACAGAAAATATATAAGCTTGGTACAAGAAATGTATAAGTAAATACATAATCTTTCAACAGGAGAATACCTTGTTTCAACATCCAAGAGTCTTCTACTGACGAAATATATCATGCTCTCTTTTCCCTCTAACTCTTGAATAAGGGCCGATCCGATAGCACGCTCATCAGCTGATAAATATAACTTAAACGGCTTGTGCTTTTGTGGGGAAACCAACACAGGAGGCGATGTTAGATACTGCTTGATTTCATCCAATGCCTTTTGCTGTGCTTCTCCCCATACAAATTTCTGATCGGCCTTCAACTTCAATAGAGGACTGAACGGCTGTATTTTACCGAATAGATTAGCAATAAATCTCCGAATAAAATTAATCTTGCCGATCAAAGATTGAAGTTCAATTTTTGTTTCTGGAGCCACTACTTTGTTAATGGCTGCAATGGTTTTCTGACTGATCTCAATCCCTCTTTCATGAATCATAAACCCAAGGAACTGACCAGCCGACACACCGAATGTACACTTGTTAGGATTCATCCTTAATCCCTGTCTTCTGTACATTCCAAATCATTGCGTAAGTCAGCTAAATGTTCCTGATACCCCTTGGATTTTACCACAACATCATCAATGTAAATCTCAACAATTTTGCCAATGATCTCATGGAAAATATAGTTCATGGCTCTCTGGTACGTTGCTCCAGCGTTCTTCAACCCAAAGGTCATGACAATCCACTCGAACAAACCGACATGCCCTGGACATCTGAATGCAGTTTTATGAATGTCTTCCTCAGCCATGAATATCTGATTATATCCAGCATTCCCATCCATGAAACTGATCACTTTATGTCCTGCAGCAGCATCCACCAATATATCGGCAACTGGCATTGGGTAACCATCCATCGGCGTAGCTTTGTTGAGATTCCTGAAGTCAATGCATACACGTAATTTCCTGTTCTTCTTGTATACGGGAACCACATTGGATATCCACTCAGCATATCTGCATTGCCTGATGAACTTTGCTTCTATCAACTTTGTAATCTCGGCCTTTATATCTGGTAGGGTTTTAGGATTACACCGCCTTGAACCTTGCCGATGTGGCCGATACCCAGGTTTGATGGGTAACCGATGTTCAACAATAGACCGATCCAAACCTGGTATCTCATAATATTCCCAAGCAAAACAATCTTTGTATTCTTTCAACAACTTCACTAACTCTTGCTTATACTCAGGATCTAATTTAGCACTAATAAACATCGGCCTTGGTATATCTCCATCTCCAATGTCTACTTCTTCCAATGCATCGGCCGACGTGAACCCGTGCCCCAACTTCCCTTCATCTTCTAGGAACTTATCCATTAGGAATGGTTAGGGGAACCGACTGCTTGGATCGGTAGAAGCATGGAAGCTATGTTAACAGATGTGGCCGATGATCTTGCTTGCTGCCCTTCATCGGCCTTTGTCTTGACACGCCAAACTTTAGATCTGACTCCTCTCCTAGGAGCCTCTCTTCTTTTCTCTTCCTCCAGTGCCTCTGTTTGATGCAGCCTCTGAACTCGTATCTTCTGCGATCTGGTCAAACCTCTCGGGCACCACTGAGGCCGATCAAAATTATCATGAACAGGCTCTCTCTCCGGATCTCTGTGGTGTGGGTATTCATCTGGAACTTGAGAAACAGCAGGCCGCTCAACTCGCTCATCGGTAGAAATCCTTCCTCCTGTAGGATCACGTAGCATGGTCCTGCCCCCCAGCCGATCATGCACTGAAACCCTGCCCCCAGCCGATCATGTACAGAGATGCGTCTATCATCACCTCTCTCTGATGATTGGCCCTCGAGACCTCTGTTCGAAACGTGGCTTCTTATGCGATCGGTCTTCATGATAGAAACCGTTGCACTCTGGACAGTTATCCACTATCGGCAGAGTCAAGCCTTCCTCCCAACAGTACACAAAGAAAGGACATCTCCAGTGCCCCTCATGTCATTGTGCAGACTCTTCCCTGTACTGTCTTCTTTCTTGATCACGTTTAAATTTGTTCAGCAACATCTGAGACGTGACCTTCTTCTTTTGGCACCACTGATTCCTCTTTCTGTTGCGGTTCTTTACCTTTGGCTTTATCGGCCGTTATCTGTGCTTTGGGATCAATAGCCCCAGAGTCCTTGGCCGATTGTGATCTGAGCATTTTTGTCTGTAATGTGTTTTCCTTCTTTCCAACATCCACCATGTTTGCTGGAAACGGATGCCCATCAATCTTCATCAACTTTTTGGGTGTCTCAAATTTGAGCATACCCTGTTCTATAGCCGATTGTATCTGCTGACAAAACACTTTGCACTCATTTGTGTCATGAGACATTGTGTTGTGCTATTTGCAGTACTTGATATTCTTCAACTCTTGATCTGCCGGGATCTCATGATATTGCTTCAGCATAATCTGCCCCTCTGACGGTAACAGGTCGAAGATCTTGTCAGCCTTGATAATATCAAACCCATACTTCTCGGGTTCTTTGTTACTAAAAGTACATGATATCAGTTTTTTGTTGTTCTGAACCCATTCAGCTGATCCCACCATCTGGTAATCATCTGAATCAGAAATATCTGAGCAGTCAACAAAATTGACTTTCTTCTGAAAGTTGCTTCTCTTCTGCTCATACGGTCTTTCCTCCCATGTCATCCTGTTGGCCATCTGACTGAAGCTATAGAACTCCTAGGAAGCATACTTCTCCTTGATGTGTGGCAGGAGTCCTTGGAAGGCAACCTCTGCAAGCTGCTGATCAGATAGAACCAGACTAAAGCACTGGTTCTTGACATCTCTGAACCTCTGAGTGAAGGCAGCGACCGATTCATCATTCCTTTGCCTCAGGTTGGTCAAATCGGTCAGTTTCATCTCTTCTATACCAGAGTAGAAGAACTGGTGGAACTGTTTCTCCAGATCAGCCCAGTATATAATGGAGTTGGCTGGCAACATCATGAACCACGTGAAGGCTGATCTAGACAAAGACATAGAAAACAAACACACTTTTAATACATCTTGCTGAGCTACTTCTCCACATTGTATGATGAATCTATTGATGTGTTCCACTGTGGAGACTTCCCCCTGTCCAGAAAACTTGGTGAAATCTAGAAGCTTGTATTTGTAGGGCAATGGCAGTTGATCATAAGCAGCCGGATATGGAGTTCTGTACATCGGATTCTGCTGCTTTGGCTTCAAACCAAACTGATCTCTCATCACCTCAGCAATCTTGGATGCCCAGTCAATCTGTTGACCACCAGCTGATGTTGCCTGTGGTGTTGGTGGAGTCATCGGCAAGGTTGCCGATGTTGGCTGGACATTTGGTGTGGTCATCGGCTGAGCAGCCGATGCGGTCTGTGTGACTTGCTGAGGGGATTGATTGGATGGCGATTGGTAGAGCACCATCTCATTACCATGACTGTTCTGCACTGTCCTCTGACTAGGCTGCTATTGTGCCATAGGGGGGCACGTTCACGTGACGCACAAAACCAGTCGCAAGATCATGAAAAACCCAGGTGACTCCATTAGCATGGGGAATCCTATTTGCCAGGACTTCTGTAGGAGACTTGGGCTGCAGTATCATCACCAGATTCTATTGTTGAGGTGTCGGCCATGGGGTCGACACATTGCTTGGGCTTGCTGGCGAAGGTACTGACGTAGGTGTAATCGTTGGTTGTGAAGCTGGTGCGGTATCTTGAGGCTGGGTTGGCTGTGGAGCCGACGCATTGACTTGCTGATTCATCGGCTGAGAAGCTGATGTACTTGGTTGCCATGCTGGAGATGGAATCATGTATTCTGGAGGCATACCAAATCCAGTAGCAGGATCCCATCCAGCTGGGTATCCTGACATAAAGCTTTCATGTGCATATGTAGCCATAGGCGTGGAATTGGTGTACACAGGAGGAAACTGAGTTGACGCTACCGTACTAATCGGCTATGCATCTATAACACCCTCATCTGTCTGAGCTTGAGGATGAATCTGTGACATCCCAGTAGCCGATCCAATAGGATAAAAGACCATCTGACTGGCCTGTTGATAAGCCGGTCCCACGAACCCAGGTGTTCCCCTGTCTTGTAGCGTCTTGAGCACAGCATTGTGGACATAGTTAGCCATGATCGGAGCATGATTCACAAAAGCATGTCCGATCTCCTGATTCATCTGATGTATCATCTTGTCCTCCTTCTGTGACTCATTGTAGGGTGGAAGAGTAGGAAAATCATACTTTTTGATTACTTCTCCACTCCTGTTGGTGCTGTAGGATAAGAGGCACTATCGCTCAAAAGCTTTTACGACCGCCTAGAGTTATGCTTTTTGTTCTTCCTTCAGCTTATCCTTGTCGATCGGGATCTGGTTCTGCTCAGAAACCTCTGCTTTCCTGTCAGTTGACATCTTGATGTCTCTTGTCCCACCGGGCGTGCTAAAAGATGTGTTGACGCGAGATGATCACACACCAAGCCCAGGAGCCCCGTACGCCAAGCCCGAACTGCACTTGATTTGAACCAAGGCGTGCCAGTCAATTTGACCTGTAAATTGACAAGGAAATATTAAACCGTCAAATTCAAGAGTGTATCGGCTAGATTTCCGAATCACTCTTACGCGGGGTATCGGCAAGGTTCTGCAGATACAGAAGACGACAAAAGATCAGTGTTGACGGTCACTAACGACCCATTTTGACCGTCAACTATCGTGCAAAAGTCAATCATCAGAAGAAATAAATGTTAGCATAGGATGATTATTTGACGAATTCCACAGATGCTGGTCTGAGAATGTGTGCAGGTGAATTTGGGCCAAAACTGTAGATAACGAGCATATTATCCAAGGCATAAATTCCTAGGCCAATCACAAGCAAGCCCAAAGGCCAAAAGAGCCCACTTGGCAGCTGCACATGAGAGGGAGATCAGCCCACACGCGTGACACGTCATCGATCCAAAGCAATTCCACCTCGACGAATCAGACGCGTTCACGAGGATCTACGGGCCTACCAGAGCTACCAAACCACCTCAAGACAGGCCCTCGCACATGTATATCACATGGGGGTCCAGCTAACAGCCACCTAACCGAAAACTGGGCCAAACAGACCCAGCCTATGGTCGGCCGACCAACATGGTCGCCCGACCAAGTGGTAGCGGCCCTTGGGCCCCACCACCTCTCAGATGACACGTGGCGAGGTGTGGTTGGTTCCCAATGGCGGTTTGGGTCGGTTCTCGGGCGAATGGCTAGTGGCTCCCTCCTATAAATACAAGGGGAGGGGGTGAGAATGAAGACACCACACACAACACACCACACCATCTCTTCTCTTGAGTCCTCACTTGAGGTGTAGAGTTGTCTTAGGGAGTTAGGAGTAGAGGTACTCAGGAGGGGCGCCGGTAACAGCGCTCTTCTCCAAATTGTACCTCTACGAGAGTGAGGGAGATAGTCGGGGGATGTGCTGGGCTTGTCGGCGCTCTTCTCCGCTTGTACCTCGACGGATGCTTATTCCGTTGTAAGTGTTCGAGACTTTCTTTGTTTGTTTATTTAGAATTAGAGTTTAGATCACAAGTTATCATCTCTGCCTTATATTAGTTGATGTGTATGCTAGCGAGTAGCATTTGACTCTAGAGTGGGTTTCGGATAGAAAAGGATAACCCTGATCGCCTCTAGAGTTAGTAGGGAAAGACATAGACATGGTGTCTAGGCTGGACTATACCACTCAGTTGTCCGATAGTCCCACGGTTTGTAGAGGTAGCCGGCAGGTGGTGACAGCCCTGTTCGAGCCTTTTAGTAATCCTCCACGTTCGGATATCGGATAGATCATTATTACTGGAGCTATCGGCTTGTATAAGCCGGTCGAAATAGATAGCTCGAAGTATAACAGCGACGTGATCTCTTCTTCTAGGCATAGATTCTAGATATAGAAAGTCCTCTCTTTCCTATCCTCCTACACCAGTGTGTGTGTCCTTAGACTGTCTGAACCCGTATATAGTGTACTCACGTTCCCTAGTGGATACGATACCCTATAATACTCTTGGGTGAAAGCTACAGCGGTATCCGTGTGCTTACGGATTTTATTCGTGATGTTACAAAATATCAACAATCAGGTATGATAAGCGTGTAATAAAAGCGATCTGCGAGGGATCGGCAATGAGCTACCGATGCCGATAAGCAACTAGATGGCTAGATCTAAAGCCAACACGTGCCAGGTAACAGTGTACAAACCCACGAATGTATGGATCTGGACAAAGCTAAGCTTATGATCAAATCTAATCGACTTTACAAGTTTTGTCACGATAAACAAGGTGGTTACAGCCGATTAAACAGATCACTAAGCCGGGTAGTTTGTGAATGAATCTAAACGAGAAAACAGCGATGCGCCCGAGATCAAAGCTTAGATAAATTCGGTAAATTTTGAATATATCTGAACGAAGCCACAACGATGCGCCCGGAAGCTAAAGCTCAGATTTACTCAGTAAACGAAGACTTACCAGCAAATCAAGTCGCTCGAATGTGAGGCGTCCTTGATCAGCTTGAAAGAACTCGCAGGAAAGAAAAAAGATGGCGAAGTCGCCGAAGAGAAAGTAAATTGCAAGTAGAGTAAATTTGTGTTTGTTGGATGTATATCAATCTTTAAAATAGTCGGGGGGCTCATATTTATACCCCACGCTAACACAATCCTAGCCGATCACGGCAAAACGCGATTCTATCTTAAGGAACAAAAAACTATTCTAAAAATAAGATAACTCTTGCCAAACCGAAGCCAAAATATCTGATCAACTTCCTCCTCTTCGGTCAGCAAGATCTTTGACCGTGGCACATGACCATCTCCCCAAATCCACCGATCATACGACACAGAACCTTTTCTCCTTTGCAACACTCTTCCTTGACACGTGCGAAAATCTAGTGTCAACAGTACTAGTCTTGGTTGTTTTCTAATGCAAGACAATCGAGTTATTGCATTTGCTTCCCGAGCTCTTCGGCTACACGAGCTAAATTATTCCACTCATGATCTTGAGCTAGCAGCGGTTATTAATGCTCTCAAGATTTGGAGACATTATCTTATGGACACTCATTGTAATCTCTATACCGATCATAAGAGTCTCAAGTACATCTTTACCCAAAGTGAGCTGAATATGAGGCAACGAAGATGGCTGTAGTTAATTAAAGACTATGACCTAGAAGTTCATTATCATCCGGGCAAAGCCAATTTCGTAGCCGATGCGCTCAGTCGCAAGGTTCACTGCAATTGTCTTTCCGTAGAGTCATACAACGACACATTATGTGCTGAATTGCAAAAGCTGAATTTGGAAATCATTCATCAGGGTTCGCTGACTCATATTTCTGTGGAACCGACACTTTATGACCAAGTCATCATGGCACAATTACATGACAATAGTGTCGGAATTATCAAACAGAAAGTATTAGAAGGCGAAAATAAATACAAGTGTTTCCGTGTGGACCATAAAGGAATCTTGTGGTTCGAGTATCGCTTAGTCGTTCCCAAAAGTCATGAGCTGCGGAAACAAATCTTGGATGAAGCACATCTCTCTAAATTTTCCATTCATCCGGGTAGCACCAAGATGTATCAGGATCTCAGGCAAAATTTCTGGTGGACTCGCATGATGAGAGGAATTGCTAAATATGTCGCAGAGTGTGACACATGTCAGAAAGTAAAGTCTAGTCATTTAAAAGTTGCTGGAACTCTCCAACCTCTGCCAATTCTATCCTGGAAATGGGAAGATATCAGTATGGATTTCATTGTGGGCTTACCCAATACCTCTCAACACCATGATTCCATTTGGGTTATTGTTGACCGGCTCACAAAGACCGCTCATTTTATTCCAGTGCATACTGAATATCGGTCCAAGAAATATGCTGAAATCTATATCGATCGAATTGTCTGTCTACACGATGTACCCAAAACAATTATCTCAGACCGTGGTACTAAGTTTGTGGCAAGGTTTTGGGAGCAACTCCAAGAGGCTCTCGGAACTAAATTAATTCGAAGCTTAGCTTATCATCCATAGATTGACGGGCAGACCGAACGGGTGAATCAAATTCTCGAGGACATGCTTTGAGCATGTGTTATCCATTATGACAAGAACTGGGACAAATGCTTAGCCTTGGCGGAATTCTCCTATAACAACAGCTATCAGGCCAGTCTGAAGATGGCACCATTCAAGGCCTTGTATGGTCGATGATGTCGAAATCCTTTAGTTGGTCCCAGACTGGAGAATGCAAAATATTTGGACCCGAATTAGTGGTCGAGGCTGAGAAGAAGGTAAAAGTGGCACAAGAAAATCTCCGAGCAGCCCAGTCCTGGCAAAAGAGTTATTTTAACAAGTGGAGGAAACCTTTAAAGTTCAATGTTGGTGATCATGTTTACTTACGAGTTTCACCAACTTGAGGCGTTCAACACTTCGGAGTTAAAGGCAAGTTAGCACCTCGCTATATCGGACCATATGAAATCATTGAAGAATGTGGACTAGTAGCTTATCAACTATGACTTCCTTCGTGACTCCCAGCCATCCATGATGTTTTCCACATATCTCAACTCAAGAAATGTGTCCGAGTTCCAACTGAAATTATCGATCAACAGGAAATCTAGGTAGAACCCGATCTCTCTTATGTTGAATATCCACTCTGAATCTTGGATAAAAAAGACAGAGGTACTCGTTGAAAGGTGGTAAAAATGTACAAAATTCAGTGGTCACATCACACTGAAGAAGAAGCCACCTAGGAGACGGAGGGATACCTCAACCGTCACTATCCGGGTTTTCTCAGCTTTACACCAGGTACCCTACGTCTTGTCCCTAATTCTAATCATCCAATCTCGGGACTAGATTCTTTTAAGGGGGGTAGGATGTGACACCTCTGGTGTCTGTACACTAAAGGTCAATCCATTTAATCCAAATAAATCATAGAAGGGAATATGGAAATTAAATTCAGAAAGAAAAAGTCAAATACAATTCAAACTACACATTTTGGATATTGAATATGAGGGCAAAAATATTTTAAAACATATTCAAATCATGTTTGAAAACCTGAACAAAAACAAGATTGGGTTGCAACTAGTATCTTAAATGACATGTGCCTTATTCATGTTTCAGCCAAATCCACTCAAAAATCAAATAAAAATCAAAGCCCTTTATTGAAATTTGAAATTATGAGTTAGGTCAAAATGTGAACTTCAAATGAAAACTTGCCTAAAACAAAAGTTGTAGATCTTGAAAAGTTACACAAGTTTGGTATTCAACACTTTTTCATTTCAGTTCAGGAAGATAGAGAAAATTTCAGTTTACCGAGAGGCCCCTGAGCTTTTGGAAATTACAAACAAGTCCCTACCTTCCTCCTCCCTCTCTGTGCTCTGCCCGCGACGCAGCCGCATGCCGCCGGCGTACAGTGGGCGCCGTCCTCGTCCATCTGGACCCCCAGGAACCCCCAGACTCACCACTTGGCACCCTAGCTGGCCGCTCCCTCGCTTATCACGCGTCCCAGGCCTCCTGGCGAGCCGACACTCCACCCGCCATGCACAGCGCCGCTCCGGGCGGCCGCCACCTCGCCGTCGAGCGCCCCTAGCCCAATTCGACCTTCCCTAGAGCGCGTTTGCTTCACCTCTAAGGCCTCCAGCTTATAAATAGGGTCTGGGTCCCCGCCGTCGCGCGACCCCCTCTCTTTCCCTCTTTCCCGCCACCCACCATTGCCGGCGAGCTCGAGCTCGACGCGGCTGGCCCGTTCCCGACCCACATTGTCCACCACAGCATCCCCACGACCTTCACCTTGCTCCACTGATGCTCGAGAGCTCGAAGCCCGGCGTCCAGAGCTACCGCCACAGCCTCGTGGTCGTCGACCTTCCTCAGCCGCCGCCGCTCGCCGTCGATGAGATCCTTCCCGACCACCACACCGAGCCAAAGCCACCAACTTCTTCCTCACCGCCGGTGCCGGACTTCACCGGAACCCAAGCCGAAACGGTGGCTCTATTTCCGTTCACCGGCGAAGGACCTATTCGTAATATAGAAACTTGATTCTAGGGGCTAAAACGAAAAATGTGCATGAACTCAAGAACTAGGAATAGTGAAATTTAAAAATGTGCAGAAAATCATAGAAAAATCGGAAAAATGTAAATCTAATTTTTCTGGAATTTATGTGATGAACTCTACAAGTTTTGTTACATGCAAATCCTCAGTTTCTGCCCAAATTTTAATCTATGAAAGAAAATAGAATAAAAGGCCCATAAATGTCCTGGTAGTTTGGTTCACTAGATGGCTCTGATTTTTGGATATATTAATCTTAGGAGAGTTATAAGCTTCTGGTAAAAACATGTGCACGATTTAAAATCATTTACTTGTTCAAATGGTGAAGTTCCCTAGATCTACTAGCTAGCTTCATATATTTATACTGGTAGAAATGGACATGTTTTAGTTACGAAACTTTTTCTGGTAGATCATGCTACTGCGTGCTTGCTGTCATACAAGTTTGATAAATTTTAGAGCTATTTTGCTATATATTCTATTTAATGGTTGTTTGATGAACTTAATTCACGAAATGTAGTTCCTATGCTTCGAAAAATCTAGATTTATTTGTGGAACCTTGTTTTAGCCTTGCAATCATGTCTGTAAATTTTGAGCTGCTTTTACTATGTAATTCTACATTTAAAATTCATACTTGGTGTATCATGCTTAGATTTGTTATTTTTGTTTTGAATGCAATATTTCATATCTGGTCATGATTTCTGAATAAGTTCTTGTTTAGTATGAGTATTTCCTGTGGTAAAAATTTCATATGCAGTACTAGTCATCTTGAATCTCGAATGAATATGCAAGTTCATGTAAAGTTTAATGCATAAATAATTGATCTGGTAGCAATAATGCTTGATAATTTTTCGGGTGCATGTTTAGTCTATTTCTAGGTTCTGGTAAAATATTGAGACCCATAACCTTTATAGAACTCCCTGTGGAATTTATCTTTGTTGCTAGCATATTAGTTTTGTTAATTTTATAACTCCTATTTTCTGAGTAGATAAAATCTAAAAAATTTACAGTACTGAGTACGTCATGTCTAGATGTTGCTGTAAAAGTTTTAGCTCCAGAAACCAAGCCTAACAATCTATAAAAATTTGTGAAGTCTCTAGGTTAATCTGTTTGCATGATTTTTCATGGTTAGATGTCTTGTTGTTAAATGCTGAAAATTTTATAGTAGATGCTAGTCTATCTAACCTATAGATGTCCATCCGGGCCGCCCGGCCCGGCCTGAGCCCGAGGCCGCCCTGGCCCGGTCAACTCCGGGCCGTGCCTGGCCCGGCCCTATTACTTAACGGGCCGTGCTGGGTCAACCCACGGGCTACGCCGACGGCCCAGGCACAGGCCCACAGGCCTATTTCGTGCCGGGCCAGCCCAAAAAGCCTGCAGGCCGCCGCCGTGCTCGTGTCGTCCGCCGGCCGGCCACAGCTGCTGTGCCCACCGGCCGGACCCCGCGCGGCTGCGCCCATCGATGCCGCGCGACCGGCCATGCCCGCCAGGCACCGGTCGACGCGGCCACACCGCCGGCCATGCCCGCCAGTCGCCGCCACCGCCCATCCAGTCGTCGCCGCGCCCGCTGGCTCGCCTCGCTTGCCGCCGCCACGCCCGCTGGCTTTCGTCGTGCCGGCTGCACTAACCCGGGCCAGATCGGCCAAAGAGCCGGCCGGATGCCCGGATCTGCAACTCTGCCGGTTGGATCTACTGCTCCGCCAGAGGGAGGGGGCGGAGCCGCGGCCCGCGGATGTGCGGAGACGCAGGGAGGATGGAGGGAGCTCAGGGAGGGAAGGGAGCTCCGGAGCGGGCGAGCCGCGAGCGTCTGAGGTTGCCTGGAGGAGAGGATGGAGGGAGGGAGGCGTCGGAGGTGGGGGGATGGAGGCGTCGGAGGCGCTGCCGCGCTGGTGTCGTTGTCGGGGAATGACTGAGGAGAGGAGGGGGAGGGGGAGTGGAAGAGGCGGAGGGAGGGGGTGGTGTCTGTTGGGCCGAGGTAGCGGGCCACCAACAGGCCGGCCTGTTAATCCGTGCCGGGCCGTGCCAGCCCACGGGCTGGGGTGACGGCCCAAGCCCGGGCACGGTTAACGTGCCGGGCCAGCCCGGGCACGATGGGGAGCGGGCCGGGCCGGGTTTGGGCCGGGCCAAAAAACTGTGGTATCGGGCGGGCTATCGGGCTGCGGGCTGCATGGACAACTATAATCTAACTTGTTCTAAAAATTGTCATCACTAGATCATGAGTATATTTTCTGTTATGAAATTGTGAACATATACTTATGTTTTAATTCTAGAAAATGGAACACACCCCACACACTCATTCATGAAGTAAGTTAATTATAAGTACTACTCCATAAATGACTGCCCAGAAAATGAATTCACAAAGATCATCACTAAGTTAACTTTTTGTTGAACTGCAACTATATCGTGAAGGAAAGAAATCATATATCATGTTGTAACCATAAATCGTTGCATTGCATATAGAATCGGTTAATCTCGCTGATGGTGACTACGAGTTGGTTCCTTCGGACTCTCTTGTCGTGACAGACGTTAATCTTAACTATACTAACGTGAACCAAGACCTGGGCCAAGCCCCAGAGGACTCTCAGTTTGACAGTGCCCAAGAAGGCAAGCCCCGATGCATAACCCATTATTTTATGTGTTATTATTCATCTAACTATTTGTATGGGTTGTAATAATTTTATTTGCGCATTTACATTTTCTAGGCGTTGATCGAAAACTATGCATGATCCCTAGGTATCTATGTTTGACATCCGGAACTTTTTATCGACTAGTTGCCACACTATATAGGAACGGTAGTAGTCGAGAGGTTTCCTGCCTTTCGCGAGATTATAGGAATTGACTGACTTTAATTCCGCTGCAATATAAGGACAATGGGCGGGGTTGTGTAGTTGTGATACCCTGCTGGTGTAGTCGAAAACGGTTAACGTCGCAGTGTGGGGCTCATTTCGTTAAGTTTTTGAAAGTACTAGCCATATGCCGATAAATATGGTAATCAGTAAGCTTAAGTACCTGATCGGACCAGCACGTGGAACGTTGGTAAACCCTCTTATAGAAGTAGAATTTATTTTTTTCGCGACGTACGGGTGCAGAGTCTGCGTACTCTGTAGTCGGGGAGGGTACCCTATGTCCATGGACTGGAGAAGAAAGGGGAAAAGTAGCATGGGCGAAAGCGAAGTCGATCCCCATGCGTGTGCGTTAGATTTCCCTGGCCAGGTTGAAATTCGATTCGGAATCGTCCGCCTCTCACAGGGATGCGACTGCTTAACGTTTTCGGTCACATAGAGTAACAAGTGGAACATGATGATAATAATACTGCTGGATGATTAAATAGTTGCTCTACCATGATTGTGTAGAGTTAGATGCAAACTTAGAATGGTTAATCCAACTAGAATATGGCAAAATTAAAATCTGAAAATAAGGATAAACTTTTAGTGGCGTTTTTGGCAAAACAAACCCCACAAACCAAAAAGACTTACATGTCTAGTTATCGGACTCTGGTATATCCGGTGACGAATAAGTATACTCATACTTGCTTGTGGCACTGTTTTTCAGGTAACTAACTTCGAGGATATGATTGCGAGTCTGACTTGGCCGTGTACTTTGCCTCCGAGCTGGTCTGTTGAGTGGGATGGCCATTCAGCTGGTGCTGACTACCCTCCCACTTAGTGACGTTTTCGTACTGGCTTTATCGAGCGTCACATATTTCGCTAGTCGTCGTTTTACTTCTTCCACTGCAATAATGATACTTGAATAATTTGTGTAGTTTGGAACTCTGTAGTACTTCACTACTCTGAACATGGTTTTGTAATAAATTTACTTTCCGCTGCAAACTCTGAGATGTATGAGATGTTCTGTGTTGTAATCTCAGGCTCACCTTCGTGTGGGTGTTGTTTGTGCGATCCTAGAAGAGCATGGCTTTTATCGAGGCTTCACTCGAGGAACTACCAGTGCGTGCCGAATTGGGTCAGAGTTGCCTAGCAATGAAGATCAGTGCACCCGGGCCCAGTCTTTTGGGTGGTTCCGCCACACTTATCTTACAGTTATTTATATTTGCATGATCTATGTCCTGCGGTGTCAGATAGACATTTAGCCTTAGTTTACTTGTACTTGTTCCAGTATTCGAAAGTTTGCTCTAGTATGTTGTCTGTCCAACCGAAGGGTGGGGCCTCCACACGGGATACTAGAGTATCACTTATTAATGTAGGCATGATGTTTGGGTTATTTAAGTGTTGCTGGATGTCACCCTTTCCAATGGTTTGTAGAGGTAGCCAGCAGATGGTGACAGCCTTGTTTTGTGCCATCGTAACCCTCCACATTCGGTCAGTGGGGTAGGAGGGTTATAGATGTAACACCCTGGATGTTTCCACAACCCGGAGGCCACCAAAAACAAACTAAACACATGTTTATACAAAATTTCGGTAGAATTTCCCCAGTAAATAGGACGTACTGGACAAATAATTTATATCACAAGATACTGAATTAGCATACGAATGAACAATAAGCAACACAGCCCATCCCAACAGCAAAATAAGTTAACCCAACCAACCATAAGACGCCTCAACCATGAAAGGAATAAAACAACACAGTTTAACCGTTTATACTCTAAGAACTAATGAAGATAGACTAGGCAAGTCTAAAAGAAAGTGTGTGTTCTTGCAGATTATGCTACTCCCGCTTCCCATGCATGCTGCACTCATTTGGTACCTAAAAAAACCAAATAAACACAAGAGTGAGTAATTATACTCAGCAAGTACAATTAGAACCGAAAAGAACATACATGAACCATGAACGAATGAATAACCATGAAAATAGTAGTTTCCGTCTGAAACGGACACAACCTGAAACATCCTTAGCATTTACCGGTAAAGCCGAGCAAGTGGGGCCAGCACTTACTCACATGAACATGAATAAAAGAACCAAGTTGCACATCCGGATCCACCGGAACATGAATGAAATTTAAAGGAATAGCTTGAAACTTGAATCATG
The DNA here is from genome assembly GCF_016808335.1 of Panicum virgatum. Classification (NCBI taxonomy): domain Eukaryota; kingdom Viridiplantae; phylum Streptophyta; class Magnoliopsida; order Poales; family Poaceae; genus Panicum; species Panicum virgatum. The sequence goes on along the minus strand of NC_053147.1, from coordinate 40,018,980 downwards.
AAACGTGAACAACTAATGGACTTGAGTATCATACACCCGGGATAAATCCATCAAATAGTATAAGAAAAGAGATGGCAAGCAACTTGGCAAGAAACAGTTCGTTATGCACTTGCCTTAACCTTGGCGAGAACCCTGTGCTATGCGCTCGCCACTAGAACTCTGCAAACCTGTGCATTAATCCACGTTTAGGAACTAGCACCAGATACACGACTATAAATTTTATTACAATAGCCGGGATTAATTTCCCCACCTAATCTAATTTAGGCTTATCCAGAAATTCGACTATAAGGTGCTGGCTCACTGATCTGACCGTAACCTTTGATTCTCTTAAGCAAACACAGAAAACAAATACATCTCGAACATCTACAGAAAATTTCCAACATCTTTTGTTAAAGGCGAAAGAGCTAATTGGACTCTAACTTGGTCGAAAAGAGATAAACAGATATCTGCGCAGATTTTAACCTAGTCGGGCAGCAGTACTAATTTGACTATTACTCCTAATTCGCTGAACGGAATTGAGTGAAACCAGCGCCATCGGAAAGATATCAACGAAACCTACAACTTTCGTATAACCCAAACATTGAAATTTTGGACGAATTAATGCCAGATTCGAAAAGGAAGCTGCTGTCCAAACTCAAAGTACCTACAGCAAACTTTGTCCATGAATCGAGTCATCCCAACCCACCAGTGAACACTTAGGACGAACTGAGGATTACCTTAGCAGCAAGGATCACAAATTTGTGATGGGATTTGGTGAATCATGCGAGGCCTTAATCACCTCCCTTCTTCTCTATTCTTCCCTGCCTTGGCTCTCTTTCCCTGATTCCCCCTTCTCCCTCACGCTGCCCTTGGTTTCTCCCTGATAGCAGTATTGCACCATGAGCAGCAGTCAAAACTAAAGCAATGCAGGAGAGATCAAACCAAGGACCAAGGGAAACAAGAGAGAGGACAGCACCACAGCTGCAGGTCACGCAGGGGAATTAAGACAAGAGGGAAAAAGATTGAGCAAAAAGAAAGAAAGGGCACCGCTAGTGGAAGGTCTCGGGCAGGATGTCCGCAGCACCCCTGGGGGAGACGATCTGCTGGACAGCGACGAAGGAGGGCAAGTCGACGATGGGAGAAGAAGGGGCGATCAGGAGGTGGCGGCGCTGGACGAGGAGTCCGTGAAAAAAAAAGAGAGGCTCGGTAGAAAGAGAAGTTGAAGAAAAACATAGTTCCTATCCGACGGTCTAGATTGATTTGCTTGCCATAAATTCATCCGAACTCCAAATGGGACATATGAGTAGTCAAACAGAATCAAATCGATGAGCTCTACGTAGCCACGGTGCCCGATCGACTATCCTAGTTGTTGTTCAAAAAGTCAACCTTTCACTCTTTCTAATTAGCTTGGTCAACCCACTATTTTTTTTATTTGGGATATTACACTCTCCCCCCGATTAGAAGAATTCGCCCTCGAATTCATTATTCGATTGTCCGGAATAAGGATTCAACATTGCATAGGAAAAAAACTAGGGTACTCACCAGTCGTGAACAGCTATGGATACTTCTCCCGCATTTGCGGCTCAAGCTCCCAAGTCGCTTCACGCTCGGTTTGTTTTGTCCAGAGAACCCTGACATACTTGAGTGTCCGACGCCTTAACACTCGCTCAGACTCCTCAAGAATCCTCACAGGACGGGCCTCAAGGGTTAAGTCTTGCTCAATGGTCACTGGCTCCAAAATCACATGGTGTTCTGGATCCCTCAAATACTTTCGCAACATGGAAACATGGAACACATTGTGCACGCTTTTCATCGAGTCTGGTAAGTCTAAACGATATGCCAACCTTCCAATTCGTGCCACTATAGGAAAAGAGCCAATATATCTCGGGCTAAGCTTTCCTTTAGTACCAAACTTAACAACACCCTTGGTGGGGGATACCTTGAGAAGTACCTGATCCCCAACATGAAACTCCAAGCCCCGCCTTCGAACATCAGCATAACTCTTCTGCCTGCTCTGAGCAGCTAGCATGTGTTGTCGAATCTCAGCCACCCAATCATTTGTTTGCTGGACCCAATCTGGTCCTAAAACTGCCTTCTCACCCACTGCATCCCAGCAAAGGGGTGATCTACACTTCCTTCCATAAAGTGCTTCAAATGGTGCGCACTGAATACTAGCATAATAACTATTATTATAGGCAAATTCAACTAGTTGCAAATGATCTTCCCAGCTGCCATTCCAAGATAGGACACATGTCCTCAGCATATCTTCCAAGGTCTGTATTGTACGCTCAGATTGACCATCCGTTTGAGGGTGAAAAGCAGTGCTAAGTATCACCTTCGTGCCTAAGGCACTCTGTAAGCTCTCCCAAAACTTGGAGAAAAACTTAGCATCTCTATCGGAAACAATGGTATGAGGTACTCCATGCAACCTCACAATTTCTTTCATGTAAATAGGAGACAAATCACTTGCTGAATTCGTGGAGCGAATAGGAATGAAATGTGCAACCTTACTCAGACGGTCTACGACAACCCAAATGGAGTCTTTCCCCTTCGGCGTATGTGGTAAACCAACCACAAAATCCATGGTAACATCATCCCATGGCCACAAGGGAACTTCCAGTGATTGCAATTTTCCAGCAGGACGCTTACGCTCAGCCTTAAGTCGTTGGCATACGCCACATGAAGCCACATATCTTGCTACATCAACTTTCATTCTCTTCCACCAATAACTCTTCTTTAGATTCTGATACATCTTGTTTTCACATGGATGTACCGTGTAAGGTGAGCGATGTGCTTCTCGTAGAATATCATCCTTCACCTTAGCCTTTTGTGGGACACAAATACGACCACGAAACCGAATAGCCCCAGAAGCATCTAAAGTGAAATCACCCACTCTACCTTCACTAATACGCTTCTTCACTTCTCGCAATAATCGATCATGCTATTGTGCTTCCAACAGCCGCTCGGGTATGGCAAACTCAAGGATAACATGTGTCTCTATTTCTGATACTCAAAACAATAAGAAATGTCCATCCGCTCAAACTCTGATATTAAACAATTCAATGTAGGGGATACTGACTTACGGCTCAAAGCATCAGCCACAACATTTGCTTTGCCTGGAGTATACTGGATATTGATATCGTAATCCTTGATCAACTCTAACCATCTCCGTTGTCTTAAATTCAAATCCTTCTGTGTGAAAATATACTTCAAACTCTTATGATCAGTGAAGATATCACAAGGTTCTCCGTACAGGTAATGTCTCCATATCTTCAATGCAAATACAACCGCAGCAAGTTCTAAGTCATGTGTGGGGTAATCCTCCTCATGCTTCCTTAACTGCCTCGACGCATAGGCAATTACCTTCCCTTCCTGCATAAGGACACACCCAAGTCCAATTCTGGAAGCATCATAATAAATTGTAAAATGCTTACCATGCTCAGGAAGGGTGAGAATAGGAGCAGTCACTAACTTCTCCTTCAATACTTTGAAACTACGCTCACACGCACTAGTCCACTCAAACTTCACATTCTTATGTGTGAGCATAGATAGTGGCTTAGCAATTGTAGAAAAATCCTTCACAAATCTCCGGTAATAACCTGCCATGCCCAGGAAACTCCTCACCTCCTTGACATTAGCCGGTCTTTCCCACTCCACAACTGTGGAAACTTTACTTGGATCAACAGAGATACCTTCCTGATTTATTGCATGCCCCAAGAAACTAACCTCTGGTAACCAGAACTCACACTTCTTCAACTTGGCATAAAACTTCTTATCCCTCAACGTCTGAAGTACTAGCCTCAAATGTTGTTCATGCTCTTCCTCAGTCTTGGAGAAAATTAGTATGTCATCAATGAATACCACAACAAAATCATCAAACTGATGCAGCATGTTGTTCATTGTCGCCATGAAGTAAGGAGGTGCATTTGTCAAGCCAAACGACATAACTCTAAACTCATAGTGCCCATACATGGTGGCAACACTGTTTTCTCGATGTCTTCTTCTCTAACAGGGATTTGATTATAACCAGACTGCAGATCAATCTTGGAAAACACCCTAGCACCACTCAGACGATCAAATAACACATCGATACGAGGTAAGGGATACTTATTCTTGATAGTAACAGCATTCAACCCACAATAATCCACGCACATGGGCCAACTCCCATCCTTCTTCTTAGTAAAGAGGACAGGAGCCCTCCAAGGAGACACACTACGTCGAATCAACTTCTTAGACAATAAGTCATCCAACTGGTTCTTCAACTCTTCTTGAAAAGGTCGAGACAAATGGTATGGTGCCAAGGAAACCGGTCGAGTACCAGGGATAAGATCAATACGGAATTCTACCTCACGCTTGGGAGGCATTCCGGGCAACTCCCCAGGAAATACATCAGGATAGTCCCAAACCACACGAATCTCCTCAATCAACAAGGACTTGGTTGGCTTCTCAGCTAGTGTCCAAAGAAATCCAGATTTCACAAAATGACGTGTAGAAAATAAAATCGCCATTACATTAAAAGAATAAGGAGGAGCACTTGCTTGAAAAGTTATAATTTGGCCAGAAGGTGCTTCTAAGGAAACAGTCTTCCAGAAACAAGATATTACTGCACGATAGCGATGCAACCAATCCATGCCAAGAATCACATCAAAGACTGGTAATGGAATCACCATTAGGTTTGCCACAAAATCATCCCCATCTATAGATATCATGCAACCCGGACACACCACTGAACTAGAAATCAAACCTCCAGGAGAGCCAACATGAACTGATTGGGAAATATTTTGACTATATAGACTAGCCCTCTTTGCAAAATCAAGCGAAACAAACGAGAAAGTAGCACCAGAATCAAATAATACTAGGGCATCATGTGAATCAACTGTGAGAATACCTGAGACTACATCTGGACGACCCAGGGAGGCAGAAGTAGGCATGGTGTAGACTATAGTGGTGTGTGAAGTAGTTGCCCCGATCTGATGAGGTGGTGGAACTGAGGATGGAGCAGACAACTGAGGTGGTGCAGGTGGCGCGGTCAACTGAAGAGGAATAGGGGGTGCAGGCAACTGGGATGGAGTCCAGTAGTAACCTGGCACATACTGCTGTGGGAACTGCTGATAGGGGGTTGGAGGAGCACTTGCCATCATATGAACTGCACCATGTGGAGCACCAACTGAAGGAGCTGAACCTCAAGAGCTAGCTGCAGATGATGCTGAATTAGACTTCTGCCACTTGATAATAGAATCTGGGTTCCTTTTGCAAACAACAGCCATGTGTCCCTCCTTGCCGCAGGTGCGACATGCTCCAGAGAAAGTACACTCTGAAGAATGCTGAGGCTTCCCACACTTGAAGCAAGTCAATCCTTGTCCTGGAACTGGGCGCAAGAACAGAGATCCCGCAGGACGTGATGATGAAGAGGACTGTCCCCCTGATTGTCGAGGCTTGAATGACTGAGATGGTGGGAGTTCTGGTTTGGCTTGAACTTCTTGAAAGGAGGTCGCTGAGAAGACTCTCTCTCCCCTTCCTCTTGAGGAGCCCTTTTCTTATGGCCGCCCGTGCTGCCAACATTCCCATAACGATTCTGCTGGATTGCAGTAAGCTGAATTTCTGACTCCATCCCTCGTGCTTCCTTTGCTGCAGCAAGATAAGTAGTCGGTGGGTTCCTACCCATCACTTCTCTATATCGAGCATTAAGTCTTCTAAAGAACTTCCTGGCCTTCTCTCGCTCATCTCTAGCAACACTGGGCACAAAGCGGACAATGTTAGTGAAGTCTCATACTCATCCACTGTCTTACTTCCCTGCTGGATATGATTCAAAGCATCACTCATCCTATCCCTGAAAGACTCGGGATAATACTTAGCTCTGAACTGCTCCAGAAAGACCTCCCAAGTGATAGCACCGCGGGCAGGAGGCCAAGCCTCTCGAACACCATCCCACCATAAATCAGCAAGGCCTGTCAGCTGGTGTGGCACAAAGAAAACCTTGTCATCTGGAGTCATCCTGCATCCATCCATGACTTTCTCCACCTTGCGTAGCCAGTCTGCAGCATCAGTAGGTGACCCAGATCCATCAAATTTCTCCACTTGCAGGGATGTCCATTTGGTGAAAGTCATCGCTGGAACAACAGGAGCAACATTGGCGGCGGCAACAACTCTAGCAGTCGATTGCTCTGCAACCTCTCCATCTACATTGTTTTCAGCACCAACATTTTGATTCACTTCTTCGTTGTTGCGGCCATGACCTCGACCACCTCCGCGGCCTCTACCATGACCACGAGCTACACGAGCACTCCTTCTCGGTGGCATAACAATAACCCAACAAACAAGAAAAAGGACATGATCAACAACATGTTATCATATCGAAAATAAATAAACAAAGGAATAAAAGACAAGAATGCAAATGCAATGCAATGCAACCCATGAACCCATCCTATTGTGCACAAGTGTGTCAATTTAAGTTACTTCAACCTATGTCAAGTTTTTGTTATTTAGCAACCAATAATCACATAAAAGGACTTTAACCTAGCTCTGATTACCAACTGTAACACCCCGGATGTTTCCACAACCCGGAGGCCACCAAAAACAAACTAAACACAAGTTTATACAAAATTTCGGCATAGTTTCCCCTGTAAATAGGACGTACTGGACAAATAATTTATATCACAAGATATTGAATTAGCATACGAATGAAGAATAAGCAACACAGCCCATCCCAACAGCAAAATAAGTTATCCCAACCAACCATAAGACGCCTCAACCATGAAATAAATAAAACAACCCAGTTTAACTGTTTATACTCTAAGAACTAATGAAGATAGACTAAGCAAGTCTAAAAGAAAGTGTGTGTTCTTGCAGATTATGCTACTCCCACTTCCCATGCATGCCGCACTCATTTGGTACCTAAAAAAACCAAATAAACACAAGAGTGAGTAATTATACTCAGCAAGTACAATTAGAACCGAAAAGAACATACATGAACCATGAACGAATGAATAACCATGAAACAGTAGTTTTCGTCTGAAACGGACACAACCTGAAACATCCTTAGTATTTACCGGTAAAGCCGAGCAAGTGGGGCCAGCACTTACTCACAAGAATATGAATAAAAGAACCAAGTTGCACATCCAGATCCACCGGAATATGAATGAAATTTAAAGGAATAGCTTGAAACTTGAATCATGAAATGTGAACACCTAATGGACTTGAGTATCATACACCCGGGATAAATCCATCAAATAGTAAAAGAGATGGCAAGCAACTTGCCAAGAAACAGTTCATTATGCACTTGCCTTAACCTTGGCGAGAACCCTGTGCTACGCGCTCGCCACTAGAACTCTGCAAACCTGCGCATTAATCCACGTTTAGGAATTAGCACCAGATACACGACTATAAATTTTATTACAATAGCCGGGAATAATTTCCCCACCTAATCTAATTTAGGCTTATCCAGAAATTCGACTATAAGGTGCTGGCTCACTGATCTGACCGTAACCTTTGATTCTCTTAAGCAAACGCAGCAAATAAATACATCTTCAACATCTACAGAAAATTTCCAACATCTTTTGTTAAAGGTGAAAGAGCTAATTTGGAATCTAACTTGGTCGAAAAGAGATAAACAGATATCTGCGCAGATTTTAACCTAGTCGGGCAGCAGTACTAATTTGATTATTACTCCTAATTCGCTGAACGGAATTGAGTGAAACCAGCGCCATCGGAAAGATATCAACGAAACCTACAACTTTCGTATAACCCAAACATTGAAATTTTGGACGAATTAATGCCAGATTCGAAAAGGAAGCTGCTGTCCAAACTCAAAGTGCCTACAGCAAACTTTATCCATGAATCGAGTCATCCCAACCCACCAGTGAACACTTAGGACGAACTGAGGATTACCTTAGCAGCAAGGATCACAAATTTGTGATGGGATTTGGTGAATCATGCGAGGCCTTAATCACCTCCCTTCTTCTCTATTCTTCCCTGCCTTGGCTCTCTTTCCCTGATTCCCCCTTCTCCCTCACGCTGCCCTTGGTTTCTCCCTGATAGCAGTATTGCACCATGAGCAGCAGTCAAAACTAAAGCAATGCAGGAGAGATCAAACCAAGGACCAAGGGAAACAAGAGAGAGGACAGCACCACAGCTGCAGGTCACGCAGGGGAATTAAGCCAAGAGGGAAAAAGATTGAGCAAAAAGAAAGATAGGGCACCGCTAGTGGAAGGTCTCGGGCAGGATGTCCGCAGCACCCCTGGGGGAGACGATCTGCTGGACAGCGGCGAAGGAGGGCAAGTCGACGATGGGAGAAGAAGGGGCGATCAGGAGGTGGCGGCGCTGGACTAGGAGTCCATGAAAAAAAAAGAGAGGCTCGGTAGAAAGAGAAGTTAGAAGAAAAACATCGTTCCTATCCGATGGTCTAGATTGATTTGCTTGCCATAAATTCATCCGAACTCCAAGGACATATGAGTAGTCAAACGGAATCAATTCGATGAGCTCTACGTAGCCACGGTGCCCGATCGACTATCCTAGTTGTTGTTCAAAAAGTCAACATTTCACTCTTTCTAATTAGTTTGGTCAACCCACTATTTTTTTTATTTGGGATATTACAATAGAACACTGTGATGGCTTGGCAGTTGTTGACGCGAAACGATCACACACCAAGCCCTAGAGCACCGTACGCCAAGATCGGACTACACTTGATTCAAACCAAGGTGTGCTAGTCAATTTGACATATAAACTGATAAAGAATCAGCAAACCGTCAAATTCGAGAGCATATCGGCTGGATTTCCGAATAACTCTCACGCAGTGTATCGACAAGGCTCCGCCGATATGGAAAATGACAACAGATCGAATAGGATAAACATGTATTAAAAGCGATCTAAAAGAAAGCGGCAAGAAGCTGCCGATATTGGTATGCAACTGATGGCTAGATCTAAAATCGACACGTGCCAAGAGACAATGCACAGACCCACGAATATATGGATCTAAGCAAAGCTAAGCTTACAACAGATCTAATCGGCTTTGTAAGATTCAACACGACAGCAAGAGAACTAATAGCCGATTAAATAGATTGTGAGCTGAATAAATTGTGAATAGATCTAAACGAGAAGCTTAGATAAATTCGATAATTTTGAATAGATCTGAATGAAGCAACAGCGATATGCTCAAAAGCTAAGGCTCAGATTTACTCGGTAAATGAACACTTACCAGCAAATCAAGTCGCTCGAATGTGAGGCGTCCTTGATTTGCTTGAAAGAACTCGCGAAAAAGAAAATAGCAAAGCTGACGATGAAAAAGTAAATTGTAGGAAAGAGTAAAGTTTTGTTGGTTGGATGTGTATCAATCTTCTACAGTGACCTGGGGTACATATTTATACCCTACACTAACTGAGTCCTAACCGATTACCGCCTTTCAAACTGAGGCCCTACCAAGACAAGATCGATTATATCTTCTCGTTGACCATCGGAACTCCTAATCGGCAACGAATCACAGCCGATCCTTCTTGCCACACCTGCCGCCTTTTCTTAAACTAGCATCCCCTTTTCTTTTAATATTCTTTTTGATGCATGTCAAAAAACGGCGTCGACACATGCCCCCCCCCGTTTCGGAGTGAAATATCCTATTTACTCCGAAATTTTCTCCAACTACGATCGCTTTCTTTGAAAGGTCACCTCAAAAAGCGCTTCAGGCCCTTCCTCGTTTCCAGCGCAGATGGCACATTAACTCAAAACCCCTCCTTCCAGGGGGGCACTCTATAAATACAGCAGCGTGCTCCTCCCTCTTCTCTTTCACCAGCCCCCATTTTGCAATCCAGCTCTTTCTCTCCTTAAGAACTCGCCGCTCTCCAGATTTCGAGCGAATCTCCCCGAAGCGCCAGGTCCTCCTCAAGATTTGACCGATGGCCTCCATCTCCGAGATCCCCCAGGTAAGTAATCCTTCATCCTTTTCCTTTTTGCGTTGTCACTTTGATCTACAGCTTACTACCTTTCCGCATTTTTCCTCTTTTCTGTTTGCTCATAGGCCCTCAGGAATGCAATCACCATCCCCCTTTCCGAACAACCCAGTATGATCTGCTTAGGCCCTATGGCAATCCTGACCCAACTAATCTGATCAATCTGGAAACTAGTAGAATCCCCCTCAAAGCCTCAAACATGAACTCAGACTGGTATCAGGCCTTCAGATCTTGGCCAAATGTCAGCCCTGGGTGGAGAAATTGGTTCCGCAGAGTAGTAGGTACTTACCGGGCCAATTGGGAATTGTACGATATCAGCCAATGCCTGAACCTATCCTTATCTGAAATGATTAGGAATGAGCCGATGCTCATATCGGCTTCCTTCTTCTGGTCTGACGCCATCAATGCCTTTTTGTTCGGCCATGGTCTAATGACCCCAACTCTACTAGATGTTTTGATGCTAACTGGCCTGAACATCTCCGCCCCTGACCGATCCTTTAGCTTCCTGGATAAGGCTTCTTTCAAAATAGAAACCAGGAGCATCGGCGGGTGGAAAGGATACATTACCAAGAACATAAAAACCGGTTTTGTATCAGTTAGAGAGCATACGGCCTTCCTCAACACGTGGCTCGAGAGATTTATCTTCTGCGGCAAAATGGTCAGCCCAACAAACAATACCCTTAAGATGGCCGAAACCTTAGCTGGTGGAAATCCAGTTCGTCTCAGCAAACATCTTCTTGGATCGGTCTATCATTTGCTTCAACAAGTATTGGCCAGACTCAGGGCCGACCAGCCGATTACTAACCTCGGGGGTCCCTGGTGGTTTATTTAACTGTGGCTGAATACGTACATGCATAAAACCATGGGAATCAACCTAAAGGAAATATCTTTTCCATCGGAAGAATTCGCCAAGGGAGAAGAGATGGTTACTCGCCGATGCACCTCATTCGGCGAAGCATCCATAATGATTGCCGATGACCCTGATGTCTTTGGCAAAAATGATTTTTTCAAGTGCTTCTACAATGGATTCACTAAGGATTCCACCATCTAGTTTGCATATCATGATGATGACAAGGATTATGAGAATCCATTCAAGTTTCACCTTGACTCTGTAGAGATGATGAATATGGCACCAATAGCATGAATGAAATCATCGCCCCAAGAATTCTGCTTGCCAACTTCACATCTGGAAAAAGTGCAATCTGCTATGAGTTCTACTACCCATCAGTAGTAGCTAGACAGTTGGGGTTCGTTCAAGTACCAACCCTCCCCTACTTCGTAGATAAAGTCCAAGCCAGAGACACTATCAATGATACCCTCTCTTACAATCGGCTGAAAGGCTTGGAATGCAACACCGATTTGGTACAGCTAGCCAATTGGCATATCGCATCCTTCACCACCATTCCATTTGTACGATGGTGGTCTGAATGGCAGGAGCACCTCTTCTGCGAGTTAGTAAGGATTTACTACATTGCCTTGGACGAGGGTTACCAAGGAACCGATGATGAGGTATGCATAGAAAACCTTTCTCTTGCAAATTCATGTCATCTCTCCTTATGCCTTAACAATTACATCGACAGGCTGAAAGCAGCACTCCCCCAACGATCAGCAAAAGCGGCCAGCCGATTAACTATGCTCCACCAACCAACCAAACCCATATCGGCCATGATGCGCCATCTCTTGCTAATGTTGCTGCGGGGAAACATGCAAGATCACCAGCACCAAGAAACTGGCTCGTAAGACTCAAGGCTCTACTAGCCAAGCCTTGACCATCGCATCGGTACCACATGCCGATGCACCAATGAATGCCCCTTCCTCTTCATCAGAAGGTAATTTTTATTTAACCATCTTCCATCCTTCTTCTCAATTATTATTCCTGTTTTGCTAATCATATCATCAATCTGCATCCCCAACACACAGCTGCCGATCAACTTATCGGGGTAGATGAAGAGGACACCCTAGAAACCACCTCTCATACATCTCCAACAGTTCAGGTAACCCATTTAATTACTCGCTTATACTTATTCAGAACTTCTTCTGACATTACCTAACACGTGTGCCCTTTCAATCAGATACAGCGCCTACCTTCTAAGAAGCCCAGAACAACTCATCATCAGCTTAGGTAACATCCTTATTTTCTTTCTGATGTCAGCTATCATTCTTCTTAACCTGATCTTTTATAATTCAGCAAACATCAATTGGCATGCAAGATCCGCCGATTGCATCCCAAGATGTTCCTATTGATTCTGGCGTCCCAGCACTGCTAACCATGCTTTCCTCTGCACAGAATGCTGACGAAATCCGTCTGAAGCAGGTAAAACTCATTTCCAACCAATTGACAGATCAAAGAACCACAATTGGCTAATCCTTTTCTTTTTATTTTGCCAGGCACAAGATAGCCCAGATAACAATCTATTCTCCTTCCAACTCGGGGTGACTGCTGCAGAAGACGAAATGGCGTCATCGGCAGAATCAGTAACACTGTCGTAGGATGTCAAGACCAAGCTTCAAGAAATTCTGCAAATACTGAACCAGGACATTGGCCAGTTCATTCAAGATGCCGGGCCGATTTGTGTTATCCCGAAGTCTCTGGAGGGTATCCCCCAGAATCACTCAATGAGACGCTAAATCACACCGCATATATCGAGAGTCGTCAGATACCAGTCCTCAGAGCTCAGAAATGGCTCAATGATAGGCTCCAGCAAGAGTAAACGATCAAACAGAGAGACGACTGGAAAAATCTCGTAGAAGTGACTCACGGCAAAATAGACTATCTGACTCAATCAAAGGCAGAAATGGAGAGATCTAAGAGGGACCTGGAGACCAAGCGTGAGCTCCTCGCCAAAGAATTGGAGCCAGTAGATCGAGAAACTGCCGATATGAACAATAGACTATCACAACTTCCATCAGCATTCTAGCAACTTGAAGTAGAAAAAACAAGAGCAGGCACGCCAAGCTTATCAGGTCCACAAAAGTTTCCAACCAATCGCCGGCACAGTCGATGGAGACAACAAGGAGATTCAGGAGGCTGACGATATCCGCCTGCGTGCGATGATGGCAATCCAAAATGCTCTTGGATCGTAATGAACTTGACATTTTCTCTGCAATAATACCGGATTTCATCTATTGTGATGTAAACAATGTTAACTATTGGCCCCACAACATTTGTCTTGTTACATTCACTCCCAACTTCTTTTGTATGTCTGGATTTTATCACACTAAGGTCGATACACATCATATCGGCCATTTAGTAACCGATGTCATCAAAGCACCATCAGTTTTCCTTTACATATTTTTTATTTTTTTGCTCTAAAGGCGACACCTACCGTGTCGGCTATATTTTAAAAACCAGCCGATGGCTACATCATCGGCCTTGCGTGAAGATGCTTCAGGATTCATCCGAAGGTATGTTCGTCTGGCTTGATGGCAACTCATAATCAGCAATTTTAAAGAACTCCGTCTCCCATGCTTGACCAGAGAAACAACTCACTTTCTCATAGCTCCATTCACAGGCTTCCACTGAGGCAATATTGAATGATGAATCGGTGGAAAATGACTTCACAACAACGTCGTTGATCCATTGTATAAGACACTGATGCATATTGGACGCAATGCAACAGTTGGCATGAATCCAATCCCTCCCCAGCAGCAAACTATACGACCCTTTACCATTAATAACAAAGAAATTAGTACAAAGAGTCTTACTGCCAATCGTCAGGTCAACGCAGGGTGCTCCAATAGCCGGAGACACAACCCCCCGAAGTCCTTGAGCATCATGTCCGTCTTAGTCAAATCCTCATTACTGTTTCCAAGTTTGCGCAACATGGCATACGACATTATGTTTATTGCTGCACCTCCATCAACTAACATGTTTGTAATAGGCTTGCCATCAACAAACCCTTTCAAGAACAGAGCCTTGAGATGCGACCATTGATTATAAGGTGAGCTCGTTCCAAATAAATTTGTCATGTGGATTGGAGAATAAATTACTACCTAATGATTTAATTATTATTAGAAACCATGGAGATGATGAGGAGGACATTTGAGAGGAGTTTGGAGGCGTGGTGGGCCAGCAATGGCAGCCAAGCGGAGTTGGAGGCCCAATCCAAGTCGAGTTCGAGTCTGCTTCGGAGTCCAGGAGCAACCCGCACCAAAATCAACGCCCAGGCTGCATACGAAGTCCGTTTTGGATGCTCTTTATATGGATGCAAAGATAATTTCAAGGAGCTTCTAATGGCATTGGTTTAAGGCCCAAATTTGTTCGGAGTCGACGGGAATCATCATAACAAATGAGCGTCCAGAATCTGTCAGGTTGCCACGACACAATCTTTTGGGCCGTTCGCCCGTGTAACATCTTGGAGCCCATAGGGGTGTTTTCAAAGGGGTCATCCACGACCTAATCCTCATATATTCAGTAGCCGCTGCCACATTAGGGTCAGGGTTTTGTTTAGATCAGATTTTCCATCGAGAAACTGTCTTCTTCATTATAACTGTGACGACAAGTCCTTTTGCTGTGAATCAGGGCCCCCGTTCTTGATCTCCTCCACTGTGTTGATTAGTCCTTTGGAATCAAGTTCTTGAACCCCTACTTTACCTTCGCTTCATTCATATTTGCAATTTTAGATTGCGCATTTACACTTTCTTGCTTGTGTTCTTCGATTCGCTCGCAGGAAAAGCCTTCTCGGCGAGGTCAATCAAGTTGTTCTTGGTTGATAACCAATGAAGCAGCGGTGTAACGGTTGCGGAACTTCGAATCGTGTCTGATTAGAAGCCGGATCGCCAACGTCACATACTCCACCAATAGAATTTACCCCTACCTCTCGGAAGATCGGGCCTAGTCTTCATCAAGTGGTATCAAGATTCCAGGTTGCCCGTGAGGTATTATCGTGTTTTTCTCCTTTAGATTCATCTTGTTCATTTCCCATAGTCCACAAAAAGCCCTAAAAAATTTGTTTCCATTGTCCTATAACCCTTTTGTGCCCCACAATTTTTTAGTTCAGTTTGCTTTGCTGAATTTTAGTCCCTTGTGTCATTGTGTTCGTCGTGTCTAGATCTTGTTCATGGTCTTTAGTGTCAACTCTGGTTTTTAGTTCGCTCGTGCATGTGATTGTTGCACACCATATTTGATTGCTTCAGTTCTGAAAAAAAAAGAAAAAGGCAAAGAGGTGCTAAAAAAAATAAAAGAAAAAGCCGCACCAACAAGAAAAAAAACAAAGAAAGAAAAGGCAGCAAAGAATTTTTTTTTTCAGAAGTGCTTGCATCCTTTTGTGGTCTTGTGGTGAGTTGTATTGTTGTTTGCTTGAACTAGGTCCAGGACGGGTTTAGGCTAGCGACATAGACAATCTTGGGACTACTTTTCAGTCTTGCAATTCTGAGTTGAGTAATTGCTATTCCTTGCTACTATATTGTGCCTATCCAAAACTACACATATACTTCTATCAGCACAGGTTCATCTTGCAACTGTTACACCCAAGCTTGACAACTGATTGTGCCGCCTGTTGGCTTTGGTAAGAACACTTGCAAGACGGTGGTAAGCCGCTTGAGATATTGCTTTCCACTTTCACCACTACCTAGTAGTTGCTAGTTGATAGGGATAATAATTTTGTGTTGTCTTTTGCTATCTTCTAAC
This sequence comes from Panicum virgatum, assembly GCF_016808335.1. Taxonomy (NCBI): domain Eukaryota; kingdom Viridiplantae; phylum Streptophyta; class Magnoliopsida; order Poales; family Poaceae; genus Panicum; species Panicum virgatum. The sequence continues at coordinate 40,003,434 of NC_053147.1, read as the reverse complement.
AATGACAGCTTCTTCATATCCACCAACTTATGATGGCATTGGTGCTGATGAGTACATGGAGTGGGAAATTGCTATAGATAATATATTTGCTATTCGCTTTATGTGTCCAAGGAGAAAGGTAAAAAATGCATCCAGTGTTTTACGACACTCAGCTTTAGTTTGGTGGGATTCTTTAGATTCTTCAGATAAACCTCAAACTTGGAATGATATGAAACTTCTTATGCGAGAAACCTTTGTTAATGCAACCCCTGCTTTAAATTCATATGACGAGGTGCATAACTTAGAGGATCAGTCCATTGTTATATCTCTTGCACCACCTAACCTTTTGCAGGATTCTGAACAAAAGCAAGAGGACAAGGATGACATGGACAAAAATGAGGAGCTCACATCCTCATGTGAAAATTCAGAGCCATCACTTCACAATGCACCTATTACTCCCGCTGAAATTGAGAGCAAAGGTAATGCCCATGGTGCTACACTTATGGATGGTGAGGCTTCTTTTGATGTGCTGAATTCTTGCACCAATCATGCTATGACAGAGCAATTATTAGTGGGACCAACTCTTGATTTACCTTTGTCACAAGATGATTTGCTTCATATTCCCTGTGATAAAGATGACTTACCTAATCATGAACATGAGAGCACTGAACCACACGCTTTTGCTGCATTTACAAATGTGATTCATGTTGCTAGTGATACAGATGAGATGAAAATTGTTGACTTCTTTACATACATTGGGTTACATTGAATTTGATGTTTTGAGTAATCTAAGTAATTTAAAGGAGAAACTTTTTATGTGTGCTGATTTGCCATGGTTGTCTAGACATACATATCATGTTATTGGCAAATATAACAATAAAGGATAATATTTGATACATCGGGTTTACATTTGTGCAAATCTGAATTCTCCTTTTGTTGTTCAAGATTGTAACCAACTAAGTGGATCCGATACTATTGATATTCATATGCAATCTATTTCTATGCTGCCTTTTGTTAGTACTAATCTTTTGCAGGATAGTATTGACAAAGCTCATGTGGATTCGGATCCAAGAGCCTACAGGATCAGTTTCGAGTACAATCGGCACCGAGGACAACTTTTGTTTCAAGAAGGAGAGGATGATGAGGGCATGACACCTTCGGATATGACCATTGATTATAAGGTGAGCTCGTTCCAAATAAATTTGTCATGTGGATTTGAGAATAAATTACTACCTAATGATTTAATTATTATTAGAAACCATGGAGACGATGAGGAGGACGTTTGGGAGGAGTTTGGAGGCGTGGTAGACCAGCAATGGTAGCCAAGCGGAGTTGGAGGCCCAATCCAAGTCGAGTTCGAGTCTGCTTTGGAGTCCAGGAGCAGCCCGCACCAAAATCAACGCCCAGGCTGCATACGAAGTCTGTTTTGGATGTTCTTTATATGGATGGAAAGATAATTTCAAGGAGCTTCCAACGGAACTAGTTTGAGGCCCAAATTCATTTGGAGTCGACGGGAATCGTCAAAACAATTGAGCATCCAGAATCTGTCAGGCTGCCACGACACAATCTTTTGGGCCGTTCGCCCATGTATCGTCTTGGAGCCCATAGGGGCGTTTTCAGAGGGGTCATCCATGACCTAATCCTCATATATTCAGTAGTCGCTGCCACATTAGGGTTAGGGTTTTGTTTAGATCAGATTTTCCATCGAGAAACTGTCTTCTTCATTGTAACTGTGACAACAAGTCCTTTTGCTGTGAATCAGGGCCCCCGTTCTTGATCTCCTCCATTGTGTCAATTAGTCCTTTGGAATCGAGTTCTTGAACCCCTACTTTACCTTTGCTTCATTCATATTTGCAATTTCAGATTGCACATTTACACTTTCTTGCTTGTGTTCTTCGATTCGCTTGCAGGAAAAGCCTTCTTAGCGAGGTCAATGAAGTTGTTCTTGGTTGATAACTAACAGAGCAGTGGTGTAATGGTTGTGGGACTTTGAATCATGTCTGATTAGAAGCCGGATTGCCAACATCACATACTCCACCAATCGAATTTACACCTACCTCTCGGAAGATCGGGCCTAGTCTTCATCATATGCTTTTCATCCTCCGGCTTTTCGAAAGTATCCATTATAGGTTCCAAATTCAATTGAGCCACAGCTTCCTCCAAACTTTGCCTTTCATCATCACTACCTGGTGCCATGAACTCACTAGGTAACATGTAAACCATATTAACAGGTGCGGCCGATGACCCAGGAACTTGCCGATCATCGGCTCTTGGCTTGACATGCCAAACTTCTGACTTGACTCCCTTTTTCTTAATAGCTTCCTTTTTTCTTCCTCTAGCAACTCTATCTGACGAAGCCTCTGAACTCGCCTCTTCTGCGATCTGGTCAGACCTGCCAGACACCACTGAGGCCGATCAATGTTATCATGAACTGGCTCTCTTTCCGGATCCCTGCACACTGGCTAAACATCTGGAACTCTATCATTGGGCATCTGCTCCAACCACTCATTTGTAGGAATCCTTCCTCCCGTAGGATCACATAGCATGGTCCTGCCCCCCAGCCGATCATGCACTGAAACCCTGCGCCCTAGCCGATCATGTACAGGAGTGTGTCTTTCATTATTCCTCTCTCTGATGATCGGCCCTCGAGGCCTCTGGTCAACACGTGGTTTTTTGTATGATTGGTCATCACGGTAGAAACCGTTGCACTCTGGACATTTATCTACTGTCAGTAGAGTCAACCTCTCCTTCTAATAGTACACAAAGAAAGGACATCTCCAATGCCCCTCATTGTGTCGCGCAGCTTCTTCTCTGTATTGTCGTCTTTTTTTGTCACGCTGGAACCTGTTTAGCAGCATCTGAGATGTCACTTTCTTCTTTGGTGCCGCAGAAGCCTCAGCTTCTTCCTGCGGCTTCTTGCCTTTGACTTCATCGGCCGATACATGAGCCTTAGGATCAATAGCTCCAGATTCTTTGGTCGATTTCGATGCAAGCACCTTTGTTTGCAAGGCATTCTTCTTTCCCCCAACATCCATCTATCTTCATCGGTTTCTTGGGTGCCTCAAATTTGAGCCTACCCTGCTTGATAGCCAATTGTATCTACTGACAGAACACTTTGCACTCATTTGTGTCATGAGACATTGCATTATGCCACATGCAGTACTTCATGTTCTTCAACTCTTGATCTGTAGGGATCTTGTGATATGGCTTCAACTTGATTTTCCCCTCTAACAGCAACAGATCAAGGATCTTGTCAGCCTCAGTGATGTTGAACCCAAACTTCTCGGGTTCTTTGTTGCGAAACGGGCATGAGATCGGCTTTTTGTTGTTCTGAACCCGCTCAGCCGATCCCACCATCTAGTCATCATCAGAATCAGAGGAATATGAGCAATCGGCAAAGTTAACTTTCTTCTGAAAGCTACTCCTCTTTTGCTCATAGGATTTGATCTCCCCTATCACCCGGTGAGCCATCTGACTGATGCTATCGAACTCTTAAGAAGCATACTTCTCCTTGATGTGTTGCAAGAGCCCTTGGAAAGCAACTTCTGCTAGCTGTTGATCAGACAAAACCAAACTGTTGCACCGATTCTTAACATCTCTGAACCTCTGGATGAAGGCAACAACTGATTCATCGTTCCTCTGCCTTAGGCTGGTCAAATCTGTCAGCTTCATCTCGCATACGCCAGAGTAGAAGAACTGATGAAACTGTTTCTCCAGATCGGCCCAATACAATATAGAATTGGCTGGTAGTGTGGCAAACCATGTGAAGGCCGATCCTGACAGAGACAAAAAAACCACACCTTCAGCGCGTCATTATGTGCTACTTCTCCGTATTGCATGATGATCTATTGACGTGCTCGACTGTGGAGACTTTTCCTTGTCCAGAAAACTTGGTGAAATCTGACAGCTTATACTTATGGGGCAGTGGGATCTGATCATATTTAGATGGATAAGGCGTCTTGTACATGAGCGTTTGTTGCTTTGGCCTTAATCCAAACTGGTCTCTGATCACTTCAGCAATCTTGGATGTCTAGTCAACTTGTTGACCAGCTACTGGTGCTGGCTGTGACTGTAACACCCTAATTTAAATTTCAGCATTTAATAATAAATTTAATTGGCTTTATTTAATTTTCTAAGGTTTATTGAGTTAGACTTGCATTTAATCTAAAATTTTGTTCCTTAAGGTAATTAAAATTTATTTTAGGTTCAACGTGCTTGTGCATTCATGCTGGTGCATATGTTGTTTATTTTGGTTGAGTGCTAGGGAGTTTAAATTCAAGTTTGTTTGAATTCAAACTAGTTTGTGTGAGTTTGCAAAAGAAAAGAAAACCCAAAACCCAAAACCCAAACTCAAACCCAACCAGGCCCAAAACCCAACCCTCAGCCCAGCTGGCCCAACCCACTTCCCCACCCTGCTTTGGCCCAGCCCGCTCCGTTTCTTTCTCTTACCCGGCCTGCCCCGGCCCCGCGCCACGCCTCCGGCCCGTTTTCCCTCCCCGCGCGGCCTGCCCCGCACGGCCCACCGCCGCAGCCCAGCCTCGCGCGCTCAGCGCCGCGAGCGCTCGCCCCGTCTCACTGCGCCCCGACTGACACGGCGGGCCCACGCGTCACCCGTTCTCCCCCGTGAACCGCTCCCTCTGCCACTGACGGCCAGGACCCACCAGTCAGGCCCGTCTTCTCCGCCGCGACGCCCGCGCTGAACGGCTCCGCCGTGATCTTCGCGGCTCGATCCGCCTGGCACGCCCACCCAAGTTGACCGCAGCCGCCCTATAATTACCGCCGTGGCTCCCCTGAACCCTAAGCCGCCGCGCTACACCCCCTCAAACCCTCGCGCCGCCTCCACGAATTGCTCCGCCCGGAGCAGAGCCCGCGCCGCCGCGGCCACGCCACACCGCCACGCCGGAGCCCTGGACGAGCAGCGCGTCCGCTCCGCCTCGATGCCCAGATCTTCCCTGAGCCGCTGCCCTTTTGCTCCGACCCCTGCAGCACCCGTTCCCGCGCTCCGACGCGCACGCCGCCGCCCTGCATCAACGCCGGCGCCCGGCACGCCATCTCCGGCCCGATTCGAGTCCTGGGTAAGCACCCCAAGTCCCCCTTGACCCCGTGCGCTAGATCTCATAGACCCTGGCGCGCTCTAGGCGCCCAGGCATCGCTCTCCGGCGAGCTCTGTCGCCGCCGAGCCGCCTCGCCGCCGAGAAACCCTCTCCGATGTCCGCACCGCCTGTCTAGACCCACCTGTGCATTACCCGCGTCACGCTCGAGCTCTAGGACCCAGATCCGAGTCGAATTAGGCCCCGGAACACCGTTATCGGCATTCTCCGGTGAAGCGCCGCCGCAGAGCTGGTCGCCGTCGAGCAGCGCCGCCACCCCGCGCGCCCAAACTCCCCTAACCGCCCGATCCCGGATGGACGCCCTAGATTAGATCGGCGTACCCCTTCGTTCTGGATCGCCAGATCCGATCTAACGGCCCTAAACTGAAGATACCGGTTCGGCCTGGCATTTTGCTAAAGAGCCCCTCGGTTTTCCTAAATTCAACCCGCAGTCCACCTCTAGTTAAAAGTATTTGCAGATTAGTCCAGGAATTAGCGCCCAGCCCCCTGAACTCTTTAAATTTTGAACCCGCGGTCCAGCCCTGGCATTTTTGTGAGTTAGACCCCAGAACTAAGGTTTAATTACGTTTAGGCCCCCAGTTTTTGCAGAAAACCCCCTGGAACCTTAGTTTTCTTGCAGTTTAGTCCCTGAACCTTGTTTTTAGCCTAGAAAATGCGTTTTAGCTCCGTTTTAGGCGTTCTTTTTGTCCACGCGATCGTTGTAACGCGTAGAACAGTATTAGAGTAGTTTAGTGCGCTGTTTTTATGTATTGATGTACTGTTTCTTAGTTTTTGTTAGTGTTTGCTTGTATGCTTATTATTGTGCATTGTTTTGGGCCATGTGTTCGTGAGTAGACGTTGATCCACCTGAGGAGCCCCAGTACCCGTACCCGGAGCAGCCGTCTTCCGAGCACTTTGAGCAGCAGCCAGAGCAGTATGAGGAAGGCAAGTGTAACATGAACAACCCATCACTTTTAAATACATTTTCATACTGCATTTTAATACTGTATGCCTATAAGGACTGTCCTAGCCACTTTATATCCTTTATATATACCTTTGGGTTGCATTTTGGTTAGTTGTGCTAGGTTGCTGCGCTATAACACACTCTGGTCCTTTTTAATTAATTTGATTAATGGTTTACTTGAACTTAATTCTGAGAGTGGCACTCTGTGTGGCTTGAGTGGCTCACTTCTCGTTAAAAGATGTTTTTTTTAGAAACATGGTTTAGGGGGCCAGCACGGTGCTTACTGCCTGGTTGGCCACTCTCCATAAGGACCGGTTCATAGAGCGACAACCTGGGACAACAGCGCTACCACAAGGCTAGAATGGGATAGACTTGGCGTAATAATTAGATCTTTTTGGTTTGGAGTAACTTACCTGCGGGGCAAGAGTAGTAAGCTTCAATGGTCCCTGCTCCTCCGGCTTGGTCTGTGCTTGGATTGCGCTCCTGTGCTTGTACCCCCGGAGGTGGGCCCCATCGTCGCCGACCTAACTCTCGCGGTTACGCCTTACCAACGAGATTCTTTTTAAAGGCCTCGTAGTGAGTCGCTGGCCATCTCACCTAAGGAAGTGTGATGAACAACTGGCGTAGCTCACGACTTGTGGGTAAAGATGTGCAACCTCTGCAGAGTGTAAAACTGGTATACTAGCCGTGCTCACGGTTATGAGCGGCCCAGATCCTCCTTTTGATTAGTGAAGTTATCTCCTTCCGACGAGGGAGGTGCTTCTCGGGGTTACCTTGGTGGCTTGGTTTTGGTATGGTTCTCAGTAGTAGTATAATTAAATCTGATTAATTACTATGTAACTGGGTTAATGGTAATTCATCAACTCATAGTAAATAGCTGTAATAAAATTTTGCCAACACTTAAAAGCTAATGCAGTTGAGTCAGCCAGCCTAGAGCCTCATAGTTTGTGTTATACTTGTTGAGTACAAGTTGTGTACTCACTCTTGCCTCTTCTCTACTTTTTCCTCTTGGTTACGCTACTGCTGCTCAGTTCCTGCCGACACGAGGGAGTTCGTCCAGCGCTACCAGGACTACGAGGACTTCTAGGTGCTTCGTCTCCCAGTCGACGTCCCTGTGGCACCCTGCTTCAGCTTCGGAGAGCTTTATCGTATTTTGTACTTCGCTTCCGCTGTATCAGACATTTATGTCATTATTGTAATAAATAACATTCGTATTCGCTTTATTATGTCTTTTTACGTGATATGTGCTATGATATACTGTTCATTCTGTTGTATATACGTGTGACTTGATCCTGGCACGTATATGATTGCTCGGTTTATGTTTTTTTTATAAACCGGGTGTTACAGAGTGGTATCAGAGCCATATCGACTGTAGGACGAAGCCTAGATAGAACTGGTCGAGTTTTAGGACTTCTTCTCACCAATCCTTGTCTGCTGAAACTATTTTACTATTATACCCCTTGACTTCTTTGACTTTTTACCCTTCTTGCCTTGATTTCTCTCTCTGAAGAATAGTTTCGTAGATTTTGGCCTGAATCAGTCATCTAACCACCATGAGCATAGCTAGGTGACCTTTTTATAATAATACGATAGCACGTTCCGCGACGCGTTGTGTTAGTCGAGTCTATTGCTCAAACTCGGCTAAGTCGTGAAAATTGTCTGCCTGTTATTATGCTACATGTTTGATTTGGATTTTTGACTGATTGCATAGTTTAGTAGTAAAAAATTTGTTTAAAGAAAATCACTTTTATGTTAAAGTTAACTAATTAATAAAATGAGTTAGATCGTTGGGGGTAAAACCATCCACTCTATCCTCTCTACCTTATCCTGCCTTGGGTTTCTTCTGTCTTACTTGTTGAGAAGAAGGATAGTGCGAAGAGGATGTGATATCCAGGGATCACCGACAAGGACGTCACCGACGAGGACGTCGGTTTCTGTAAGGGGGTAGGGATGTGACACCCCGGCCTACAACTAGTACAAGAGAAGTTGAGAATCTCTCAGACGAAACCGAAGAGTTATGCTCTAGTTCCTAGTTCCCGGATTTATGTGACATTTATCTGGAGTTATCAGCAGTAATGCCTGAGCAGTGTTATCTAAATAGGATAAAACCTTAAATAATGGAGTTTTTCTCTCTTCCATGACCTTACCCATCTGTGTTTCCTTTTGCCCCAGCTCAGATGTCGGCAGAACAAAAAGACCTTGGAGATAGTGCAATGGGTGATGGTGAGAAGACTTGCCAGTGTTGCCAATTCTACGGCGTCCCTTGTCGTCAAGTTCGTGCAACTAAAGATGAAGCCACAACTAGGAGGAACCAGAGGTTGTTCTCCGGTACAAAGAGAAAGAGGTCTCATCAAGAGCAGCTGGTAGAGAATTCCCTTTTCCTCGATAATCCATCGGTCGATGAGCTACAGACCATCCAGAAGAGAAAGGATCATGAATGCTCTAGAGATACACAGGTCAGGAACCAAGCACTCTATGATTATGTTGATGGGTTGACTATCACTATGAATGTGATCCAGCCACGCGGTCGCAAGGAGTCCAAAGAGCAAGCAGCAGAAATAATGCAAGATGTGAAGATAAGTTCACAGGGAGGTCAACCAAGTAGCGCCATTCACCGCCACTGCATGTGCTACAAATGCGGGCAAAAAGGTCATTATGCTAAAAGTTGTCCAGCACCTCAGGCCCCACAGCAGGCAGGACAGCAGGGGCGCCCAGCCCAACCCAGGGTGCCACGACAGGGAAAGGTGAACCACGTGACGGCCGAGTCAGCGGCCGAGGCCCCTAACGTGGTTATTGGTACGTTCATGGTCAACTCCTATCCAGCTACGGTGCTTTTCGATAACGGTGCTACTCATTCTTTCATTTCCAAGTCATTTGCCGAGCAGCATCGTATACCAGTTTCGTGTCTGAGGACAGCTATGGTAGTTACCTCACCTGGGGGCCAGATACACACATGCTCTATATGCTCCAGAGTTAGTATTGTCATAAGGGGGGCAGAATTCCGCACTGGTTTGGTTGTCATCGATTCCTCGGGGATAGATGTGATTTTGAGCATGGAGACCCTTACCAGATGGGGAGTCCGTATTGATTATGCTCAGCGGACAGTTCACTTGTCAGCATCTAATGACCAAGAGGTGACAGTCAGTGCTACGGAGTCTTCTAGTTTTCTTCATCAGATGGAGGCTAGACCCACGGATGGTATTCGCGTGGTATCTGAATGCCTGGGTGTCTTTCCGGAGGACTTGCCAGAAGGAAGAAGAAGAGTTGATGGAGACATACCCGGATCTCTTTGCTAGCCAGCCCAGAATCTCGGGACGAGATTCCTGTAAGGGGGTAGGATTTGTAACACCCTAATTTAAATTTCAGCATTTAATAATAAATTTAATTGGCTTTATTTAATTTTCTAAGGTTTATTGAGTTAGACTTGCATTTAATCTAAAATTTTGTTCCTTAAGGTAATTAAAATTTATTTTAGGTTCAACGTGCTTGTGCATTCATGCTGGTGCATATGTTGTTTATTTTGGTTGAGTGCTAGGGAGTTTAAATTCAAGTTTGTTTGAATTCAAACTAGTTTGTGTGAGTTTGCAAAAGAAAAGAAAACCCAAAACCCAAAACCCAAACTCAAACCCAACCAGGCCCAAAACCCAACCCTCAGCCCAGCTGGCCCAACCCACTTCCCCACCCTGCTTTGGCCCAGCCCGCTCCGTTTCTTTCTCTTACCCGGCCTGCCCCGGCCCCGCGCCACGCCTCCGGCCCGTTTTCCCTCCCCGCGCGGCCTGCCCCGCACGGCCCACCGCCGCAGCCCAGCCTCGCGCGCTCAGCGCCGCGAGCGCTCGCCCCGTCTCACTGCGCCCCGACTGACACGGCGGGCCCACGCGTCACCCGTTCTCCCCCGTGAACCGCTCCCTCTGCCACTGACGGCCAGGACCCACCAGTCAGGCCCGTCTTCTCCGCCGCGACGCCCGCGCTGAACGGCTCCGCCGTGATCTTCGCGGCTCGATCCGCCTGGCACGCCCACCCAAGTTGACCGCAGCCGCCCTATAATTACCGCCGTGGCTCCCCTGAACCCTAAGCCGCCGCGCTACACCCCCTCAAACCCTCGCGCCGCCTCCACGAATTGCTCCGCCCGGAGCAGAGCCCGCGCCGCCGCGGCCACGCCACACCGCCACGCCGGAGCCCTGGACGAGCAGCGCGTCCGCTCCGCCTCGACGCCCAGATCTTCCCTGAGCCGCTGCCCTTTTGCTCCGACCCCTGCAGCACCCGTTCCCGCGCTCCGACGCGCACGCCGCCGCCCTGCATCAACGCCGGCGCCCGGCACGCCATCTCCGGCCCGATTCGAGTCCTGGGTAAGCACCCCAAGTCCCCCTTGACCCCGTGCGCTAGATCTCATAGACCCTGGCGCGCTCTAGGCGCCCAGGCATCGCTCTCCGGCGAGCTCTGTCGCCGCCGAGCCGCCTCGCCGCCGAGAAACCCTCTCCGATGTCCGCACCGCCTGTCTAGACCCACCTGTGCATTACCCGCGTCACGCTCGAGCTCTAGGACCCAGATCCGAGTCGAATTAGGCCCCGGAACACCGTTATCGGCGTTCTCCGGTGAAGCGCCGCCGCAGAGCTGGTCGCCGTCGAGCAGCGCCGCCACCCCCGCGCGCCCAAACTCCCCTAACCGCCCGATCCCGGATGGACGCCCTAGATTAGATCGGCGTACCCCTTCGTTCTGGATCGCCAGATCCGATCTAACGGCCCTAAACTGAAGATACCGGTTCGGCCTGGCATTTTGCTAAAGAGCCCCTCGGTTTTCCTAAATTCAACCCGCAGTCCACCTCTAGTTAAAAGTATTTGCAGATTAGTCCAGGAATTAGCGCCCAGCCCCCTGAACTCTTTAAATTTTGAACCCGCGGTCCAGCCCTGGCATTTTTGTGAGTTAGACCCCAGAACTAAGGTTTAATTATGTTTAGGCCCTCAGTTTTTGCAGAAAACCCCCTGGAACCTTAGTTTTCTTGCAGTTTAGTCCCTGAACCTTGTTTTTAGCCTAGAAAATGCGTTTTAGCTCCGTTTTAGGCGTTCTTTTTGTCCACGCGATCGATGTAACGCGTAGAACAGTATTAGAGTAGTTTAGTGCGCTGTTTTTATGTATTGATGTACTGTTTCTTAGTTTTTGTTAGTGTTTGCTTGTATGCTTATTATTGTGCATTGTTTTGGGCCATGTGTTCGTGAGTAGACGTTGATCCACCTGAGGAGCCCCAGTACCCGTACCCGGAGCAGCCGTCTTCCGAGCACTTTGAGCAGCAGCCAGAGCAGTATGAGGAAGGCAAGTGTAACATGAACAACCCATCACTTTTAAATACATTTTCATACTGCATTTTAATACTGTATGCCTATAAGGACTGTCCTAGCCACTTTATATCCTTTATATATACCTTTGGGTTGCATTTTGGTTAGTTGTGCTAGGTTGCTGCGCTATAACACACTCTGGTCCTTTTTAATTAATTTGATTAATGGTTTACTTGAACTTAATTCTGAGAGTGGCACTCTGTGTGGCTTGAGTGGCTCACTTCTCGTTAAAAGATGTTTTTTTTAGAAACATGGTTTAGGGGGCCAGCACGGTGCTTACTGCCTGGTTGGCCACTCTCCATAAGGACCGGTTCATAGAGCGACAACCTGGGACAACAGCGCTACCACAAGGCTAGAATGGGATAGACTTGGCGTAATAATTAGATCTTTTTGGTTTGGAGTAACTTACCTGCGGGGCAAGAGTAGTAAGCTTCAATGGTCCCTGCTCCTCCGGCTTGGTCTGTGCTTGGATTGCGCTCCTGTGCTTGTACCCCCGGAGGTGGGCCCCATCGTCGCCGACCTAACTCTCGCGGTTACGCCTTACCAACGAGATTCTTTTTAAAGGCCTCGTAGTGAGTCGCTGGCCATCTCACCTAAGGAAGTGTGATGAACAACTGGCGTAGCTCACGACTTGTGGGTAAAGATGTGCAACCTCTGCAGAGTGTAAAACTGGTATACTAGCCGTGCTCACGGTTATGAGCGGCCCAGATCCTCCTTTTGATTAGTGAAGTTATCTCCTTCCGACGAGGGAGGTGCTTCTCGGGGTTACCTTGGTGGCTTGGTTTTGGTATGGTTCTCAGTAGTAGTATAATTAAATCTGATTAATTACTATGTAACTGGGTTAATGGTAATTCATCAACTCGTAGTAAATAGCTGTAATAAAATTTTGCCAACACTTAAAAGCTAATGCAGTTGAGTCAGCCAGCCTAGAGCCTCATAGTTTGTGTTATACTTGTTGAGTACAAGTTGTGTACTCACTCTTGCCTCTTCTCTACTTTTTCCTCTTGGTTACGCTACTGCTGCTCAGTTCCTGCCGACACGAGGGAGTTCGTCCAGCGCTACCAGGACTACGAGGACTTCTAGGTGCTTCGTCTCCCAGTCGACGTCCCTGTGGCGCCCTGCTTCAGCTTCGGAGAGCTTTATCGTATTTTGTACTTCGCTTCCGCTGTATCAGACATTTATGTCATTATTGTAATAAATAACATTCGTATTCGCTTTATTATGTCTTTTTACGTGATATGTGCTATGATATACTGTTCATTCTGTTGTATATACGTGTGACTTGATCCTGGCACGTATATGATTGCTCGGTTTATGTTTTTTTTATAAACCGGGTGTTACAGTGACAGTGGTGAAGCCATCGTCAAAGCGTCCGATGCTGGCTGTGGACTGGCCGGAGCCATCAGCTGAATAGCCGATGCCATCTGCGTAGCATGCTGAGTGATCTGATTAGATGGTTGCTGATACAGAACCATCTCATTGTTGGTGTTTACTTGCGCTGACCCCTAGTTAACATGCTGCTGTGCCATAGAGTGTAAATATGGCACGTTCACATGGCAGACAGTACCAGCTGCTGGGTCATGGAACACCCAGGTGACTCCATTACTGTGAGGAAATCTTGACACGAGGACCTTTGAAGGAGACTTTGGCTGTATTAGCATCGCCAAACTTTGCTGATGAGGTGTGGCCCAAAAGCCGACACGTTAGTTGGACTCGTTGGCTGTGGTGCTGATGCATTTGGTGCCATCGGCTGTGAAGCCGATGTGTTTTCTTGCGGTTGAGTCAGCTGTGGAGCAGACGCGCTTAATTGCTGATCCGACAACTGTGAAGCCGATGAGCTTGCTTGCCCCACTGTAGATGGAATAAAGAATTCTGGAGGCATACCAAGACCAGAAGTAGGGTCCCATCCTACAGGATATGTTGTCATGAAACTCCCCTGCACATGCGTGGCCATTGGAGTAGAGTTTGTAAACACCGGGCTGAACTGAGGCGGCACTATTGAACTGATCGGCTGTGAAACTCCAATGTTTCCCTTTGTCTGATTCTGAGGGACAACTGGAGGCATTGCAGTAGCCGATCCGGTGGGGGCAAAAATCATCTAACTAGCCTGCTGATAGGCCGGTCCCACGTAACCTTGTAACCCCCCTTCATGTAGTGTCTTGACCACAACATTATGAATAGAATTGGTAATAATGGGCGCATGGCTGACAAAAGCGTGCCCAACTGCTTGATGCACCATATCCAGTATTATGTTCTCACACTACGCCTCGGTCAAAGGTTGGAGAGTAGGGAAATCGAACTTTTTGATCACCTCTCCAGCCCTGGTTGCACTGAAGGATCTGAGTCATTCTTGTTCATAAGCATCCGTAGCCCTCTTGAGCTCTGCCTTCTGTTCATCCTTCAGCTTGTCCTTGTCCACCGAGATATAGTTATCTTCCTTGACCTTGGACTTTGACATGTTGACTCTTCTAGTCCCACCGGGCGTGCCAAAAGATGTGTTGATGCGAAATGATCACACACCAAGCCCAAGAGCACCGTACACCAAGCTCGGACTGCATTTAATTCAAACCAAGGGGTGCCAGTCAATTTGACCTGTAAATTGATAAGAAATCAACAAACCGTCAAATTCGAGAGCGTATCGGCTGGATTTCCAAATAATTCTTATGCAGTGTATCGACAAGGCTTTGCTGATACAGAAAATGACAACAGATCGATTAGGATAAATGTGTATTAAAAGTGATCTAAAAGAAATCGGCAAGAAGCTGCCGATATCGGTATGCAACAGACAGCTAGATATAAAACAGACACGTGCCAAGAGATAATGCACAGACCCACGATATAAGCAAAGCTAAGCTCACAAAAGATCTAATTGTCTTTGTAAGATTCAATGCGATAGCGAGAGAACTAACAGCTGATTAAATAGATTATGAGACGGATAAATTGTGAATTGATCTAAACGAGAAAACAGCGATGCGTTAGAGATCAAAGCTTAGATAAATTCGATAACTTTTGAATAGATCTGAACGAAGCAACAACGATACGCCCAGAAGCTAAAGCTCAGATTTACTCGATAAACGAACACTTACTAGCAAACCAAGTCGGTCGAATGTGAGGCGTCCTTGATTGGCTTGAAAGAACTCACGAAAAAGAAAATAGCGAAGCTGCCGACGAAAAAGTAAATTGCATTAAAGAGTAGAGTTTTATTGGTTGGATGTGTATCAATCTTCTACAATGACCAGGGTTATATATTTATACCCTACGCTAACAGAGTCCTAGCCGATTACGGTAAAATAGAATTTCTGACTCAAAAATAAAAACTAACTCTAATAAATAAAGATACCACCTTTCAAACTAAGGCCCCACTGAGACAAGATCGATTTTGTCTTCTCGTTGACCATCAGAAGTCCTAATCGGCAACGAATCACGGCCGATCCTTCTCACCACACCCGCCGCCGTTTCTTAAACTAGCATCCCCTTTTCTTTTAATATTCTTTTTGACGTGTGTCAAAAAATGGCGTCAACAGCAGTCATATCTGACCTCCCCCACAGTTTTCCCTTAAAAAAAACAACAGTCATATTTGCCAGCCATTTTGCACAGTTCTCCCGATAGTACTAGGATAACTATAGTTAGTCTAACCATGGGCAAAGTGTAAAGTGCTTAATTAATGTAAGTACATTAGAGACCTGAGCTAACTTCTACCTAGCTCCCTGCCTTTTATCTTTAGCCGAGCTGAGTACACTTGTGTGTCACACTACCTTTATCCAATATTTATCTTACCCCTGTTTATGCAATCGAATATTCCATTGCAATCAGTTCATTTACCTGTCTAAACAACTTAGTCGTCGCCACCCCGGAATAATCTCGGGTAAAAAGCTACACCAGTAATTCTGTGCAATTGCAGAACGATCCTTGGTTCCTGAATAATTTTATTTCTAGTAATTGCTCTAAGAAATTCCATAAGCATTTCTGGTGCCGTTACTGGGATCAGGCTGCATATCCCGGTATCTAGAGTTGATGTTACGAAATACCAACAAGCATTTTTGGTGCCGTTGCCAGAGAAGGCATAGGTTTATTGTTTAGGCAAGGTTATGAACAAAATGAAAATGAATATTCATTTGCTAAACATGCTAACTTGGTTTGTTTTCTTCTTTGATGTGATGAAAACAGCATAGTGTATGACCGGTTTTGATTCGCCACAAAATTTCACGCAAAATCCAGAGTCGCTTTTGAGAAGAGTTCGACCTCGTGTCGTACCTCCTCAACGTACACTCTCGGCACCAGAACCAGTCATTATTGCATCATCCACTTCAAACTCCATGGCTCAGAAGACTCTCCATGGTTTCTCTACTACTTGTGCTACCAATGTTGGGCCAGAAGTCAGCACTGGAGGGGAGAATTTCGAGATGATGATGGGTCTAATTACGATGGTGCAGGCCAACCCTTTCTATGCCAAGGCCAATGTGGATGCCAGCGCTCACCTGTAGCAGTTCCTGGAGCTTTGCAGTACTTTTGTGATCATGGGAGTGTCCCAAGACTCGATCCGGCTCCATCTGTTTTGGTTTTCTCTTATGGGGAGAGCGAAGCAGTGGTTCTATGCTAACAAGAGTGCAGTAAATACTTGGGATAATTGCACCAAGGCATTCCTCATGAAGTTCTTCCTGACGAGCAAAACAAATGCTCTTCGTGGAAGGATTTTGAGCTTTTAGCAAGTGTACAATGAGACCATTCCTGAATCTTGGGCGCAACTTGAGGAGTACATCCTAGCGTGTCTGTTGGTGTTTTACCATCACGTCTACCTAGGGATATCCTTAGGTAGAGAGATGATCGTGGGGGATCACCGAGATCGAGGATATGATGGTACAAGCAACATAAGGGTTAGACAGGTTCGGACCGCATATGTTGCTTAATACCCTATGTCTTGTGTAATTTGTATTGCCTAGGACACATAGAGGGGAAGTGTCTATGTGCTGAGTGTTTAGGCTAATGTCTAGATGAATGGAGGGGGTCCCTGCCCGCCCTTATACAGGCTGGGGGAGCAGGGTGATTACATGGAAACTCTAAGTCGGTTTATCTCCTAGAGCTTATCCCTAGTAGTTCCATCTAATCCGACTGGTACAAGATACAGGCGGTTACATGCTATACACAATATCTCATACCCTATATCTCGCACAGGACTGTGAAATAGGAGATATCCTGTGGCCGCAGGTCTGACAAGCCCCCGAGCTCTTCATAGACAAGTAGTCGCAGGTCTTTGAGTACTTTTAATCCGTTGTCAAGTAGTTCCTCAAACTTCACACGGGCCATCTCCTGTGAGTACTTCAAGGGCTGCACTAAGGATATGAGGTGCTCTTGCCTGAGTGGTCTTGAAATCTCTAGGAATCTTCAGAGCCTTAGTTTGAGTCGAAGAATCAGGCTGAGGGTCACATCGGTCTTTTATGCCCTTAAAAGGATTTAAAAAGCAAATCATTTATGACACATATTTCGCAGCCCCCGAGGCTTGACTCTAAATCCCATGATTTGGAATTAAGGATCTAAGTTCGCGGCGTTTATCTTGCTTTAGTGGCGTGAATAGGTAAGTCAAATCCGTTATTTAAATGACCTCTTATTTCGGGAATACTCCCTGAAAAAGTGATACAGATAAGTACGCCACATCGACCAGTCCTGAAAACACCTCCTCAAAGTAAGACAATGATTGTTTTGTATTGCCTGTGTTGAGTCACATGCCATTTACTTTTTTGAGGAATCTGCTTAAATGTGCCTGACGGTGGGTTAATACCGCTAGCATGGATTCGAGGGAACCCCCGTTTAGAGACTCGGCCAGGGGTGTAAAACTCGCAAGGATCTCCCTCACGAAGCAGATTGAGACGGTGTATTTTAGACAGGTTAAGGCTGCCCGGAGGCATAACACCCTACGTCATGTGTGTTGGGTTTCTTGATTATTTGTGCTTCTCAGGTCTAGTTGATCCCGAGAGTTCAAGCTGGGAAAAAAGTCCTCCTTTACATGTCCAGAGACCCTTCTATTTATAGGCTATGGATCTCTGTTGCTTCTCTCTAACTCGTGTGAACGCTCGTTTTGCATGTTGGGCGCTGTCTTCTAGGCTGTCCTGTACCTTGTCAGGTGGGCATGTTGTTGTTGGGTATTTTAACAACTGCGAATAAATCTGCAAGCGCACGGATACCGTTGTAACTTTCACCTGTGAGTATTCAAGGGTTATCGTATCCACTGGGAACGTGTGTGCACTAACTTCTAGCTGTGTCAGTCCAAGGACACACCAAGATAAGTGGCGAGGATAGAGAGGATTCCTGAGGTAGCACTTGGATGAGTTAAGGTCGATCTCTCGGGCTAGATACTCGCTTCGGGCACCGGCTTACCCCTGAAATGGTCAGGAGACTCCAGCCAATGGCTCTACGCTATATCTGAACGTGGAGGGCTACTAAAGACCAATAGGGCTGTCACCACCTGTGGACTACCTCACAGACCGTGGAATATGAGGCAAACGAAGGTAACCCATAGCCTAGACACCATGTCTATGTTATTGATTACTACTGTAGTCTAACTATGTTTGGTACCCCGTAGCAAACTACGGCACTCTGTATAAATACAGAGCGACGAACCCGCGAGTAAGAGATCTGATCTCACTCAAAAGATAAGTACTATGCAAGAACAGAGAATCACAAATACTAACTTACTTTACTCCGAAAGAAGCCAATATCCGTAGAGGTACAGCTTGGAGAAGAACACCGATAGGCCGGCGCTTCACCGAACTACTCCTCACTCTCCTCCTTTATTCTAACACTTGCGAACTAGTGCGTCGCCTTTGCAATGTGGCACTACTCCTACTCTTGAATGGTGTATCTTGAGAGGGGTGAGGGAGGCCCGTTATATAGTGCTAGAGGTCGGTTCCCGCCATCAATAAATATGGAAACATAGAGCACCGCCTTGGAGTGGATAAGAACAATGTTCTCGCCAAAATTCTCCTGGAGAGGCTTCCAGGTGGGGTTGGCCGACCCCCCTTAGCCGCCTCTCGCCACCGCCTTCGTCTGGGTTGCTTACAAGTGGGTCCTCTTGTCAGGTACATCGGTGCCGAGGCTTGGTTGGTTGGTTTGCTCTGTCTTGTGGGCCTCTTTTATAAGTGAGACGTAGGACATGATCTTCTATGTGTTTTTCCATGTGTTCACTTGTGTTTTCCTCATATTTCACTTGTGGGTGCCTGCAGATCATATTTCACCAAAAACTCATGGAACTTGTCAGAATTAAGCCCTACAACTAAGTTTGGTGATGAAATGTTATGAAAAGATGCACGAGTTGACGGTTCTATTTCTGACTCAAAGACCGTCAACAACACCCCCACACTTAGCCTTTGTTCATCCTCGAGTGAAGGAGAAAGGACTAAGGTAAAACATAACTTCCAAAGGTACGAAGCAAGCATAAGAGATATTCCAAACCTCACCTTGCACTTGTGAACTTTGAAGTGTCTATCATTCCATCTTGGGTAGTTGAGGAGTGGAACGGTCATGAATCAAGTCACCTCAACTCTTCAAGTTAAGTAGTTTGGGATTTTTCAAAGAATTTTCAAAAATAAATCTTGCTTAGCTCCTCATTTGATACTCTCGGATCACACAAGGTGTATAAGTCCTCACCAAGGCATTTGACTTGCCCCTTTTCTTCATCCTACTTCTAATGATGGCCATATGTGGAGCTTAAGGTAGGTATGAAGGAAAAGGCATACTTGCATCACACATATTGCAAAGTCAAAAACCGGATCCAAGGAGGAAAACTAGTCATACCATCAGATCAAGATGTGCACGTGTATGGATATAGTGGATGTTATATGGTGGATGGAAACTCCTTTCGTGTGGTCTCTCTCCGTTTGTAAATTCTTTCTGAGAGCATGGCTATCTTTCTTTCTCTCTCTCCTTTTTTTCATGGACCTTCATGTGTCCAACTTTTTTTCTTTTTTTCTTATTTTTTTTTGCTTGGACCTTCATGTGTCCATTTTTTTTCTATAGCCCATGTCTCTTTTGTAACAAAATGTGGAGAGAGAGAGACCACAATCATAATGTGGAGTTTTTATTTTGTGGTATGTAAAAAGTGGTACAATGCTAACTTTTCATGGAAGCATAGCAAGGGGGTATATAGTGTGCACGTGAATCTTGATCATGAAAGCATGAAAAGAATTCTTCCAAGGATCACAACAATTTGACAATGCTCATTGCAAAGACAAGCAACAAATGTGTAGGGTTTTCAAGATAATTCATTATATGGCTCTGGTAGGACTTTGGTAAATCAAAGAGGAGCTTTGCAAGTTTTTTTTTTCAAATAAAAATTCCCAAGTACTTAAGCATTAAGAGTGAAGATCTTGTCATCAAACCATATCACACACATCAACTACTTAGATGAGCATGTGGTCCTAAAGATATTTGTTCACAAGCATTAAGATGATAAGTAAGGAATAAAACATATGCAAGCCAACCCCAGAAAGTATGTAGAGCAAGAGGGTCATGTTGATTCATTTTATTTGAGCTTGATTTAGATGATCAGTTTTAAAACTCATTCAAACTCAGGAACAAAGGAGTGTGAGGCTTTTTGGTTGCATACCTTCGTGCTGTGTAGACCATCTGGGGGTCAGGTGACCCCCCCACACTTGTTCTTTTGCCTGCATTTTATTAGAGGACAAAGCAAAACAAAAGGAACCTAGGAGGATAAGGGTTGTCTAGCCAATTTTTTTATTTTTTATTATTATTTATTTTTTTTACGGCCAAGTTTCTTCAATGAAGTTGATCACATCATACTCTTTATTGTCGGGTTCTAGGAAGATTTTCAGACAATGGCCATTTACCTTGAAAGTCCTACCTCCATCATCTTGGAGAGTGATTACTCCATGTGACGCAACGTGGACGACGGTGTATGGTCCTTCCCATTTGCTACGAAGCTTGCCATGTCCGAATAGCTTAACCCATGAATTAAAGAGCAATACCTTATCTCCTGGCTTGAACTCCTTGTGCTTGATCCTTTTGTCATGCCACTTCTTTGTCTTCTCTTTGTAGATTTTGGCACTGTGGTATGCTTTGTCCCTCCATTCTTCCAGCTCTAATAGCTATTGCTTTCTGAGCATTCCGGCTTTCTTAAAGTCCATGTTGAATTTCCGGTTTGCCTAGTGTGCCCTGTGCTCTAGCTCAACAGGCAAGTGGCATGTCTTCTCGTATACTAGCTGATAGGGTGACATGCCCAATGGTGTTTTGTATGCAGTCCGATATGCCCAAAGCGCATTGGGTAACTTCGTCTTCCATGATTTCCCTATCTCATGTACTATCTTTTGCAGAATGTTCTTGATTTGTTTATTTGATGTTTCTGCTTGACCATTGATTTGGGGGTGATATGGAGTTGCAATGTTGTGCTCTGCACCAAGCTCTTTCAGGAAGTTTCGGAAGGTCTTATCAATGAAGTGAGACCCTCCGTCACTTATCACCATCCTTGGTGTTCCAAAACGAGGGAAGATGACCACGTGGAACATCCTTCGAGCATGCTTGGCATCGACAGCACGGCATGGCATTGCTTCTACCCCCTTTGACACATAGTCGACTGCCATGAGGATGTATTCGCTGTCATAGGACTTTGGGAATGGTCCCATGAAGTCAATGCCCCAAACATCAAATAATTCTACTTGGAGGTTGTTCTGTAGGGGCATTGCATCTCTTGCAGTGATTCCTCCATGGTGCTAGCAACTTTGGCATTTCCAGATGAAGGCTTTGGTGTCTTCGTACATGGTTGGCAAAAAGAATCCGCTTTGCCAGATCTTGGCCTGAGTACGGTACACACAATAGTGTCCCCCATATGGTGCCGCATGACATTTCTCAATGATTCTCATTCCTTCGGCTGTGGGTACACATCTTCTCAGCAAGCCATCAGCACAAACTCTGTAGAGGTACGGATCATCCCACAGGTGGCGTCTACTTTCATAGACCAGCTTCTTCTTGTTTGCCCCTGGTGGTACATACCCTAAAACCATAAAATTCACAATATCTGCATACCAGGGTGTGACGTCCGTTACCTTCAAGATCATGTCATCGCGGAGGAAATCATTTATCGATAGCTCCTGCATGTTAGTGAAATGCATACGCGACAAATGATCTGCAATAGAGTTTTCTACTCCCTTTTTATCTTTTATTTCAATATCAAATTCTTGGAGTAGAAGGATCCAACGTATCAAGCGAGGTTTAGCATCTTTCTTAGTGAGCAAATATTTCAAAGCAGCATGATCGGTGTAAACAACAATCTTTGCTCCTATTAATTAAGATCTAAACTTGTCAATAGCGAAGACAACGGCAAGGAGCACTTTTTCAGTGGTAGCATATTTTAGTTGAGCTCCTGTCAAAGTCTTGCTAGCATAAGCGATCGCGTGATGCTTCCTATTCTTAGTTTGGCCGAGGACAGCCCCGGCGGTGTAGTCACTAGCATCACACATGATTTCAAAGGGGAGCGTCCAATCTGGGGGCTGGATGATTAGCGCTGAGATGAGTGCCTTCTTGAGAGTGTGAAAGGCATCAAGGCACTCATCAGTAAAGTCAAATGGTGCATCCTTAGCTAAGAGGCTCGTGAGGGGTCTAGCGATGTGTGAAAAGTCTTTGATGAAACGGCGATAGAACCCAGCATGGCCTAGAAAGCTACGGATTCCCTTGACATTAACAGGAGGTGGGAGCTTTTCTATAACTTCAATTTTGGTTCGATCCACCTCTATCCCACGTTCAGAAACACGGTGCCCTAAGACAATGCCTCGCGAACCATGAAATGGCACTTTTCCCAATTAAGCACCAAGTCTTTCTCCACGCATCGTTGTAAGACCTTATCTAAATTCTCAAGACAATGATCAAAGGTTTTTCCATAGATGGAGAAGTCGTCCATGAAAACTTCCATGATCTGCTCAATCATGTCTGAAAAAATAGACATCATGTACCTTTGGAAAGAAGAGGGTGCATTACACAACCCGAACGACATCCTATGATAGGCATACGTTCCATAAGGGCATGTGAACGTGGTCTTACGTTGGTCATCAGGGTGGATGGGAATTTGGTGATAACTGGAATACCCATCAAGGAAACAGAAGAAGGAATGGTTTGCAAGCCGCTCCAACATTTCATCAATGAAGGGCAGCGGGAAATGATCCTTCTTTGTAGCCTTATTGAGTTTCCTATATCTATGCACTTCCTCCACCCGGTAGGGAGACGTTGAGCAATCAACTCATTCTTCTCATTAGGAACAACCGTCAAACCTCCCTTCTTAGGCACAACCTGAACGGGACTAACCCACTCGCTATACGACATAGGGTAGATAACTCCGGCTTGTAGGAGTTTCAGGACCTCCTTCTTAATGACTTCCCTCATTGCATTGTTTAACCTCCTTTGAGGTTCCCTAGATGGTGTGAAAGCTGGATCCATGGGAATGCGATGGGTACAAAGAGTTGGGCTAATTCCCTTCAGATCTTGGAGGGAATATTCTAGAACGGTTCTATGTTTCTCTAGGACGGTGATTAGTCTCGCTGATTCTTCTTCTGAAAGTTTGTCGCTAATGATCATGGGAGACTGATAATCACCGTGGTGGAAAGCATAATGGAGGCCTGCGGGTAAAGGTTTTAACTCAATCGGAGGTCTAGGGGGAGACTCGAACTCGGATATGTCTATGGGTTCAGTGGGATCACCATCCTCCTCGATGAACTTTTCAGCATTTTTTTCAAGGAGGGATTCTGGTGAGTCAAAAGGGAGAATTCTCGTCACCTCCATGATCGGTTCAGAGTCAAGGGAAAGTTTGGCCAAAGAGTTTGCTGCTCTTGAGATTTGGACCGAAAAGGTTTCCTTCCCTAGGCAGACATCGAGTTTACCTTGAGTCGGGGCATCCATAAGCAATTTCTCAATGGGGTGCCCAATCATGAGATCGAAGTCTTGGACATCGAAAACATGAAAATCAAGGATCACATCGATGTTTTCGTGCTTGAAAGTCACGTTCTGTAAAATCCCAATTCCTTCTAGAATCTTTCTAGAGGAAGTCTGGAAGGTTTTGTCAGTTTGTACCAACGGCTCATCTCCCAAGAGTTGGAACGCGCATTCGCTGGAGATGATGTTGGCTCCGACAGTGGGACTGTAGAGGATGTCTACCGGGGTTCCTCTTATGGTGCAAGGAATGGTTGACGGAGGGGAGTTGATCCGGAGAACTTCTGGTGGCAGCTCTGTCTCCCTTGACCATTCGCCGGCCATGATGGCCGTTACCTTCTTGACGTTTTCCCTAAGGAATGTGGCTTCTATAGGATCTATGGACGGGATAGGAATCAGCGGCTTCCTCGTGCAGAGATAGTTTGAGGTGTTTTCGAAATCTTCAAAATTATCATCCTCGGACTCGAAAGGGAGCTCTGAAGGTTGAATTTCTTCTTCCTCCAGAGCCGGTGGTTGAATCTTGTGTTGTGGGAGGTGAAAGATCTGATTCAGCTACTAGAGTGTCCTCATGGCTTGACGTATGTTGTTCTTGGGAGGATCCGGCGTTAGC
The DNA here is from genome assembly GCF_016808335.1 of Panicum virgatum. Taxonomy (NCBI): domain Eukaryota; kingdom Viridiplantae; phylum Streptophyta; class Magnoliopsida; order Poales; family Poaceae; genus Panicum; species Panicum virgatum. The sequence continues at coordinate 39,979,535 of NC_053147.1, read as the reverse complement.
AACTATTTTCTGTGATATGATCTAGGATTTCCCTACCTTCGGATGCAGTCTTATGAGAAAAGGATCCTCCAGCGGCACTGTCAAGGTAAAGGGCGGATTCCGTGTCGAGCCCGATGTAAAAATGTTGAAGCAACACATGATCGGATATCGACAAGTTAGGGCCAGATATTAGAAGTGCAAACCTGGCCCAGGCCGACCTATGGTTTCCTTCTCATTCTGCTTAAAGCAGAGGATATCCCTTCGTAAGGCGACGATACGGGACTTGGGGAAAAATAAAAGGCAAAACTTGTCCCTCAGTTCATCCCAGCTTCCATTCACGCTTCCTACGGTATGCGTGTACCATTGTTTCGCCCTTTCGACAAGAGAAAAGGGAAACAACTTCCACTTGAGGGTATCGTGTGACATGCCTGCGATGGCGTGACATGAACACACTTGCTCAAACTCCCGCAGATGATGGAAAGGGTTTTTGCTATCTAACCCGGAGAAGGATAGTTTCTGAACCATAGCAATAAGGTCGTGGCGAAGCTCATAGCTAGATGCAAGAATTGGGTGCTCGGATTGCGGAGGCTCTAAGAGCTCGCCCTTAGGAGCAGAGAAGCTTATGATAGATGGCTGCCCCATGATATCGGGGATGAGGATAGAAGAAAGGAAAAACAAAAGATAAGAGTTTCTTTTTGTTTTGAAAAGATAAGATACAAGGACCAACTAGGTTCGAAGAGAGATACAACAACCGTTCCCCAGCAATAGCGCCAGAAAGCTTGTTGGGTATTTTAACGACTACGAATAAATCCGCAAGTGCACGGATACCGTTGTAGTCAAGGGTTATCGTATCCACAGGGAACGTGTGTGCACTAACTTCTAGCTGTGTCAGTCCAAGGACACACCAAGATAAGTGGCGAGGATAGAGAGGATTCCTGAGGTAGCACTTAGATGAGTTAAGGTCGATCTCTCGGGTTAGATACTCGCTTCGGGCACCGGCTTACCCCTGAAATGGTCAGGAGACTGCGGCCAACGGCTCTACGCTATATCCGAACGTGGAGGGCTATTAAGGACCAACAGGGCTGTCACCACCTGTGTACAACCTCACAGACCCTGGGATATAAGGCAAACGAAGGTAACCCTTAGCCTAGACAACACATCTATGCTATTGATTACTACCGTAGTCTAACTATGTTTGGTACCCCGTAGCAAACTACGACACTCTATAAAATACAGAGCGATGAACCCGCGAGTAAGAGAATTGATCTCACTCAAAAGATAAGTACTATGCAAGAATAGAGAATCACAAATACTGACTTACTTTACTCCAAAAGAAGCCAATATCCGTAGAGGTACAGCTTGGAGAAGAACACCGACAGGCCGGCGCTTCCCCCGAACTACTCCTCACTCTCCTCCTTTATTCTAACACTAGCGAACTAGTGCATTGCCTTTGCAATGTGGCACTACTCCTACTCTTGAATGGTGTATCTTGAGAGGGGTGAGGGAGTCCCTTTATATAGTGCTAGAGGTCGGTTCCCGCCATTAATAAATATGGAAACATAGAGCACCGCCTTGGAGTGGATAAGAACAACATTCCCGCCAAAATTCTCCTGGAGGCGCTTCCAAGTGGGGTTGGCCGACCCCCCTTAGCCGCCTCTCGCCACCGCCTTCGTCTGGGTTGCTAACAAGTGGGTCCTCTTGTCAGGTACATCGGTGCTGGGGCTTGGTTGGTCGGTTTGCTCTATCATGTGGGCCTCTTTTGTAAGTGAGACGCAGAACATGATCTTCTGTGTGTTTTTCCCTGTGTTCACTTGTGTTTTCCTCATATTTCACATGTGGGTGCCTGTAGATCATATTTCACCAAAACTCGTGGAACTTGTCAGAATTAAGCCCTACAACTAAGTTTGGTGATGAAATGTTATGAAAAGATGCACGAGTTGACGGTTCTATTTCTGACTTAAAGACTGTCAACAGTTGTCAGGCCCGCCATAGCAGACTCTAGGGACCCATCGACGTCAGGGGTGCCCCGTGGTGGCCTTGGATGCTGGCCTTGGATCCCGGGTGCGTGAAGTGGGCCCTCGTGCTCCGGGGTGACCTGGGGGCATCCTAGGGTGGTACGAGGCGGCCGCGTGGTGATCCCAGGTTACCCTGCGGATTCTCATGGCCCGGGGTGACTTTGGTCAACCCCGGGGAGGTGGCCGGGGCCGCCCTGGTTTTACTGTGTTGGGGGTGCAGTAAACGGCGGTGGGTCCATACCACTGCCCATCTTTAACTTGATGGGACAGGTAGCTTAGGGATAATCTATCCGCTGCCTATCCTCTTTTCATCTGACTGCACGGCACCCCGTAATCATGGTGTTCTTACGGGGAAGCCGCGCGCCCCCTCGAGCTCTGCGCCAAGCCCGGCGGCTTGGCACCGTAACCCTCCAGATTTCTCGTTTGGTAAAGATCTTTTACCAGGCGGGTGTTTTCTAGGGGAAGGAAAAGGCCTTCCCCGAGCTTCTTGTGACGGGCCGGGTCCTCGCCTGTCTCATGCGGGTGCCCATCTCCATGGGCGGATCTTCTGGGTGAGGCCCCCAGCTACACTCGGCTGACGTCGCCCGCTGACGCCTGCTGGTGGGCCTCCTTTCTTTAATCGCGCATTAGTCCGCGGTTATGGGCACCCCCGTTCCTATTATGCTGATAGTAACCCCCGAGCCCACCATCAACCCGCGAAGTGGGTTGGTGGTGGGACCAAGGGCTCCTTCAATGCCGCGACCGCTTGTTTGGTTGGCTTGCTCTGACTTGTGGGCCTCTTTTATATATGTACGCAGGACACGATCTTCTGTGACTTCGTCTGCGTATTCTTCGTGTTTTTGTCTTATTCCGGACTTGTGCTCCTGAAGACATAAATCTTCCAAAACAACTATGGAGCTAGGTTAGTGATACAAATATTCGAGTAAGAGGTATGGTTTTTCTTCTTTAGTGAGTATAAATGATGGTCACATTTTGCACTTAACGACCGTCAACACCACTCCCCTCCCCATGTTGCCATCGTGAGGGGTCATGCCGGATCTGCCAGGGGATATGAGGCGTCGTCACAGCTGATTCTCCCGTCGATTTGCCCCACCACGCCCATAGGTATATATGTGAAGGGGAAGGCACAACTAGCTGTTATGCCTTCCTTCTACCTTTAGACTCTTCTTCTTCCTCGCCTTTGCCTCCAAACCCTTAGCTGTCGCCATGGCTCGTAGAGGTGCATAGACGAGCGGCACCCACGTCCTTGACTTTGCCCAAACCAATGTCGACGATGTCGCCGTGGAGGTGGCACGGACGCTGGCGCTGGCAGGCACTGTGCTGCGCTGGGGCGGAGATTTTCCCGCGCCGTGCAATGCGAGGGAGGCGGTGACCTTCCTTGCCTTCTTGGTGGTGGGGCTGAATCTTCCCTTCTCGCCATTCATGATGGCGATGTTGAAGGAGTTCGCCCTCCACCTAGTGCACCTCACCCCCAAAGCCGTCCTCACGCTGGCGCTCTTCGCACATGCCTGTGAGGCATTTGTGGGGGTGAGGCCATCGGTGGAGCTCTTCCGCCACTTCTACACCATCGTTTGTTCTGGCTCCCTCTCCCCCGGCCCTGGCTCCGCCCCTCAGCATCGCACCGTTAGTGGCGTCTTCTTCATGCGCCGCCAGGCTGGCTTCCTTCCCCGCGTTACGCGGGAGGAGTGGGAGAGCTAGGAGCAACAGTGGCTGTACGTCGAGGTGGATGACCAGTCCCCCTCATCTTCTGTTGACACTGTTTTTTGGCACATATCAAAGGATTGGTGAAGAGAAGGAATACCAGATTGAAGATGATGATGGTGCACGGAGAAAGGGGATCAGTCACTGTTTGGTACCGATCAGGCGTCTCAGCGTTTATGGGCAAGTTTTGATACGATACGGTCTCGGTTTGGAAGGCGGTGTTTTTATTTATTAAAGTAGGTTTCTTAAGATAAAATTGTGCTTTGCCGTAATCGGCTAGGATTGTGTTAGCGTGGGGTATAAATATGAGCCCCCCGGCTATTGTAAAGATTGATACACATCTAACAAACACAAATTTACTCTACTTCCAATTTACTTTTGTAACACCCGGTTTATAAAAGAACATAAACCGAGCAATCATATACGTGCCAGGATCAAGTCACACGTATATACAACAGAATGAACAGTATATCATAGCACATATCACGTAAAAAGACATAATAAAGCGAATACGAATGTTATTTATTACAATAATGACAAAATGTCTGATACAGCGGAAGCGAAGTACAAAATACGATAAAGCTCTCCGAAGCTGAAGCAGGGCGCCACAGGGACGTCGACTGGGAGACGAAGCACCTAGAAGTCCTCGTAGTCCTGGTAGCGCTGGACGAACTCCCTCGTGTCGGCAGGAACTGAGCAGCAGTAGCGTAGCCAAGAGGAAAAAGTAGAGAAGAGGCAAGGGTGAGTACACAACTTGTACTCAACAAGTATAACACAAACTATGAGGCTCTAGGCTGGCTGACTCAACTGCATTAGCTTTTAAATGTTGGCAAAGTTTTATTAAAGCTATTTACTACGAGTTGATGAATTACCATTAACCCAGTTACATAGTAATTAATCAGAATTAATTATACTACTACTGAGAACCAAACCACGACCAAGCCACCAAGGTAACCCCGAGAAGCACCTCCCTCGTCGGAAGGAGATAACTTCACTAATCAAAAGGAGGATCTGGGCCGCTCATAACCGTGAGCACGGCTAGTATACCAGTTTTACACTCTGCAGAGGTTGCACATCTTTACCCACAAGTCGTGAGCTACGCCAGTTGTTCATCACACTTCCTTAGGTGAGATGGCCAGCGACTCACTACGAGGCCTTTAAAAAGAATCTCGTTGGTAAGGCGTAACCGCGAGAGTTAGGTCGGCGACGATGGGGCCCACCTCCAGGGGTACAAGCACGTAGCACAGACCAAGCCGGAGGAGCAGGGACCATTGAAGCTTGCTACTCTTGCCCCGCAGGTAAGTTACTCCAAACCAAAAAGATCTAGTTATTACGCCAAGTCTATCCCATTCTAGCCTTGTGGTAGCGCTGTTGTCCCAGGTTGTCGCTCTATGAACCGGTCCTTATGGAGAGTGGCCAACCAAGCAGTAAGCACCGTGCTGGCCCCCTAAACCATGTTTCTAAAAAAACATCTTTTAACGAGAAGTGAGCCACTCAAGCCACACAGAGTGCCACTCTCAGAATTAAGTTCAAGTAAAACATTAAACAAATTAATTAAAAGGACCAAAGTGTGTTATAGCGCAGCAACCTAGCACAACTAACCAAAATGCGACCCAAAGGTATATATAAAGGATATAAACTGGCTAGGAAAACCTTAAAGGCATACAGTATTAAAATGCAGTATGAAATTGTATTTAAAGGTGATAGGTTGTTCATGTTATACTTGCCTTCCTCGTACTGCTCTGGCTGCTGCTCAAGGTGCTCGGAAGACGGCTGCTCCGGGTACTGGTACTGGGGCTCCTCAGATGGATCAACGTCTACTCACGAACACATGGCCAAAACAATGCACAAAAATAAGCATACAAGCAAACTCTAACAAAAAGCTAAAGAACAGTACATCAATACATAAAAAAACAGCGCACAAAACTACTCTAGAACTATTCTACGTGTCACAACGATCGCGTGGATATAAAGAACGCCTAAAACGGAGCTAGAACGCAAAATCTAGGCTAAAAACAAGATCTAGGGGCTTATTTGCGAGAAAAACTAAGTCCCAGGGGGTTTTTCTGCAAAAACTGAGGGCTAAAACATAATTAAACTATAGATCCAGGGTCTAATGTGCAAAAACTACGGCTCTGGACTGCGGGTTGGATTATTAAAAAGCTCAGGGGTTAAAGTGTTAAAAACTGGACCTGGATCTAATTGTTTTTGAACTACCAGGGACGGCGGGTTTATTTGCAATAAAGGGAGGGGCTCTTTAGCAAAAGAACCGGCTGAAGCGGTATCTTCGCATCTCGGTCGTTGGATCGCGATCGGAGGGTTCTGGACGAAGGGGTATGTTTGATCTAATCCTGGGCGTGGGTTCTGGATCGGACGGCTCATGCGTTTTGGGGCGTGACCGGCGGCGGAACGCGCCGGAGTTCTCTGCTCCGCGGCGGCGCTCTGCGGCTGGGTCACCGGAGATGACGAAAAGGTGCTGCGGGGGACCGATTCCACACGGGTTTGGGTCAGGGAAGTAGCCCGCGACATGGCGAACTCCACTGGGTACATAGGGTGGGGGATTGGGGTTTCGCAGGGGCTCGCCACGGCGAGGAGCGGGGCTGCGCGGCGGCGCAAGAGCTGGCGTGCGGCGGACGGGCACCTAGGGCGCTCTAAGGGTGGAGATAACCTGCGCAAAGGGATCAGGGGGCCCGGGTGGTGCTCACCGTGCTCTGGATGGGAAGGAGTCGCGGCGCAGGATGCTAACGTCGAGGTCCGGCGATGGTCGCTGCGGCGCAGGGACGTAACTCGGCGGCGTGGTCAAAGCAGGGGGCCTCCGGGCATTTGGGTGGCGCGGATCGACGCGTGGAGTTACTGCGAAGTAGGCAGACGGGTCAGCGGAAACCAGCGCTCAACGGCAGCGAGGAAATTCGACGGCGGGGCATCCTCACCTGTGTTGAGGTCCGGCGCGATTCCGCCGCGGAGCGGACCTAGGCCGAGCGTGGAGGATCCGAGGTGGGTCCTGGTGTTCAGGCGAGGCTCCTGGGTTGGTTGGCAAGGGCCGGTAGGCTGTGGCGGGGCTGTCCCGCGGCGGCGCAGAGGAGTCTGCTCCGAGTAGAGGCAGGGCGGATCGGCTAGGGTTTTGGCGTGGCGCTGTGGATGGGAGCAGGGAGGTCCGCGGGGTGGTTTAAAGAGGGCGCCGGGATCTCGGCGTGTGCGCTCGAGAAGGAAACCGGCGGGGTTCTCGGGCGGGGATCACGGCTGGCCGTTGCGCGGCCGGGAGAGGTGGGGAAGACGGGCCTGGCCAGGCGGGCCCGGGTGGTCAGCGGGAGAGCGCATCGCGCGCGGGCGCTAAGGCTGACGTGTGGGGTCTGTGGGAGCGGGCGTCGGTGCTGGGTGAGTTTGCGGGAGAAGGCCGGCGCGCGGGGAGAGCTGGCGAGCTGGGCTGCGGCGCGCGCGGGCTGAGAGGGCGGTGAAGTGGGCTGAGCCACGCGCGCGCGAGCGGAACGGGCCGAACGCGGAGAAAGCGGGTCCAGGGAAAAGAGAGAGAGCGCGGGCTGAGGGAAGGATAGGGAGTGGGCTGGGCCGAAGCGGGGTGAGGAAGTGGGCCGCGCGGGTTTGGGGCTGTTGGGCTGGGGTTTTTCCTTTGGGCTGGTTTGGGTTTCTAGGTTTGGGCTTTATTTCCTTTTCTATTTCTACTCCTCTCTCTCTATTTCTAATTCAAACAAAGTTTGAATTCAAATACAAATTTGAATTCAAACCACACTCAAATAAATAAAATAATGCACCAGCATGAATGCAACACCAAAATTTAAACCTATGATAAAATTTTAAATTACTTAAGGAACAAAATTGAATTAAATGCCAGTCTAACACAATAAACCTTAGAAATTTAAATAAAGCCAATTAAATTTATTAATAAATGCTGAAATTTAAATTAGGGTGTTACAAATCCTACCCCCTTACAGGAATCTCGTCCCGAGATTCTGGGCTGGCTAGCATAGAGATTAGGATATGTCTTTATCAACTCCTCTTCCTTCTTGTAGCAAGTCCCCCTGGAGAGACATCCGGGAATTCAGACACCACGCGAATACCATCCGTGGGTCTAGCCTCCATCTGATGAAGAAAACCAGAAGGCTCTGTAGCACTGACTGTCATCTCTTGGCCATCAGATGCTGACAAGTGAACTGTCTGCTGAGCACAATCAATACGGACTCCCCATCTGGTAAGGGTCTCCATGCCCAGAATCACATCTATCCCCGAGGAATCAATGACGACCAAACCAGTGCGAAATTCCGCCCCCCTTAGGACAATACTGACTCTGGAGCATATAGAGCATGTGTGTATCTGGCCCCCAGGTGAGGTAACTACCATAGCTGTCTTCATACACGAAACTGGTATACGATGCTGCTCGGCAAATGACTTGGAAATGAAAGAATGAGTAGCACCGGTATCGAAAAGCACTGTAGCTGGATAAGAGTTGACCATGAATGTACCAATAACCACGTTAGAAGCCTCGGCTGCTGACTCGGCCGTCACGTGGTTCACCTTCCCCTGTCGTGGCGCCCTGGGTTGGGCTGGGCGCCCCTGCTGTCCTGCCTGCCGTGGAGCCTGAGGTGCTGGACAACTTTTAGCATAATGACCTTTCTGCCCGCATTTGTAGCACATGCGGTGGCGGTGAATGGCGCTTCTTCGTCGACCTCCCTGTGAACTTATCTTCACATCTTGCATTATTTCTGCTGCTTGCTCTTTGGACTCCTTGCGACCGCGTGGCTGGATCACATTCATAGTGATAGTCAACCCATCAACATAATCATGGAGAGCTTGATTCTCGACCTGTGTATCTCTAGAGCACTTAGGATCCTTTCTCTTTGGCATGGTCTGTAGCTCTCCGACCGATGGACCGTCAAGGAAAAGGGAATCCTCCGCTAGCTGCCCTTGATGAGGCATCTTTCTCTTTGTACCGGAGAACAACCTCTGGTTCCTTTTAGTTGTGGCTTCATCTTCAGTCGCACGAACTTGACGACAAGGAACACCATAGAATTGGCAACACTGGCAAGTTTTCTCACCATCACCCATTGCACTGTCTCCAAGGTCTTTTTGTTCTGCCGACATCTGAGCTGGGGCAAAAGGAAACACAGATGGGTAAGGTCAAGGAAGAGAGAAAACTCCATTATTTAAGGTTCTATCCTATTTAGATAACACTGCTCAGGCATTACTACTGATAACTCCAGATAAATGTCACATAAATCCGGGAACTAGGAACTAGAGCATAACTCTTCGGTTTCGTCTGAGAGATTCTCAACTTCTCTTGTACTAGTTGTAGGCCGGGGTGTCACATCCCTACCCCCTTACAGAAACCGACGTCCTCGTCGGTGGAGCTCTGGATATCACCTCCTCTTCACACTACCCTTCTTCTCAACAAGTAAGACAGAAGAAACCCAAGGCAGGATAAGGTAGAGAGGATAGAGTGGATGGTTTTTACCCCCAACGATCTAACTCATTTTATTAATTAGTTAACTTTAACATCTGAGTGATTTTCTTTAAACAAATTTAACTACTACACTATGCAATCATTCAAAAATCCAAATCAAACATGTAGCATAATAACAAGCAGACAACTTTCACAACTTAGCCGAGTTTAACACACGACTCGACTAACACAACGCGTCGCAGAGCGTGCTATCGTATTATTATAAAAGGGTTACCTAGCTATGCTCATGGTGGTCAGATGACTGATTCAGGCCAAAATCTACGAAATCTATTCTTCAGAGGGAGAAATCAAGGCTAGACGGGTAAAAAGTAATAGAAGTCAAGGGGCATAATAGTAAAATAGTTTCAGCAGGCAAGGATTGGTGAGAAGAAGTCCTAAAACTCGACCAGTTCTATCTAGGCTTCGTCCTACAGTCGATATGGCTCTGATACCACTCTGTAACACCCGGTTTATAAAAGAACATAAACCGAGCAATCATATACGTGCCAGGATCAAGTCACACGTATATACAACAGAATGAACAGTATATCATAGCACATATCACGTAAAAAGACATAATAAAGCGAATACGAATGTTATTTATTACAATAATGACAAAATGTCTGATACAGCGGAAGCGAAGTACAAAATACGATAAAGCTCTCCGAAGCTGAAGCAGGGCGCCACAGGGACGTCGACTGGGAGACGAAGCACCTAGAAGTCCTCGTAGTCCTGGTAGCGCTGGACGAACTCCCTCGTGTCGGCAGGAACTGAGCAGCAGTAGCGTAGCCAAGAGGAAAAAGTAGAGAAGAGGCAAGGGTGAGTACACAACTTGTACTCAACAAGTATAACACAAACTATGAGGCTCTAGGCTGGCTGACTCAACTGCATTAGCTTTTAAATGTTGGCAAAGTTTTATTAAAGCTATTTACTACGAGTTGATGAATTACCATTAACCCAGTTACATAGTAATTAATCAGAATTAATTATACTACTACTGAGAACCAAACCACGACCAAGCCACCAAGGTAACCCCGAGAAGCACCTCCCTCGTCGGAAGGAGATAACTTCACTAATCAAAAGGAGGATCTGGGCCGCTCATAACCGTGAGCACGGCTAGTATACCAGTTTTACACTCTGCAGAGGTTGCACATCTTTACCCACAAGTCGTGAGCTACGCCAGTTGTTCATCACACTTCCTTAGGTGAGATGGCCAGCGACTCACTACGAGGCCTTTAAAAAGAATCTCGTTGGTAAGGCGTAACCGCGAGAGTTAGGTCGGCGACGATGGGGCCCACCTCCAGGGGTACAAGCACGTAGCACAGACCAAGCCGGAGGAGCAGGGACCATTGAAGCTTGCTACTCTTGCCCCGCAGGTAAGTTACTCCAAACCAAAAAGATCTAGTTATTACGCCAAGTCTATCCCATTCTAGCCTTGTGGTAGCGCTGTTGTCCCAGGTTGTCGCTCTATGAACCGGTCCTTATGGAGAGTGGCCAACCAAGCAGTAAGCACCGTGCTGGCCCCCTAAACCATGTTTCTAAAAAAACATCTTTTAACGAGAAGTGAGCCACTCAAGCCACACAGAGTGCCACTCTCAGAATTAAGTTCAAGTAAAACATTAAACAAATTAATTAAAAGGACCAAAGTGTGTTATAGCGCAGCAACCTAGCACAACTAACCAAAATGCGACCCAAAGGTATATATAAAGGATATAAACTGGCTAGGAAAACCTTAAAGGCATACAGTATTAAAATGCAGTATGAAATTGTATTTAAAGGTGATAGGTTGTTCATGTTATACTTGCCTTCCTCGTACTGCTCTGGCTGCTGCTCAAGGTGCTCGGAAGACGGCTGCTCCGGGTACTGGTACTGGGGCTCCTCAGATGGATCAACGTCTACTCACGAACACATGGCCAAAACAATGCACAAAAATAAGCATACAAGCAAACTCTAACAAAAAGCTAAAGAACAGTACATCAATACATAAAAAAACAGCGCACAAAACTACTCTAGAACTATTCTACGTGTCACAACGATCGCGTGGATATAAAGAACGCCTAAAACGGAGCTAGAACGCAAAATCTAGGCTAAAAACAAGATCTAGGGGCTTATTTGCGAGAAAAACTAAGTCCCAGGGGGTTTTTCTGCAAAAACTGAGGGCTAAAACATAATTAAACTATAGATCCAGGGTCTAATGTGCAAAAACTACGGCTCTGGACTGCGGGTTGGATTATTAAAAAGCTCAGGGGTTAAAGTGTTAAAAACTGGACCTGGATCTAATTGTTTTTGAACTACCAGGGACGGCGGGTTTATTTGCAATAAAGGGAGGGGCTCTTTAGCAAAAGAACCGGCTGAAGCGGTATCTTCGCATCTCGGTCGTTGGATCGCGATCGGAGGGTTCTGGACGAAGGGGTATGTTTGATCTAATCCTGGGCGTGGGTTCTGGATCGGACGGCTCATGCGTTTTGGGGCGTGACCGGCGGCGGAACGCGCCGGAGTTCTCTGCTCCGCGGCGGCGCTCTGCGGCTGGGTCACCGGAGATGACGAAAAGGTGCTGCGGGGGACCGATTCCACACGGGTTTGGGTCAGGGAAGTAGCCCGCGACATGGCGAACTCCACTGGGTACATAGGGTGGGGGATTGGGGTTTCGCAGGGGCTCGCCACGGCGAGGAGCGGGGCTGCGCGGCGGCGCAAGAGCTGGCGTGCGGCGGACGGGCACCTAGGGCGCTCTAAGGGTGGAGATAACCTGCGCAAAGGGATCAGGGGGCCCGGGTGGTGCTCACCGTGCTCTGGATGGGAAGGAGTCGCGGCGCAGGATGCTAACGTCGAGGTCCGGCGATGGTCGCTGCGGCGCAGGGACGTAACTCGGCGGCGTGGTCAAAGCAGGGGGCCTCCGGGCATTTGGGTGGCGCGGATCGACGCGTGGAGTTACTGCGAAGTAGGCAGACGGGTCAGCGGAAACCAGCGCTCAACGGCAGCGAGGAAATTCGACGGCGGGGCATCCTCACCTGTGTTGAGGTCCGGCGCGATTCCGCCGCGGAGCGGACCTAGGCCGAGCGTGGAGGATCCGAGGTGGGTCCTGGTGTTCAGGCGAGGCTCCTGGGTTGGTTGGCAAGGGCCGGTAGGCTGTGGCGGGGCTGTCCCGCGGCGGCGCAGAGGAGTCTGCTCCGAGTAGAGGCAGGGCGGATCGGCTAGGGTTTTGGCGTGGCGCTGTGGATGGGAGCAGGGAGGTCCGCGGGGTGGTTTAAAGAGGGCGCCGGGATCTCGGCGTGTGCGCTCGAGAAGGAAACCGGCGGGGTTCTCGGGCGGGGATCACGGCTGGCCGTTGCGCGGCCGGGAGAGGTGGGGAAGACGGGCCTGGCCAGGCGGGCCCGGGTGGTCAGCGGGAGAGCGCATCGCGCGCGGGCGCTAAGGCTGACGTGTGGGGTCTGTGGGAGCGGGCATCGGTGCTGGGTGAGTTTGCGGGAGAAGGCCGGCGCGCGGGGAGAGCTGGCGAGCTGGGCTGCGGCGCGCGCGGGCTGAGAGGGCGGTGAAGTGGGCTGAGCCACGCGCGCGCGAGCGGAACGGGCCGAACGCGGAGAAAGCGGGTCCAGGGAAAAGAGAGAGAGCGCGGGCTGAGGGAAGGATAGGGAGTGGGCTGGGCCGAAGCGGGGTGAGGAAGTGGGCCGCGCGGGTTTGGGGCTGTTGGGCTGGGGTTTTTCCTTTGGGCTGGTTTGGGTTTCTAGGTTTGGGCTTTATTTCCTTTTCTATTTCTACTCCTCTCTCTCTATTTCTAATTCAAACAAAGTTTGAATTCAAATACAAATTTGAATTCAAACCACACTCAAATAAATAAAATAATGCACCAGCATGAATGCAACACCAAAATTTAAACCTATGATAAAATTTTAAATTACTTAAGGAACAAAATTGAATTAAATGCCAGTCTAACACAATAAACCTTAGAAATTTAAATAAAGCCAATTAAATTTATTAATAAATGCTGAAATTTAAATTAGGGTGTTACAACTTTCTTGTCGGCGACTTCGCCATCTTTTTCTTTTCTACAAGTTCTTTCAAGTTGATCAAGGACGCGTCATATTCGAACGATTTGGTTTGCTAGTAAGTCTTCGTTTACCGAGTAAATCTGAGCTTTAGCTTTCGGGCATATCGTTGTGGCTTCGTTCAGATCTATTCAAAATTTATCGAATTTATCTAAGCTTTGATCTCGGGCGCATCGCTATTTTCTCGTTTAGATTCATTCACAAACTACCCGGCTTAGTGATCTGTTTAATCGGCTGTAAGCTCCTTGTTTATCATGATAAATCTTGTAAAGCCGATTAGATTTGATCATAAGCTTAGCTTTGTCCAGATCCATACATTCGTGGGTTTGTACACTGTTACCTGGCACGTGTTGGCTTTAGATCTAGCCGTCTAGTTGCTTATCAGCATCGGCAGCTCATTGCCGATCCCTTGCAGATCGCTTTTATTACACGCTTATCATACCCGATCTTTTGTCGTCTTTTGTATCGGCAGGGCCTTGCCGATACCCCGCGTAAGAGTGATTCGGAAATCCAGCCGATGCACTCTTGAATTTGACGGTTTGTTGTTTCCTTGTCAATTTACAGGTCAAATTGACTGGCACGCCTTGGTTCAAATCAAGTGCAGTCCGGGCTTGGCGTACGGGGCTCCTGGGCTTGGTGTGTGATCATCTCGAGTCAACACATCTTTTGGCACGCTCGGTGGGACAAGAAACATAAAGATGTCAACTGACGGGAAAGTAGAGGTTTTTGAGCGGAACCAGATCCTGATCGACAAGGATAAGCTGAAGGATGAACAAAAAGCAGATCTCCAGGCAGTCGTGGAAGCTTTTGAGCGACAGTGCCTCTTATCCTACAGCACCAATAGGAGTGGAGAGGTAATCAAAAAGTATGATTTTCCTACTCTTCCTCCCTACAATGAGTCACAGAAGGAGGACAAGATGATACATCAGATGAATCAGGCGATCGGACACGCTTTTGTGAATCATGCTCCGTTCATGGCTAACTATGTCCACAATGTTGTGCTCAAGACGCTACAAGATAGGGGAACACCGGGTTTTGTGGGACCGGCCTATCAACAGGCTAGTCAGATGGTTTTTTCTCCTATCGGATCGGCTACTGGGATATCACAGATTCATCCTCAAGCTCAGGCAGATGAGAGTGTCATAGATGCACAGCCGATTAGTACTGTGGCGTCGACTCAGTTTCCTCCTGTGTACACCAATTCCACGCTAATGGCTACATATGCACAGGGAAGCTTTATGTCAGGATACCCAGCTTGATGGAATCCTACTACTGGACTTGGTATGCCTCCAGAATACATGATTCCGCCTCCAACAGGGCAACCAAGTACATCGGCTTCTCAGTCGATGAATCAGCAAGTCAATGCATCGGCTCCACAGCCGACCCAGCCTCAAGATACCGCACCAGCTTCACAACCAGCGGTTACACCTATGTCAGTACCTTCGCCAGCAAGCCCAAGCAATGTGTTGGCCCTATGGCCAACACCTCAACAACATAATCTGGCGATGATACTGCAGCCCAAGTCTCCTACGGAAGTCCTGGCAAATAAGATTCCCCATACCGATGGAGTCACCTGGGTTTTCCACGATCTTGCGACTAGTTTTGTGCGTCACGTGAACGTGCCTCCTATGGCACAACAGCAACCTAGCTTGAGGATGGTGCAGAGCAATCATGGTAATGAGATGGTGCTCTATCAATCACCATCCAATCAATCCCCTCAGAAAGTCACACAGACCGCATCGGCTGCTCAGCCGATGACCACACCGAATGTCCAGCCAACATCAACAACCTTGCCGATGGCTCCACCAGCACCCCAGGCAGCATCAGCTAGAGGTCAACGGATCGACTGGGCATCCAAGATTGCTGAGGTGATGAGAGATCAGTTTGGTTTGAAGCCAAAGCAGTAGAATCTGATGCACAAAACTCCATATCCGGCTGCTTATGATCAACTGCCATTGCCCCACAAGTACAAGCTTCCAGATTTCACCAAGTTTTCTGGACAGGGGGAGGTCTCAACAGTGGAACACATCAACAGATTCATCATACAGTGTGGAGAAGCATCTCAACAAGACGCATTAAAAGTGCTTTTGGTTTCTATGTCCCTCTCTAGATCAGCCTTTACATGGTTCATGATGTTGCCAGCCAACTCCATTATATACTGGACCGATCTGGAGAAACAGTTCCACCAGTTCTTCTACTCTGGTATAGAAGAGATGAAACTGACCGATTTGACCAACCTGAGGCAAAGGAATGATGAATCTGTCGCTGCCTTCATTTAGAGGTTCAGATATGTCAAGAACCGGTGCTTCAATCTTGTTCTATCTGATCAGGAGCTTGCAGAAGTTGCCTTCCAAGGACTCCTACCACACATCAAGGAGAAGTGGCCAACAGGATGACAGAGGAGGCAAGACCGTATGAGCAGAAAAGAAGCAACTTTCAGAAAAAAAGTCAATTTCGTTGATTGCTCAGATACTTCTGATTCAGATAATGACCAGATGCTAGGATCGGCTGAATGGGTACAGAACAACAAAAAGCCGATCTCATGTCCTTTCGGTAACAAAGAACCCGAGAAGTATGGGTTTGATATTACCAAGGCTGACAAGATTTTCGACCTGTTGCTGTCAGAAGGGCAGATTAAGCTGGAGCCATATCATAAGATCCCGACAGATTAGGAGTTGAAGAATATCAAGTACTGCAAGTGGCACAATGCAACGTCTCATAACACCAATGAATGTAAAGTGTTTCGTCAGCAGATACAATCAGCTATAGAACAGGGTAGTCTCAAGTTTGAGACACCCAAAAAGCCGATGAAGATTGATGGTCATCCGTTTCCAGCAAACATGGTGGATGTTGGAAAGAAAGGGAATGCATTACAAACGAAGATGCTCACATCGCAATCGGCCAAGGACTCTGGGGCTATTGATCCCAAACCACAGATAACGGCCGATGAAGCCAGGGGTAAAGAGCCGCAACAGAAAGAGGAATCAGCGGCACCAAAGAAGAAGGTCACGTCTCAGATGTTGCTGAACAAGTTCCAACATGATCAAGAAAGGAGACAGTACAGAGAAGAGTCTGCATGACGACATGAAGGGCACTGGAGATGTCCTTTCTTTGTGTACTATTGGGAGGAAGGCTTGACTCTGCCGACAGTGGATAACTGTCCAGAGTTCAACGGTTTCTATTGTGAAGACCGACCGCATAGGAAGCCACGTTTCGACCAGAGGCCTCGTGGGCCGATCATTAGAGAAAGGGGTGATGACAGACGCATCTCTATGCATGATCGGCTGGGGGCATGGTTTCAGTGCATGATCGGCTGGGGGCAGGACTATGCTACGTGATCCTGCAGGAGGAAGGATTTCTGCTGTTGAGCGAATTGAGCGGGCTGCTACTGCTCAAGTTCCAGATGAATACCCACACCATAGAGATACGGAGAGAGAGCCTGTTCATGATAACATTGATCGGCCTCGATGGTGCCCGAGAGGTTTGACCAGGTCGCAGAAGAGACGAGTTCAAAGGCTGCGACAAACAGAGGCTCTAGAAGAAGAAGAAAGAAGAGAGGCTCCCAGGAGAGGAGTCAGATATGAAATTTGGCGTGTCAAGCCAAAGGCCGATGAAGGGCAACAATCAGGATCATCGGCCGCACCTATCAACATGGTTTTCATGCTACCTAGTGAGTTCATGGCTCTAGATGATGATGATGATGAGCAAGATTTGGAAGAGGCAATGGCTCAGCTAAATTTGGAACCTATACCAGCTATTTTTGAGAAACCAGAGGATGAAAAATGTAAACATCTCAAAGCTCTGTTCTTAAAAGGATTTGTTGATGGTAAGCTTGTTACAAAGATGCTAGTAGATGGAGGAGCAGCAGTGAACATAATGCCATATGCCATGCTACGCAAGCTTGGAAAGGGTAGTGAAGACCTGACCAAGATGGATATGATGCTCAAGGATTTTGAAGGAGTCGTATCTCCAGCAGTTGGAGCATTGTGTGTTGATTTGACCATCGGCAGTAAGACTCTCCCTACTACTTTTTTTGTCATTAATGGGAAGGGGTCATATAGTTTGCTATTGGGGAGAGATTGGATTCATGCCAATTGTTGCATACCATCTACTATGCATCAATGCCTTATACAATGGATCGGCGATGTTGTTGAAGTTGTTGCTGCCGATTCGTCGTTCAGTATTGCATCAGCAGAAGCCTGTGAGGAAAGCTATGAAAGAGTAAAATGTTTTTCTGGTCAAGCATGGGAGGCAGAGTTTCTGAAGGTCGCTGATTATGAGATGTCATCGAATTCAGCAACTGGATCTACAGATGAATCTTGAATGGCATTATAAAAGCTGATGATGCAAACATCGGCTAGGTTTTAGTATAGCCGACATAGTAAGTGTCGCCTTTAGAGCAAAAAATGTAAAGGAAAGCCAGTGATGTTGTGATAACATTGCCTATGGATGGTCGATATAATTTTTGTATCGACCTTAGGGCAATAAAATCCAAAAGGAAAAGGAAGTATTGGCTAGAGGCAAGGATTGTAAGTTAAACATTGTTTACAATACATCAGATTGAAGTTTTTCCACCACAACAAGAATAAGTAGCAGTTTACAAGGATCCAAGGGCATTCTGGATCACAGAAATCGCACGCAGGCGAATATCATCAGCATTCTGGATCTCTTTGATGCCAGCCTTAGTAGAACCTGGTACTATTTTGATGCTTTTGTGGAGTTGATAAGTCTGGCGAGCTTGTTCTTGTTTCTCTGCCTCAAGTTGTTGAAGAGCCATTGGAAGCTGGGATAGTTTGTTATCCACATCGGCAATTTCTTTTGGCTTCCAAGTCTCTTTTGGACTGTTCCATATCTGCCTTGGACTGAGTCAGAGAGACAATCTTCCCGCGGGTTGTTTCCACAAGATTCTTCAAATCATCTCTTTATCTGATCATTTGCTCTTGGTGAAGCCGATCAGAGAGACGCTTCTGGGCTTTGAGAACAGAGATCTGGTGGCTTTCGATATAAGCAGCGGGATGTAGCGCTTCCTCAAGAGATTCATAGAGAGTGCCCATCAGAGACTTTATGATAATGCGAATCGGCTCAGCATCTTGAACCAATTGGCCAATATCTTGGTTCAGCTACTACAGAATTTCCTGGAGTTTGGCCTTGGTATCTTCAGATAGTGGAGCCAATTCTGCTGATGATGTGGCCTCATATTCTGCACTAATGGTCCCAAGTTGAAAAGAAAATAGACTGTTGTCTGTACTATCTTGTGCCTAGTTAAGGAGGAAGGAATGTTAATTGGATGTTCCCTTTCTGAATTTCTAAAAAATGAAATATCTTACTTGTATTTGACGAATTTCATCAGTAATTAGTGCAGAAGAGGATGCAAGTAGCAATGCTGGGACACCAGAACCAGGGAGAGCATCTTGTGGGATGACTGATGGTTCTTGCACGACAGTTGATATTTGCTGGATAGAGAAACCAATGTCAGATATAAGATTGAATCAGAAGAAGAAAATGGTTATGTTACCTGAACTGGTGAGGCAGTTATTCTGGCTCTTTTAGAGGGCAGGCGTTGAATCTGGTTTGAAAATACAAATGTCAGATGAATACTGGAGAATGGTGGATTGACGAGTAAAATACCTGAACTATTGGAGATGTTTGAGAAGCAGTTTGTTGGATGTCTTCCTCGTCTGTATCTTCAGCAGCTATATCTTAAAATGCCGAACAATGTGATTAGTAAGGGATGCATTATAGTCAGTAGAGGAAATAAAAGTTGTTTATTACCTTCTGAGCGAGGAGTAGCATCTGTTGGTGCATCGGCGTTTGGTACCGATGCAATGGTCAGAATCTGACTGGATGAGCCTGGGGTCTTCTGAATTGTTCTCTTAGTGCTAGTCATCTTTTTGCCAGCAGCGACGTCAGCAAGGGTTGGTGCGTTGTAGCCGATGAGAGGATAGTTAGTTGGTGGAGAGTATCTGATCGGCTGCCCGCTTCTGCTGATCGTTGGGGGTGAAGTGCCATCAACCTGTCAAGAGGGTTTGTCAGGTTGCAGAAAAGCAGTGTAAGATAAAAATACAGCAAGAGAAGTTTTTGTGTTTACCTCATCATCGGCACTTTGGTAATTTTCATCCAGGGCAATGCAATATATCTTCAGTGATCCGCAGAAGAGATGTTCTTGCCATTCTGACCACCATTGCACAAAGGGTATGGTGGTAAGTGGTGCTATTTGCCAATCGGCTAGTTGTGTTATGTCAATGACAGGCTCTAAACTCTTCAGCCGATTGTATGTAAGAGCATTGCCGATTGGGTTCCTCGCCTGCACCTTGTCGGCAAAGTAAAGAAGAGGCGGCACTTGAACAAATGCCAATAGCATGGCTACCACTGATGGATAACAGAATTCATAGCCGATGGCACTTTTTCTAGAGGTGAAGTTGGCAGGCAAAATTCTTGGAGATATGGCCTCTCTCATGATGTTTGTGGCTCCTTCGTTGTCTCTCCAGGAATCAAGAATGAATTTGAAGGGGTTTTCATATTCCTTGTTGTCATCATGGTATGCAAACCAGATGGTGGAATTCTCAGTAAAACCATTATAGAAACATATGAAGAAATCAGTTTTGCCAAAAACATTGCAGTCGTTGGCAATCATAATAGCTTCTTCGCCGAAGGAAATGCAACGTCGAGTGATTGGGTCTTCCTCTTCATCAAATTCTTCTAATGAAAAGACATTTCTGACAGCTTAATGCCCGGGGTTTTATGCATATACATGTTCAACCATAGCTGAATGAACCACCAGGGGCCTCCTAAGTTGGAGATTGGTTGATCGGCCCTTAGTTTGGCCGATACTTGATGGAGTAGGTGGTAAACTGATCCAAGAAGATGGTTGCCAAGGGGTACTGGGTTTCCACTAGCTAGGGTTTCGGCCATCTTCAGAGTGTTGTTGGTTGGGCCTGCTGTTTTGCCGCAGAAGATGAATTTTTCCAACCACATGTTGAGGAAAGCAGTGTGTTCCCTGATTGACACAGAGCCAGTTTTCATGTTCTTGGTGACATATCCGCTCCAACCACCGATGGTTCTGGTCTTTATCTTAAAAGAAGCTTGGTCCAAGAAATTAAAGGATTGGTCGGGAGTAGTGATATTCAGACCAGTCAACATCATGACATCTAGCAAGGTTGGAGTCATTGGGCCATGGCCAAACAAGAAGGCATTGATGGCATCAGACCAGAAATAGGAAGCCGATGCGAGCATCTGCTCATTCTTAACCATCTCAGATAAAGAAAGGTTCAGGCATTGACTAATGTCATATTGCTCCCAGTCACGCCGATATACTCTCGCTACTCTACAGAACCAATTCCTCCACCCTAGGGTGACACTCGGCTAAGATCTAAAAGCAAGGGACCAATTTGAGGTCATATTTGAAGCTTTGAGGGGGATTCTGCCGGTTTCCAGATTGATTATATCAGTTCGATCTGGATTGCCCATGGGGCCTAGACAGACCATGCTGGGTTGCTCGGATAGAGGGATGAAGATTGAGTTCCTAACGGCTTAGAAATAATGGCAAAAAGGGGAAAATCAAGGACAGTCGCAAATTGAAGATTAAAATAGCAGCGCAGGAAGGAGATGTAAGATTGATGTACCTAAGGGATGTGGCGGAACCACCCAAAACTACTGGGCCCGGGTGCACTGATCTTTGTTGCTAAGCAACTCTGACCCAAATTGGCACTCACCAATAGTTCCTCGAGTGAAGCCTCGATAAAAGCCACGCTATTCCAGGATCAGCAGACAACACTCACACGAAGGTGAGCCCAGAGATTACAACACAGAACATTTCATACATCTCAGAGTGATTGCAGCGGAAAGTAAAATTTATTACAAACCATGTTCAGAGTAGCAAAGTACTACAGAGTTCCATCTACTAAAATTATTCAAGTCTCATTGTTCAACGGAAGCAGTAAAAGATAACTAGCGAGATAACGTGACGCATCGATAAAGCCTGTACGAAAGCGTCACTCAGCAGGAGGGCGATCAGCACCCGCGGAAGGACCATCCCACTCAACAGACCAACCCGGAGGCAAGGTACAAGGCCAAGTAAGACTTGCAAACAGATCCTCGAAGTTAGTACCTTAAAAACAGTGCCACAAGCAAGGCTGAGTATACTAATACTCAGCAAGACTGACCCGTCTCCGGATATAACATAGTCCGATAACTAGACATGCAAGGCTTTTTGGTTGGTGGGGTTTGTTTTGCCAAAAACGCCACTAAATGTTGATCCTTATTTTCAGGTTTTACTTAGCCATATTCTAGTTGGATTAACCATTCTAAATTTGCAACTAACTCTACACAAACATGGTAGAGCAACCATTTTATCAACCAACAGTATTACCATCATCATGTTCCACTTGTTACTCTGTGTGACCGAAAACATTAAGCAATCTCATGCCGTGAGAGGCGGACGATTCCGAATCGAATTTCAACCTGGCCAGGGGAACCTAGACCACACTCATGGGGATCGACTTCGCTCCCGCCCACGCTACAGTTCCCGTTTCTTTCCAGTCCGTGGATCCGGGTCACCCTCCCTGACTACAGAGCCCGACGTCTCTGTACCCGTACGTCGCGACAAAAATAAAACCTACTTCTACCAGGAGGGTGAAGTGTCGTTCCACTCGCCGGTCCAATCAGGTACTTAAGCTTACCGATTACCATATTTCTCGGCATGTGGCTAGTATTTTCAAATGCTTAACGAAATGAGCCACACACCGCGACCTTAGCCATTTTTGACTACACCAGCGGGGTATCACAACTACACAACCCCGCCCGTTGTCCTTACATTTCAGCAGGAATTAAAGTCAGTCAAAATTCCTATTTGCTCGCGAGAGGCAGGAAACCCCTCGACTTCTACCATACCTAATTAGCATGGCAACTAGTCGATAAAAAGATCCGGGATCAAACATAGGTACCTAGGAATCATGCATCTAAGGTTTTCGATCAACACCTAGAAAACTTAAATGCAGAAAGAGACTATTACAGCACATTATAAATAGTTAAGTGAATAATAACTCGGAAAAAATAAGGCATAATGCACCAGGGCTTGCCTTCTTAGGCACTGTCAGGCAAAAAAGCCTTTGGGGCTTGGCCCAGGTCTTGAGACAAGTTAGCACAGTTCAAATTGACTTCCTGATCCACACGAGAGTCCGCGGGCACCAACTCGTAGTCCCCGTCCGTGAGATTAACTGCCTCTATATGCAATGCGAGATTATGAGTTACTCATGCGTAAAAGTTTTCTTTCCTTCACGATAAAGTTGTAGTTCAACAAAAGTTAATTTAGTGATGATTTCACATTTCATTTCATGGGCAGTCATTTATAGAGTAGTTTCTAATTTCACTTTACTTCATAAAAGAGCTGTGTGGTTTGGTTTTCATTTTTATCATTATAACACGTAGCATGCTTTCATTATTTAATAACAACAAAACTTCTAATGCTAGTGATGAACAACTAAAGTAACACAGATCCTAACTTAAGCATTTATGGTTTAAATTTCAGCACCTAACCATATAGCAATTACCACAACTATTCATGCAAGTGGAGTACTCTAGTTACTTCACCTTTTTGCACAGAACGTTTGACATGGTTTCTGGGGCTACAAATTTTATGGAAGCATCTACAAAGCATCTACTTAGTACTGAAATTTTTCCAGATTTTATCCCATTATACAGTGGAGGTGACAAAAAGAACAAAATTAGCAAGCTATTATCTAAGATTAATTTTACAGGGAGTTATACAAGGTATATGGTTCTCAAATTTTGACTAGAGCCCAACCATGAGATAGACATACTTCAGAAAAATTATCAAGCTTTATATCATTACGATAAGTTAGTTATGCAGTTAACTTAACATGAGTTAGTATAAATTTCTCAAAGTTCATTTGATCAGTACTGCATGTGAACTTTTTATTCTAGACAGAACATACTCTAAACAAGAACATGTCCAAAAATCAAGGTTAGATATGGTGTAGCTTACTCAGCACAAAAATGGTAAAACTACCCATGAGATGCTAAGCATGATTTTTAACTAGAGCAAAACTCAGTAACTGTAGCTCAAAATTTTTATGCAGTAACACAGAACTAAAAAGAGACTTCAGGAATAAATATAGATTTTTCTGAGCATAAGAAATATATATGATGAATTAAGTTGATTAAACAAGCATAAAACATGGTATATAGAAAATGAACTCTAATAAATCTAAAATTTATGTATTAACAAGGTTTCAGTTGCACATGCATGTAGTAAAAATTCCAGAACAAGTTCATTTATATATCTTCCAGTATTAAATCGAGAAGGCCAACAACAGATTAGAGAATCTTGATTGTTCCAACAGGATAACTATTTTGGTTAGGTGCCATATTTTTACTGTGAACTTAATATTCCATTAGTGATAACATAGCCAAAAATCAAGGTAATTTGTTAAGTGGAACTTCCTGAACAAGCATAGGGTGACTTTCTTATTCTTTTTCCCAAATTAAATTTGGTTGAGTTTCTGCAGATGTGAATGTTACAAAATTTGTAGATCTTCTTACAAGGATTCCATATCAGTTGAGTTTACATTTTTATGATTTTTCTGTGATTTGTTTTGCATTTTAGAAGTTCACTGCCATACACTGGGATTCTTGCAAACACACCGTTGAACGAAAAAAAGAAATTACAACCGGGCCCTTCGCCGGCCTTCTCTGCCGCTGCAGCTCGCCCGGTGGTGTTCTGCTAGGCAGGGCTTACCGGGGCTGCAACGGGGAGGCGCGTGGGAGAGTAGAGATCGAGGAACACCTACCTTGGTCAGTGTTCAAGTGCTCGGTGCACGGACTCGAGCTCGTCGGCGTCAATGGCGGAGCGGAGGTTCGGGTCGCCGGCGTTGTAGGCGAAGGAGGGCTCGGGGTGGAGGAACGTGGCACGCATGAGCACTGCGAGAGCGTGAGGATGCGCCTGGGGTAGCTGTCGTGCTCGGTCTCCCTCTGGGCTGGCCGGTCCGCAGTGAGCCCGAGCTCGCCGGCGGCGGCGCAGAAGGGGAACGGCGTTGGGAGAGGGATTTGGTTCGATTCCGTGCGCGTGGAGCTCAACTAGAGGGTAGAGAAGCTTGTGGAGTGGTTGGATGGAGCAATGCAGGGCCGGGGTGGCTGGTCCACGCGAGCTAGATCTCGCCGGCCATGGCGGACGGCGGGAGGAGGAAGAAGGAAGGGAAGCCGCGCAACGGCGGGGCGCTGGGGGTTCTTATAGGCCAAGGAGCACCTGGGCGAGTGGAGTAGCATCTGGGGAGGGCTGATTCGGTCCGGGGTGGCTCGACGGCGAGCGGGCGGAGCGGGTAGCGGCGCTGCGCATGGCGGGGGTGGCGTGGCGGCTCGGGAGCGCGTCTGGGACGCGTGTGAGCGTGGGAAGGTGCCAAGGGGCGGGCCAGGTGGCGCTGGAGGGGTTCCCCGAGTCCATTTGGCCGCGGGCGCGCCATGGACGTGGTCCACTGGCGGCGTACGGCGGGCGGCGGGCGAAACAGAGCACCGGGAGGAGAGAGATGGAGGTGAGGGTGTTTTTGTGATTTCTGTAATCCAGGGACCTGTCGGTAAACTAAAAATATCTCCTACTTAGCGGGCTCAAATGAAAAAGTGTTGAATACCAATTTTGCATAACTTTTCAAGATCTACAACTTTCGTGTTATGCAAATTTTCATTTGAAACTCACATTTTGAACTATTGGTAAATTTGCAAACTTGCACAAAAGGGCTTTGATTTTAATCAGTTTTTGATTTGTTTTTGGCTGAAGTTTAATTGAGCACATGTCAATTGAAGTACCTCTCATGAACCAACTAAAATTTTGTGCACATTTTTGAATTGAAATTTGAGTAGCTTTTCACTCTTTTTCCTTTCTCCTTTAATTTCTTTTGTTTACTTTGACTTTTATTTGACCCCTTCTTTTTTTTGAATTAATTTACTCCATCTTTCTTTTAAGTTTAAGTAAGATACAGTGATGGTGTTTAAGTGTACTCACACCCGAGGTGTCACAACCTACCCCCCTTAAAAAGAATCTCACCCCGAGATTGGATGATTGAAAATTAGGTAGGGAAGGGATATACCTGAGGTTGAGCTAAGAAAACCCGGATAATGTTGATTAAGATAATCTTCCGTCTCCCAGGTGGCTTCTTCTTCAGTGTGATGAGACCACTGAATTTTATACATTTTTACCACCTTTGGACGAGTACCTATCTCTTTTTGATCCAGGATTCTGAGTGGATATTCGGTATAAGAGAGATCGGGCTCCACTAAAATTTCTTGTTGATCGATGATTTCCGTAGGAACTAGAACACACTTCTTGAGTTGGGATATGTGGAAAACATTATGGATGGCGGCGAGTCGTGAAGGAAGTCGCAAACGATAAGCCACGGGTCCACATTCTTCAATGATTTCATATGGCCTGACATAGCGAGGTGCTAGCTTACCCTTGACTCTGAAACGTTGAACGCCTCGAGTGGGTGACACTCGTAAATAAACGTGGTCGCCAACCATGAACTTCAAAGGATCCCTTCTTTTATCAAAATAACTCTTTTGCCGAGACTGGGCTGCTCGGAGATTTGCTTGTACTATTTTTACTTTTTCCTCAGCCTTGACCACTAATTCGGGTCCAAATATTTGACGTTCTCCAGTCTAGGACCAACTCAAAGGAGTTCGACACCGTCGACCATACAAGGCCTCGAATGGTGCCATCTTCAGACTAGCCTGATAGCTGTTGTTATAAGAAAACTCAGCCAAGGATAAACATTTGTCCTAGTTCTTATCATAATGAATGACACATGCTCGAAGCATATCCTCAAGAATTTGATTCACCCTTTCGGTCTGTCCGTCAGTCTGTGGATGCTAAGCTGAGCTTCAAATTAGTTTAGTTCCGAGAGCCTCTTGGAGCTGCTACCAAAACCTTGCCACAAACTGAGGACCACGATCCGAGATAATAGTTTTGGGTACACCATGTAGATAGATAATCCTATCGATACAGATTTCAGCATATTTCTTGGCTCGATATTTAGTATGCACTGGAATAAAATGAGCGGTTTTTGTGAGCCTGTCGACAATGACCCAAATGGAATCATGATGCTGAGAAGTATTTGGTAAGCCCACGATGAAATCCATACTGATATCTTCCCATTTCCAAGACGGAATTGGCAGAGGTTGGAGAGTTCCAGCAACTTTCAAGTGACTAGCTTTCACTCTCTGACAGGTGTCACACTCCGTGACATATTTGGCAATCTCTCTCTTCATGCGAGTCCACCAGAAATTTTGTCTGAGATCTTAGTACATCTTGGTGCTACCCGGATGAATGGAGAATTTAGAGAGATGTGCTTCGTCCAGGATTTGTTTCCGCAGCTCATGATTTTTGGGAACGACTAGGCGATCCTCGAACCACAAAATTCCTTTATGGTCCACTCGGAAACACTTGTATTTATTTTCACCTTCTACTACTTTCTGCTTGATGATACCGACACTTTTGTCATGTAATTGTGCCATGATGGTTTTGTCATAAAGTGTCGGTTCCACCGAAATATGATTCAAAGAACCCTGATGAATGATTTCCAATTTCAGCTTTTGCATTTCAGCACACAACGTGTCATTATACGACTCCACTGAAAGGCAATTGCAGTGAACCTTGCGACTGAGCGCATCGGCTACGACATTAGCTTTGCCCGGATGATAATGAACTTCCAGGTCATAATCTTTGATTAATTCCAGCCATCTTCGTTGCCTCATATTCAGCTCGCTTTGGGTGAAAATGTATTTGAGACTCTTATGGTCGGTATAGATATTGCAATGAGTGCCCACAAGATAATGTCTCCAAATCTTGAGAGCATGAATAACGGCGGCTAGTTCAAGATCATGAGTGGGATAATTTAGCTCGTTTGGCCGAAGAGCTCGGGAAGCATATGCTATAACCCGATTGTCTTGCATTAGAACACAACCAAGACCAGTACCTGAAGCATCACAATAAACGTCGTAGGGTTTATTATTGTCAGGTTGAGCCAAGACTGGTGATGTGGTTAGATGTGCTCTCAATGTATGGAATGCTTCATCGCACTTCGAATCCCATTTGTACTTGACATCCTTCCGTAGTAGTTCTGTCATGGGTTTTGCAATTCTGGAGAAGTCCGGAATGAATCTGCGGTAATATCCCACCAAGCCGAGAAAACTGCGGATCTGATGAACGGAAGTAGGAGGTTTCTAGTCCATCACTTCTTGTACTTTGCTGGGATCAACTGAGATGCCTTCATTAGATATAGTGTGACCCAGAAATTTGACTGTGTCCAGCCAGAATTCACACTTGGAGAATTTCGCGTATAGTTTATGATCTCTGAGACGTTGAAGAACAATACGCAGGTGTTGTTCATGTTCTGCCTCGTTCTTGGAATAGATCATAATGTCGTCGATGAAAACCACGACAAACTTGTCAAGTTCTGGCATGAATACTGTAACACCCTAATTTAAATTCCAGCATTTATTAATAAATTTAATTGGCTTTAGTTAAATTTTCTAAGGTTTATTGTGTTTAGTTGGCATTTAATCTAATTTTTGTTCCTTAATTAATTAAAATTTACCATAGGTTTAAATTTTTGTTGCATTCATGCTGGTGCATAATTTTATTTGAGTGTGGTTTGAATTCAAATTTTGATTTGAATTCAAACTTTGTTTGGTTTAGAAATAGAAAAGGAGAAATAGAAAAGAATAAGACCCAAACCCAAATCTAGAAACCCAGCCCACCAGCCCAAACCCGCCTCAGCCCAGTCCAACCCTCACCCCGAACGGTCCGCGTAGCCAGCTCTCCGGCCCGCTACGCCTCTCCCCCGCGGCCTGCCTCCGCCCCGCTCAGCCCGAGCGCCCGCGCAGGCCCGCTTGGCCCCGCTCCGCACGCCCCATCCCGCGCAGGCCAGCTCGCCAGCGCCCAAGTCACCTCGCCCCGCCTGACAGCCCGACCCCACCTGGCGGCGCAAGCCAGCCCGCTCGCCCGCTCGCCCGCTCAGCCGCTCGCAGCACGCCCCGCCGCTGACTCGTGGGCCCAGCCTGCCAGCGTCGGCTTCCCCCTCGCGCAGCTACCGCCGAGCATCTCGCCGGAGATCTCGTGCCGCGCCCTTCACGGTGCGCATCCCCAGGATCCCCGCCGGCCCCTTTAATTGCCCCTGCGGCCTCCCTGCTCCCCCATCCGCAGCCGCCAACCCTAGCCGCCTCTCCCCTTGCTCCGTGAGAGCAGAGCACGGCACCGCCGTGGCCACGCGCCGCCTCGCCGCACGCCCAGGCCCCTTCCGCCATCGAATCCGCCGCAGAAGCTCCGCCTTGGTGCCAGTAGTGTCCCCGCGGCCGCCATCCACGACTTCGACCCCTGCGCGCCCGGATTTTTCGCCGGAGACCCATCGCCGGTGAGTGGAATTCTCGCCGCGATTCAGCCCCGCCGCTGGCCTCTTGACCTCACTGACAGCTTCTCTGGGACCACAGCCGACCAGCGCACCTGCTCGAGGGAATTGGAGGCCGGAGCTGCGTCTCATCGACCCCTCCCCGAACCCAGCGCCGACCCGCCGCCGTTACACGCCGTCGACCTCCGCTGCGCCACGCTCCCTACTGCTTCGAGCCTCGGTGAGCACGCCTTTGCTTCCCTGTTTCTTTTGTACGGGCGATTAGAACCTGTAGCGCACCCTAGGTGCCCCGGCCGCGCTTGCCGGCGCTTCTCCACCGCCGCCGAACCGCCCATGTCGGCGGGAGTCCCCTTCCCAGCCCTGCCGCGCTTCTTTAAGTTCCCCGGTGGATTACGCATGAGGCGTACTACCTCCCAGGCCAAACCGCATGCCAAATCTAGCCCCAGAACGTCAGATCCGACGAACTCCGGCGAGCCCTATGCTGCGCCGCCGCGGAACAGGGCACGCCGGCGCGTTCCGCCGCCGCCCCACACCCAATCGCCTAAGAGCCGTCCGATCCGGAACCTAGGGCCCAGATTAGATCGCATCCCCGCTAGATCCGGATCGTCGGATCGAGATCCAACGGTCTGGGATCAAAGATACCGGTTCGGCCGGTACTTTTGCTAAAGAGTCCCTGGACTTTCTGCTAATCAACCCGCAGTCCAGGCGTTTTCAAAAATAATTACAGTTGGGCCCAGTTTTTAGCAGATAACCCCCTGGCTTTTCTCAGAATAGAACCCGCCGTCCAGTTTTGGTCTTTTTACGCTTGGGCCCTCGGATCTTTCTGGTTTTTACGTCTAGGCCCTCGGTTTTAGCAGAAAACCCCCTGGAACTTCAGTTTTCTTACAAATAAGCCCCTAGGACTTGTTTTTGGCCTAGAATACGCGTTTTAGCTCCGTTTTTAGCGTTCTTTATATCCACGCGATCGTTGTAACGCGTAGAATAGTTCTAGAATAGTTTTGTGCGCTGTTTTCATGTATTAATGTACTGTTTCTTAGTTTTTGTTAATGTTTGCCTGTATGCTTATTTTGTGCATTGTTTTGGCCATGTGTTCGTGAGTAGACGCTGATCCAGTTGAGGAGCCCCAGTACCAGTACCAGGAGCAGCCTTCTTCCGAGCACTTTGAGCAGTAGCCAGAGCAGTACGAGGAAGGCAAGTATAACATGAACAACCTATCACTTTAATTACAATTTCATACTGCATTTTAATACTGTATGCCTATAAGGATTTCCTAGCCACTTTATATCCTTTATATATACCTTTGGGTTGCATTTTGGTTAGTTGTGCTAGGTTGCTGCGCTATAACACACCCTGGTCCTTTTTAATTAATTTGATTAATGGTTTACTTGAACTTAATTCTGAGAGTGGCCCTCTGTGTGGATGAGTGGCTCACGTCTCGTTAAAAGATGTTTTTGTAGAAACATGGTTTAGGGGGCCAGCACGGTGCTTACTGCCTGGTTGGCCACTCTCCATAAGGACCGGTTCATAGAGCGACAACCTGGGACAACAGCGCTACCACAAGGCTAGAATGGGATAGACTTGGCGTAATAATTAGATCTTTTTGGTTTGGAGTAACTTACCTGCGGGGCAAGAGTAGTAAGCTTCAATGGTCCCTGCTCCTCCGGCTGGTCTGTGCTTGGATTGCGCTCCTGTGCTTGTACCCCCGTGAGGTGGGCCCCATCGTCGCCGACC
Source organism: Panicum virgatum (assembly GCF_016808335.1). Lineage (NCBI taxonomy): Eukaryota > Viridiplantae > Streptophyta > Magnoliopsida > Poales > Poaceae > Panicum > Panicum virgatum. The sequence continues at coordinate 39,949,201 of NC_053147.1, read as the reverse complement.
TAACTCTCGCGGTTACGCCTTACCAACGAGATTCTTTCTAAAGGCCTCGTAGTGAGTCGCTGGCCATCTCACCTAAGGAAGTGTGATGAACAACTGGCGTAGCTCACGACTTGTGGGTAAAGATGTGCAACCTCTGCAGAGTGTAAAACTGGTATACTAGCCGTGCTCACGGTTATGAGCGGCCCAGATCCTCCTTTTGATTAGTGAAGTTATCTCCTTCCGACGAGGGAGGTGCTTCTCGGGGTTTACCTTGGTGGCTTGGTCTTGGTTTTGGTTCTCAGTAGTATCATGACTAAACTTGATTAATTACTATGTAACTGGGTTAATGGTAATTCATCAACTCGTAGTAAATAGCTTTAATAAAATTTTGCCAACACTTAAAAGCTAATGCAGTTGAGTCAGCCAGCCTAGAGCCTCATAGTTTGTGTTATACTTGTTGAGTACAAGTTGTGTACTCACTCTTGCCTCTTCTCTACTTTTTCCTCTTGGCTACGCTACTGCTGCTCAGTTCCTGCCGACACGAGGGAGTTCGTCCAGCACTACCAGGACTACGAGGACTTCTAGGTGCTTCGTCTCCCAGTCGACGTCCCTGTGGCGCCCTACTTCAGCTTCGGAGAGCTTTTTCGTATTTTTGTACTTCGCTTCCGCTGTATCAGACATTTTGTCATTAATGTAATAAATAACATTCGTATTCGCTTTATTATATCTTTTTACGTGATATGTGCTATGATATACTGTCCATTCTGTTGTATATACGTGTGACTTGATCCTGGCACGTATATGATTGCTCGGTTTATGTTCTTTTATAAACCGGGTGTTACAGAGTGGTATCAGAGCCGTATCGACTGTAGGACGAAGCCTAGATAGAACTGGTCGAGTTTTAGGACTCTTTCTCTCCAATCCTTGACTGCTGAGACTATTTTACTATTATACCCCTTGACTTCTATGACTTTTTACCCTTCTTGCCTCGATTTCTCTCTCTGAAGAATAGTTTCGTAGATTTTGGCCTGAATCAGTCATCTGACCACCATGAGCATAGCTAGGTGACCTTTTTATAATAAAACGATAGCACGTTCTGCGACGCGTTGTGTTAGTCGAGTCTATTGCTCAAACTCGGCTAAGTCGTGAAAATTGTCTGCTTGTTATTATGCTACATGCTTGATTTGGATTTTTGACTGATTGCATAGTTTAGTAGTTTAAATTTGTTTAAAGAAAATCACTCTGATGTTAAAGATAACTAATTAATAAAATGAGTTAGATCGTTGGGGGTAAAACAGTCCACTCTATCCTGTCTACTTTATCATGGCTGAGTCTTTTTCCGCAAAGAGTTATCATATCCATCTGAGTTTATTCCTGCAATATCCTTACTCGTGAAATCTTTTGTTCAAATCAGATGGTGAACACCAGGAGCACCGGTTCAGGTTCTGGCCAGCAGCAGGGTCAGAACAACCAGGGTACCGGGATCCCGATGCCTCCGCCTTTGACTCCGGAGCAGTACTTCCAGCTCCAGATGCAGATGATGGCTACCCTGAACAACACTGTTCAGGCTCTTCAGCACGCTCACACTCAGCCTCCGCCTCCTCCACCGCCACAGCCTCGCGACAGGCGTGCTGAGTTCCTGAGGGGTCACCCGCCGACGTTCTCTCACACGTCCGACCCTCTCCAGGCTGACGACTGGCTCCGTGCAGTGGAGCGTCAGCTGGACATCGCCCAGTGCGATGATCGTGAGCGCGTCTTGTACGCAGCAGGACAGCTGCGAGGGGCAGCTCTGGACTGGTGGGAGTCCCACCCGGTCCATGACCGCGAGTCTCTCACTTGGCTCCAGTTCAGGGAGCGCTTCCGCAGCCACAACGTCCCCGCGGGCGTTATGAAGATGAAGCAGAAGGAGTTCCTTGCACTGAAGCAGGTAATCTTAAGTATAATCATTCAGCGTTTTCTTTTGAGCTTATGCCCCTTGTTCTATCCTTATGAATCTTGAGTTAATCCTCCGATATCTATCTGTCTTTGTGAATTCAGGGGACTATGTCGGTCACGGAGTATCGTGATCGCTTTCTTCAGCTGGCACGCTACGCCCCTGCCGAGGTTGCGGATGACCGCAAGAAGCAGGAGCACTTCATGGAGGGTCTTGAGGACTACCTCCAGTACGCGCTGCTCAACCTCCGCTTCGACGACTTCAACCATCTGGTTGACAGTGCGCTCAACACTGAGCGTAAGCACTTGGAGATGGAGGACAAGAAGAGGAAGGTTGTCCCCGTTGCTTCCGGCAGCAACACTCGTCCTCGACTCCAGCCACCGCAGCAGTACCCGCCTCGACAGCAGCAGGCAGGTCAGGGCCCGAGGTTACCGGCACCTCCGGCTCGTGCTGCTCCACCAGCTCCACCGGCACCGCAGGCTCCACGTCCAGCAGCTCCTACCGGACAGCAGGCTCAAGGACCTCCTCGCACCTGCTTTCACTGCGGCCAGCCGGGGCACTACGCCAACGCTTGCCCCCGGAAGGCGCAGGCGGGACAGCAGGGGCGCCCAGCTCAGCCCAGGGCGCCAGCACAGGGCAGGGTGAACCACGTGACGGCCGAGTCAGCGGCCGAGGCTCCCAACGTGGTTATTGGTACGTTCACGGTTAATTCATATCCAGCTACAGTGCTTTTTGATACTGGTGCTACGCATTCCTTCATTACTCAGTCTTTTGTCGAGCATCATGGTATTCATACTAGCACATTAAAGAGGTGCCTGTTAGTATCTTCACCGGGAGGACAGTTGAGGTCTCATACTTACTGCCCGAGAGTCAGTGTTTCTTTGAGGGGAGTAGAGTTCTGTACTGATCTGATGGTGCTAGACACCAAGGGCATTGATGTCATTCTGGGAATGGAGACTCTGGCCAAATGGGGAGTTCGTATAGATTGTGCTCAGAGGACAGTCTTGTTATCAGCTTCCAGTGGCCAAGAGGTTGTTATCAGTGCAGTAGAGCCTTCTGGATTTCTTCATCAGATGGAGGCTAGACCCACGGACGGTATTCGCGTGGTGTCTGAATTCCCGGATGTCTTTCCGGATGATCTGCCAGGTATGCCGCCTGAACGCGCCATTGAGTTTTGTATTGATCTCTTGCCTGGCACAGCTCCTATTGCAAAGCGGCCCTACCGTATGGCACCTATAGAGCATGAAGAAGTTAAGAAGACTATTGATGAGTTGCTAGCCAAGGGCTATATCCGTCGCAGCTTCTCTCCTTGGGCTTTTCCGTTGTTGCTGGTAGATAAGAAGGATGGCTCGAAGAGGATGTGTGTCGATTATCGGGAGCTGAATGCAGTCACTATCAAGAACAAGCATCCACTGCCCCGTATTGAGGATCTCTTCGATCCGCTTCGAGGTGCTCGTATATTCTCGAAGATTGATCTTCGTTCGGGTTATTTTCAGCTGAGGATCCGTCCTGGGGATATTCCGAAGACGGCATTCACCTGCAAGTATGGGCTATATGAGTATACAGTCATGTCCTTCGGCCTGACTAATGCCCCGGCTTACTTCATGCATCTGATGAACATGGTCTTCATGGATTATCTGGATGTCTTTGTGGTGATTTTCATTGATGATATTCTGATCTTTTCCAAGACAGAAGAAGAGCATGAGGAGCATCTGATACTTGTATTGCAGAGATTGAGGGAGCATCAGCTGTATGCCAAGTTCAGCAAGTGCGAGTTCTGGATTGACGAGGTTCCATTCCTCGGACATGTTATCTCTCAGGGAGGCATTGCTGTTGATCCGAGCAAGGTGAAGGATGTGCTCGAGTGGGAGACACCACAGACAGTGAAAGAAGTCAGATCTTTCTTGGGCTTAGCTGGATATTATCGGAGGTTCATTGAGAATTTCTCCAAGATCGCGAAGCCTTTGACTTCTTTGCTGGAGAAGAATGTGGCTTTTGTATGGACTGATGAGCGTCAGATGGCCTTTGATGAGCTGAAGAAGAGGTTGACTACGGCGCCAGTCCTGACTCTGCCAGACCAGACGAAGAGGTTCACGGTATATTGTGATGCTTCGAAGGATGGTCTTGGGTGTGTTCTGATGCAGGAGGGCAGAGTGATAGCTTATGCTTCACGGCAGTTACGCCGGCATGAGCTGAATTATCCTACTCATGATCTTGAGTTAGCCGCAGTTGTGCATGCTCTGAAGATTTGGAGGCATTACTTGTATGGGCAGCGGTGTGATATCTACACTGATCACAAGAGCCTCAAGTACATTTTCACGCAGAATGAGCTGAACATGCAGCAGAGAAGATGGCTAGAGTTGGTCAAGGACTATGATCTGGAGATTCACTATCATCCGGGCAAGGCCAATGTTGTAGCAGATGCTCTGAGCAGAAGGAGTTATGTCAACATGGCCGTGGCTTTCCAGATGCCTCCAGAGTTATGCGAGGAGTTCGAGCAGTTGAGTCTGGGCTTCTTGCATCATACCTCCAGTGCAGCATTTGAGGCAGTACCGACTCTAGAGGCAGAGATCAGGCAGCATCAGAAAGATGATGAGAAGCTGCAGGAGATCCGTGAGTTGCTCAAGAAGGGCAAGGCTCCTCATTTCAGAGAGGATGATCAGGGTACCTTGTGGTACAAGAACCGGATCTGCGTGCCTGATGTGCATGATCTCCGGAAGTTGATTCTGAGTGAGGCCCATGATACAGCTTACTCTATTCATCCGGGCAGCACGAAGATGTACTATGATCTGAAGGAACGCTTCTGGTGGTATGGGATGAAGCGTTCAGTGGCAGAGTACGTGGCTATTTGTGACACCTGTCAGCGTGTCAAGGTTGAGCACCAGAGGCCAGCAGGTCTATTACAGCCTTTGAAGATTCCAGAGTGGAAATGGGAAGAAATCACTATGGACTTCATTGTTGGATTGCCTCGTACTCAGAAAGGGTACAACTCCATTTGGGTAGTAGTGGATCGTCTGACGAAGGTTGCTCACTTCATTCCAGTGAACACTACTTACTCCGGTGCTAGACTTGCAGAGTTGTACATCTCTCGGATTGTCTGCTTGCATGGTGTGCCCAAGAAGATTATATCTGACAGAGGGTCTCAGTTCACTTCTCGGTTCTGGGAGCAGCTCCATGATTCGTTGGATACGAAGCTGCGTTTCAGTATGGCTTATCACCCTCAGACAGATGGGCAGACAGAGAGAACCAACCAAGTGTTGGAGGATATGCTGAGAGCTTGTGCTATCCAGTACGGTACTAGTTGGGATAAGTGCCTGTCTTATGCTGAGTTTTCATATAACAACAGCTATCAGGCCAGTCTGAAGAAGTCTCCCTTCGAGGCATTGTATGGCAGAAAGTGCCGGACTCCTCTCTATTGGGATCAGATTGGTGAGAAGCAGCTCTTCGGTCCTGAGATCATAGATGATGCAGAGCAGATGGTTCAGGCTGTGCGAGAAAATCTGAGGGTTGCACAGAGCAGACAAAAGAGCTATGCAGATGGCAAGCAGAGAGACCTGACTTTCAGTGTCGGTGATTATGTGTATCTGAAGGTGTCTCCGATGAGAGGAATCCGTAGATTTAATGTCAAAGGGAAGTTAGCACCTCGGTATGTGGGGCCATTCAAGGTGCTAGAGCGGAAAGGCGAAGTTGCTTATCGCCTGGAGTTACCTCTCAGCCTCTCAGGAGTTCATGATGTCTTCCATATATCTCAGCTGAAGAGGTGTTTGCGAGTACCCGAGGAGTAGGCACCCCTGGATGGAGTCGATGTCCAGGAGGATCTGACTTATACTGAGCATCCGGTGAAGATTCTGGAGACATCAGAGAGGGTTACTCGGAACAAGCGCATCAAGATGTGCAGAGTTCAGTGGAGTCACCATAGTGAAGCTGAGGCTACATGGGAGCGAGAAGATGAGCTAAAGAAGACATATCCAGATCTCTTTGCTAGCCAGCCCAGCTAAATCTCGGGGACGAGATTTCCTTAAGGGGGTAGGGTCTGTAACACCCTAATTTAAATTCCAGCATTTATTAATAAATTTAATTGGCTTTAGTTAAATTTTCTAAGGTTTATTGTGTTTAGTTGGCATTTAATCTAATTTTTGTTCCTTAATTAATTAAAATTTACCATAGGTTTAAATTTTTGTTGCATTCATGCTGGTGCATAATTTTATTTGAGTGTGGTTTGAATTCAAATTTTGATTTGAATTCAAACTTTGTTTGGTTTAGAAATAGAAAAGGAGAAATAGAAAAGAATAAGACCCAAACCCAAATCTAGAAACCCAGCCCACCAGCCCAAACCCGCCTCAGCCCAGTCCAACCCTCACCCCGAACGGCCCGCGTAGCCAGCTCTCCGGCCCGCTACGCCTCTCCCCCGCGGCCTGCCTCCGCCCCGCTCAGCCCGAGCGCCCGCGCAGGCCCGCTTGGCCCCGCTCCGCACGCCCCATCCCGCGCAGGCCAGCTCGCCAGCGCCCAAGTCGCCTCGCCCCGCCTGACAGCCCGACCCCACCTGGCGGCGCAAGCCAGCCCGCTCGCCCGCTCGCCCGCTCAGCCGCTCGCAGCACGCCCCGCCGGCCTTGCCCCTCGCGCAGCTACCGCCGAGCATCTCGCGCCGCGCCCTTCACGGTGCGCATCCCCAGGATCCCCGCCGGCCCCTTTAATTGCCCCTGCGGCCTCCCTGCTCCCCCATCCGCAGCCGCCAACCCTAGCCGCCTCTCCCCTCGCTCCGTGAGAGCAGAGCACGGCACCGCCGTGGCCACGCGGCGCCTCGCCGCACGCCCAGGCCCCTTCCGCCATCGAATCCGCCGCAGAAGCTCCGCCTTGGTGCCAGTAGTGTCCCCGCGGCCGCCATCCACGACTTCGACCCCTGCGCGCCCGGATTTTTCGCCGGAGACCCATCGCCGGTGAGTGGAATTCTCGCCGCGATTCAGCCCCGCCACTGGCCTCTTGACCTCACTGACAGCTTCTCTGGGACCACAGCCGACCAGCGCACCTGCTCGAGGGAATTGGAGGCCGGAGCTGCGTCTCATCGACCCCTCCCCGAACCCAGCGCCGACCCGCCGCCGTTACACGCCGTCGACCTCCGCTGCGCCACGCTCCCTACTGCTTCGAGCCTCGGTGAGCACGCCTTTGCTTCCCTGTTTCTTTTGTATGGGCGATTAGAACCTGTAGCGCACCCTAGGTGCCCCGGCCGCGCTTGCCGGCGCTTCTCCACCGCCGCCGAACCGCCCATGTCGGCGGGAGTCCCCTTCCCAGCCCTGCCGCGCTTCTTTAAGTTCCCCGGTGGATTACGCATGAGGCGTACTACCTCCCAGGCCAAACCGCATGCCAAATCTAGCCCCAGAACGTCGGATCCGACGAACTCCGGTGAGCCCTATGCTGCGCCGCCGCGGAACAGGGCACGCCGGCGCGTTCCGCCGCCGCCCCACACCCAATCGCCTAAGAGCCGTCCGATCCGGAACCTAGGGCCCAGATTAGATCGCATCCCCGCTAGATCCGGATCGTCGGATCGAGATCCAACGGTCTGGGATCAAAGATACCGGTTCGGCCGGTACTTTTGCTAAAGAGTCCCTGGACTTTCTGCTAATCAACCCGCAGTCCAGGCGTTTTCAAAAATAATTACAGTTGGGCCCAGTTTTTAGCAGATAACCCCCTGGCTTTTCTCAGAATAGAACCCGCCGTCCAGTTTTGGTCTTTTTACGCTTGGGCCCTCGGATCTTTCTGGTTTTTACGTCTAGGCCCTCGGTTTTAGCAGAAAACCCCCTGGAACTTCAGTTTTCTTACAAATAAGCCCCTAGGACTTGTTTTTGGCCTAGAATACGCGTTTTAGCTCCGTTTTTAGCGTTCTTTATATCCACGCGATCGTTGTAACGCGTAGAATAGTTCTAGAATAGTTTTGTGCACTGTTTTCATGTATTGATGTACTATTTCTTAGTTTTTGTTAATGTTTGCCTGTATGCTTATTTTGTGCATTGTTTTGGCCATGTGTTCGTGAGTAGACGCTGATCCAGTTGAGGAGCCCCAGTACCAGTACCAGGAGCAGCCTTCTTTCGAGCACTTTGAGCAGCAGCCAGAGCAGTACGAGGAAGGCAAGTATAACATGAACAACCTATCACTTTAATTACAATTTCATACTGCATTTTAATACTGTATGCCTATAAGGATTTCCTAGCCACTTTATATCCTTTATATATACCTTTGGGTTGCATTTTGGTTAGTTGTGCTAGGTTGCTGCGCTATAACACACCCTGGTCCTTTTTAATTAATTTGATTAATGGTTTACTTGAACTTAATTCTGAGAGTGGCCCTCTGTGTGGATGAGTGGCTCACGTCTCGTTAAAAGATGTTTTTGTAGAAACATGGTTTAGGGGGCCAGCACGGTGCTTACTGCCTGGTTGGCCACTCTCCATAAGGACCGGTTCATAGAGCGACAACCTGGGACAACAGCGCTACCACAAGGCTAGAATGGGATAGACTTGGCGTAATAATTAGATCTTTTTGGTTTGGAGTAACTTACCTGCGGGGCAAGAGTAGTAAGCTTCAATGGTCCCTGCTCCTCCGGCTGGTCTGTGCTTGGATTGCGCTCCTGTGCTTGTACCCCCGTGAGGTGGGCCCCATCGTCGCCGACCTAACTCTCGCGGTTACGCCTTACCAACGAGATTCTTTCTAAAGGCCTCGTAGTGAGTCGCTGGCCATCTCACCTAAGGAAGTGTGATGAACAACTGGCGTAGCTCACGACTTGTGGGTAAAGATGTGCAACCTCTGCAGAGTGTAAAACTGGTATACTAGCCGTGCTCACGGTTATGAGCGGCCCAGATCCTCCTTTTGATTAGTGAAGTTATCTCCTTCCGACGAGGGAGGTGCTTCTCGGGGTTTACCTTGGTGGCTTGGTCTTGGTTTTGGTTCTCAGTAGTATCATGACTAAACTTGATTAATTACTATGTAACTGGGTTAATGGTAATTCATCAACTCGTAGTAAATAGCTTTAATAAAATTTTGCCAACACTTAAAAGCTAATGCAGTTGAGTCAGCCAGCCTAGAGCCTCATAGTTTGTGTTATACTTGTTGAGTACAAGTTGTGTACTCACTCTTGCCTCTTCTCTACTTTTTCCTCTTGGCTACGCTACTGCTGCTCAGTTCCTGCCGACACGAGGGAGTTCGTCCAGCGCTACCAGGACTACGAGGACTTCTAGGTGCTTCGTCTCCCAGTCGACGTCCCTGTGGCGCCCTGCTTCAGCTTCAGAGAGCTTTTTCGTATTTTTGTACTTCGCTTCCGCTGTATCAGACATTTTGTCATTAATGTAATAAATAACATTCGTATTCGCTTTATTATATCTTTTTACGTGATATGTGCTATGATATACTGTCCATTCTGTTGTATATACGTGTGACTTGATCCTGGCACGTATATGATTGCTCGGTTTATGTTCTTTTATAAACCGGGTGTTACAAATACCGAGTTCATGAGATACATGAAATAAGCTGGAGCATTGGTGAGACCGAAAGACATAACCAAATATTCATAAAGACCATATCGGGTTGAGAAGGCAGTATTGGGAATATCACAAGGCCGGATTTTAATTTGATGATACCCCGAACGGAGATCAATCTTGGAGAAGATCTTTGCTCCAGCCAACTGATCAAATAGTACATCAATGCGGGGAAGTGGATATTTATTTTTGATGGTCACCGCATTGAGAGGCCGGTAGTCAACACACAACCTCAGACTATCATCCTTTTTCTTTACGAACAATGCTGGACAGCCCCAAGGTGAAGCACTTGGGAGAATAAAACCCTTGTCCAGAAGTTCTTGCAGCTGGATTTTTAGTTCCGCTAATTCTTTAGGCGGCATTCGGTACGGCCTTTTTGAAATGGGTGCTGTACCAGGCTGAGTTCAATGACAAATTCGATATCCCGGTCTGGCGGCATACCAGGTAAATCGTCCGGGAACACATCTGCATATTCACGGACTATCAGAATATCTTCAAGATGAATATCTTTCATGGCATAAGCACAAGAGTTGTTGCATTGGTGATGAGGAAAAAATAGAACCGAATGACCATGAGTTGGAGAATTTATTTCAACGGCTCGGGAAGAGATATCTAACAATACCCCATGTCTTTTCATCCAATCCATTCCCAGAATAATGTCCATACCTTCTAGTGGCAATAAAATTAATGTGGTAGGAATGGTTTTACTACCCAAACTAAGTGGCACTGTTCTAACCACTTGATTGGATGCTACTTTACCACCAGGAGTAGATATCATGTAAGAGCCTTTAGTATGACAAAAATCTAACCCAACTTTTGCTCCAAATTTAGAACTAATGAAGCTATGAGATGCACGAGAATCGAATAAGATAACTGCGGGGTGATGATTTATAGAGAATGTACCCGACATAATTGGTGCTCCTTCTGGAAGGTTAGCCAAGTTGGTGAAATTAAGTTGGCCCTGCCTGACTTGAATGGTTTGTTTCTTGCCCTTGTTCTGATCATTTCTGCGATAAGCCTGCCCTTGAGATTGTCCCGCCTGGGGGCATATCTTGGCAAAGTGATCTGGACTCCCGCATCTGAAACATCAGTTATTGTTGTCAGAGCGAGCGGATTGCTGAGTATTCGGCCTAGGGCCGGTCTGCTGCTGCTAAGGTGCAAATCGAGCTTGTTGAGGAAGCCCGAATCGAGTATGCTGCTGCTGTTGAGGAGGCCGAATAATCCAACGCCCTGGCTGAGGGGCCTTCTGAGAGGGTGCGGGTGGGTTGTTCTGCACAATACGATACCTCGGTGCAGAGGCACTCGAGGGTCTAGCCGGTGCCTTGCGCTTCTTTTCAGCGCGGTGTGCAGAAATAAGATCCTCCTGAGAGATTGCCATATTCACCAATCCATTGAAAGAGTCCGCACGGACAAGATTTAGCCTTTCTTGTAACTTGGTGCTAAGGCCTCGACGGAAGCATTCACGCTTCTTAGCGTCGGTATCCGCGTGATGTCCAGCATATTGACACAGTTGATTGAATACTTGGGCATACTGCACCACAGTACGGGTGCCCTGAGTTAAGGCCAAGAACTCGTTGAGCTTACGGTCAAGAAGTCCAGCTGGAATATGATGATCTCGAAAAGCCAATTTGAACTCATTCCAATTCACCACATGATCAGTCGGTAGCATCCCGTGGTAATGATCCCACCACATACGAGCTGATCCACGAAGCTGCTGCGTGGCGTAGCGAGTCTTGTTCACTTCTGAACAAGGAGTAGTGAATAGAGAAAACTTGGACTCGATTGTGCGAATCCAAGCGTCCGCGTACAGAGGCTCTTCCGCTTTATTAAATAGTGGAGGCTGAGTACCGAGGAAATCTTGGTAGCTCGCTTCTTGTGCTTGATGAGCATGATGCCCACCCCGCGGTTGATGCTGAGCTTGAACCAACTGCCGCAAAATTTCCGTCTGGGCGGCAAGAACCTCAGCGATACCCACTGGTGGAGGAGGTGGAGGTGGATCGCCATTCCCCCCGGCTCCAAAACCACTAAGGGTGCCTCGAGTTGATCCAACCATCTGAAATGTGAGTACTTTTGCTTTAGGCTCAACATTATCATCATTTCAAATGGAAGTTACAACTCAAAATGACATGGAAGTAATGGAAATTGCTTAAATCATGTTGTGCAGCAAAACTAGTGATACTAAATCGCTCATAACTGGAGTTCTATACATGATATAAACTTGAAACTTTTACAGGAGATAGATTATTTCATGAGCTACAACTTTGGTAGTCATCACAAAGTCAGATTTCCAGAGTAGGTTAGTCGAAAAATTCATTTACTCCTCCTCTGGTATTTCTGTTTTACAGAAAACAGAGCTTCTGTAATTTGCGATTATCTCCTGCGATACTAATCCGTTTGGGCTGAAATTTGGAACAACTTTGGTATTCAACTCAGAAGCTAAATCAGAAAGGAAAGGAGGATAAAAATTTGAACTAGCTGCTGCATTCAGCTTTTCACAGATCACCGATATATCACATTAGTAGCATTAGAGGTCCATTACATTCATCATCCTCCCATTTCCACTTGGTTACTTCTAACATCAGTACTAAGGGGGTTACTCAACTCTAAGTTAGCCTAGTAGCCATGATCCAAAAGTAGGCTACACTAAGAGGAGTCTACAAAAGCTAAGAAAACAGCGCCTCGGTCTACATGTTGACCGATGCCTCACTCGCCGCGGGAGTGTGAACCTCAACCGGTGCGGGCTGCGGCGCTTGGTCCTCGGAGTCTATCTCCGAAACGCCCTCGATCTCATGGGGCTCGTCCTCACCGTCCACCTGCATCTCGTTGGGTGGTGCGTGAAGGGCATCCTGCGCGTGCTGTATCGCGTGGAGCTGCCCCTGGGCCTCGTCCAACTCAAGCTGCAGGTCGTGAAACTGGTCCTCCAGGAAGTTGATCGTAGCATCACGATCCATCACCTTGTCCTGAAGCTCGTGAACCTGGCTGTGGAGCTGGGCGATAAGAGTAGCCCTGCTCTCCAGCTCGGTACTAGCCTCCTGAAGCTGCCCATCTCTCAGCTGGACCGCCAGGTGCAAGGCCTGAGCATGGTCCACCAACTGAGCGACGGCGTAACTCTGGTAAGTGTGGAGTCTGTAGAGGCCGTCCAGGCACATCGCTGTCATCCAAAGTGCCCCGACCGGGTCAAGGGTAGCGACCACGTCCACGTGTGCCATCCGGTCAAGCCAAAAGCGGGTCTGTCGGGTCAGGTGCAGGAAACAATCCGAACGCGGTCAGAACCACCTCCAGAGGGTGCGAAGAGCAAAAAGTGGTCATCGCCCTCATGGCGGTGAGCTCCCAAGTGTCCAGCAGGTAGTGACCAACTATCTGAGTCACGATCGGCTCCCACCCATTGAGCGGGTGCTGCGGGATCACCAACGTCACACTGCAGCGACGAACTCCGTCCTCCACAAACTCGTGGCCATTGTAAATCGGTGGCTGGAGGTAACCGGCTGCACTCAAAAGCTCCCAAAGACGGCGAGGAAACCCGTCCCAGTGCAAGGAAGTGGAGTGCACGTGCCCCTGCGTGTCAACGACCAGCAGCTCCTCCATCTGTCCCAACAAAAGACCGATGGATCAGCTGAGGGTAAACCAGGAATAGCTAATGGTAACAAGGACTACTAACTCTGGACAGTGAAAGAAATTGCCAAAATGATAGATAATTTGCTTCGAAAATTCTCAAAAATTTACACAAGATCCCTATGATATTAAGGAACGATTCATGTAGTCATCACTAAGATCAATTCGGATTCAAGGGGAATGATATGCTCAAGTTTTCAGAATGACGTCAACCAGGAAAACTGGGTGTCCAGAGAGGATGTATTTTGACCATAACTCCCAACCCAATTGTCAAAAATTATTCAAATTTTTATGGTAAGATCACCACTTAGTTATCTACAACTTTCATGTTTAATGATTTTTCGTTTGAACAACTTATGAAGGTCGAAAAATTTCAGTTGTCCAGACTATTCAGAGTTAACAGTGTTACACAGGGTTGATCTAAAATCATAAATACCAAGATAGAAGGCTTTAAAAATTCTCAAAGTTTTACAAGAGTTTGATTACTTAGGGAACATAATTTCGTATTAATACCCCAAGTCGATTTAGATAATTTAACAGAGGGTTAAAATTCGTGGAAACCAATTTCCCTGAATTTGTGGACTGTCTAGATGATCCTTGAGATTGTGTTCTAACCTTTTTGATTTCGATTTCTTTCAAAGATTTCTTTGTTAACCATTTTGAGGATGAATGCAGAACCTATCCGTCCTCACCAAGGAAAAGAGGTGCCAAGTAACTTTGGTCTTATGTAATTGACTCTGGTGGCATACATATTACGTCTCTCACTATGTAGCTACTCGATATAGCTAAATAGCCTAGGATTCGATTTCGAGTTAGCGTACCTGCAGAAAATGGACAATATATAAATTGAACCTTCCGTGCCAGCACTCACGAAAGCGTTCCCATACATTACCAATCACTATAGAACCGGCATCCATACAATTACCGCCGTATGGACAACGTTAAGCATACGTCATCGAAACAACGTATTGACTGAGTACCGTCTTTGACGGGGAATTGAATTCCAATTTCGAACCATTACTCCCCATATAATCAACCGAAGTTGGTATATGGGCAGCAGATCAAGTAGGCCACTGCTTGAGCTCTAGCGTTCGGCTCGCATCACCAACGGGAAGGTCAGACTCCCTCAGCTGACTGAGTAAGCATACCTCCGTGGCGACGATGTAGATGCAGAATTTAAATTACTGAATTTAAATACTGGAAAGTAAAGTGCTGGAAGTTAGCCATACAATATAAGCCACCTGATTATACCCATAATATTCCCTAGGGCTTTACGTCCTAGACTTGTCCTTGGAGATCCTAAACTCTTTCAAAACTTTAGTAGTTTTGAAGTCGAATTTTAATTTGTTATTTTGAAAATCGAGGTTGTCATCTCTGGTAGGCTGTCTGCGAGCTCTGATGCCAGCTGTGGCGGAACCACCCAAAACTACTGGGCCCGGGTGCACTGATCTTTGTTGCTAAGCAACTCTGACCCAAATTGGCACTCACCGGTAGTTCCTCGAGTGAAGCCTCGATAAAAGCCACACTATTCCAGGATCAGCAGACAACACTCAAATGAAGGTGAGCTCAGAGATTACAACACAGAACATTTCATACATCTCAGAGTGATTGCAGCGGAAAGGAAAATTTATTACAAACCATGTTCAAAGTAGCAAAGTACTACAGAGTTCCATCTACTAAAATTATTCAAGTCTCATTGTTCAGCGGAAGCAGTAAAAGATAACTAGCGAGATAACATGACGCAGCTCCCGCTGAAGGACCATCCCACTCAACAGACCAACCCAGAGGCAAGGTACAAGGCCAAGTAAGACTTGCAAACAGATCCTCGAAGTTAGTACCTGAAAAACAGTGCCACAAGCAAGGCTGAGTATACTAATACTCAGCAAGACTGACCCGTCTCTGGATATAACATAGTCCGATAACTAGACATGCAAGGCTTTTTGGTTGGTGGGGTTTGTTTTGCCAAAAACGCCACTAAATGTTGATCCTTATTTTCAGGTTTTACTTAGCCATATTCTAGTTGGATTAACCATTCTAAATTTGCAACTAACTCTACACAAACATGGTAGAGCAACCATTTTATCAACCAATAGTATTACCATCATCATGTTCCACTTGTTACTCTGTGTGACCGAAAACATTAAGCAATCTCATGCCGTGAGAGGCGGACGATTCCGGATCGAATTTCAACCTGGCCAGGGGAACCTAGACCACACTCATGGGGATCGACTTCGCTCCCGCCCACACTACAGTTCCCCTTTCTTTCCAGTCCGTGGATCCGGGTCACCCTCCCCGACTAAAGAGTCCGACGTCTCTGTAGCCGTACGTCGCGACAAAAATAAAACCTACTTCTACCAGGAGGGTGAAGGGTCGTTCCACTCACCGGTCCAATCAGGTACTTAAGCTTACCGATTACCATATTTCTCGGCATGTGGCTAGTACTTTCAAATGCTTAACAAAATGAGCCACACACCGCGACCTTAGCCATTTTTTACTACACCAGTGGGGTATCACAACTACACAACCCCGCCCGTTGTCCTTACATTTCAGCAGGAATTAAAGTCATTCAAAATTCATATTTGCTCGCGAGAGGTAGGAAACCCCTCGACTTCTACTGTACCTAATTAGCATGGCAACTAGTCGATAAAAAGATCCGGGGTCAAACATAGGTACCTAGGGATCATGCATCTAAGGTTTTCGATCAACACCTAGAAAACTTAAATGCAGAAAGAGACTATTACATCACATTATAAATAGTTAAGTGAATAATAACTCGGAAAAAATAAGGCATAATGCACCGGGGCTTGCCTTCTTGGGCACTGTCAGGCAGAAAAGCCTCTGGGGCTTGGCCCAGGTCTTGAGACAAGTTAGCACAGTTCAAATTGACTTCCTGATCCACACGAGAGTCCGCGGGCACCAACTCGTAGTCCCCGTCCGCGAGATTAACCGCTTCTATATGCAATGCGAGATTATGAGTTACTCATGGATAAAAGTTTTCTTTCCTTCACGATAAAGTTGTAGTTCAACAAAAGTTAATTTATTGATGATATCACATTTCATTTCATGGGCAGTCATTTATAGAGTAGTTTCTAATTTCACTTTACTTCACAAAAGAGCTGTGTGGTTTAGTTTTCATTTTTATCATTATAACACATAGCATGCTTTCATTATTTAATAACAACAAAACTACTAATGCTAGTGATGAACAACTAAAGTAACACAGATCCTAACTTAAGCATTTATGGTTTAAATTTCAGCACCTAACCATATAGCAATTACCACAACTATTCATGCAAGTGGAGTACTCTAGTTGCTTCACCTTTTTGCACAGAACGTTTGACACGGTTTCTGGTGCTACAAATTTTATGGAAGCATCTACTCAGTACTGAAATTTTTCCAGATTTTATCCCCTTATACAGTGGAGGTGACAAAAAGAACAAAATTAGCAAGCTATTATCTAAGATTAATTTTACAGGGAGTTATACAAGGAATATGGTTCTCAAATTTTTACTAGAGCCCAACCATGAGATAGACATACTCCAGAAAAATTATCAAGCTTTATATCATTACGATAAGTTAGTTATGCAGTTAACTTAACATGAATTAGCATAAATTTCTCAGAGTTCATTTGACCAGTAATGCATGTGAACTTTTTATTACAGACAGAACATACTCTAAACAAGAACATGTCCAAAAATCAAGGTCAGATATGGTGTAGCTTACTCAGCACAAAAATGGTAAAACTACCCATGAGATGCTAAGCATGATTTTTAACTAGAGCAAAACTCATTAACTATAGCTCAATATTTTTATACAGGAACACAGAACTAAAAAGAGACTTTAGGAATAAATATAGATTTTTCTGAGCATAAGAAATATATATGATGAATTAAGTTGATTAAACAAGCATAAAACATGGTATATAGCAAATGAACTCTAATAAATCTGAAATTTAGGTATTAACAAGATTTCAGTTGTACATGCATGCAGTAAAAATTCCAGAACAAGTTCATGTATATATCTTCCAATATTAAATCGAGAAGGCCAACAACAGATTAGAGAATCTTGATTATTCCAATATGATAACTATTTTGGTTGGGTGCCATATTTTTACTATGAACTTAATATTCCATTAGTGATAACATAGCCTAAAATCAAGGTAATTTGTTGAGTGGAACTTCCTGAACATGCATAGGGTGACTTTCTTATTCTTTTTCCCAGATTAAATTTGGTTGAGTTTCTGCAGATGTGAATGTTACAAAATTTGTAGATCTTGTTACATGGATTCCAGATCAGTTGAGTTTACATTTTTACAATTTTTTTGTGATTTGTTTTGCATTTTAGAAGTTCACTGCCATACACTGGGATTCTTGCAAACACACCCTTGAACGAAAAAAATGAAATTACAACCGGGCCCTTCGCCGGCCTTCTCCACCGCTGCAGCTCGCCCGGTGGTGTTCTGCTAGGTAGGGCTTACCGTGGCTGCAACGGGAAGGCGCGTGGGAGAGTAGAGATCGAGGAACACCTAACCTGGTCGGCGTTCGAGTGCTCGGTGCACGGACTCGAGCTCGTCGGCGTCAATGGCGGAGCGGAGGTTCGGGTCGCCGGCGTTGTAGGTGAAGGAGCGCTTGGGATGGAGGAACATGGCGTGCATGAGCACCGCGAGAGTGTGAGGATGCGCCTGGGGTAGCTTTCGTGCTCGGTCTCCCTCTGGGCTGGCCGGTCCGCGGTGAGCCCGAGCTCGCCGGCGGCGGCGCAGAAGGGGAACGGCGTCGAGAGAGGTATTTGGTTCGATTCCGCGTGCGTGGAGCTCAACTGGTGGGTAGAGAAGCTTGTGGGGTGGTCGGATGGAGCAATGCAGGGCTGGGGTGGCTAGTCCGCGCGAGCTAGATCTCGCCGGCCATGGCGGACGGCGGGAGGAGGAAGAAGGAAGGGAAGCCGCGCAACGGCGGGGCGCTGGGGGTTCTTATAGGCTAAGGAGCACCTAGGCGAGTGGAGTAGTGTCTGGGGAGGGCTGATTCGGTCCGGGGTGGCTCGACGGTGAGCGGGCGGAGCGGGCAGCGGCGCTGCGCATGGCGGGGGTGGCGTGGCGGCTCGGGAGCGCGTGTGGGACGCGTGTGAGCGTGGGAAGGTGCCAAGGGGCGGGCCAGGTGGCGCTAGACGGGTTCCCTGGGTCCATTTGGCCGCAGGCGCACCATGGACGAGGTCCACCGGTGGCGTACGGCGGGCGGCGGGCGAAACAGAGCACCGAGAGGAGAGAGATGGAGGTGAGGGTGTTTTTGTGATTTCTGAAAATCCAGGGACCTGTTGGTAAACTAAAAATATCTCCTACTTA
The DNA here is from genome assembly GCF_016808335.1 of Panicum virgatum. NCBI lineage: Eukaryota > Viridiplantae > Streptophyta > Magnoliopsida > Poales > Poaceae > Panicum > Panicum virgatum. The sequence continues at coordinate 39,930,819 of NC_053147.1, read as the reverse complement.
GAGGGCTCAAATGAAAAAGTGTTGAATACCAATTTTGCATAACTTTTCAAGATCTACAACTTTCGTGTTATGCAAATTTTCATTTGAAACTCACATTTTGAAATATTGGAAAATTTGCAAACTTGCACAAAAGGGCTTTGATTTTAATCAGTTTTTGATTTGTTTTTGGCTGAAGTTCAATTGAGCACATGTCAATTGAAGTACCTCTCATGAGCCAACTAAAATTTTATGCACATTTTTGAATTGAAATTTTAGTAGCTTTTCACTCTTTTTCCTTTCTCCTTTAATTTCTTTTGTTTACTTTGACTTTTATTTGACCCCTTCTTTTTTTTGAATTAATTTACTCCATCTTTCTTTTAAGTTTAAGTAAGGTACAGTGATGGTGTTTAAGTGTACTGACACCCGAGGTGTCACAGGGGATCTCGGAGATGGAAGCCATTGGCAAAATCAGGGAGAAGTCTTTGACGGTTGAAGGAGATGCGTTGAAATCCGGCGGCGGCGGAACAGATGAGTTCTTGAATAGAGAAAAATGGCCTGGATGCGAGGAGGTGTGGAGAAGAAAAGGGGAAAAAGTACACTGACATATTTATAGGATGACCCCACCTCAGGAGTCGGGATTCCGGATTGATGAGCCATTTACATTGCAACGGCATGGAGCACTTTTGAGGCAACCGATTGAGGGAAATAATTATGATTGAAAATAATTTCGGAGCAAAAGGATATTTCATTCCGAAACTGGGGGCATGTGTTGACACCATTTTTTGGCACTATTGGCGGTCGATTTCGATGATTTTTACCGCCAACATTCCTTCGGATTTCATGCTTTTGGAACCATATTGCTATAATTTTTACTAACATTAACAAATTCCACAAGTTTTGGTGTTTGTCTGAATCCAGGATCCACATGTGCAAATTTGAGCCAAATTGGGGTGACTCCCAGGCCGGCCGGCCTAGGCCAGGCCAGGGTCGGCCAGGCCGGCCAGTCTACCCCGGCTACACTTTACCATGAGACTTCGTGGAAAGTGAATTGAGCCCAAAGATCAAGTCACACCAAAGTGGGTTTGGCAAAATTCACAAGATAAGGCCGAAAGGCTTGAACCAAGTAGAGTTGAGGTCAAATCCAATGACAACCCGAAGAACCAGAGCCCAATTCAACTTGTGAAGCAATGTGGGCCCAGAGAACAACATGTCGGTGCAAAAGAGCCTGAGCCGAGCCAGAGCCAGGCCGGTGAGGCCGGCCGGCCCCTAACCGTCATCGTTGAAGCCACGCAACATCTACGGACTTCAAGAGGAGATCTAGATCGTCCCTGCAAAGGCGGTGGCCACGCGGCCACATCCCCAGGCCGGATGGCCTAGGGGAGGTCGGCCGGCCAAGGGGAGGCCGGCCGGCCCCACCTGGCAGCCTCTGCTGCTCTCCCTTAGCGTGGAAGACAAGCTCAACGAATTTACCTGTGTACAACCGATGCTCAGTCCAGTACCGACCTCAGAGTAGAATAAATAGAGCACCATACCCCTCTTGTAACACACACGATTCCATAGATAAGAGAGTCTCTTGTACACTCTTGTGTTGAGTAGGAAGAGAGTGAGGTGGGTGCTCTGGTGAAAGCCGAGCTGAAAGGAGCGGACTCGAGTTCTCTCGGTCTTATTCCACTTTTGTATCCACCTCGGGGGAATATACTTGAGTAATTTCATTGTCTCAACTTCAGTTTCTTGCTAGCTTTACTTTCTGTCTTAGTTACTTGTTAAGTACATCCTTTGATCTGCGGGATCCTGTGTCTGCGTAAGTAGCAAGTTCTGCTTATTTGAGGTTGCTTTCTATCTAAGTACACGGTAGGAGCAAATAGCTCGAGAGCTATGGGCGTGGTGCCCAGGCTTGGTAGTTATCTCAGGTTGTGTTCCATCCCATGGAACCGTTGTGGTAGTCGGTAGGTGGTGACAACCCTATCCGTCCTTTGTAGTCCACCACGTTTGGGTGTTTTCATAGCAGTAGTGCAGGTTGCCGTTGGACTCCCCTCTCATCCCTTTCTGAAGTCCTTCCTCTTCCAGCCACCGAAGCAGATCAAGTCGGTAGTTAGCTCATTAGCTAGTCAGAATAGTAGGTTATCTGGAGTTAGGCCCTCTTCCCTTATCTTCTTCTCGCTAGTTGTGTCCGGTTGAAGATCTCTAAGTTTAGTCGAAGCTTTACCGTTCCTTGGATTCGATAACCCAGGTATTCTCCCTGGTGAATGCTACAATCGGTCTCTGTGCGCTTGCAGAGTAATTCGTTAGGCTAAGGAGTGCCAACAAGCTTTCTGGCGCCGTTGCCGGGCAACAGTAACAACACTAGGCTTAGAGCTAATCAGCCGTACAATTTTCCTTCCACATGGAGTTTTCTCCTAGTTATCCGGCAGTTCCATCTCGCGAGTACTTGGAACCGCCACCATCTTGCCACCCCATCCTATCCGATGGTTACGAGATCCGTCCCAGTCTCGTAGCCATGGTTCGCGGACAGTCCTTCTCTGGTAAGAAGGACGAGTGTCCTTATGCTCACATGCAAATCTTCGAAGAGAATTGCTCTCTTTTGATTATACCCGGTATGTCCCAAAACACCTTACGGTGGAAGCTATTCCCGTTCTCTCTGACGGGGGAAGCCAAGTTCTGGTACAACCGGATGGCAAGGAGAGTTGGAGGAGACTGAATACAACTGAAGGATGAATTTTGCTTGTTCTTTTATCCTATCTCCAAAGTGATTGCCCATCAGAAACAACTAATCTCATTCGAGCAAGGCGATGAATCACATGGAATAGCCTGGGCTAGATTCATGCATTTAGTAGACTCCGGGCCACCACATTAGGTGCTGGAGGAAATGCTTATGCAACACTTCTTCTATGGCCTTAAACCAAAAAGTGCACATTTCATGAATGTGGCTTCCGAGGGATCTGTCATGTATAGGACAGTAGCAGAAGTCAGAACTCTCCTAGAGAAGGTTCTGAACAGCACTGACTATACCGGCATCTATGACGATCCACCAGAGCCGATAGAGCAGCCCAGTGAGACACAACAGCTTCGAATCCTCTCAGCCACATCCTCTCCACCTCCACCATACATAGAGGAAATAACTGAACCACCAAAGACCCCAGATCATGAACCCTTTATCGAAGACATGCCCATGTTCGTACCCGACCTCTTCACAGAGGAAGAGTATTTGGAACTCGGCAATGCTGCAAGCATGCCGAAGGAACATAAGTGCATTTGCTCAAGATCTGAGGCGTTCATTCCCGAAGTTTCATCGTAGATAGAGGGTATTTCTGCGATTACAAGTAAGGAATGGACAGAGGAAGCCGAGGCCAGCAGTAGCATCATTCAGATCTACTGTGATCCTAGAGTGCCCCTCTGCACTATTGGGGATGCTGGACCACAAGAAACTTTTTATGACCCGAAGGTCAGGGTGAACGTGATGTCCAAAACCTTGGCAGATCACATTTCATCTGAACCCCTGACCTTCTCGCATAAGCACCTGAAGTGGATCGACGGCCAGATTGTGGAAAGTAAAGGAATTCTCCACACTATGTCCCTGAAGATGGGACGTAACAAGATTTTCCTAGACTTCCACTTCTTCGATGTCCCAGAAGGTGAAGAGTTTATCTTGGTTGGTCAGCCAATAGAGCCCCTTGTCAACCCAAATGGAGACCAAGCAACGCTCGAGGTAAAGGTTGGCAAAGAGAAAATCCCAGTTAGTCTAGTTCGCTCATGCAACACCATTACTAAGGCTAGACCAGAGCAAGACCCATTGGAGGATGCAGTGAACATCAGCCAAGAAGAGCTAACTCAGCCCATTCTTGAGGAAAATGTCTCACACTTCGCCCAGGAATAGATCCGGCAGGCAAAAGTAAGCTTAAGGGAGAGGAGATTCCGCAACCTCCTCTACCTGAGCTGAAGCCGCTGCCCCCTGGTTTGAAGTATGCATTCCTCCGCGACAACAGAGCCACGCCAGTTGTCATCAGCGACAAGCTGACAGAGAGTGAAACTCGGCAGCTCGTTGCAGTCTTAGAGAAGTATCGGTCTATCATCGAATATTCTCTCCAAGTCTTGAAGGGGATCAGCCCCAATCTATGCACCCATCGCATCCCAATGGAGCCAGAACATTAGCCGTCACGAGAACATCAATGGCGGCTTAACGATGCGATGAGGGAGTAGTCAAGAAAGAGGTACTCAAGTTACTGCACACGGGCATCATATAACCAGTGCAAGACAGCGAGTGGGTCAGCCCAGTTCAAGTGGTCCTGAAGAAGGGAGGCATGACGATAGTCCGTAATGAGAGGAATGAGCTCATAGCTCAACGGACAGTGACCGAATGGAGGATGTGTATCGATTACCGGATGCTTAACAAGGCAACCCGGAAAGATCACTTCCCTCTTCCCTTCATCAACGAGATGCTTGAACGGTTGGCAAAGAACTCATACTTTTGCTACCTCGACGGATACTCTAGTTATCATCAGATTCCTATCCATCCCGATGACTAGAGCAAGACTACCTTCACCTCCCCCTATGGTACGTTCGCCTATCAATGAATGTCTTTCAGTCTATGCAATGCACCAGCTGGGAAGATGCATGATGGCAATCTTCTCGGACCTTATTGAGCACATTATGGAAGTGATCATGGACGACTTTTCCGTCTATGGCAAAGACTTCGCTCAATGCCTTGAGAACTTGGAAAAGGTTCTCAAGAGGTGCCAAGAGACACACCTAGTTCTCAACTGGGAAAAGTGTCACTTTATGGTCAGACAGGGAATTGTTCTCGAACATAGAGTGTCTGAGCGAGGGATAGAAGTGGATCGGGCAAAAATCGATGTTATCGAACAGTTGCCACCCCCGACCAATGTCAAGGGGGTCAAGAGTTTCTTGGGTCATGCTAGTTTCTACAGGAGATTCATTAAGGACTTCTCCCATATAGCCAGACCCTTGACCAACCTGCTGGTAAAGGACGCCCCGTTCAACTTTGACGAGGAATGCCTCGTGGCCTTCTATACCCTCAAGAAGGCACTTGTATCCGCACCCATCATTCAGCCTCCCGATTGGAAACTTCCTTTCGAGATCATGTGCGATGCAAGTGACTATGCTGTAGGCGCAATGCTCGGTCAATGTAGAGATAAGCAACACTATGCTATATCCTACGTGACTAAGACATTGACCGGACCCCAACTCAACTCCGCCACAATGGAAAAGGAACTCCTAGTAGTAGTATTCGCCATGGACAAGTTCAGATCCTACCTGGTCGATGCAAAGGTGATTGTGTACACGGACCACGTAGCACTGAAGTACCTTCTGACCAAGAAGGATGGCAAGCCGCGACTTATCCGTTGGATTCTGCTCCTACAAGAATTTGATCTGGAAATAAGAGACAAGAAAGGAGCAGATAATTGTGTGGCAGAGCATCTCTCAAGGATGCAAATACAAGGATCGGATCTCCCGATCAATGATTACTTGAGAGATGACGCTCTCCTAAAGGTCACCTCATTCAGTCCATGGTACGCAAACTTAGTGAACTTCATGGTGACTGGATATATACCTCCAGGAGAAGACAAGAAGACATTGATGCACCTCAGCAGATTCCATTTATGGGATGACCCATATCTATTCAAGGTCTGCGCTGATGGATTACTCCGCCACTGTATCCCGTTATGTGAGACCCGCAAGATTCTAGAGCGTTACCACTCCTCACCTTATGGAGGACATTACGGAGCCTTCCGAACCCATGCAAAAGTTTGGCAAAGTGGATTCTTTTGGCCAAACATATATGGAAACGCAAAAGAATTCGTGCGGCGTTGCCCAAGATGCCAAAAACACGGGAATATCAATTCCCGAGGCGCAATGCCCCTGAAGAGGAATCTTCAGGTGGATATCTTCGATGTTTGGGGAGTCGACTTCATGGGTCCTTTCCCAATATCGGAACAATGCGAATACATCTTGGTGGCAGTGGACTACATGTCCAAATGGGTCGAAGCACTTCCTTGTGTTGCGGCCGAGTCAAGGAGCTCCAGGAAAATGTTTCAGGAAATCATATTTCCTCGTTTTGGAGTTCCAAGAGTCGTGATCGGTGATGAAGGCTCACACTTCATCGACAGAACCTTCAGGAAGTGCCTCAGCGAGCTAGGAGTAGACCACCGGGTTGCAACACCATACCATCCCCAAATAAGTGGTCAGGCAGAGACGTCCAATAAGCAAATCAAGAACATCTTGCAAAGGATGGTCAATGCCAAGGGGAAAGGTTGGAAAAGAAAACTACCCGAGGCACTATGGGCTTATAGAACGGCTTACAAAACGCCGATTGGTATGACACCGTATCAACTAGTCTATGGCAAGACTAGCCATTTGCCAGTTGAACTCGAGTATAAGTACCATTGGGCTATTAAGAGGTGGAACATGGATCTCCAATTAGCCAAAATCAAGCGACAAATCCAGTTGGCTGAATTGGATGAATAGAGGGAGAAGGCCTACCACAGCTCTAAACTCTACAAAGAGCGAACAAAAAGATGGCATGATAAGCGTATCAAGATCAAACAGTTCAAAGCGGGAGATAAGGTACTCCTTTTCAACTCCCGTGTTCGGCTGTTTTTCATGGTAAATGTTGGTATTTTGCAATGTCACGAATAAAATCCGCAAGCGCACGGATACCGCTGTAGCTTTTGTGGCAGAACCACCTGAATTATCCCGGCTCAAGTGTGCTGGCCATCACCATAAAGGCAACACCGACTCAAACGCACTTCAAACAAAACAATTCTTGGTTTGTCGGGTAACGTCCCGATACAACCACCGGATCTCGGATCGAACAAGCATACCCCGCACGAAGGCGAGTCCAGAGATATTACAACCATATATTTTACAACACAGGCATAGCAGTTATTACAACAAGTTCAAAATATTATTATAGGTCCAAACTCAGTAAAACGTTATACAAGACATGAGTTTAAAGTTCAGAGTTTAAGCAGCAGAAAGAAAACACGACGGCTACAACACATCGCAAAAGGATACCAAGCTAGCCCAAGCAAGGTATCACTCATCGGGGTCATTGCCGGCCGGAGACGGATCCCACTCTACGGACCAGCCAGGGGGCAAAGAGCAGGGCCAAGTCAGACTAGCGGTCTGGTCCTCAAAACTCATACCTGAAACATGATTCAACAGCAAGGCTGAGTATACTAATACTCAGCAAGACTTAACCGTCAACGGATATACTTAGTCCACTTAGCTAGACTATGCAGGGTTCTGTAAGGCTCTGGTTTTCATTTTGCTGAAAAACAATAAAGAGTAGGTCCTTAATTTCACATTTTAGCTTTCCTTATTCTAGTTGATTAACCATTCTATGTAAGCAACTAATTCTAAGCAACCATGGTAGAACTTTAGTCAAACTTCAAGATTGAACATAATAACATTACTCTTATTACTCTGTGTGGCAAAGGGATCAAGTAGTCTCAATATCCGTGAGAGACGGACGATTCGAATCGGATTTCCAACCTTGCAAGGTAAACCTAACACACACGTTTGGAACACTGTCGGGTCATTCCCAAACAACCGTTGACCTTTCATTCCGGCTTGTGGATAGGGTCACTCTCCCCGACTACAGGGCACCAACTTCCTCCCTGCACACGTGGTGTTGCGCAACATAAACATAAAAACCTATCTCTAAGAGAGAGTGAAAGGTATATCCACTCACCGGTCCGATCAACTACTAGGCTTACCGCGTACCATATTTACGGCATGTGGCTAGTACGTTCAAACACTTAACCACCGCTACCACACACCGCGACCTTAGCAGAATTCATCAACACAGTCGGGGTCTCACCCAAGGTCATGATATCGAACATGACCCCGTCCAACATCCTTATAGTGATTGCAGAAAGTAAACAAGCAACTCCTATTAAACTCGCGAGTGACTGGCAATCACTCGACTTTTACCGGTCCTATAAGCATAGAAGTTACTCGAACTCAAGTCTAGTGTTCAGTACATAGGTTCCTAGGATCATGTATCTAGGGATTCAATTCAAATCCTAAGAACTATAAATGCACAAGTAAGTAGTATATAAAGTGCATAATTTGAAATACTGGGTTTATGTCCGGGGCTTGCCTTTGCGGTAGTCACTAGCTAGATTAGCCTTTGGCTCTTCCGCACTTTGGTCCGGGTCTTCAGTCAGTGTAGTGGTGTTCTCCTGGGCTTCTTGATCACCTCCTTCGGACTCCGGGATCAGCTCGTACATCCCATCAGCTAGAACAGTCGTATCTATATGTGATGCAAGAAACGATATTACAATCACACACACTTCGCGATAAAGGTGCAGTCTACAAATTAGCAAGCATAACTTAACATATGGGCAATCGTTTATAGAGTAGTTATTTAACATGTCTTACTACACAAAACAACATGATTAACCTCACAAGACAACTTGATTATCTTCACAAAATAAGTTTTATTTAATTCACATAGCATGTAAATCATGATTTGCTAAGAATTAAGTAACTCAGTACACAACTAGCGTTTAAATTCAGAAAAATTACTTCAAATAGGAAGTACAGAGAGAAATCTATCCTATAAATTTTATACCATTTCATGCAGTCAATTATTCAGAATAAAACATTTACTTAGACAGCACTTAGAACAAGATTAAATTCTACAGAACAAACTATAACACTTATGAAGCTCAAAATTTCTCAGAACAGGCTTCATATGCTTATGAACGTCCTATAAATTTTTCATAATTTATCTAGGCATAAAACAGAAGTAATACTTTTGACAAAATTAAACCACATATGGCAAAACTAATTAGTACAGAAAGTTCTATAATGTTTCTGGATCCTAAATTTTACAGACATGACCATATGACCAAAATAGAGGTCCACAAATATTCTCAGAGTTTTCTAAGTAAGGAAACTATATATTATAATTAAAGCCTACTTAACAAGCATTAACTCAAAAATATAGCTAAATAGATATAAAATTTCTCAAACTTGCGCAACAGCAAGGTTTTAGTGACATGCATGCATGGAAAAAGTTTCACCCTCAGAACTTTAATATTTCTACCAGCATAAATACATTAGCAAAACTAGTAGATCTAGGAATCTTGAAACTTGGACCTAGTTAATGATGTCAAAAATTGTTCAAATTTTTACCAGGTACTAGTAACACTGCAAGACACATTCTAGCAAAAACCACATGAAGTTACTGAGTACAACTCCTAGAACAATTAAAGCCTAATTATTCTATTCTTTTTCTTGGATTAACATGCAGACCAAAACTGAAGATGTGTATGTAACAAAACTTGTAGGTCTTGTAATAAGGATTCCAAAACATTTGGATTTGTATTTTTCATATTTTTCTACGAATTTCTAGGCATTTTCAAAGTTCACTGATTTGAATTCTAGAGTTCATGTATATTTTTCGATCTAGCCCCTGGAACTTTCTTTTCTTTTCCATGGAGGTCCTTGGCCGGAGCAGGGGAGGCACGGCGCGGCTAACCCCGGCGAGGATGGTCGCCGGAGGTGGGGCTAGGTAGGGGAAAAGCTAGAGGACGTCGACGTGCACCTTTTGGTGCCCGAGATTGAAGCTAGGGTGGTCGGGAAGGTGGTCACCGGCGTGGATGGTGGCGGTTCGGCGTAGGTCGTCGGCGGCGAGGATGCTCCGGCGGTCAAGGGTGGAAGAGCAGTGGCCGGGGAGCTGTGTGTGAGCGAGGTGAAGCTGAAGGTGGGGTCTGCATAGGCGGAGCGACCGTGGAGGAGCGGGGCGACTGTGAGATCGAGCTCGCCGGCGTTCGGGTGGGCGGTGGCGGCGTTTTGGGGGTTTGGGGTGGGGATGTGATGAGGGAAAGAGGGGAAAGGAATGCGGGGGTTCTCCTAGTGCTGAAGCGCGTGAGAGAAGGGGAACCAAGGCTCTTCCCCGAGCTGGCAATGGCGGTGGCGAGGTGGCGGCCGCGGAGATGGCCGGGGCAGCGTGGCGAGGGAAGGAGGGCTCCAGCGTGGGTGGGAGTGGGGCCAGGGGGTCACGGGGGTGCCGCGTGTGGCGGTGGGCTGCAGGAGGTGGCCACCCGGCCTCCCTGAGCGGCGGCAGCGCCGCTCTGCGCTGGTGGCAGAGGAAACAGAGAGGGAGAGAGGAGGAAGATGACAGTTGGATCTATTTGCAATTTCAGAAAAGTTTAGGGGTCCTATTGTAAAACAAAAATAACTCCTAAACTAGGGCTCAAATGAAAAAGTGCCCAACATGAAAGTTGTTCAACTTTTCAAGATCTACAACTTTGATGTTGTGCAAAAATTGATTTGGTCAAAGGTTAAAGAGTTATTTTGAAAACTTAGAAAGGATTTTGAATTTAATGGACTATTATCTTTTCGAAAGCCAATTCACCTTAATTTCAGACTGAAAAGTAAAATTTCCTGCCATGTAATGATTACACAAAATTTTACAAATAAACCCTCCACAAAAGCATTATTCACCCATCCTATTCAAATTAATTATAGAAAGGACCTTGCGTCTAATCATATTTACACAATTAACGTTATCTTTTTAAAATAAGACCCTTGTTCAAGCAATTTAAGCATATGATGCATAAAATAAATGCAGTCCTACTGTGCAGACACCTAGGGTGTCAAATCTTTCACCCAAGAGTATTCCAGGGTATCGTATCCACTGAGGAACGTGAGTACTCTATCTGCAGGTTCAGGCTCATCCAAGGACACACGCGCCGGTGTGGAGAAGACAGAAGAGAGGACTTTTTATATCTAGAATCTAAGCCAAGAAGAAGAGATCACGTCGCTGTTATACTTCGAGCTAAAGGCATCGACCGACTTATGCAAACGGGTAGTTCCAATATGTGCTCTATCTGATATCCGAACATGGAGGATTACTAAAAGGCTCGAACTGGGTTGTCACCACCTGCCGGCTACCTCTACAAACCGTGGGACTATCAGACAACTGAGTGGTATAGTCCAGCCTAGACACCACGTCTACGCCTTTCCCTACTAACCTTAGCCCTGGCCAAGACTACCCTTTTCTATCCGGGGTCTTAAGCTAAGATCAAATGCTACTCGCTAGCATACACATTAAATAATATAAGGCAGAGATGATAACTTGCGATCGAAACTCTAATTCCAAATAAACAAACAAAGAAAGTCTCGAACACTTACAACCGAATAAGCATCCGTCGAGGTATAAGCGGAGAAGAGTGCCGACAGACCCGGCACTTCCCCCGACTCCTCCTCACTCTCCTCCTCTTCTTCTAGACCTCCTAGTCTACCTAAGCATCTAGAATGAAGGCCTCAAGCTCCAAGGGAGAAAGGTGAGTTGAGAGGGTGTGATGTGTGTGTGTGTCCATTCCTCTACCCCCTCCCCTTGTATTTATAGGAGGGAGCCACGGGCTGAAGCACCTGGAACCGACTTAAGCAACCAGCAGGGAGGCGCCACATGTCGAAGCTGAGGTGGTGGGGCCCATGGGCCTGGTCGGCCGACCAGTAGGTCGGTCGGCCTGCCAGGTGGGCCAACCACCCCCAGCTTCGTCCAGCAGGCTATCCTGGGCCTCCTTGTCTTAACCCAGTTGGGCTTGGCCTATCTTGAGTGGTCTGAGCTGGGTTCTTGGGCTACACTTGGTCCATTTGAGCCTGAATCGGTGCTCTGATAATTTCTGTGATTTATGTCGGGCCAAAGTGTACTTGAAACCTGCGAAATTAGTTCAAAACCACCTGCACACATTCTCAAGCACCATATGTGGAATTTGTTAATAAATGAACCCTATACTAGCATTTATTCCACTTTGTGGTTCCCTTTTGTGCAGGTGTTGACGGTCAAAATTGGTCATTAATGACCGTCAACAAGATCCCCCACACTTGGCACTTTGCTCATCCCGAGTAAAGGTCAGGACTAAGGTGAGCTAATAGCTTCCTGATAGAATATCCTGCACAAAAGTTATTTCATACCTTTCTGTTGCTTGTGAACTTGAATGTGTCTATCATGATATCTTGAGTTGTTGAAGAACAGAAGGATCTTGGCTTCAAGTGTCATCCTGTCATGTTGCCAGACTTGGAGATTTTTAAAATTATTATTATAAAATTGTTCATGGTCTTACTCTCCTCCATGGGTCTCTCAGAGTCGCTCGTAGCCTCTTACTAGCATTTATCCTTATTTTACCTCACCGGCTCTAGTGGTATAGATTGAGTTTCGATGGATGAGGTAGAATGTCATCTGCTTGGCCCAAATCTGTTGCAAGATCAAAGATTGGATCCACAGGTGTATGCTCATATTTATGACTGATCAGGTTAGTGCACAGATAAATATGTGCTCCTTTTCATGTCTGATTTTATTTTCTGGGTCATGCTTCTTTGGCATGCTATCTTTTCTCTCTCTCTATCTCTTTTTTTTGGGTCATGCTTCTTTGGCATGCCTTCTTTTCATCTCTCTCTTTTTTTTCGATAACATTGTCAGACAGTGTTTAAGGAGCACAAGATTCATCTGAACATAAAACCTTAAATTAAGTGTGTAAACAGAGCAGAACCATGATGGGTCACAAAATTTGATCAAGCTCAATCATGTAGCCGAGAGACATAGCATGGGATTTTTATATGGCTCTGGTAGCATGGTGGATAAAGAGATAAGACCAAGAACTTAGTTTTCGTTGTTTTTTAACTAAAAATCCCAGACTGGTCAACATGAAAGAGACGAACAACTTTAACCAGACATGTCACGTTAGTCAACAACTAAGCATCATGGGTCCAATAAAATATGGTTCACAAACTTAAGCGCGGTATAAAAAACATTTATGCAAGGCATCTATCAAGAGCTCTAATTAGCAAATTTCTTAAATAGGTTCAAGGATTTGAAAAGATATGCTCATGTTTAGAAACGCTAAAGGGAGGAAACAAGTGAGGTAGTGTAAACTTATGAGTCGGAGCGGGAGGTGCACGTGACGTGTGAATGTGATCGTAGATGTGTAGAGTCATGGGATCTCCCCCCACACTTGTTTTCGATCCGCTCTTCGATCATAGACAAAACAAACCAAATATGAAAGATAATGGGGCTCTGCCGGCATTAACACTAGGGAGCCAAAGTTCACAAATATTGATGAAATAAAGACCGGGGTGCGACTAGACTGACCTAAACCTAAACGACTCGATTAAGACTAGCGCCCTAACTAAACCTATGATAATGACCTTTCTTAAGAAGTGACTCCTAATAGAGGTCCTTGTCACCTGTAGCCTCAAACAAGCGCTTCATCTTAGCGCTCAACCCCCTCCGCAGAAGACGTAAGTCATCCCGAAGCTCTTCCACCTCTATCTTCCTCTCCGCAAGCTGGTTCTCGAGATGCCTATTCTCCAGGCATAGCTGCTGGACCATCGCGGTGAGGTTGGCGATGGTGGGTCCCTCTGAAGTCACGTCGTTCTTGGGCTTTGCAAGCGACGACTGAGATCTGGCCTTCTTTGGCGAAGGACTGGCGGCATCGCTCTTCCTCTGAGCGTCTGAAGTCCATGTTGAGGTTGCCCCCTGTACAGCCAATGGAGCGCTCTTCTGTGGCACAGGAGCAACCCGTGCAGTCTGAGGTAGCACTGGTGATTCTGTTGCTGCTCCATCCTTGAAGAGTTGCTGTACTATTGGCCTTGATGAGGCCGGAGCTTCTCTGGACGGCCTTCCGTAGGGACTGTGCGCTCGTTCCCTGGATATTGCAATCTTGAGAGGCGAAGGGGAGCGTGCAGTGGAGCGGGGGCGCTGGATGTCATGCCCCCTGGTCGGCCGACTAGGCAGGTCGGCCGACCGGAGGGTGGCGCCCACCGGTCCTCCGCTGTTCCCCTCAGTCGGGATCATGGCCAAGGGCTGCACAAAGGTTGCCACGTCTTCCATCGATGCTTCAGTTGCAGGAGTTGGGGTGTTGATTGCTGGAAGAGTCGCTGGAGGAGTCATGGCCGGTGTGGTGGCTACGGTTTTGGATTCTCCTTTGCCGGCCATGGGTTGATAGTGATGAGATGCTGGTGCAACCGATGAAGATTTTGGGGAATAGATGGAAACAAGGTATATAGTTTAGGGTTTCTGAGGAGAAGAAGAAGGGTACGAGACTCCTTTTCTCATCGCGAAACGCCGTCATGCCTCGCAGAGTTGGACTCTAGGTGGGTCAAGGAGGCCGTGCCCCGAAGCTGGGCCTCACTTGGGCTGGCCCAGATTTGGCGACCTATAGGTCGAGCGACCCAAGCTGGGCCCCAATGGGCCCCAGCTTGCGCGGGTCAACTGGTGGGGTTATATGTTTGAGAGGTAGGATGGGCCCACCTGCCCTTGTGGCCTATATGGCTCTTTTTGAATATTAGTACGGGATCGACTAAGTCAATCACGTCTATCTCTTCATCAAGAGCTTTATTGTGGTCTAGGAAAAGCTTGAGTCGTTGACCGTTTACCTTATAGGCGTTACCATCGTCATCTTGTATTGTGATGGCTCCATGTGGTGATGTGTCGATGACGTGATACGGTCCTTGCCATTTGCTTCGTAGTTTCCCATGACCAAATAACTTGACCCTAGAATTAAAGAGTAATACCTTGTCTCTTGGATTGAAGTTCTTAGGCTTCAATCGCTTATCGTGCCATCTCTTGGTTCTTTCTTTGTAAATTGAGGCACTATGATAAGCTTTGTCTCTCCATTCTTCCAATTCCGAGATTTGATGCTTTCGGTATTCTCCGGCTATTTTAAGATCCATGTTCCACTTCCGGATAGCCCAATGCGCTCTGTGCTCCAGCTCTACGGGTAAGTTGCAAGTTTTCTCATAGACAAGCTGATAGGGTGACATTCCAATGGGTGTCTTGTATGCTGTACGGTATGCCCACAGTGCATCCGGTAATTTCAGCTTCCATCCCCTCCCCGTCTCATTCACGGTCTTCAGCAGAATATTTTTGATTTGCTTGTTAGATATTTCTGCTTGACCGCTGGTCTGAGGGTGATACGGAGTCGCGATGTTGTGCCTTGTCCCTAGTTCCTTGAGAAAGTTCCGGAAGGCTGAGTCAATGAAGTGTGACCCTCCATCACTGATTACCATCCGTGGTGTGCCAAACCTTGGAAAGATAATCTCATAGAACATCTTACTGGCATGCTTTGCATCAGCGGCTCTGCATGGCATGGCTTCGACCCATTTGGTGACGTAATCTACAGCGACCAGAATATACTCGCATCCTTGGGATCTCACAAAATGTCCCATGTAATCAATACCCTAGACATCAAAAAGTTCAACCCGAAGAATGTAGTTCAGGGGCATTTAATCTCGAGCTGTGATCCCTCCATACCTCTGGCAGTTTGGACATCTGCGGATGAAGTTCTTTGTGTCTTCATATATAGATGGCCAATAGAAACCACTCTGCCAGATTTTTGCTTGAGTGCGAAATACACCACAGTGACCTCCATATGGTGCCGCATGGCATTTCTCTATGATCTTTTGTCCTTCTGCCGTGGGCACACAACGTCTGAGTAACCCATCTGCACAAACTCGGTACAGATATGGTGCATCTCATAGGTGGCGTCTGCTCTCGTGCACTAACTTCTTTTTCCTTTCCCCTGGGGGTATATACCCCGAAACCATAAAGTTTACGATATTCGCATACCAGGGGTGCGAAGCTGTTACCTTGAGAAGCATATCATCCCGTAGGAAGTCATTTATCGGCGGGTCTTGGGTATTCGTATTGGTCATACGCGATAAATGATCCGCCACTGAATTCTCTACTCCTTTCTTATCTTTAATTTCCAAATCAAACTCTTGGAGTAGAAGAATCCATCTGATCAACCTCGGTTTAGCATCCTTTTTAGTGAAGAGGTACTTGAGTGCGGCATGGTCTGTATAGACGATGACCTTGGTACCCACTAAATAGGATCTAAACTTGTCGATAGCGAAGACAACTGCTAGGAGCTCTTTTTCTGTTGTGGCATAATTGAGCTGAGCTCCAGTAAGTGTCTTGCTTGCGTACGTGATCGCGTGATGCTTCTTATCCTTGGTTTGACCAAGTACGGCCCCCACCACGTAATCACTAGCATCACACATGATCTTGAACGGGAGCTTCCAATCTGGGGGTTGAATGATTGGAGCTGAGATGAGTGCCTTTTTGAACGTGTCAAAGGCTTTATGGCACTCATCTGTGAATTGGAAAGGAGCATCCTTGGCTAGGAGACTTGTGAGGGGTCTAGCAATCTGGGAAAAGTTTGCGATGAACCTTCGATAGAATCTGGCATGGCCAAGGAAGCTTCTGATTCCTTTCACATTGATGGGAGGCGGAAGTTGTTCAATAACTTCAATCTTTGCCTTATCCACCTCTATCCCTCTTTCGGACACTAAGTGTCCTAAAATGATGCCTTCATGGACCATGAACTGACATTTCTCCCAGTTGAGGACCAGGTCCTTCTCTTGGCATCTCTGCAAGACTCTGTCTAAATTTTCTAGACAATGATCGAAGGTCGTCCCATAGACCGAGAAGTCGTCCATGAAAACTTCCATAATTTCTTCGATCATGTCGGAGAAAATGGACATCATGCATCTTTGGAATGACGCGGGCGCGTTACATAACCCAAATGACATTCGTCGGTAGGCATATGTTCCATAGGGGCATGTGAACCTGGTCTTCCTCTGCTTCAGGATGGATGGGTATTTGATGGTAACCAGAATAACCATCAAGGAAACATAAGTAGGAGTGCTTCGCCAACCACTCTAACATCTCATCGATGAAAGGTAGTGGGAAGTGATCCTTCTTAGTGGCCTTGTTGAGTTTCCGGTAATCTATACACATCCTCCATCCCGTGATGGTTCGTTGGGGAATTAGCTCGTTCTTGCTATTTTTCACCACCATCATGCCTCCTTTCTTGGGCACAACTTGGACTAGGCTTACCCACTCACTATGCGGAACAGGATAGATAATTCCGGCATCTAGGAGTTTAAGAACCTCTTTCTTTACCACCTCCCTCATAGCATTGTTCAACCTTCTTTGGGGTTCCCTAGAAGGTGCTTTTGCGGGATCCAATGGGATTCGGTGGGTGCAGAGGGCAGGACTGATGCCCTTGAGGTCTTGTAGGGTATAGCCTAAGACTGATCGATGCTTCTCTAAAATAGTAATGAGCTTATTTGTCTCCTCTTCTGAGAGTTTGTCGCTGATGATCATGGGAGACTCTACATCGCTATTCAGAAAGGCGTATCTAAGCCCTGAAGTTAAAGACTTTAGCTCAATCGGAGGTCGTGATGGCTTCTCAGTCGCGAGCAGTTCAGAAGTTTCACCGGATTCTTCTTCTACATTGCTGACTTCTTCCGGCATTTCCTCGATGTCCTCCTCGAGGCCCAAGTCAAAAAACTCAGAGGTGCAAGTGGCCATTATTTCCTTGATCGGCTCTGGAATAGGGAGATCCTCCACTGAGCATGTCAATGCTCGATCCACGGGGATGTGGAACGTGTCCTTCCCTAACTTGATGTTTAAACATCCGTCCTTAGGAACATCCGAAAAGAGAGCTTTAAGGGGATGTCCTATCAAGAAGTCGAAGTTGAGATCTTCAAAGATATGGAAGTTCAGACGGATTTTAATATCATTGTGCCATAATGGCACATCGATGATTATCCCGTAGCTATTTGTAAGAGAACCTGAAGGTCTCTTGAGCTGTCTATCTGTCGGAGTGAGTTTGTAATTGCCTAGAAAAGCTAAGGCAAACTCATCTGACAAGAGATTAGCTCCGACAGCGGGACTATAGAAAGCGTCCACATTTTGATTTTGGAGATGGCAACGGAATGATGTGGAGGGAGAGTTTAGATAAATTGGAGATACGGATGACTCTCCTTCCTGTAGCCATTCATTGCTGATCAATGTTGTCAACTCTTGAACAGTCTCCCGAAGAAAATTGTCCTCTAAGGGATCCATAGGAGTGACAGGGCTTGGTGGTCGCTTCTGGCAGAAGTATCTTGAGGTGTTGCCGAAATCTTCAAAGACATCTGGCTTGATACTTCGGAGAAATTCCGGAGGTAGAGGGTCTTCTTCCTCCGATATTTTGGATTTATGTTCAGGGGCTGTCTCATAGATCGAATCTACTGATTGGCTTTCAGGGGATTCCGATTCAATTTCTAAAGGCTCCGCTTGACGCATCTCGGGCTCCGTGGGGACTGGCTCGTGGATACAAATGAAAGAGGTTCTGTCCAATATTTTGTCGAGGACTTCCCTACTTTCGGTTGGGGTAGATGAGCGAAATATCCTCCAGAGGTAAGATCGAGATGGTGTGCAGACTCCTTGTCAAGACCAGCATAAAAATGCTGGAGCAATAAATGCTTGGGTAATGACAAGTCTGGGCCTGATTTTACCAATAAGGTAAATCTAGCCCAAGCTACACCGATTGATTCCTTATCATTCTGACGGGAAGTTAAAATTTCCGTTCGTAAGGTGCATATTCATGAAAGCGGAAAGAATGCAGAACAGAATCTATCCTGAAGTTCAATCCAACTTCCATTCACACCGCCAACGACACGAATGTACCATTGCTTAGCTTCTCCCGAAAGGGAAAAAGGAAACAATTTCCATTTAAGAGTTTTGTGTGTCATGCCCGAAATTTTCTTGCATGAACATACTTGCTCGAACTCGCGCAGATGATGGTAGGGATTTTCACAATCCCTTCCTGAAAGGAATTTTCCTAAACAAAGGCTATGTAGCCTGAGTCGAGTTCATAGCTAGTAGAATGAATTGGGTCAACAGAGGGTGCTGGCTCGTAGAACTCGCTCTTGGGTGAAGAGAGCTGTAAAAGGGATAGCTGCTCCATGGGTAGAGGGGGTTGAGGTAGAATCAAGGAAAAAGAAAAAGATACGAGGACGACTGAGTCCGTAGATAATGTAGCTACCGTTCCCCGGCAACTCGCTAGAAAGCTTGTTGGTATTTTGCAACGTCACGAATAAAATCCGCAAGCGCATGGATACCGCTGTAGCTTTTACCCAAGAGTATTCCAGGGTATCGTATCCACTGAGGAACATGAGTACACTATCTACAGGTTCAGGCTCATCCAAGGACACACGCGCCGGTGTGGAGAAGATAGAAGAGAAGACTTTCTATATCTAGAATCTATGCCTAGAAGAAGAGATCACATCGCCATTATACTTCGAGCTAAAGGTATCGACCGACTTATGCAAACCGGTAGTTCCAATATGTGCTCTATCTAATATCCGAACGTGGAGGATTACTAAAAGGCTCGAACAGGGCTGTCACCACCTGCCGGCGACCTCTACAAACCGTGGGACTATCAGACAACCGAGTGGTATAGCCCAGCCTAGACACCACGTCTATGCCTTTCCCTACTAACCTTAGCCCTGGCCAAGACTACCCTTTTCTATCCGGGGTCTTAAGCTAAGATCAAATTCTACTTGCGATCTAAACTCTAATTCCAAATAAACAAAGAAAGAATGTCTCGAACACTTACAACCGAATAAGCATCCGTCGAGGTACAAGCGGAGAAGAGTGCCAACAGACCCGGCACTTCCCCGACTCCTCCTCACTCTCCTCCTCTTCTTCTACACCTCCTAGTTTACCTAAGCATTTAGGATGAAGGCCTCAAGCTCCAAGGGAGAAAGGTGAGTTGAGAGGGTGTGATGTGTGTGTGTGTCCATTCCTCTACCCCCCCTCCCCTTGTATTTATAGGAGGGATCCACGGGCTGAAGCACCTGGAACTGACTTAAGCAACTAGAAGGGAGGCACCACATGTCAAAGCTGAGGCAGTGGAGCCCATGGGCTTGGTCCGCCGACTAGTAGGTCGATCGGCCTGCCCTGGTGGGCCAACCGCCCCCAGCTTCGTCCAGCAGGCTGTCCTGGGCCTCCTTGTCTTAACCCAGTTGGGCTTGGCCTATCTTAAGTGGTCTGAGCTGGGTTCTTGGGCTACACTTGGTCCATTTGATCCTGAATCGGTGCTCTGATAATTTCTGCGATTTATGTCGGGCCAAAGTGTACTTGAAACCTGCGAAATTGGTTCAAAACCACATGCACACATTCTCAAGCACAATATGTGGAATTTGTTAATAAATAAACCCTATGCTAGCATTTATTCCACTTTGTGGTTCCCTTTTGTGCAGGAGTTGACGGTCAAAATTGGTCGTTAATGACCATCAACAGTAAACTTAGAAGCAAGTGGGAAGGCCCCTTCTTAGTGTTGAACGTCGTTGACCACGGCGCCATAACCCTCCAGGACGATGACGGGAATGTTTTCAAGGCCAATGGCCAGAGATTGAAAATATTCCTCGAGCCCAAAATTCCCGAGCTCGAAGAAGTAGATGTCTACGAGCTTACCGAGACAGAATAATCATCTACGGTCATCGCCGTACCTAAAATGTGCCCTATCTTAGGTTAGATTTCTCTTTCTATTTCTTTCTTTCCATTTCTGGACCAAACCACCAAAATACCCGAGAAAGGAAATGATCCAGAGGAGCCTCCAGAAGCCCGGGGCCCACACCTGATAAGGTGGGGCCGGCCGGCCTACCCTAGGCCGGCCGGCTTGGCTCCGCGGCCATTCGGCCCCATCTTTTCATGCAACGTTCCCCGTGGTTCGAACTTCCTAATCCTGGGTGTTCGGAGTTCGATGAGACGATTTAAACCGAAAGGCTCCCCTCTCTTCCTCAGTTCACAGCTATTCACCAGATCTCATCCCGAACTTCATTCCTTTCTCCGAGATCACCATCATGGCCTCGCAAACCTCTCCTAAAACTCCCAGATCCGAAGCCATGGACACGCCCACTCCCAAGGCAGCCTCCAAATCCAACCAAACCAAGGCTACGTCGAGCAGCGTCAGTATTCTGGAGCTGGTGGAGATCGCCGTTTTCTCGCCATCGCCGCCGGCTGGCCTCACCCCGAGGCCGCCTGCCTGCCAGATCGGTGGAGAGTTCGGTCTCGGGTCCGGTGTCGAGGACCCTCGTGCGTTCTCGCACGTGCAGTCCGACACAACCTACAACAGGGGTTCTTTCCCCTAGGAAGGTCGTGACAAAGTGCGCGGGAACGTCATCGGGAGGGGCACGTGTCGCACAGGTCGGTGCACTACAGATGGTGCAGCAGGACTTGTCCACGTACTCCCCAGAGTACTCTCCCGCCAGCCCTAGTCCTCCACGCTATCGCGTGATCGGGGCAAAGGTCGGCAGGGGAAAGGTACTCACCCCTCCGTTGGATCATACCGGCACGGATCTTCTGCTGAGTTCGGTGTCGCCACATCCGGCCACCACCGATTCGTGGACCGATCGAGGTCCACGACTAAACCGACTCCGACGACAGCAATGAGGAGGAAGAGGAGCCCAACAATGCCGCTTCACTCCGTGAGTAGCTTGCTGCTCTCCGGTTACACCTCAACAACATGGACGAGTGCGTAGCCGAGATGGAGATAGATAGGATGGAGTTGGGGGATAGGGTGGATACCCTTCGCAAGGCGGTCTGTTCCAAGATCAAACGCCTTGCAAAGGCGACTGTGAACAAGGATCTCTATAGATCCCCGGATCCCAAGTAGGTGTAGGTTTAGATTAGTTTTAGTTTGGGTGCTTTTATTTCCTTCATTCATTTATTTTGTAATCAGCAGCACCACCATTTCCCTTTGAATAAAATAAAGTCTCAAGTTCTTTCCTCTTAGTGTGTAATGTGGTTGGTGCACATGTGTGTGCCAACCACACCCCTTGCTCTCACGTTTCACTATTGCACAGCAAAATCAAATGAGGAAGGTGAACACAAGATGCTAGAAAAATTCGGACGAATTCCAGAGGAAAAGCAAGCCGGGCGGCTTAAACCAGGCTGGCCGGCCTGAGATCTTTGAAAAATTTCCAAAACAGCCTCACTGGGGGCAGAGCAGACCGAGCCTGAACCTCTGCAAAAGGGCCACCAAGGATGGCCATAGGCCCAGGCCGGCCGGCCTCTCCTAGGCCAGCCGGCCCCACCTATCGGCCATTCCCTGGCCCCTTCGCGTGCTCATGGTTTACCACTTCTACTCCCTATTCCTTCCTGGTTTCGTGCAATTTCATTCAAATTCATGCCAACTAAAATCAAATAAAATATTTAAATGAAATATGAAGAGTTTAAATCTTTTTCACAACCATGGTATGCTAAGATTTATTATGCAAGTACCGAAATGCCTTCGGAACTCATGTTTAGGATCACTTGATTGCTTGCTTATTGCTTTCTATGATATAATGACATGAAGTTATGTTAGTTATTGACTCAAGGTCTTGGAAGTTTTCATTTTGAAAATACAAAACCAGGCAACACTCTTATGCTTGAATCTACCAATGCCCATTCCAGAGCCATACTCATGAAATCCAGACACATAGCTATCCTATGCATTGTGAGCTTGCTAAAAGTTTAGTGTCTCTGAAGGAGTTTAGATTGATTCATCTTCTTGGGATCATTCACGTACACGTCCATCAACCCGAGTCCATGAAATGTGGTTGCAAAAATAGTGCTACACCCCCCTGAAAAGAAAGAAAAGGATGAACAATATTCATGCCTTGTCTAAAAAAAAGAGAAGAAGAAGGGGGAGGTTGTTGACGGCCATTATCTCATGTTCTGACCGTCAACTTCTCAGGAATAAATTGAGTTTTGCACTATGTTACATGCATATTTTATTTGATTCTAATAAGTTCCACAAGTTTTGGATGAGTTATGTTTGCAGGAATCCACTGTCCAAATATGGTCGAAATCAGAGAAAACTCCGGCCGACCAGCACATTCCGTGCCGACCGGCCTAACACCTCCACATACATGGGTCCAATAATTTTATTGGAGCAATATGACATGTTCATAAGGTTCCAGAACAAGGCGAACAACTCATATCCAGTCGGTGGACCCGGAAGGCACAAGGATCAATCCAAAGACCCACATAATAGTGCCAAGATCATAAAATGAGGAAACCACCCATCCCAGAGGCAATGTGGAGTGTTGATTTTCAACGTCGGCGAAACAGAGGGCTGAGAGGCCCCGGGACCAGGCCGCCCGGCCTCCCCCGGGCCGCTCGGCCTAAGATTCCAGTATCTGAGGAAAATACCCGAAGCACCAACGTCCAGGAGGGATCAGAGGCCACCCACAGAAGGTCGGTGGCCAGGTGGCACAATCCTAGGTCGGCCGGCCTAGGTTGGGCCGCCCGGCCCCACCTTGCAGCCTCTCGGCTCCTAGCTTCGCGTGGAAGTTAAGCACTGCCTCTACAGTTGCGTGCACCTGGTGCTAACGGAATTACCGGCCTTCTACCGACCTTGGAAGCCTATAAATACCACTCTCCCCCTCACTTGTAAACACACACTCAAAGGAGCAATTCTCTCTTCTCAAGTCTAGAGTAGGTTAGTAGTTGGGAGTTAGAGTCGAGTCGAGCTTGTCTCGGGGATCCAGAGTTGTCATCGGAGCTCGGTAAAGCTCTTGTATCTTTTCCTTTGACTATTTTCAATATAAGTTATCTTCTTTATTTACTTGAGTCAGCTTTATTTTCTGCAAGTTTTATCTTCCCATGTACTAGTACTTGTCAGCGGGAGTAAGTTTTACCTCTAGTTCAGTTTAAGTTCCCTTCCTTGCTTGTCGGAGTTAGTCTTATGAGTTTTCTCGCCTGTACTAGTGTAACTCAAGTTAGTTCACTAGATTGAGGGGGATTTCTCTTGAAGGCCTCAAGAGAAATCCTAGTAACGAGAGCAGACGTGGTGTCTGACTCAGTGCTAGCTAGAAAGTGTGTTCCACCCCATGGTACCGTAGTGGTAGGCGGCAAGTGGTGACAGTCTTGTCCGTCCCTTGTAGTCCACCACGTTCGGGTGTTTTCATAGCAGTAGGATTGCCAAAAGTATGTTGGGCCCCTTCTCACCCCTATATGCACCCTTCGCTTAGGCCGCCGAAGTAAGCTCCTGGTTCTGACATCAAGTTAGAAACTTAGATTAGTTCTAGTGAGGCTAGCTCAGTAGTTTAGAAGTGTTTCAGGAGTCCTTTCTCGCTCGTTGTCCTCCCAGCTGCTATCTCTCTAAGGTATAGAATCTCCTGTGTGTCGCTCGGTCATAGCTTGGCCATTTATCTCATCAGTTATCTGGCTTACCCCTGCTGAATTAGTCGGTCAATACTATCAGTAGAGGTTGTCACTACAATTTATGATACACTTTACCATAGTGCTTCCCTGAGGATTTTACGATACCCTGGAATACTCCAAGGTGAAGTGCTACACCGGTGAATTCTGTGCGCTTGCAGAATACATATTCAGATTGAGCATAAGAGACACCAATAGAGGTGTATAGTGCTGCACACCACCATGGGATTATATCCTCATTTCTCACTTGCACTTCACCCATAAGATGAGCATCTAGATTGCTAAGAGACACTAGTTTTGATCTTGCAATATAAATGTTAAGGATATGCAACATCCTTCACCTAACTCCACATACTCATTTTCAAAGAAAAATTTTGGGAGGATTAGTGAAGTGTGATCAAAATTGAGTGAATTAGTGACTTGAGCAAAAAGAGTATGCCTTGGATTTATTTAAAAGCAAAAAAAATCTTCCAAGTACCGCGAAACAAGAGCTAGTCATTATCTTCATCGATTTGTTCTGGAGATTAATAGGTGAACATGAAGGTGTTAGCCACCCAGAATCCAAGGTATGAAAGGAAAGCTCTGAAATAATTCTTATGCATACCTGCATTTGTGAACCCCGGACTTTGCTTGATCCTCAGGATCTTTGTCGACTCCTTTTGCTCGGGACGCGCAAAGTCTAGGTGCGGGGGTGTGTTGGCGGTCGATTTCGATGGTTTTTTACCGCCAACATTCCTTCGGATTTCATGCTTTTGGAACCATATTGCTATAATTTTTACTAACATTAACAAGTTCCACAAGTTTTGATGATTGTCTGAATCCGGGATCCACATGTGCAAAATTGAGCCAAATTGGGGTGACTCCCAGGCCGGCCGGCCTAGGCCAGGCCGGCCGGCCTACCCCGGCCACACTTTACCATGAGACTTCGTGGAGAGTGAATTGAGCCCAAAGATCAAGTCACACCAAAGTGGGTTTGGCAAAATTCACAAGATAAGGCCGAAAAGCTTGAACCAAGTAGAGTTGAGGTCAAATCCAGTGACAACCCGAAGAACTAGAGCCCATTTCAACTTGTGAAGCAATGTGGGCCTAGAGAACAACATGTCGATGCAACAAGAGCCTGAGCCGAGCCAGAGCCAGGCCGGCCAGCCGGTCGGCCCCTAACCGTCACCGTTGAAGCCACGCAACTTCTACTGATTTCAGAAGGAGATCCAGAGCGTCCCTGCAAAGGCAGTGGCCACGCGACCACATCCCTAGGCCGGGCGGCCTAGGTGAGGCCGGCCGGCCCCACCTGCCAGCCTCTGCTGCTCTCCCTTGGTGTGGAAGACAAGCTCCACGAACTTACCTGCGTACAACCGACGCTCAGTCCAGTACTGACCTCAGAGTAGTATAAATAGAGCACCATACCCCTCTTGTAACACACACCATTCCATAGAGAAGAGAGTCTCTTGTACACTCTTGTGTTGAGTAGGAAGAGAGTGAGGTGAGTGCTCTAGTGAAAGCCGAGCTGAAAGGAGCGGACTCGAGTTCTCTCTGTCTTTCTCCACTTTTGTATCCACCTCGGGGGAATATACTTGAGTAAGTTCCTTGTCTCAACTTCAGTTTCTCGCTAGCTTTACTTTCTATCTTAGTTACTTGTTAAGTACTTCCTTTGATCTGCGGGATCCTGAGTCTGCGTAAGTAGCAAGTTCTGCTTATTTGAGGTTGCTTTCTATCTAAGTACACGGTAGGAGCAAATAGCTCGAGAGCTGTGGGCATGGAGCCCAGGCTTGGTAGTTATCTCAGGTTGTGTTCCACCCCACGGAATCGTTGTGGTAGTTGGTAGGTGGTGATAGCCCTATCCGTCCTTTGTAGTCCACCACGTTCGGGTGTTTTCATAGTAGTAGTGCAGGTTGCCGTTGGACTCCCCTCTCATCCCTTTCTGAAGTTCTTCCTCTTCCAGCCACCAAAGCAGATCAAGTCGGTAGTTAGCTCGTTAGCTAGTCAGAATAGTAGGTTATCTGGAGTTAGGCCCTCTTCCCTTATCTTCTTCTCGCTGGTTGTGTCCGGTTGAAGATCTCTAAGTTTAGTCGAAGCTTTACCGTTTCTTGGATTCGATAACCCAGGTATTCTCCTTGGTGAAAGCTACAATCGGTCTCTGTGCACTTGCGAAGTAATTCGTTAGGCTAAGGAGTGCCAACAGGCACATATCAAAGGATTGGTGAAGAGAAGGAATGCCAGATTGAAGATGATGATGGTGCACGGAGAAAGGGGATCGGTCACGGTTTGGTACCGATCAGGCGTCTCAGTGTTTATGGGCAAGTTTTGATACGGGACGGTCTTGGTTTGGAAGGTGGTGTTTTTATTTATTAAAGTAGGTTTCTTAAGATAGAATTGTGCTTTGTCGTTATCGGCTAGGATTGTGTTAGCGCGGGGTATAAATATGAGCCCCCCGGCTATTGTAAAGATTGATACACATCCAACAAACACAAATTTACTCTACTTGCAATTTACTTTCTGGTCGGCGACTTTGCCATCTTTTTCTTTTCTACGAGTTCTTTCAAGTTGATCAAGGACGCCTCACATTCGAGCGACTTGATTTGCTGGTAAGTCTTCGTTTGCCAAGTAAATCTGAGCTTTAGCTTCCGGGCGTATCGATGTGGCTTCGTTCAGATCTATTCAAAATTTACCGAATTTATCTAAGCTTTGATCTTGGGCGCATCGCTGTTTTCTCGTTTAGATTCATTCACAAACTACCCGACTTTGTGATCTGTTTAATTGGCTGTAAGCTCCTTGTTTATCATGATAAATCTTGTAAAGCCGATTAGATTTGATCAAAATCTTAGGTTTATCCAGATCCATACATTCGTGGGTTTGTACACCGTTACCTGGCACATGTCGGCTCTAGATCTAGCCGTCTAGTTGCTTATCGGCATCGGCAGATCATTGCCGATCCCTTGCAGATTGCTTTTATTACACGCTTATCATACCTGATCTTTTGTAGTCTTCTGTATCGGCAAGGCCTTGCCGATACCCCGCGTAAGACTGATTCGGAAATCCAGCCGATACACTCTTGAATTTGACGGTTTGCTGTTTCCTTGTCAATTTACAGGTCAAATTGACTGGCATGCCTTAGTTCAAATCAAGTGCAGCCTGGGCTTTGTGTACGGGGCTCCTGGGCTTGGGGTGTGATCATCTCGCGTCAACATCTTCATCTTCCTCAAGGCCCGCCAGTGGGCAACGCCCGGTCGACCGAACTGCCGGCGATGTGCGCGGTGTGGACGCCGGTGCTAGAGCGATTCAACTCGCTCCAGGCAGTGGGTCTAACCTCAACCATGGTGGCTGCGGACTTCTTCCGCCGCTGCATCGCTCCGCTGCAAGCTCGCCCTCACCCGGCATGGTTTTGCACCGACGACAGCGATGCCGGCCACCTGATGCACGGCACAGAGTTCAATCCTGACCCTGACACGATGGCGCAGTGGCTGGACCAAGTCCTGGAGTAGAGGGATTGGGAGGTGTCCTTCCTTCCTGAGGGGGTGACGCCCCAGTACGAGGACCCGAAGGTAGAGGCCGTGCTCGGCCACCTCCCAGTGACTGATGAACGAGGGTTGGTCCAGCTGCCGCCGCCCCCTCCTCCCGGTAGTAGCAGCGGTCGTGGCCAAGCGCCGAGAACTCAGTCCTTAAGTTGCCGAGGCGAGTATCTCCGTCCAAATGCATATCCATTAGCACGGTCCGCGATCGGCACCCATTACAGGTATTGCTCGCCAAACTCCGCTATGGTTCCCGAAGGAATGCCTCCCCGAAGAGATCTTGCACCTGCCATAGGTACTCCGTTGGACTGTGCCCAACACACAGTCTCCAGCCCCTGATCTGAGGATCAGGTTAATTCACTTGCCTCTGCTAAGATCCTAGTCACCAAAATCCTCATATGGTGGATCTCCGCTCACGCCAAGACTATCAGCACGAAATCTCACACAACACTCTCCCAGCAAGCACATCAAGGTATCTCCACCATTCAACATGGTAGATACTAGGAGCACAAGGAATACAATAAATAAATAGGCTATGCAGGTTCATCTCAAACATAAAGTAAAGCACTAGCAAATCTAGCAAGCAATGCCTATTAGGTGGTTAAATCATAGATGGGCGTGAACCTGTCGATTCTTTGTAGTCTTCTCAGGTTCTTCGGGGCTCCTGGTCATTCGGGTAGTCTCCCTAGATCTTCTAGGTGTCAACGAAGCCTCCAGAGTCTTCTGGTTCTCCAAGACGTAGATCAACTTTTCCCCGTAGGGACCTAATCTTAAATACATATAAACATAGGGACTAAAGTGCAAAAATGCACAAACAATGCTCAAATAAGTCCCAAATCACAACAAAATCTATACTAACAAGTAGATCATGATTTTACAAGAATTATGAAACTGGTTTCATATTTTTCGGAGGTCTGGTTGATTTATTATGAATTTTCGAAGTTTAAATCATTTTCTGAAAATAATAAATGATTTCCAGAAAAAGAAAATCACACAACGTGTCACGTGGCAGACTCTGGGCATGCCATGTGTCATGCTGACATCAGCATGACATCAGCTGGGGTCCGGTCTGCGAACATCAGCGTCGACCAAGTTCACGTGTTGACTACGAGTCAGAGGTCAGCGGGTCCCACTGGTCTGTCACTCGATGTCACTGAGAATGGGGCCCATGCGTCAGCCGGGTGTTTAAAATAAAATGAAAAGGCTCGGCTGGTTACTAGGCTCAAAGTGTTTTGGGCCAGCTCGGAGGCTCGGCTCGAGGTCTGGCTTGGCTCGGCTCGGTTGATTCGGCTCGCAGGCCGGCTCAGGGACCTACTGGGCTTAGGTTTAAAAAGGCCGGCTCAACAAGCTGGGCCGGCTCTGGCTACAGGCAAGCCGGCTTCGGGTGCGGCTCGGGCCGAATCAGGGAGACGGGTCGGCGCAGTGGCGGAGGAAGAATGGGCCTCGGCCCGATCGTCCCCCTCTGTTCTTCTTTTATTCTTTTCCCTCGTCACTGACAGAGTTGGCCCATGCGTAAGTGGCTTTCTCCTCATGCTGGCAGCTGGGGCCATGGTGTCAGTGGCCAGTGGGATCGGATGTGGTCGAGCCAATCCCGTGTGGCCTCTGTGTGGGTGCACAAGCGTGTGGCTGGGGTGCTCCCGCCGCACTATGTTGGAGCAGGGCAGGCCGACGGTAGTGGCCCGGCGAGGGTTCTCGGCGGCAGAGCGGCGGCAAAGCACGAGCAAGGCTCGGCCTTGGCTCCGGATTGATCGCACATGCGCATGAGTGCCCAGGGAAGCCAGGGCTCATGTGGCGGAACAACCCAAACTAATTGGGCCCAGGCGCACTGATCTTCATTGCTAGGCAACTCCGACCCAAATCGGCACGCACCAGTAGTTCCTCGAGTGAAGCCTCGATAAAAGCCACGCTATTCCAGGATCGCACAGACAACACTCACACGAAGGTGGGCCCAGAGATTACAACACAGAACATCTCATACATCTCAGAGTGATTGCAGCAGAAGATAAATTTATTACAAACCGGTTTTAGAATAGTAAAGTACTACAGAGTTCCAAGTACTCAAATTATTCAAGTCTCATTGTTCAGCGGAAGCAGTAAAACATAACTAACGAAATAACGTGACGCATCGATAAAGCCCGTCCGAAAGCGTCACTCAGCGTGACGGTGGTCAGCACCGGTTGAAGGACCATCCCACTCAACAGACCAGCCCAGAGGTAAAGTACAAGACCAAGTAAGACTCGCAATCATATCATCGAAGTTAGTACCTAAAAACAGTGCCACAAGCAAGGCAGAGTATACTAATACTCAGCAAGACTTACCCATCACCGGATATAACTTAGTTCGATAACTAGACATGCAAGGCTTTTTGGTTTGTGGGGTTTGTTTTGCCAAAAATGCCACTAAGAGTTGATCCTTACTTTCAAATTTTATTTTAGCCACTTTCTAGTTGGATTAACCATTCTAAGTTTGCAACTATCTCTACTCAAACATGGTAGAGCAAATATTTAATCATACAGCAGTATTATCATCATCATCTTTCACTTGTTACTCTGTGTGACCGAAAACATTAAGCAATCTCATGCCGTGAGAGGCGGACGATTCTGAATCGAATTTCAACCTGGCCAGGGGAACCTAGACCACACGCATGGGGATCGACTTCGCTCCCATCCACGCTACTTTTCCCCTTTCTTTCCAGTCCGTGGATCCGGGTCACCCTCCCCGACTACAGAGCCCGACGTCTCTGTACCCGTACGTCCGGACAAAAATAAACCTACTGCTACCAAGGGGGTGCGAGATCGTTCCACTCACTAGTCCAATCAGGTACTTAAGCTTACGGATTACCATATTTCTCGATATGTGGCTAGTACTTTCAAACAGATAATGAAATGAGCCACACGCCTAGAAAAACTTAAATGCAGGAAATAAAATTATTACAACACATTATGAATAGTTAGATGAATAATAACTCTGAAAATAATAGGATTATGCACCGGAGCTTGCCTTCTTGGGCACTGTCAGGCAGAGAAACTTCTGGGGCTTGGCCCAGGTCTTGAGCTAAGTTAGTGCAGTTCAAATTAATCTCCTGAGCAAGAGAATCCGCGGGAACCAGCTCGTAGTCATTGTCAGCAAGATTAACCATTTCTATATGCAATGCAAGATGATAAGTTACAACATGATAACTGGTTTCTTTCCTTCACGATAAAGTTGTAGTCCAACAAAATAACTTAGAAATGATCTTTGTGAGATTAATTACTGGGCAGTCATTTATGGAGTAGTACTTGTTACTATGTTTCTTCATAAATGAGGGTGTGGGTTGATTATCATTTTCAACATTACAACATATTATGGTTTCACAATTTTATAACAGCAATTCTACTCATAAGTTATTGATGAAAAATTAATGTAGGACAGTACTGATAATCATGCATATATTGAGTAAATTTTAGCATCTAACCATGGAGCATTAAATCATGAAAATTCAAGTAAATAGATTACTCTAATTACTTCATGATTTTGTACAGCAAGTTTAACATGGTTTCTGGTCCTGCAAATTTTCCTGAAGCACCTATATAGAATCTACTCAGTATTGTAAATTTTTCAGATTTTATTTCCTTAAGAATCAGAGGTTATAAAATGGACAAAAATAGCAAGCTATTAAATATGATTAATTCTACAGAGAGTTGTACTAGGGATATGGTTCTCAAATTTTTACCAGATCCTATATAAGAGCTAAAGATCTTCCAAAAAAATTATCAAGCATTATATTTTTAAGAAGAATTAATGATGCATTTAACTCTATATGAGATGGCTTAATAATTCGAGGTTCAAGATGATCAGTACTGCATGTGAAACTTTTATCCTACCAAATATGTGTTGTTACCAGAAACATGCCAAAAAATCGTGATCAAATAGGGTCTACTCTATTCTGAACAAAAATAGTAATCCTAGCCATGAGATACTAAGCATGATTTTTTACTGAAGCAATACTCCATAAATATAGCTCAAACTTTGTAGACATGAAAACAGAAACAAAATAAGACTGTAGAAATAAATATAGATTTTTCTGAGCATAACAACTATATAATATGAATTAAGTTGATTAAAAAAGCATTAATCATGGTATATAGCAAACTAACTCTAACAGTCCTGAAATTTAAGGATTAACAAGGTTTCAGTTGCAATGTAGGAAAAATTTCACAGAAAGATCATGTACATGTTTTACAGCATTAAATCATGAAGTTCATCAACAGATTTGAGAATCTTGATTGTTCTAATAAGATAAAAATTTTAGGTGGTTGCCATCTTTTTACCATGAGCCTAACATTCCATCAGAAACAACATATCAAAAAATC
The DNA here is from genome assembly GCF_016808335.1 of Panicum virgatum. Classification (NCBI taxonomy): domain Eukaryota; kingdom Viridiplantae; phylum Streptophyta; class Magnoliopsida; order Poales; family Poaceae; genus Panicum; species Panicum virgatum. The sequence continues at coordinate 39,898,960 of NC_053147.1, read as the reverse complement.
ATGGTCATTCATTGAGGGAAACTCCCTAAACATGCATTAGTTGATTCGTCGGCGGTGTAGGCGAAGGAGGGCTCGGGGTAGACGAACGTCGCACGTACGAGCACCGCGAGAGCATGAGAAAGCTCCTGGGGTAGCTGTCGTGCTCGGACTCCCTCAAATTTGGCCGGTCCGCGTCGAGCCCCGAGCTCGCCGGCGGTGGCGCGGAAGGGGAACGGCGACTGGGATGGGTTTTGGTGGGATTTCGTGCACATGTGAGCTTCACTGGAGTGTTGCGAGGCTGCTGGGGTGGTTGGGTGAGGCAATGTGGGTCTAGGGTGGCCTGCCCACGCGAGCTCGACCTCGCCGGCAATTGCGGGTGGCGGAGGAAGGGGAAGGAGAGAGGGGTCGCGCGACAGCGGGGTCTCTGGTCCGATTAATAGGCCGGAGGGCTCCAGGGCGAGGCTAATGGCGCCTAGGGGTGGTCGGTCTGGCCCGGGACGGCTCGACGGCGAGGTGGCAGAGGGAGCAGAGGCGGGATGCATGGCGGGGTGGCGTGGCACCTTGCCAGTAGGCCAAGGGCGCGTGTCAGGCGGTGGAGGAGCCAGCTAACAAGACAGGCGGCGTGTTTGAGGTCCACCGGGGCCCAGATGGCCGTGGACAGCGTCCACCGTACGCCGGCGGCGGGTGGTGCGCCGCGGAAGAGAAATAGACGATGGGAGATGGAGGTAGGGGTTCATTTGTGATTTCTAAAATTTCAGGGACCTCTCAGTAAACTAAAATTTTCTATACTTTTCGGGGCTCAAATGAAAAAGTGTTGAATATAAAATTTGCATAACTTTTCAAGATCTACAACTTTTGTTTTATACAAATTTTCATTTGAAACACACAATTTGAACTATTTTAAATTTCCTAATTTGCACAAAAGGGCTTTGATTTTGATTCAGCTTTTGGGTGGTTTTTGGCTGAAAGTTCCAATTAGCACATGTTATTTAAGGTACCCTTTATGAGCCAAACTTATTTTTGTGCACATTTTTAATTGGATTTTGAGTAGGTTTTCACCCCTTTTCTTTCTCATTTTAATTTCTTTTGTGTAATTTGACTTTTATTTGACCTTTCCTTTTTGAATTAGTTTCCCAAATTCTTCTTTTAAGTTTTATTTGGGTACAATGTTCTGTATTTAAGTGTACATACACCTGAGGTGTCACAGGCTACCCTCCTTAAAAAGAATCTCGACCCGAGATTGGATGATTGAATTGAGGTAGGGAAATAAGATACCTGAGGTGAAGGTAAGAAAACCCGAATAATGTCGATTGAAATAATTTTCCATCTCCCAAGTGGCCTCTTCTTCAGTGTGATGTGGCCACTGAATTTTATACATTTTTACCACTTTTCGATGGGTGCCTCTCTCTTTTTGATCCAAAATTTTGATTGGATATTCCGTATAAGAGAGGTCGGATTCCACTAATAATTCTTGTTGATCGATGATCTCAGTAGGAACTCGAATACACTTTTTGAGTTGAGATATGTGGAAAACATCATGGATGGCTGCAAGTCGTGAACGAAGTCGCAGTCGATAAGCCACGGGTCCACATTCTTCGATGATTTCATATGGCCCGTCATAGCGAGGTGCTAGTTTGCCTTTGACTCCGAAGCGTTGAACGTCTCGAGTTGGTGAAACTCGTAAATAAACATGATTGCCAACATTGAATTTCAAAGGTTTCCTCCGCTTGTCAAAGTAACTCTTTTGTCGGGATTGGGTGGCTCGGAGATTTGCTTGTATGATTTTTACTTTCTCCTCGGCCTCGACCACTAATTCGGGTCCGAATATTTTACGTTCTCCGGTCTGGGACCAACTCAAAGGAGTTCGACACCGCCAGCCATATAAGGCTTCAAATGGTGCCATTTTCAGACTGGCCTGATAGCTGTTGTTATAAGAAAACTCAGCTAAAGCCAAGCATTTGTCCCAATTTTTGTCATAATGAATGACACACGCTCGAAGCATGTCTTCCAGAATTTGATTCACCCTTTCGGTTTGCCCGTCGGTTTATGGATGATAAGCTGAGCTTCGAATTAATTTAGTTCCGAGAGCCTCTTGTAGTTGCTCCCAAAACCTTGCCACAAACTGAGTACCATGATCCGAGATAATGGTTTTTGGTACACCATGTAGGCAGACACTTCGATCGATATAAATTTCTGCATACTTCTTGGCTCGATATTCCGTATGCACTGGAATAAAATGAGTGGTCTTTGTGAGCCTGTCAACAATAACCCAGATGGAATCATGGTGTTGAGAGGTGCTGGGTAAGCCTACATTGAAATCCATGCTGATGTCTTCCCACTTCCAGGATGGAATTGGCAGAGGTTGGAGAGTTCCAGCAATCTTCAAATGACTAGCTTTCACTCTCTGACATGTGTCACACTCTGCAACATATTTAGCAATTTCTCTCTTCATTCGAGTCCACCAAAAATTTTGCCTGAGATCTTGGTACATTTTGGTGCTACCAAGATGAATGGAAAACTTAGAGAGATATGCTTCATCCAAAATTTGTTTCCGCATCTCATGATTTTTAGGAACGACTAGGCGATCCTCGAACCACAAAATTCCTTTATGGTCCACACGGAAACACTTGTATTTATTTTCGCCCTCTAGCACTTTCTATTTGATAATTCCAACACTCTTGTCATGCAATTGTGCCATGATGACCTGGTCATGAAGTGTCGGTTCCACATAAATGTGAGTCAGTGAACCTTGAGGAATGATTTCCAAATTTAGCCTTTGCATTTCAGCACACAATGATTGGTTGTACGTCTCTGCTGAAAAGCAGTTGCAGTGAACCTTGCGACTAAGCGCATCGGCGACGACATTGGCCTTGCCTGGATGATAGTGAACCTCCAAGTCATAATCTTTGATTAATTCCAGCCATGTTCGTTGCCTCATAGTTCACTTTGAGTGAAGATATATTTGAGACTCTTATGGTCAGTGAAGATGTTGCAATAAGTGCCCATAAGATAATGTCTCCAAATCTTGAGAGCATGAATGACTGCTGCTAGCTCAAGATCATGAGTGGGATAATTGAGTTTGTGCGGTCGAAGGGCTCGGGATGCATATGCAATAACTCGATTATCTTGCATTAGAACACAAGCAAGACCAGTACCCGATGCATCACAATAAACATCGTAGGACTTGCTATTGTCTGGTTGAGCCAAGACTGGTGCTGTGGTAAGATATGCTCTCAGTGTATGAAATGCTTCATTGCACTTCACATTCCATTTGAATTTAACATCCTTCTTCAGCAGTTCCGTCATTGGTTTTGCTATTCTGGAGAAGTCTGGAATAAACCTGCGGTAATATCCCGCCAATCCGAGGAAACTGCGAATCTGATGAACAGAAGTAGGAGGCTTCCAGTCCATCACCTCTTGAACTTTGCTGGGGTCAACTGAAATACCTTCATTGGATATGGTGTGACCCAAAAATTTGACTGTGTTCAGCCAAAATTCACATTTAGAGAATTTTGCATATAGCTGATGATCGCGGAGGTGTTGGAGAACAATGTGCAAGTGTTCCTCATGCTCCTCCTCATTTTTGGAATAGATTAGGATGTCATCGATGAAAACCACGGCGAACTTATCAAGTTCTGGCATGAATACCGAGTTCATAAGGTACATGAAGTAAGCGGGAGCATTTGTGAGACCGAAGGACATAACCAAATACTCATAAAGACCATATCTGGTTGAGAAGGCTGTCTTGGGTATATCACAAGGTCTGATTTTGATTTGATGATACCCCGAACGAAGATCGATTTTAGAGAAAATCCTTGCTCCAGCCAACTGATCGAACAGTACATCAATGCGGGGAAGTGGATATTTATTTTTGATGGTTACCACATTGATAGGCCGGTAATCAACACACAACCTCAGACTATCATCTTTCTTCTTTATGAACAATGCGGGGCAGCCCCAAGGTGAAGCACTTGGGCGGATAAAACCTTTGCCCAGTAATTCTTGCAATTGAATTTTCAGCTCCGCCAACTCTTTAGGTGGCCTTCGGTACGGCCTTTTCGAGATAGGTGCTGTACCGGGCTGTAGTTCAATGATAAGTTTGATATCTCGGTCTGGTGGCATACCAGGTAAATCATCTAGAAAAACATCTGCATATTCACAGACTACGGGAATATCTTCGATACGAACATCTTTCATGGCATATGCACATGAATTGTCATGTTTCGAATGAGGCAGATATAGAACTGAGTGGCCATGGGTGGGTGAATTAATTTCAACTACTCGGGAAGAGATATCTAATAGTACCCCATGTCTATTCATCCAATCCATTCCTAGAATAATATCCATCCCCTCAAGTGGCAATAGGATTAAAGGGGTAGGAATAGTTTTACTACCCATCTTAAGTTGTGCATTATGAACTATTTGGTTTGATGCGACTTTACCACCCGGAGTAGATATTATGAATGACCCTTTAGTGTGACAAAAATCTAACCCAACCCTTGCTCCAAATTTCGAACTAATAAAGCTATGGGATGCACCAGAATCGAAAAAGATAACTGCAGGTTGATGGTTTATAGAGAATGTACCCAACATAATCTGTGCTCCTTCTGGAAGTTCAGTGAGATTGGTGAAGTTAAGTCAGCCTTGCCTGACTTGAACAGTTTGCTTCTTGCCCTCATTCTGATCATTTCTGCAAGAAGCATGTCCCGGATTTTGTCCCGCTTGTGGGCACATTTTGGCAAAGTGATTTGGACTCCCCCACTTGAAACAACGGTTGTTGTTGTCGGGGCTAGCGGCTTGCTGAAAATTCGGCCTAGGACCGGTTTGCTGCTACGGCTGTGGTGGGGCATAACGAGTCTGCTGCTACTGAGGAGGTCGAATAACCCATCGCCCTGGCTGAGGGACCTTCTGAGAGGGTGTAGTGGGAGTATTCTGTACAATGCGATACCTCGGTGCAGAAGCACTCGAGGGTCTAGCAGGTGCCTTGCGCTTCTTTTCAGCGTGGTGTGCAGAAATAAGATCCTCCTGGGTGATAGCCAAATTCACCAAATCATTGAAAGAGTCTGCACGGACAAGATTCAGCCTTTCTTGTAACTTGGTACTAAGGCCTCGACGGAAGCGTTCATGCTTCTTAGCGTCGGTATCCGTGTGATGTCCAGCATATTGGCACAAATGATTGAAAGCCTATGCATACTGGAATACAGTACGAGTGCCCTGAGTTAAGGCCAAGAACTCATTGAGCTTACGGTCAAGAAGTCCAGCTGGAATATGATGAGCTCAAAAAGCATTCTTGAACTCATTCCAATTCACCACATGATCAGCCGGTAGCATTCCGTGGTAATAATCCCACCACATACGAGCTGATCCGCGAAGCTGCTGCGCGGCATAGCAAGTCTTGTTCGCTTCGGAACAAGGAGTAGTCAATAGAGAAAACTTGGACTCGATTGTGTGAATCCAAGCGTCCGCGTCAAGAGGCTCATCCGCTTTAGTGAACAACGGAGGCTGAGTACTGAGGAAATCTTGTTAGCTCACTTCCTGCGCTTGATGAGCATGATGCCCACCCCGCGGTTGCTGCTGAGCTTGAACCAACTGCCGCAAAATTTCAGTCTGGGCGGCAAGAACCTCGGCGATACCCACTAGTGGAGGAGGTGGAGGTGGATCACCATTCCCTCCGGATCCAAAACCACTAGGGGTGCCTCGAGTTGATCCAACCATCTGAAATGTGAGTAATTTGCATTAGGCTCAACATTTTCATAATTTCAAATGGAACATACAACTCAAGATATAATGGAAGTGATAAGAATTGCTTAAATCATGTTGTGCAGAAAATCTGGTGATACGAAGAAGCGTATAACTGGAGTTCTGTACATGATATAAACTTGAAATTTTTACAGGAGACATATAATTTCATGAGGTATAACTTTGGTAGTCATCGCAAAGTCAGATTCCCAGAGTAGGTTAGTCAAAAAATTCATTTACTCCTCTGATTTTCTGCATTTACAGAAAACAGAGCTTCTGTAATTTGCGTTTATCTCCTGCTATACAAGTCCCTTTGAGCTGAAATTTTGTGAGCATTTCAATGATGAAATTTGGAACAACTTTGGTATTCAACTTTGGTATTTCAAAGAAAGTGAGGATAAAAATTCGAACTAACTGCTGCGTTCAACTTTTTCCCAGGTTACCGATATTTCACATGAGTAACATTAGTGGTTCATTACATACATCACCTTCTCTTCTGTAGTTGGTTCTTCCTAACATTAGTACTAGGATTACTCAACTCTAAGTTAGCCTAGTAGCCATGATCCAAAAGTAGGCTACACCAAGAGGAGTCTACAAAAGCTAAGAAAACAGCGCCTCGGTCTACATGTTGACCGATGCCTCGTTCGCAACGGGAGTGTGAACCTCAACCGGAGCGGGCTGCGGCGCCTAGTCCTCAAAGTCCATCTCCAAAACACCCTGGATCTCCTGAGGATCCTACTCACCATCCACCTGCATCGGGCCGGGTGGTGCGGGTGGATCGACCTGCATCTGGTGGAGCTGAGCCTGAGCGTCGTCCAGGTCAAGCTGAAGGTCGTGAAACTGATCCTCCAGGAAGTTGATCATAGCGTCACGATCCATCACCGTGTCCTGAAGCTCGTGAACCTGGCCGTGGAGCTGGACGATAAGAGCAGCCCTGCTCTCGAGCTCGGCACTGGCCTCTTGAAGCTGCTCATCCCTCAACTGGACGGTCAGGTGCAAGGCCTGCGCCTGGTCAACCAGCTGAGCGACGGCATAGCTCTGGAAAGTGTGGAGTCTGTAGATACCATCTAAGCACATTGCTGTCATCCAGAGTGCCCCAAATGGGTCGAGGGTAGCGACTGCGTCCACGTGTGCCATCCGGTCTAGCCAAAGCGGGTCGGCCGGGTCGTGTGCAGGGAACAACCCGTATGCGGTCAGAACCACCTCCAAAGGGTGCAAGGAGCAGAACGTGGTCATCGCCCTCATGGCAGTAAGCTCCCAAGTGTCTAGTAGATGGTGATCAACCATCTGAGTCTCAATCGGCCCCCACCCATTGAGCAGGTGTTGCGGGATCACCATCGTCACACTGCAGCGACGAACTCCGTCCTCCACAAAGTCGTGGCCATCGTAGATCGGTGGCTGGAGGTAACTGGCTGCACTCAAAAGCTCCCAGAGACGGCGGGGAAGTCTGTCCCAGTGCAAGCAAGCAGAGTGCACAAGCCCCTGCTCATCAACAAGCACCAGCTCGTCAATCTGTCCCAACAAAAGACCTATGGATCAGCTGATGGTAAACAAGGAATCGCTGATTCTGGACAGTGAAAGAAATTAATCGAAACGATAGATAACCAGCTCGGAATATTCTCTAAAATTTACAGGAGATCCCTATGATAATAAGGAACATTTCATCTAGTCATTTTTAAGATTAATTAGGACTCCAAGAGGGTGATATGCTCAAGTTTTCAGAGTGATGTCAACCAGAAAATCTGTGTGTCCAGAGAGGGTGTAATTTGACCATAACTACCAAACCAGTTGACCAAGATAATTCAAATTTTTATGGCAAGTTCATCACTAAGTTATCTACAACTTTCGTGTTGAACGATTTTTCATTTGAACAGCTTAAGTAGGTCGAAAAATTCAGTTGGTACAGACTGCTCAGAGTTGACAGTTTTACAAAGGGTTGGTCTAAATTCAAAAACACCAAGCTAGGAGGTTCAAAATTTCTCAAATTTTTACAGGAGTTTGGTGACTTGGGGCCTCATTTCATCTTGCTACCCCAAGTTGATTTGAGCAATTTATCAGAGGTTTAAAATTCGATGAAACCAATTTCCCCGAATTTGCAGACTATCTAGATGATCCTTAGGATAGGGTCTTAACCTTTTTTTGATTACAGTTTCTTCCAAGGATTTCTTTGCTGATAATTTGAGGATGAATGCAGAACCTATCCGTCCTCACCAAGGAAAAGAATTGCCAAGTATTCTTGGTCTTACGCAATTGACTTTGGTGGCCTACATATTACGTCTCTCGCTATATAACTACTTGATCTAGCTAAATAGCCTAAGATCCGTTTTCGAGTTAGCGTACCTGCAGAAAATTGACAGTATACAAAATGAACCTTTCGTGCCAGCACTCAAGAAAGCGTCCTCATACATTACCGATCACTATAGAACCAGCATCCATACAATTCCCACCGTATGGACAACGTTATGCATACGTTACCGAAATAACGTATTGACTGAGTACCATCTTTGACGGGAATTGAATTCCAATTTCGAACCATTACTCCCCATATATTCAACCAAAGTTGGTATATGGGCAGCAGCTCAAGTAGGCTACTGCTTGAGCTCCAGCGTTCGGCTCGCATCACCGACGGGAAGGTCAGACTCCCTCAGCTGACTGAGCAAGCATACCTTCGCGGCGACGATGTAGTTGCAGAATTTAAATACTAAATTGTAAAGTGCTGGTAGTTAGCCATACAATATAAGCCACCTCAATATACCCATAAGATCCCCTAGGGCTTTACGTTCTAGAATTGTCCTTGGAGATCCTAAACCTTTTTCAAAACATTAGTAGTTTTGAAGTCAATTTTTAAGTTTGTTGTTTTGAAAACAAGGGTTGCCATCTCTGGTAGGCTGTCGGCGAGCTTTGATGCCAGCAGTGGCGGAACCACCCAAACTAATTGGGCCCGGGTGCACTGATCTTCGTTGCTAGGCAACTCCGACCCAAATCGGCACGCACCGGTATTTCCTCGAGTGAAGCCTCGATAAAAGCCACGCTATTCTAGGATCGCGCAGACAACACTCACACGAAGGTGAGCCCAGAGATTACAACACAGAACATATCATACATCTCAGAGTGATTGCAGTGAAAGATAAATTTATTACAAACCGGTTTCAGAATAGTAAAGTACTACAGAGTTCCAACTACTCAAATTATTCAAGTCTCATTGTTCAGCGGAAGCAGTAAAAGATAACTAACGAAATAATGTGATGCATCGATAAAGCCCATACAAAAGCGTCACTCAGCGGGAGGGTGGTCAGCACCGGCTGAAGGACCATTCCACTCAACAGACTAGCCCGGAGGTAAAGTACAAGGCCAAGTAAGACTCGCAATCATATCCTCGAAGTTAGTACCTGAAAACAGTGCCACAAGCAAGGCTGAGTATACTAATACTCAGCAAGACTTACCCGTCACTGGATATAACTTTGTCCGATAACTAGACATGCAAGGTTTTTTGGTTTGTGGGGTTTGTTTTGCCAAAAATGCCACTAAGAGTTGATCCTTACTTTCAAATTTTATTTTAGCCACTTTCTAGTTGGATTAACTGTTCAAAGTTTGCAACTATCTCTACTCAAACATGGTAGAGCAAACATTTAATTATACAGCAGTATTATCATCATCATGTTCCACTTGTTACTCTGTGTGACCGAAAACATTAAGCAATCTCATGCCGCGAGAGGTGGACGATTCTGAATCAAATTTCAACCTGGCCAGGGGAACCTAGACTACACGCATGGGGATCGACTTCGCTCCCGCCCATGCTACTTTTCCCCTTTCTTTCCAGCCTGTGGATCCGGAACACCCCCCCGACTACAGAGTCCGACCACTCTGCACCCGTACGTCCAGACAAAAATAAACCTACTGCTACCAAGGGGGTGCGAGATCGTTCCACTCACTGGTCCAATCCGGTACTTAAGCTTACCGATTACCATATTTCTCGGTATGTGGCTAGTACTTTCAAACGCTTAACGAAATGAGCCACACACCGCGACCTTAGCCAATTTTGACTACACCAGCAGGGTATCACAACTACACAATCCCGCCCGTTGTCCTTATATTTTAGCAGGAATTTAAAGTCAGTAAATTCCTATATGCTCGTGAGAGGCAGGAAACCCCTCGACTTCTACCGTTCCTAATTAGCGGGACAACTAGTCGATAAAAATATCCGGATATCAAACATAGGTACCTAGGGATCATGCATCTAAGGTTTTGGATCAACGCCTAGAAAAACTTAAATGTAGGAAATAAAATTATTACAACACATTATGAATAGTTAGATGAATAATAACTCTGAAAATAATGGGATTATGCACCAGAGCTTGCCTTCTTGGGCACTGTCAGGCAGAGAAACTTCTGGGGCTTGGCCCAGGTCTTGAGCTAAGTTAGTGCAGTTCAAATTAACCTCCTGAGCAAGAGAATCCATGGGAACCAGCTCGTAGTCACCGTCAGCAAGATTAACCGTTTCTATATGCAATGCAAGATGATAAGTTACAACATGATAACTGGTTTCTTTCCTTCACGATAAAGTTGTAGTCCAATAAAATAACTTAGAAATGATCTTTGTGAGATTAATTACTGGGCAGACATTTATGGAGTAGTACTTATTACTATGTTTCTTAATAAATGAGGGTGTGGGTTGATTATCATTTTCAACATTACATCATAGTATGGTTTCACAATTTTATAACAACAATTCTACTCATAAGTTATTGATTAAAAATTAATGTAGGACAGAACTGATAATCATGCATATACTGAGTAAATTTTAGCATCTAACCATGGAGCATTAAATCATGAAAATTCAAGTAAATAGATTACTCTAATTACTTCACAATTTTGCACAGAAAGTTTGACATAGTTTCTGGTACTACAAATTTTCCTGAAGCATATATATAGCATCTACTCAGTACTGTAAAATTTGCAGATTTTATTTCCTTAATAATCAGAGGTTATAAAATGGACAAAAATAGCAAGTAATTAAATAAGATTAATTATACAGGGAGTTGTACTAGGGATATGGTTCTCAAATTTTTACCAGAGCCTATATATGAGTTAAATATGTTCTAGAAAAATTCTCAAGCATTATTTTTATCAGAAGAATTAATGATGCATTTAACTCTATATGAGATGGCTTAATAATTCGAGGTTCAAGATGGTCAGTAATGCATGTAAAACTTTTATCCTAGCAAATATGTGTTGTTACCAGAAACATGCCCAAAAATCGTAATCAAATAGGGTCTACTCTATTCTGAACAAAAAATAGTAAACCTAACCATGAGATACCAAGCATGATTTTTGATTGAAGCAATACTCCATAACTATAGCTCAAACTTTGCAGGCATCAATAAAGAACCAAAATAAGACTGTATAAACAAATACAGATTTTTCTGAGCATAACAACTATATAAGATGAATTAAGTTGATTAAATAATCATTAATCATGGTATATAGCAAACTAACTCTAATAGTCCTGAAATTTATGGATTAGCAAGGATTCAGTTACACATGCATGTAGCAAAAATTTTAGAGCAAGATCATGTACATGTTTCCAACATTAAATCATGAAGTTCATCAATAGATTTGAGAATCTTGATTGTTCTAATAAGATAACTGTTTTAGTTGGGTGCCATCTTTTTACCATGATCCTAACATTCCATCAGAAACAACATATCCAAAAATGCATTAGTTGATTTCCTTATTCTTTTTCATAGATTAAATTTGGTAGAGTTTCTGCAGATTTGGTTGTTACAAAACTTGTAGATCTTGTTACCAGGATTCTAGATCAGTTGAGTTTGTGTTCTTATGATTTTTTTGTGATTTGTTATGCATTTTTGAAGTTCACTGCCAAACCCTAGAAAACTTGCAAACTCACCCTTAAACGAAAAAAGAAATTACAATCGGGTCCATCACCGGCCTTCTCCGCCGTTGCATCTTGCCGGTGGTGTTCTGCTAGGCAGGGCTTACCGGGGCTGCAACGTGGAGGCACGTGGGAGAGAGGAGTTTGAGAACTACCTACCCAGGTCGACGTCCGGGTGGATGGTGGGAGGAAACGAGCTCGTCGTCGTCGACGGCGGCGGTGGCGTTCGGGTCATCGGCGGTGTAGGCGAAGGAGGGCTCGGGGTAGATGAACGTTGCGCGCACGAGCACATCAAGAGCGTGAGGATGCTCCTGGGGTAGCTATCGTGCTCGGACTCCCACGGATTTGGCCGGTCTGCGGCGAGCCCCGAGCTCGCCGGTGGCGGCGCGGAAGGGGAACAGTGACTGGGATGGGTTTTGGTGGGATTTCATGCATGTGTGAGCTTCACTGGAGTGTTGTGAGGCTGCTGGGGTGCTTGGGTAAGGCAATGCAGGTCTAGGGTGGCCTGCCCGCGCGAGCTCGAACTCGCCGGCAATGGCGGGTGGCGGAGGAAGGGGAAGAAGAGAGGGGTCGCGCGACGGCGGGGTCTCTTGTCCTATTAATAGGCCGGAGGGCTCCAGGGCGAGGCTAATGGCGCCTGGGGGAGGTCGGTCTGGCCTGGGACAGCTCGATGGCGAGGTGGCGGAGGGAGCAGAGGCGGGATGCATGGCGGGGCAGCGTGGCGCCTTGCCAGAAGGCCAGGGGCGCGTGTCAGGCGGTGGAGGAGCCAGCTAGCAGGACAGGCAGCGTGTTTGAGGTCCACCGGGGGCCCAGATGGCCGTGGACGGCGTCCACCGTACGCCGGTGGCGGGTGGTGCGCCGCGGTAGAGAAACAGAGAAGGGGAGATGGAGGTAGGGGCTCATTTGTGATTTCTAAAAGTTCGGGGACCTCTCAGTAAACTAAAATTTTCTATACTTTCCGGGGCTCAAATGAAAAAGTGTTGAATATCAAATTTGCATAACTTTTCAGGATCTACAACTTTTGTTTTATGCAAATTTTCATTTGAAACCCACAATTTGAACTATTTTGAATTTCCTAATTTGCATAAAAGGGCTTTGATTTTGATTCAGCATTTGGGTGGTTTTTGGCTGAAAGTTCCAATTAGCACATGTCATTTAAGGTACACTTTATGAGCCAAACTTATTTTTGTGCACATTTTTGAATTGGATTTTGAGTAGGTTTTCACCCCTTTTCTTTCTCATTTTAATTTCTTTTGTGTAATTTGACTTTTATTTGACCTTTCCTTTTTGAATTAATTTCCCAAATTCTTCTTTTAAGTTTTATTTGGGTACAGTGTTATGTATTTAAGTGTACAGACATCTGAGGTGTCACAGCTCAGCACAGCGGCGGCAAATTTAGGGTGGCCACGCAGCACTCCGGTGGAGGCGAGATCAGGGGCGGCGGCAGCTGTATCCGGCGGCGACCTTAGCTTGCTTGAGTCTCCCTTCTCCTCTCCTGGTGGCGGCGTCGGCTTCTCCTCCTCTTCTCCCGCCTTATTCTTTCCCCCCTTTTCTCCTTTCTCTGTTCCATGACGTGATGGCGTACAGCGGTGGCTCGACGACGATGCCCGGCTCGGCGAGCTCCCTCCTCCCAGGAGGCGTTGACGGTGAAGTCCGGTAGCAGAACAGACTGTGGCATGGCCACGGCAGCGGCAGCGATGTGGAGACGTGCGGACGTGGCAAGCTCAAACAGTGACAAAACAATGTCGAAGCTAGGCGAGGTGACCAAAGGTGGGGTCTTGCGGCCGGGTTTGCAAGGGTGTAGGTAGGGGGGTGCATGCGGGCGACACATGGCCCATAACATTGTCGTGGCAAGGCCACGGTGGAGGCGCAGCCGGGTGCGATGCGGTTCGGGCCAAGGGCAAAGCCTCGTGCTCCTACGCGCGATCACCGTGCCCCATGGCATGGCCATGGTGCACGGGTGCACCTGGTGTGGTGAGGTTGGCATGGCGGGCTCGGCCAGATGGTGGCAGGAGCAAGTGAGGGTAAGCCCTAATGGTGCTTGCATGTGCGCCCACAGGGGGCTTGGCGGGATGCCGCCGGGACGCCGGTGAGCGCCACACTGTGACATCGTGCAGCATGCGCGGTGAGCAGGGCCATGGCGAGGCCGTTCAAGTTCACCAAGGGCTAGGTGCCCTCGTGTGCGTGGCATCGCATGCCGGGGCATGGCGACCACGCATGGTGAGGCGGCCTGCGCGTGTACGGGCCAAAAAAATACGACCTTGGCCCTTGCGGCGTGCATGGGTGATCGTGGCGTAGGTTCAGCGGTGATCGTCGGCAGCTCAAAGGATATAGGAAGTGCGTCGTTGGCGGTGGCCTACCGGGAAGGGAGACAGTGACGAGCTTGACATAGTGGCGAGGTGGCGCAAGGATTAAGTGACGCAGCGAAGGCAGAACCGTGGTGTCAGTGTCGGCGATCGTGGGTGCCGGCTCGACGATAGCGTTCCCGCCGGCGAACTTCGGCCCGGGCGGTGGTGGTGTCGAGCTCGTGGTGGAGTCCTTCCTCTTCCTCCTTGCTCCGCCACTTCTCCCCCCATTCTCCCTGCTGTCTCCTCCGATCGCGGTGGTGGCGAGGGGGATGAAATCCCCGAGCTCTAGGGTTTACGGCTGCATCATCCAGGTTTAACAAGAAGCGTGCAAGGGTTTCGCGTGGCTCGGGGGTCACAGACGGCCGGCAATTATCGTAATCCGTGCTATGAATGCGTGGCGGCATCCTACAGGTGCGGCGCTAGGGTTAGCAGCGTCACAGGACGGAAAGCGGAGCGAGACAAGGCAAGGCAGAGGTGGAACGGCATCGGCAACAGAGGCAGAGGTGAGTGGCACCGTGGGAGAGAAGGGTGAACAGAGCAGGATGCTGACGTGTGGGGTCCGGGCGTCTGCGACTCAAGTTTGGGGAAGGAAAAGAGGCCGACGGGTGTTTGGGCTGGTCGGCTCGCATGTGTTGGCGGTCGATATCGATGATTTTCTCCGCCAATGCTCCGCCTGATTTTTATGAAACATAGGCCATAACCATTATATCTAATGAGTTCCACAAGTTTTGGTGTTTATTTGATCTCAGGAACAACACATCAAAAGTTGACCCAAAACGGACACTGTTTGGACCGGAAGGCCCGAATTCGGCCGACCGGCATACTTTCTGTTGAATCTTGGCATGAGATTTTACTAGTATCATCCAGAGGGAGAAATCAAGCCATTCCAATAGGTAGGACCTCAAAATGTACAAGTTATACCTGGAAGGCTTGAACCCATATCCAAAGTGAAGACATCCTGGGCCATGATCAGAGCACAAACGTCCACCCCATCAAGGATGGATCTATGGCCAGAGAGGATCGTGTTGGTGCAACAGAGGGCCGAAAGGCTTCCAGAGCCAGTCCGCCCGGCCCAAGAAATGTTGGTTGAGCAAACCGCCTTTTGCACCGATCTCCATAGGGCATCAGGAGCGTCCACTCGAAGGCAGTGGACAGATGGCAGAGATCATAGGCTGGCCGGCCTGACTTTTTCGCGCCACGCATCTAGCCTTCGCGTGTAAGTTATGACTCCGACCTCCTTGCATGAAGTGTAGGTGACTTCGTGATAACCGCCTTGGAAGAACTATAAAAGGGAGCCCCCACCCCTCATTCAAGACACACCATTTTGGAGAAGGGAAGAGCTCAAGCAAGATGTAGTCCATCTTAGTAGAATAGGGTGTGAGGTGAGAGTTTTGGCGAAAGCCAAAGTAAAGGAGCGGTGCCGAGTTCTCTCGGCCTTACTCCACTTTTGTAAGCCACCTCAGAGGAATGAAGCATCTTCGGAGTGAAGTTCCTCGTCTCTTGTTGGTATCTCGCTAGTCTTTCTCTTTACTTCAGTTACTTATTTACTTTCTCTCTTTGATCTGCGGGATCCCTAGTCTACGTAAGTAGCAAGTTCTACTTATTTGAGAGTGCTTTCTGTCTTGCCGGGAGGCAGGAGTACGTAACTCGATAGTGTTAGGCGTGGTGCCTAGACTTGGTTAGTTACCTCGGGTTGTGTTCCACCCCATGGCACTACAGTGTTAGGCGGTAGGTGGTGGCAGTCCTGTCCGTACTTTGTAGTCCACCATGTTCGGGTGTTTTCATAACAGCAGTTGCTGAAGGACATCGGATTCCCTTCTCACCCCTTTCTGAGTCCTTCTCTTAGGCCACCGAAGCAGATCAAGATAGTTTATGTAGGAATATGGGGTAGCAAAAACAAAAAAAATTATTGCATAAACTAGGATTACTGCAGTTATAGATCACAAGATTACCCCTAGACGCCTGGTTGCGGAACTTCTATAGCGCGTCGGTGTAGTGCATATGGAAGTCGGTAGTGCAGTTGCGTGAGCCACCTCACGAATGGCTCGTCCTTGTGCAGCAAGCGCAGCACCTCTACAAAGTCCACACGTATGGAAAGAAGCGTCGCACTCCAGATTGCTAGATCTGCAAGAGCAACTAGAGCCTGATGCATAGGAGGAGGAGCAGCAGGGGCACCACCAACAAAGGGGAAGGGGGTGGCCAGCAAGGGAGATAGGGTTAGGGGGATGGCGCCCCCTCCCCCTTTGCTTATATAGGCCTGGTGGGCTCCCCCCTAGGTGGGCCTTAGTGGGCCCCACCTTGGGCGCCTAAGTGGGCTGCCCTGGCTCCCACCTTGGGTGCCCCCTAGGTGGGCTGCCTTGGGCCCCACCAAGGGTCCAACCTGTGGGCCTCTCGAGGCCCATGAGTGCATCAAAGCCCAGTCTAATTTGGATCTCATCCTCATTAGGCTTCTGGCCCTTAAGTGTGTGAACTATGGGCTCATGCGTGAATAGACATGGCCGAGTACTCCTACTCGATAATAGTTGATAGCAGTCTCTAGCAACATGTGTCAACTCACGCGCGAATCAAATATGTCAAGCCATCACAATCTTATACATATTGTTCCTTTGCCTCATGATATTTGGTCTAGCTTAAAGCTTACCACTCTTTCTCGATCCTATGATTCAGAATCCTTGGTTAACTCTTAACCCCAGCATGGCCAAGCATTTCCTGATGCGAATCACTCGAGGGGCCCAGAGATATCTCTCTCTTGTAGAGAGGGGCAAATCCCATCTTGACCGACTATGACTCACAGCATGCTTCTTGACAGACCCGATAGCCACCTTTATGACTACCGTGTTACGGTGTAGCGTTTGATGGCTCATAAGTAAGTTGGCTCACATCTTGAGTACATACGACGATCTCAGATCTTAGGACACATCGTACATATTGTGTAATGTGAAGTTATCATCTTATTGGGGATGTGGGTTCCTGATCTTTCGTCAGGTTCTAGATAACTCTCGTTGTAGGCAGAGCGAGACACACCGATCCGGCTTCAGATCCGAAGACCCGAATCCAGCAATCTTAGCACCACAACTCCTCTGGTTATCAACCGTGTCACAACCCGGTTGACCTCGCCAAGAAGGCTAATCCCTGCAAGCGCAATGAAGAACACAAGCAAGAACTCAAAAGAATGCAGCTCAAATGAAGTGACTCTGTAGATGAATGATTAATCTCACGAGTTGGGGTTTCACAAACCGATGAACGGTGACAACTGTTCTTGATAGAATGAATGTAAGCAAAACCCAAAGTCTTATGATGGTGGCGACGGCAGCTAATAAGGGTTTAGGTCATGCAAGACCCCCTGGATGAGCCCCTATTGGGCGCCAACACGATACATGGACCATCGGCCCAAAAACAGTGACGCAGCACCGAGACAGATTCTGGATGTCAAATTCCTTGGATGATTCCCATCGACTCCCGACGAATTTGGGCCTGATACCAGATCCATTGGAAGCATCTAGAAATTATCTTTCCATCCATATCAAGTACACCCAAATCCGACTCCGTATGCAACCTGGGCGTCCGTTTTAGTGCAGGCTGTTCTTGGAGTCCGAAACTGAAACGAAGTCGAATCGGTTTGGGCCTCCATCTTGATCCGGACATCCTTGCTGGTCCTCTCCTTTGTTCCTAAGTACAATTAAGTCATTAGGTAGCAATCTATTCTCAGATTCACAATAAACATTTCTTAGGAACGAGCTCACCTGTAAGTTCAATTGTCGAGCGCGTGCGCGAGTAATAGGACCTTGTATATCATCTTGAGTGTCATTTGTATCCATAGGAGTGATGTCCTCATCATCCTCCCCCTCTTGAATTGGAGTCGTCCTCGACTCAAGCTCATCTGTAAGTTCAATTGTCGAGCGCAAGCGCGAGTAATAGGACCTTGTATATCATCTTGAGGAGTGTCATTTGTATCCGTAGGAGTGATGTCCTCATCACATCTCGTGTTGGGTCAGTTCAATCTCATGTCTCACATGAGCCCACATTATTAGTTTGACATCCCCATGTTCATGACTTGTGAAACGTAGTCAATCAACAAATACATGTGCTAGTCTAATATTCATGTGTGTCCTTGCGTGAACTCCGACTAGGAACACTTTAGAATATTCATACAAGTATAAAGTTTCACAAATACTTCACATAAGCATTAATCAATACAAGTTGTCATCCATGGATATTCAAGGAATACTTTATTAATCATGAATACAAGGAAGTATGATTGCCTCTAGGGCATATTTCCAACAGTCTCCCACTTGCACTAGAGTCAATCTAGAATATATCTAATACCCATTGCTCTTGTGTGCCTCTCATGCTTGGGCTATGGAAGGGGTTTTGTCAATAGATCTGAAATGTTCAGGTCCGTGTGTATTTTGCATATCTTGATCTCACCACGATTGATGAACTCTCAAATGAGATGAAATCACCGCATAACGTGTTTGCTCTTCTGGTGATTCCTGGACTCCTTGGCTTGCGCAATAGCTCCACATCTTCTTCTTGAGCTGAAACTCGCCGCAACATCTTCTTCTTGAGCTGAAACCGTTGTCTCCTAGGCTGAAGAACGCCTTTCTCCAACAACAAAAGTAGCATGCCAGTCTTCATTAGTGACAGGCTGATAGAGAGTGAGACTCGGTTGCTCATTGCAGTCCTAGAGAAAGTACCAGTCCGTCATCGGGTATTTTCTCTAGGACTAGAAAGGGGATCAGCCCCGACTTGCATTTTAATGGAACCGGACCATAAGTCATCCTGAGAGCACCAGTGATGGATGAACAAAGTGATGAGGAAGGTAGTGAACCAAGAGGTATTGAGACTACTACACGCGGGCGTCATCAACCCCATGTAAGATAGTGTTTTGGTCAGCCTAGTTCAAGTGGTCCCCAAAGAAGGGAGCAATCACCTCAAAGTGTAGAGAGCTCATACCTCAGAGGGAAGTCATCAAGGATGTGTATCGATAGTCAACAAGACTATCTGAAATGACCACTATCCTCTCCCCTTCTTTGACGAGGTGCTTGAACGGCAGGCTAAACACTCATTCTTCTAATACCTTGATGGATATTCTGGTCATCACCAAGTTCGTATGACCAATTAAGACTACCTTCACCTGTCCCTCGGCACATTCGCCTACTGGTGAATGTCGTTGGTCTTTACAACACACCAGCTTTACTTCAGAGGTGTAAGATGGCGACTTTCTCTAACCAAATTGAGAGCATCATGAAGGGATTCATGGATGATTTCTTAGTCTCTGGCAATTGCTAAGAAACACACCTTGACCTTAATTAGGACAAGTGTCACTTTATGGTCAGAGAAAAGATTGTACTCGGACATTGAGTGCCATGAGGCACTCGTTTCTTCACCCATTATACATCCTCCCGATTGGAAATTTTCTTTCGAGGCCACAGGCATTGCAAATGATTACGCCATCGGAGCAGTGCCAAGTCAATGCAAAGATAATCAGCATTATGCCAAATCTTATGCAAGTAAGGCATTGACCTGATCTCAGTTATGCAACAATGGAGAAGGAACTTCTGGCATTAGTATTTGCCTTAAGCTTGGCTCCTTCTTGGATGGTGCTAAGGTGATAGTGTACACGGATCATGCTACATTAAAGCACCTATTTATCAAGAAGGAAGCCAAGCCACGACTCATCCGTTGGATTCTGCTCCTACAAGAATTCGAAATCAGAGATAAGGAAGGAGCAGAAAATTGTGTGGCTGCTCATCTCTCAAGGATTCAAGTAACCAATTGACTTCTTGAGAGATGATACTCTTCTGGAGGTCACTATATCCAGTACAAGGTATGAGAACTAAGTGAATTTTATGGAGACTGGATATATATCTCTAGACAAAGACAAGAAGAAGCTATATTCACCTCAGCAAATACCACCCTTTGGAGAACCCCTATCCAAAGTTTGTGCTATTGGTTTACTCCACTGCTGCACCTGGCTATGTGAGAACTGTAAGATTCTTGAGCATGCCACTCCTTACCATAAGGATGATATTACAAGTATTTTGTATCCATGCTTAGGTTTGGCAGAATGTACAATTCTAGCTGTTGGCGCTCCTTAAGTATCCATTTTATCCCCTGTTTAACTTTTATAATGGCATGAATTTAATATCAGAATTACTAATCATCCTAACCTCGGCCCAATTATTGGTCGTTTTCGCGTTTGCACATATATTTTGGAGGTACTTCATTTTTGCAGGTTTTTGACCAATTTTGGAGCATGAAATGGCGAGGCCCATGATCACACGATGACATGAAGAATGACGAAGGCAAAATCCCGAACAAAGGATAGAAGGCCATGATGATTAGAGGCCCGTTCATGCACATCCACCCTCCAATGAAGCCCAAAAGACAAAGCCCACAAGATAAGATCAAGATACTTCGGGGCTAAGCAAAGTAAAGAGATATTTAAGGAAGGATTTTCCATCCTATCCTTCTCCTCGAAGAAATCTCGAAGATAATGACGTCTAATGGGGTGCAATCGTGAAAGACATAAACTCTAGAAGATTCCAGGAGACTTGGGGAGAAAGATGAACTCGAGCTGGCGAAGGAAAGACCCAGGCCGGCCGCCCTAGGCTCATTGGGCCAGCCGGCCCAGCCCTTTTTTAGGTCGGTTCGACCTCCCCTTTGACCGAGGGTTCCCTGAGGCTATTTAAAGACCCCTCCCCAAGGTTCACGCAGAGATCAATTCGGGAGACGACGCCAAGGAGCAGAGAAGATAGAGGGACACCTCTCGGAGAGCCGAGGGTCATGCTAGTTGTCTAGGGTTCGCCCTAGCCAACGTGGGAACCTTGCAAGGAAGACCACGTCGGAGTTCTGGAGCTAGGATCATCAAGATCAAGGTAGGGCCCCGGTTGTGATCTTGTGATGTACAATCATTCATGGTGAAGTTATTTGTGATTCCGAATGTTTAGCGACCATGTTCTCTCTTTCGATTTCGTTCTTTTCTTTGGGTTTGCTTCATCCTAGATCTATTATCGAGATAGATCGCATAGCATGATCTTGTATTCATGGTGGCTAGAGGTTCATGACGGAACTACCAAAGGGGGTTCGACTTGCTTCAGGGTATTTCGTTCAAAAGGGGGGGCGTGACAGGCCGTCTCCACAGAGTAGGCGGAGTATCGAGGGATCGGATTGGAGATTTTGGGTTTAAAGAGGCTTTTCATTGAGATTCACATCTACCTTACTTCACTTCATCTAGCTGGAACTACAACAAATGCATGATCTAGGTGATCTAGATTGGTTATCTCTAACTTTCTCTTGCTACCTTCGGTGTTTGTCGGTTTTTAGTAGATTAGATTCGTTTTCACCATCTCACACAAAGGAATTTCTATGCTAGTAGATTGTTTCTTGTCTCTTTGGTTCTGTGGATTGATAAACCTTGGGGGAATACTCTAAGGGAAAAGCTACACGAAACCGTGCGCTTGCAGTATATAAATCGGGGGCGCTAAGGAGCGTCAACAAGCTTTTCTGGCGCCGTTGCCGGGGAACCATCGATTTAAGATCCAATCTTACTTGCATTCGTAAATATTTCTTGATTTTTCTTTTTGACCTTTTTAGATCTCTTATTTTTTTGAGCTAACTAAAAAACTAAAAAAACGGATCTATTCCACGAAAATCAATCTAATCTAGAGTTTTCTTTACTTTGCTTTATTTTTCTTTTATGTTTTAGATCTTATATATTCATCTTTTAGATCTCGTATATATTTTTCTTTTTCACTAACCCCTAACAGGAGATGGACAGGAGCCTCTCCAACAAACCCGAAAATTTTGTGGATGATCCAGAAAAAATTTACAGGCAAAGGAGACGAGAAGCACGATCAAGGAAGCCGAAACTAGTAGATCCAAAAGTTGAAGCCGACGGTTCATCGTCTTCACCTCAAGCAACTCCACCAACAAGTCCAAAGGAGGCGCCACTTCACCAAGGGATGGCGCTACCGGAGCCGGAACATACGATCGGAGAGCTATGCACTCCGGACGTTCGGGACTTGCCGATCCAAAATCTCGACAACATCGGAGTTCCGTTCGAGATCAAGACTTCAATCATAAGGATGGTGCAAAGCTCGCCCTTCACTGGAAAAGAAGACGCTAATCTACATCTTCAAGCGTTCCTCCAACTATGCCGCACCTTCGACATGCAAGGGATGACTCAAGATCAAATAAGAGCGAGGCTCTTTCCGTTCTCTCTACTTGGGAGAGCGCTGCAATGGTTTCATTCTCTACCACCGCGCACGGTGCAAAATTGGGAGTCCTTGATGAAAGAATTCATGACGGAGTTGTACTCGCCGGGCAAGACCCAGATTCTGCGCAACAAGATTGCAACATTCGCGCAAGCCCCGACGGAGACTATTGCGGAAGCCTATGAGCGCTTCAACGACTACATCCGCGCCATACCTCATCACAAGTTTTCAAGGGAAGATGTGGTCTAGAAGTTCTATCAAGGCCTAATTACTGCATCAAGGGGATCATTGACGCATTGACCGGAGGATCTATCATTGAGCTCACGCCTACTCAAGTTTTCAAGCTATTCAAGAAGGTGGCAGACAATGACGCATGGGCATCATCGGGGCGCCTACAACCACTCCAAGCCGTGGGCGCCGCGAAGAGTGTATTACAAGTGGAACGCGAAGAAGTGCTAGAAGGGAAGATCGACTCGCTCATGAGAAGGTTGGAGAAGATGGAAGTGGAAAAGAGAGAAGCCCAAGCTATCGATTTGAAGGCGGCCGAAGTGAGGTCTACATGTGAAGAATGTGGAGAGTACGGCCATGTGCAAAAGAATTGCCCGGAGGAAGCCAAGATGCTCGACTACATGAAGAAGGGAGAATGGATTCCGCCAACCAACTTCCGCTAAGGGCAAGGTAGACCCCAATTTAATGCAAGCTCTTCCATTCAAAACTCGGTGCCTCTTCGTATACAATTGAAGGAGTTCATGGAGGAGCAAAGCAAGATCAACAAGGACACCGTCACCAAGTTCAAGGCTATGGACAAGATCTTAGAGAACATTGATGGCAAGGTGACGGAGGTCGGGAGCTCTAATCTTCAAGTACTCAACATGATGAAGATGCTAGAAGAACAAGTAGCCCAGCTCGCCGGACGCCTATCTAGCAACGAAGGAAAATTGCCCGGGCAACCTCAAAATCTGGAGACGGCAAAGGCAATTCAAACTCGCTCGGGAAAGGAGACCGAAGAACCCGAACATGCGGCGGGAGCAAGGAAGCCTAAGCCAAAAGTTGAAGTGGAGACCATCATCAAGGAGAAGGCACCTACTCCTACGCCAGAGATAGTCACCGAAGAGCCGGAGTTTGAGCTAGATGATATAGACACCAAGATTCTACCGCCAAGGCCACGATACCGCAAAGGTAAACATGAAGATGAGCAATTAACCAAATTTGTTGACATGGTACGCAGGTTGAGCATCAATATGCCGCTCTTGGACGCTCTACAAGTTCCGACGTATTCTAGCTACTTCAAAGACATCATGGGAAACAAGCGCGAGATACCGCCAAGCACTGTCAAGCTAACCGAGGAATGTAGCGCGGCAATCGCTAATGAAGCTCCTGAAAAGAAGAGGGACCCCGGATGTCCTACCATCCCATGTTCCATTGGATCTCTTATGTTCGAAAGAGCACTTTGTGATCTCGGTGCAAGTGTGAGCGTCATGCCAAAGAATGTGTTCGAGAAGCTACGCTTACCGGAGCCGGAGCCCACCGCCATGTGCCTAGAGTTAGCGGACAATTCCGTTCGCTATCCTTTGGGAATCGCCGAAGACGTGCCCATGAAGATTGGAGATCACTTAGTCCCGTTGACTTTGTGATTCTCGATATGGGAGAAGGGAGCAAGGCGCTTCTCATACATGGGAGGCCTTTCCTCAAGACCGCAAGTGCGAACATTGACGTTGGCAAGGGGGAGATAAAGTTCGACATCAATCGCACCACAAGCGAATTCAAGTTTCGTCCACGCCTCGAGGTATGCAACATGATCAATGTCAAATATGTTCCGCCTCACCACCGTGTCACAAAGGAGAAGCCAAAGAAAGAAGAGGAGCCGAACAAGAACGAAGCGAAGAAGGAGATAGAAGTCGTCGCGTCCATCGCGACAAAGAAGATCGTTGCACCTGTCAAGAAGAAAGCTAAAAGCCCGCCTGTGAAGACCAAAAAGACGACTAACGTAGAAGACAAACCCGCACCACAGATTGTGCGGAAGTGGGTACCCAAGACTGCAGCGCCATCACCGAGCGTTGGTCCGAAGTGAAGAAGAAGAAAGTCTAGCTATAGACTATAAACGAAGCGCTTCGCAGGAGGCAACCCGTTCGTCGAGTCAAGAATAAAGCTGCCGGGAGTTCAACCCGTTCGTCGAGTCAAGAATAAGCTGCCGGGAGGACAACCCGCGAAAGGTTTAGGTAAGTGAGTCAAGAATTTTGCTACGCAAGGACACGATATATTTTTGAACAATTAGTCGTTCGGTCAAACAATTCGATTTGGATTTTATTCGCTCGGTCATTCCGATGTTATTTCTTATTCTAAACCAATGACATGAGCCATCCTATGATTTATTTGCCTCTTCTTGAGAAAGCCACATCCAAAATTCCATACCCATTTTTGGCGACCGTCATCTCCATGATGGCCGGACCAAGTTGAGATAAAACACACGAGTAGAGCTGCGCTATGTTTATATTACTTAAATTCTTGACGCGTAGGTTGGCACAAACATAGAGAGAATTTTCAGTTTTCATCACCATAGGATTAGAATTTTTCTAACTATAATTATTCTCTTTTTCAAAATTCTCTCTCTCATTTTGGCAAAAATTAGAACCTAAACCCAAGACCACGGTTGAATTCGAGATTGTTCGCTATCAATTCATGAAAGTGAACGGTTCCGGTGCAACCAAAATTAATGTAGTCGGGAAATATTTTTCGACTTACAAATGTAAAGATGTTTCAATTCCCCTCTGATTATTCATTTAAACTCATTGCATGCTTTGAGTCAATTCTGAAATTTCGAAGTTAGAGGAGGATTAAACATCTAAGCATGATTTGGAAAGGGTTTATGTGCTTGATTAACATCCATTGATCAAAGTGAGTTCACGGGAAAGAGTAGTGCTCTCTACCTACCACCACATGCAAATAATTCAAAGGAGGGAGCAGCCATGCTTGGAAGGACATGTGATTTTCAGAAAAGATGGCACCATGTGATGAATGATTAAGCATGGGACAAGGTGAATGACACAAAGTGGAGAAATAATGTTGCAAGTGGACATCAAAGGCAAAGAAGGAGTGGTTCACGGGATTTGGACGGTGCAAAGCTTGCAAGATGTACTAGACAGAAGCAAATAATTGCACTAGGAAGCCACTAGAGAAAAATGAAGTGAAGGAGGGCCAGAAATGCCCTAGGCCGGCCGGCCCCAAGGCCCTAGGCCGGCCAGCCTGGCCCCTATTTAACCCCTCTGGTGCTCCCCTTAGGTAGGTATACTTCTCACTCAGTTCCTTGCTTATGTTCTTCAAGTTCTTCGCCCAGAAACATCAGTTAGAGCCCTGAAAAATTCCTCCACCAAAATCTACTCCAAAAATCTCAGAAAATTCACCACAATTCCTAGTTTGTTCCATTCTTCGATATATTATTCTCCCGCCAGCAAGAAACCCCCGGTGTGTTTGTTTTTGAGTGTGTACAACAAGGAGTCACCATGAGTGGCCTCATGAAGTTCATCACCGGGAGGAGAAGGATGCGTTCATCAACATCCGACGCATCGGCAAGTTCTTCGCGGAGGCACTCGGTCTCCGAGTCTCCGCGGAGCATGGAGGAAGACAACCCCGCACCGAGGAGCGACATGCTGCTCCTTGGTGGGATGAGAGACCCGAGAAGCTCCTCCATGAGATTCACCGAAGGGATGCCACCTCCTCCACGGCGTTCAACAAGGTCATTCGCACCACCACCATACAAGCCCAAGAATTCAGAATATGGGTTTATTATCTTGTCAAAGGAAGAAGAAGAAAGGCTCAAGTTCATGAAGGGAAGACTACGAGCAAATTATGATTTTGATGATGAAGCATTGGTGAAGCTGGGATTTCATCATGACATCTATGAGCTCTTGGAGAACATCGGTTGGAAGTTATTTTCCGACGGTGTCACGGTTGATATGCAAGAAGAAGTGGCTCTTGAGATGTTCATGACATTAGAAAAATCAACGGAAGTGGTGGATGATGAAAAAGTTCCATGTCTGAAATTTAGGCTCAAGAATGAAGAGAAAGTAATCACCTATGGAGAAATAGGAAGTTTGCTCGGATTCAAAAGTAATGCATATGAAATGGTGCAAGTTGAAGATGGAGAGCTTGATGAATTTTGGACAAAAATAGCAAAAGATGTCAACCGCCAAAGGAAGAATATAAGTAATGTGACCCTCCAAATATTCCACTCTTGGTTGAGCAAGAGAATTCTCGGGAGGATGAGAGAATCGAAGGTCACCGACCAAGAATTAAATTGGATGTATGCTGCATTGGTGAAGAAGCAAGTAATTGATCCCACCTACGCCATGGTTGAAAGGTGGCTTTGTAAAGCAGCATCCGGCACGGGAGAAGTTGGTTCGGGATGTTATCTCACAATGATAGCCCGAGCCATGAATCCGAGGTTACGAGTGATCCAAAAATTTTATGTCCCGGGAAGAGATATTGGGATTGATCATTTGAGGCAAGGTCATTATATCGGGGGGGATGAAAAGAAGGGATTCATTATTTCTGAGATGGATATTTCCCTCCCCGATCAAAGGCTGAAATTATTTGCAAGAGGGAGGACTGATTGGCGAGTTGAAAATATTAGAAAAAAAGGTGAAGAAATCAAAAAGAGGAAGGTTAATTGAAGGGACATCGGCATCGGCACAACAAGAAGACTTGGAAGTAAATCTTCCACCGCCAAGTTCCGCCTATTGGAGGAATGAATTTCAAGGTGCATCAAGTGGACAGGGATACCCGCAAGGATGGACTAGTCTGTGGCGGAACCACCCAAAACTACTGGGCCCGGGTGCACTGATCTTCGTTGCTAAGCAACTCTGACCCAATTTCGCACTCACCGGTAGTTCCTCGAGTGAAGCCTCGACAAAAGCCACGCTATTCCAGGATCAGCAGACAACACTCACACGAAGGTGAGCCCAGAGATTACAACACAAACCATTTCATACATCTCAGAGTGATTGCAGCGGAAAGAAAATTTATTACAAACCATGTTCAGAGTAGCACAGTACTACGGAGTTCCAACTACTCAATTATTTAAGTCTCATGTTCAGTGGAAGTATCAAAAGATAACTAACGAAATAACGTGACGCATCGGTAAAGCCCGTACGAATGCGTCACTCAGCGGGAGGGTGATTAGCACTAGCTGAAGGGCCATCCCACTCAACCGACCAACCCGGAGGCAGAGTACAAGGCCAAGTAAGACTCGCAAACAGATCTTCAAAGTTAGTACCTGAAAAACAGTGCCACAAGCAAGGCTGAGTATACTAATACTCAGCAAGACTGACCCGTCTCCGGATATAACATAGTCCGATAACTAGACATGCAAGGCTTTTTGGTTGGTAGGGTTTGTTTGCCAAAAATGCCGCTAAGTGTTGATCCTTACTTTCAGGTTTTACTTAGCCAGATTCTGGTGGAATTAACCATTCTAAATTTGCAACTAACTCTACTCAAACATGGTAGAGCAACCATTTAATCAACCAGCCGTATTATCATCATCCTGTTCCACTTGTTACTCTATGTGACCGAAATCATTAAGCAATCTCATGCCGTGAGAGGCGGACGATTCCGAATCGAATTTCAACCTGGCCAGGGGAACCTAGACCACACGCATGGGGATTGACTTCGCTCCCGCCCACGCTACTTTTCCCCTTTCTTTCCAGTTTGTGGATCCGGGTCACCCTCCCCGACTACAGAGTCCGACCACTCTGCACCCGTACGTCGCGACAAAAATATAAACCCTACTTCTACCAAGAGGGTGAATGGTCGTTCCACTCGCCGGTCCAATCAGGTACTTAAGCTTACCGATTACCATATTTCTCGGTATGTGGCTAGTACTTTCAAACGCTTAACGAAATGAGCCACACACCACGACCTTAGCCATTTTTGACTATACCAGCGGGGTATCACCACTACACAACCCCGCCCGATGTCCTTACATTTCAACAGGAATTAAAGTCAGTACAATTCCTATTTGCTCGCGAGAGGCAGGAAACCACTCGACTTCTACCGTACCTATTTAGCATGGCAACTAGTCGATAAAAAGATCCGGTATCAACATAGGTTCCTAGGGATCATGCATCTATGGTTTTCGATCAACGCCTAGAAAACTTAAATGCAGAAAAACAAAATATTACAGTACATTAATAAATAGATAGCTGAATGATAATTCGGAAAATAGTGGGATTATGCTCCGGGGCTTGCCTTCTTGGGCACTGTCAGGCAGAAAAACTTCGGGGGCTTGGCCCAGGTCTTGAGACAAGTTAGTACAGTTCAGATTAATCTCCTGCTCCGCACGAGAGTCCGCGGGCACCAGTTCGTAGTCTCCGTCCGCGAGATTAACCGTTTCTATATGCAATGCAAGATTATGAGTTATTCATGGATAACAATTTCTTTCTTTCACGATAAAGTTGTAGTCCACGTAAGTTATTTTAGTGCCGATTTCACATTTCATTGCATGGGCAATCGTTTATAGAGTAGTAAGCATAACTATAGTTTTTCATGAATGAGTGGGGTTTTGGGTTTTCATTTTTAATTTCAACACATAACATGCTTTCATTATTTCTTAACATCACAACTACTAAAGAGCTAGTGATGAACACTAAAGTAACTCAGATTCAAAATAAGTAATTATGGTATAGATTTCAACATTTAACCATAAAGCAAAAACTATAACTAATCATGCAAATGGATTACTCTAGTTACTTCATATTTTTGTACAGAATGTTCCACATGGATTCTGATGCTACAAATTTTATGCAAGCAACTTCAAAGCATAAACTCAGTACTGAAATTTTTCCAGATTTTATACACTTATATAGCAGAGGTGATAAAAAGATTAAAAACGGCAAGCCATTAACAAAGATTAAATCTACAGAAAGTTTTACTAAAGATTTGCTTCTCAAATTTTTACCAGAGACTAGTCCTGAGTTAAACATACTCCAGAAAATTTTTCAAGATTTAACTCACTATGATAAATTAGTTATTCAGTTAATTTAACATGAGTTTGCATGAATTTCTCAAGATGCATCTGACCAGTATTGCATCTGAACTTTTTATCACAGGTAGAACATACTCTAAACAAGATCATGCCCAAAAATAATGACCATAAACATTGCAGATTACTCAGAACAAAAATAGTAAATCTAGCCCTAAGATGTTAAGCATGATTATTCACCAAGGCAAAACTCTGTAACTGCAGCTCAAAATTTTTAGACAGGAACATAGAGCTAAAAAGAGACTCCAGAAATAAACATGGATTTTTCTAAGCATAAGAACTATATATGAGGAATTAAGTTGATTAAACAAGCATAAATCATGGTATATAGCAAATGAACTCTAATAAATTTGAAATTTAGAGATTTGCAGGAATTCAGTGGCACAAGGCTGTAGTAAAATTTTCAGAGCAAGTTCATGCACATATTTTCCAGAATTAAATCGAGATTGCTAACAACAGATTAGAGAATCTTGATTGTTCTAACCTGATAACTGTTTTGGTTTGGTGTCATCTTTTTACTGTGATCTTGGCATCCCATTAGTTATAACATATCCAAAAATCAAGGTCATCTGATGAGCAGAACTTCATGAACATGCATAAGGTGATTTTCACAATCTTTTCCATAGATTAAATTCGGTTGAGTTTCTGCAAATGTGAATGTTACAAAATTTGTAGATTTTGTTACAAGGATTCCAGATCAGTTGAGTTTGCATTTTTCCGATTTTTCTGTGATTTGTTTCGCATTTTAGAAGTTCACTGGTATACACTGTAAAACTTGCAGAGACACCCTTGAACAAAAAAAAGAAATTACAACCGGGTCCTTCGCCGGCCTTCTCCGCCGTGGCATCTTGCCGGTGGTGTTCTGCGGTGCAGGGCTTACCGGGGCTGCCACGGGGAGGCGCGTGGGGGAGAAAGGATCGAGGAACACCTACCCTGGTCGACGTTCGAGCGATTGGAGCACAGGTTCAAGCTCGTCGGCGTTGATGGCGGGTCGGTTGTTCGGTTCGCCGGCGCTGGAGGCGAAGGAGGGCTCGGGGTAGGGGAACAAGGCGCGCACGAGCACCGCGTGAGCTCGTGGATGCTTCTGGGGTAGCTATCGGGCTCGGTCTTCCCCGGAGCTGGCCGGTCCGCGGTGAGCCCGAGCTCGCCGGCGGCGGCGCAAAAGGGGAACGGCGTCGGAAGGGGGTTTGGGCTCGATTCCGCGCGCGTGGAGCGTAACTGGGAGGTGGTGAAGCTATTGCGGTGGTCGGAGGGGGCAATGTGGGGCTGGGCTAGCCGGTCCGCGCGAGCTGGATCTCGGCGGCCATGGCGGAGCGGCGGGAGGAGGAAGAAGGGGAGAAGGGGCGCGACTGCGGGGGTTCTGGGGGTCTTTATAGGCCACAGAGCTCCTGGGTGGGGAAAGGAGCGACTGGGGGCGGTCGATTTGGGTCAGGGGCGCACGACGGCGAGCGGGCGGAGCTGCAGCGGCGCTGCGCCGGCCGGGGGTATCGTGGCGGCTCGGGAAGGGGTCTGAGACGCGTGTGCGCGCGAGGAGGTGCCAAGGGGCGGGCCAGGTGGCGTTAAACGGTTTCCCTGGGTCCATTTGGCCGTGGGCGCGCGGTGGACGAAGTCCACCGGCGGCGTACGGCGGGCGGCGGGAAAACAGAGCACCGGGAGAGAGAGAGATGGAGATGGGGGCTCTTTTGTGATTTCTGAAATTTCCAGGGACCTCTCGGTAAACTAAAATTTTCTCCTAATTAGAGGGCTCAAATGGAAAAGTGTTGAATACCATTTTTGCATAACTTTTCAAGATCTACAACTTTTGTGTTATGCAAATTTTCGTTTGAAACTCACATTTTGAACTATTGGTACATTTACATATTTGCACAAAAGGGCTTGAGTTTTATTCAGTTTTTGACTTGAATTTGGCTGAAGTTCAATTGAGCACATGTCAATTGAAACACCTCTCATGAGCCAACAAAAATTTTGTGCACATTTTTGAATTAAATTTTGAGTAGCTTTTCACTCCTTTTTCTTTTTCCTTTAATTTCTTTTGTATGATTTGTCTTTTATTTGATCCTTTCTCTTTAAATTAATTTCTCAAATTTTTCTTTTAACTTTAACTAAGGTACATTGATTGGATTTAAAGGTACTGACACCTGAGGTGTCACAACCTACCCCCCTTAAAAAGAATCTCGTCCCGAGATTGGATGATTGAATTGAGGCGGGGAAAAAAATGATATACCTGAGGTGGAGCTAATGAAACCCGGATAATGTCGATTAAGATAATCCTCCGTCTCCCAGGTGGCTTCTTCTTCAGTGTGATGAGACCACTGAATTTTATACATTTTTACCACCTTTCGACGAGTACCTCTCTCTTTGTGATCCAGAATTCTGAGTGGATACTCGGTATATGAGAGATCGGGCTCCACTAAAATTTCCTGTTGATCAATGATTTCCGTAGGAACTCGAACACATTTCTTGAGTTGGGATATGTGGAAGACATCGTGGATGGCGGCAAGTCGTGAAGGAAGTCGCAAACGATAAGCCACGGGTCCACATTCTTCAATGATTTCATAAGGCCCGACATAGCGAGGTGCGAGCTTACCCCTGACTCCGAAACGTTGAACGCCTCGAGTTGGAGACACTCGTAAATAGACGTGGTTACCCACCATGAATTTCAAAGGATCCCTTCTTTTATCGAAATAACTCTTTTGCCGGGACTGAGCTGCTCGGAGATTAGCTTGTACTATTTTGACTTTCTCCTCAGCCTCGACCACTAATTCGGGTCCAAATATTTGACGTTCCCCAGTCTGAGACCAACTCAAAGGAGTTCGACACCGTCGACCATACAAGGCCTCGAAGGGTGCCATCTTCAGACTGGCCTGATAGCTGTTGTTATAAGAAAACTCCGCCAAGGATAAACAATTGTCCCAGTTCTTGTCATAATGGATGACACATGCTCGAAGCATATCTTCAAGAATTTGATTAACCCTTTCGGTCTGCCCGTCAGTCTGTGGATGGTAAGCTGAGCTTCGAATTAATTTAGTTCCGAGAGCCTCTTGGAGTTGCTCCCAAAACCTTGCCACAAACTGAGGACCACGATCCGATATAATTGTTTTGGGTATACCGTGTAGGCAGACAATTCGATCAATATAGATCTCAGCATATTTCTTGGCTCGATATTCAGTATGCACTAGAATAAAATGAGCAGTCTTTGTGAGCCTATCAACAATGACCCAAATGGAATTATGGTGCTGAGAAGTATTTGGTAAGCCCACGATGAAATCCATGCTGATATCTTCCCATTTCCAAGACGGAATTGGTAGAGGTTGGAGAGTTCCAGCAACTTTCAAGTGACTAGCTTTCACTCTCTGGCAGGTGTCACATTCTGCGACATATTTGGCAATCTCTCTCTTCATGCGAGTCCACCAAAAATTTTGTCTGAGATCTTGGTACATCTTGGTGCTACCCGGATGAATAGAAAATTTAGAGAGATGTGCTTCGTCTAGGATTTGTTTCCGCAAATCAGGATTTTTGGGAACGACTAGGCGATCCTCGAACCACAAAATTCCTTTATGGTCCACTCGGAAACACTTATATTTATTTTCACCTTCTACTACTTGCTGCTTGATGATACCAACACTTTTGTCGTGTAATTGTGCCATGATGACCTGGTCATAGAGTGTTGGTTCCACCGAAATATGATTCAAAGAACCTTGAGGGATGATCTCTAATTTCAGCCTTTGCATTTCAGCACACAATGTGTCATTATATGACTCCATTGATAGGCAATTGCAGTGAACCTTGCGACTGAGCGCATCGGCTACAACATTCGCCTTGCCCGGATGATAATGAACCTCCAGATCATAATCTTTGATTAATTCCAGCCATCTTCGTTGCCTCATATTCAGCTCACTTTGAGTGAAAATGTATTTGAGACTCTTATGGTCGGTATAGATATTGCAATGAGTGCCCATAAGATAATGTCTCCAAAGCTTGAGAGCATGAATAACGGCGGCTAGTTCCAGATCATGAGTGGGATAATTCAGCTCGTGCGGCCGAAGAGCTCGGGAAGCATAAGCTATCACCCGATTGTCTTGCATTAGAACACAACCAAGACCAGTGCCTGAAGCATCACAATAAACGTCGTATGGCTTATTGTTGTCAGGTTGAGCCAAGACTGGTGCAGTGGTTAGATGTGCTCTCAATGTATGGAATGCTTCATCACACTTCGTGTTCCATTTAAACTTGACATCTTTCCTTAGTAGTTCTGTCATGGGCTTAGCAATTCTGGAGAAGTCCGGAATAAATCTGCGATAATACCCTGCCAAGCCGAGAAAACTGCGGATCTGATGAACGGAAGTAGGAGGTTTCCAGTCCATCACTTCTTGTACTTTGCTGGGATCAACTGAAATGCCTTCACTAGATATAGTGTGACCCAAAAATTTGACTGTGTCCAGCCAGAATTCACACTTGGAGAATTTTGCGTACAGCTTATGATCTCTGAGACGTTGAAGAACAATGCGCAGATGTTGCTCATGTTCCGCCTCATCTTTGGAATAGATCAGAATGTCGTCAATAAAAACAACGACAAACTTGTCAAGTTCCGGCATAAATACCGAGTTCATGAGATACATAAAATAAGCCGGAGCATTGGTGAGACCGAAAGACATAACCAAATATTCATAGAGACCATATCGGGTTGAGAAGGCGGTCTTGGGAATATCGCAAGGCCGGATTTTAATTTGATGATAACCCGAACGAAGATCAATCTTGGAGAAAATCTTTGCTCCAGCCAATTGATCAAACAGTACATCAATGCGGGGAAGTGGATATTTATTTTTGATGGTCACCGCATTGAGAGGCCGGTAGTCAACACACAACCTCAGACTGTCATCCTTCTTCTTTACGAACAATGCTGGGCAACCCCAAGGTGAAGCACTTGGGCGAATAAAACCCTTGTCCAGAAGTTCTTGCAGCTGGATTTTTAATTCGGCTAATTCTTTGGGCGGCATTCGATACGGCCTTTTTGAAATAGGGGCTGTACCAGGCTGAAGTTCAATGATAAATTCGATATCCCGGTCGGGCGGCATACCAGGTAAATCATCCGGAAACACATCTGCATATTCACGGACTACCGGAATATCTTCGAGACGAGTATCTTTCATGGCATAGGCACAAGAGTTGTTGCATTGGTGATGAGGTAAATATAGAACCGATTGACCATGAGTTGGAGAATTTATTTCGACAGCTCGGGAAGTGATATCTAACACTACCCCATGTCTTTTCATCCATTCCATTCCCAAAATAACATCAATTCCTTCTAGTGGTAATAGGATTAACTCGGTTGAAATCGTTCTACTACCCAACTTAAGCGGTGCTGTTCTAACCATTTGGTTGGATGCTATTTTACCACCAGGAGTAGATATCATATAAGAGCCTTTGGTGTGGCAAAAATCTAAACCAACTTTTGCTCCAAACTTAGAATTAATGAAGCTATGAGATGCACCAGAATCGAATAAGATAACTGCGGGGTGATGGTTTATAGAGAATGTACCCGACATGATTGGTGCTCCCTCGGGAAGTTCAGCAAGATTGGTGAAGTTAAGTCGGCCCTGCCTGACTTGAATGGTTTGCCTCTTGCCCTTATTCTGATCGTTCCTGCGAGAAGCCTGCCCTTGAGTTTGTCCCGCCTGGGGGCACATCTTGGCAAAGTGATCTGGACTCCCGCATCGGAAACAGCGGTTATTGTTATCAGGGCGAGCGGCTGGCTGAGTATTCGGCCTAGGGCCGTTCTGCTGCTGCTGAGGTGCAAATCGAGCTTGCTGAGGAAACCCGAATCGAGTCTGCTGCTGCTGTTGAGGAGGCCTAATAATCCAACGCCCTGGCTGAGGGGCCTTCTGAGAGGATGCGGGAGGGTTATTTTGCACAATACGATACCTCGGTGCAGAGGCACTCGAGGGTCCAGCAGGTGCCTTGCGCTTCTTTTCAGCGCGGTGTGCAGAAATCAGATCCTCCTGAGATATAGCCATATTCACCAATTCATTGAATGAGTCTGCTCGGACAAGATTTAGCCTCTCCTGTAGCTTGGTACTAAGGCCCCGACGGAAGCGTTCACGCTTCTTAGCGTCGGTATCCGCGTGATGTCCAGCATACTGACACAATTGATGGAATACTTGGGCATACTGCACCACAGTACGAGTGCCCTGAGTCAAGGCCAAGAACTCGTTGAGCTTACGGTCAAGAAGTCCAGCTGGAATATGATGATCTCGAAAAGCCAATTTGAATTCATTCCAATTCACCACATGATCAGCCGGTAGCATCCCGTGGTAATGATCCCACCACATACGAGCTGATCCGCGAAGCTGCTGCGCGGCATAGCGAGTCTTGTTCGCTTCGGAACAAGGAGTAGTCAATAGAGAAAACTTGGACTCGATCGTGCGAATCCAAGCGTCAGCGTCCAGAGGCTCATCCGCTTTATTGAACAGCGGAGGCTGAGTACTGAGGAAATCTTGGTAGCTCGCCTCTTGTGCGTGATGAGCATGATGCCCACCCCGCGGTTGCTGCTGAGCTTGAACCAGCTGCCGCAGAATTTCCGTCTGGGCGGCAAGAACCTCAGCAATACCCACTGGTGGAGGAGGTGGAGGTGGATCGCCATTCCCTCCGGCTCCAAAACCACTAGGGGTGCCTCGAGTTGATCCAACCATCTGAAATGTGAGTACTTTTGCATTAGGCTCATCATTATCATCATTTCAAATGGAATATACAACTCAAATGACATGGAAATACTGGAAGTTGCTTAATCAGGTTGTGCAGCAAAACCAGCGATACGAAAACGCTCATAACTGGAGTTCGGTACATGATATGGACTTGAAATTTTTACAAGAGATAGGAAATTTCATGATCTACAACTTTGGTAGTCATCACAAAGTCAGATTTCCAAAGTAGGTTAGTCGAAAAATTCAATTACTCCTCCTCTGGTTTTTCTGCTTCACAGAAAACAGAGCTTCTGTAATTTGCGATTATCTCCTGCAATACCAATCCGTTTGGGCTGAAATTTTGCGAGCAGGTTCCTGATGAAATTTGGAACAACTTTGGTATTCAACTCAAGAGCTAAATCAGAAAGGAAAAGAGGATAAAAATTCGAACTAGCTGCTGCCTTCAGCTTTTTGCAGATCACTGATAATTAACACTAGTAGCATTAGGGGTTCATTACATCCATCGTTCTCTCATTTCTACTTGGTCACTCCTAACATCAGTACTAAGGGGGTTACTCAACTCTAAGTTAGCCTAGTAGCCATGATCCAAAAGTAGGCCACACTAAGAGGAGTCTACAAAAGCTAAGAAACAGCGCCTCGGTCTACATGTTGACCGATGCCTCACTCGCCGCGGGAGTGTGAACCTCAACCGGTGCGGGCTGCGGCGCCTGGTCCTCGGAGTCCATCTCTGAAACGCCCTCTATCTCCTGGGGCTCGCCCTCCTCGTCCACCTGCATCTCGTCGGGAGGTGCGTGAAGGGCATCCTGCGCGTGCTGTATCGCGTGGAGCTGCCCCTGAGCCTCGTCCACCTCAAGCTGCAGGTCGTGAAACTGGTCCTCCAGGAAGTTGATCGTAGCGTCACGATCCGACACAGTGTCCTGAAGCTCGTGAACCTGGCCGTGGAGCTGGGCGATAAGAGTAGCCCTGCTCTCGAGCTCGGTACTAGCCTCCTGAAGCTGCCCATCTCTCAGCTGGACTGCCAGGTGCAAGGCCTGAGCGTGGTCCACCAACTGAGCGACGGCGTAACTCTGGTAAGTGTGAAGCCTGTAGAGGCCGTCCAAGCACATCGCTGTCGTCCGAAGTGCCCCGACCGGGTCAAGGGTAGCGACCACGTCCACGTGTGCCATCCGGTCGAGCCAAAGCGGGTCTGCCGGGTCAGGTGCAGGGAACAACCCGAACGCGGTCAGAACTACCTCCAGAGGGCGCAAAGAGCAAAAGGTGGTCATCGCCCTCATGGCGGTAAGCTCCCAGGTGTCCAACAGGTAGTGACCGACCATCTGAGTCACGATCGGCTCCCACCCGTTGAGCGGGTGCTGTGGAATCACCATCGTCACACTGCAGCGACGAACTCCGTCCTCCACAAACTCGTGGCCATCGTAAACCGGTGGCTGGAGGTATCCGGCTGCACTCAAAAGCTCCCAAAGACGGCGGGGAAACCCGTCCCAGTGCAGGCAGGCGGAGTGCACGTGCCCCTGCGCGTCAACGACCAGCAGCTCTTCCATCTGTCCCAACAAAAGACCGATGGATCAGCTGATGGTAACAAGATCTACTAACTCTGGAACAGTGAAAGAAATGGCCAAAACTGTAGAGAACTTGCTTCAAAAATTCTCAAAAATTTACACAAGATCCCTCTGATATTAAGGAACAATTCACCTAGTAATCACTAAGCTCAATTCGGATTCCATGGGGGTGATATGCTCAGGTATTCAGAGTGATGTCAACCAGGAAAACTGAGTGTCCAGAGAGGGTGTATTTTGACTATAACTCTCAACCCAGACGTCAAATATTTTTCAAATTTTTATGGTAAGCTCATCACTTAGTTGTCTACAACTTTCATGTTGAACGATTTTTAGTTTGAACAACTTATAAAGGTCGAAAAATTTCAGTTGTATAGACTGTTCAGAGTTAACAGTTTTACACAGGGTTGATCCAAAAATACAAATACCAGGCTAGAAGGCTTCAAAAATTCTCAAATTTTTACAGCAGCTTGATAACTTAGGAAACATCATTTAGTCTTACTACCCCAAGTCGATTTGAGTAACTTATCAGAAGGTTAAAATTCGTGGAAACCAGGTGGCAGACTTTCTGGATACTCCCTAGGATAGTGTTTTAACTGATTTGCTTGCGATTTCCCCAGAGGTTTATTTGCTAATCTTTTTGAGAATGAATGCAGAACCTATACGTCCTCACCAAGGAAAAAATCGCCAAGTAATCTTGGTCTTACGCAATGACTTTGGTGGCATACATATTACGTCTCTCACTATATAGCTACTCGATATAGCTAGATAGCCTGTAATTCGAATTCAAGTTAGCGTACCTGCAGAAGATTGACAGCATATAAAATGAACCTCTCGTGCCAGCACTCACGAAAGCGTCCCCATACATTACCGATCATTATAGAATCGGCATCCATACTATTACCGCCGTATGGACAACGTTAAGCATACGTTATCGAAACAACGTATTGACTGAGTACCGTTTTTGACGGGGAATTGAATTCCAATTTCGAACCATTACTCCCCATATACTCAACCGAAGTTGGTATATGGGCAGCAGCTCAAGTAGGCCACTGCTTGAGCTCCAGCGTTCGGCTCGCATCACCGACGGGAAGGTCAGACTCCCTCAGCTGACTGAGTAAGCATACCTTCGTGGCGATGATGTAGTTGCAGAATTTAGATTACAGAATTTAAATACTGAAAAGTAATGTGCTGGAAGTTAGCCATACAAAATAAGCCACCTGATTATACCCATAAGATCCCATAGGGCTTTACGTCCTAGACTTGTCCTTGGAGATCCTAAACTCTTTCAAAAACTTTAGTAGTTTTGAAGTCAAGTTTTGATTTATTGTTTTGAAAACCGAGGCTGTCATCTCTGGTAGGCTGTCTGCGAGCTCTGATGCCAGCTGTGGCGGAACCACCCAAAACTACTGGGCCCGGGTGCACTGATCTTCGTTGCTAACCAACTCTGACCCAATTTCGCACTCACCGGTAGTTCCTCGAGTGAAGCCTCGACAAAAGCCACGCTATTCCAGGATCAGCAGACAACACTCACACGAAGGTGAGCCCAGAGATTACAACACAAACCATTTCATACATCTCAGAGTGATTGCAGCGGAAAGAAAATTTATTACAAACCATGTTCAGAGTAGCACAGTACTACGGAGTTCCAACTACTCAATTATTTAAGTCTCATGTTCAGCGGAAGTATCAAAAGATAACTAACGAAATAACGTGACGCATCGGTAAAGCCCGTACGAATGCGTCACTCAGCGGGAGGGTGATTAGCACTAGCTGAAGGGCCATCCCACTCAACCGACCAACCCGGAGGCAGAGTACAAGGCCAAGTAAGACTCGCAAACAGATCTTCAAAGTTAGTACCTGAAAAACAGTGCCACAAGCAAGGCTGAGTATACTAATACTCAGCAAGACTGACCCGTCTCCGGATATAACATAGTCCGATAACTAGACATGCAAGGCTTTTTGGTTGGTAGGGTTTGTTTGCCAAAAATGCCGCTAAGTGTTGATCCTTACTTTCAGGTTTTACTTAGCCAGATTCTGGTGGAATTAACCATTCTAAATTTGCAACTAACTCTACTCAAACATGGTAGAGCAACCATTTAATCAACCAGCCGTATTATCATCATCCTGTTCCACTTGTTACTCTATGTGACCGAAATCATTAAGCAATCTCATGCCGTGAGAGGCGGACGATTCCGAATCGAATTTCAACCTGGCCAGGGGAACCTAGACCACACGCATGGGGATTGACTTCGCTCCCGCCCACGCTACTTTTCCCCTTTCTTTCCAGTCCGTGGATCCGGGTCACCCTCCCCGACTACAGAGTCCGACCACTCTGCACCCGTACGTCGCGACAAAAATATAAACCCTACTTCTACCAAGAGGGTGAATGGTCGTTCCACTCGCCGGTCCAATCAGGTACTTAAGCTTACCGATTACCATATTTCTCGGTATGTGGCTAGTACTTTCAAACGCTTAACGAAATGAGCCACACACCACGACCTTAGCCATTTTTGACTATACCAGCGGGGTATCACCACTACACAACCCCGCCCGATGTCCTTACATTTCAACAGGAATTAAAGTCAGTACAATTCCTATTTGCTCGCGAGAGGCAGGAAACCACTCGACTTCTACCGTACCTATTTAGCATGGCAACTAGTCGATAAAAAGATCCGGTATCAACATAGGTTCCTAGGGATCATGCATCTATGGTTTTCGATCAACGCCTAGAAAACTTAAATGCAGAAAAACAAAATATTACAGTACATTAATAAATAGATAGCTGAATGATAATTCGGAAAATAGTGGGATTATGCTCCGGGGCTTGCCTTCTTGGGCACTGTCAGGCAGAAAAACTTCGGGGGCTTGGCCCAGGTCTTGAGACAAGTTAGTACAGTTCAGATTAATCTCCTGCTCCGCACGAGAGTCCGCGGGCACCAGTTCGTAGTCTCCGTCCGCGAGATTAACCGTTTCTATATGCAATGCAAGATTATGAGTTATTCATGGATAACAATTTCTTTCTTTCACGATAAAGTTGTAGTCCACGTAAGTTATTTTAGTGCCGATTTCACATTTCATTGCATGGGCAATCGTTTATAGAGTAGTAAGCATAACTATAGTTTTTCATGAATGAGTGGGGTTTTGGGTTTTCATTTTTAATTTCAACACATAACATGCTTTCATTATTTCTTAACATCACAACTACTAAAGAGCTAGTGATGAACACTAAAGTAACTCAGATTCAAAATAAGTAATTATGGTATAGATTTCAACAT
Source organism: Panicum virgatum (assembly GCF_016808335.1). Taxonomy (NCBI): domain Eukaryota; kingdom Viridiplantae; phylum Streptophyta; class Magnoliopsida; order Poales; family Poaceae; genus Panicum; species Panicum virgatum. The sequence continues at coordinate 39,858,211 of NC_053147.1, read as the reverse complement.
TTAACCATAAAGCAAAAACTATAACTAATCATGCAAATGGATTACTCTAGTTACTTCATATTTTTGTACAGAATGTTCCACATGGATTCTGATGCTACAAATTTTATGCAAGCAACTTCAAAGCATAAACTCAGTACTGAAATTTTTCCAGATTTTATACACTTATATAGCAGAGGTGATAAAAAGATTAAAAACGGCAAGCCATTAACAAAGATTAAATCTACAGAAAGTTTTACTAAAGATTTGCTTCTCAAATTTTTACCAGAGACTAGTCCTGAGTTAAACATACTCCAGAAAATTTTTCAAGATTTAACTCACTATGATAAATTAGTTATTCAGTTAATTTAACATGAGTTTGCATGAATTTCTCAAGATGCATCTGACCAGTATTGCATCTGAACTTTTTATCACAGGTAGAACATACTCTAAACAAGATCATGCCCAAAAATAATGACCATAAACATTGCAGATTACTCAGAACAAAAATAGTAAATCTAGCCCTAAGATGTTAAGCATGATTATTCACCAAGGCAAAACTCTGTAACTGCAGCTCAAAATTTTTAGACAGGAACATAGAGCTAAAAAGAGACTCCAGAAATAAACATGGATTTTTCTAAGCATAAGAACTATATATGAGGAATTAAGTTGATTAAACAAGCATAAATCATGGTATATAGCAAATGAACTCTAATAAATTTGAAATTTAGAGATTTGCAGGAATTCAGTGGCACAAGGCTGTAGTAAAATTTTCAGAGCAAGTTCATGCACATATTTTCCAGAATTAAATCGAGATTGCTAACAACAGATTAGAGAATCTTGATTGTTCTAACCTGATAACTGTTTTGGTTTGGTGTCATCTTTTTACTGTGATCTTGGCATCCCATTAGTTATAACATATCCAAAAATCAAGGTCATCTGATGAGCAGAACTTCATGAACATGCATAAGGTGATTTTCTCAATCTTTTCCATAGATTAAATTCGGTTGAGTTTCTGCAAATGTGAATGTTACAAAATTTGTAGATTTTGTTACAAGGATTCCAGATCAGTTGAGTTTACATTTTTCCGATTTTTCTGTGATTTGTTTCGCATTTTAGAAGTTCACTGGTATACACTGTAAAACTTGCAGAGACACCCTTGAACAAAAAAAAGAAATTACAACCGGGTCCTTCGCCGGCCTTCTCCGCCGTGGCATCTTGCCGGTGGTGTTCTGCGGTGCAGGGCTTACCGGGGCTGCCACGGGGAGGCGCGTGGGGGAGAAAGGATCGAGGAACACCTACCCTGGTCGACGTTCGAGCGATTGGAGCACAGGTTCAAGCTCGTCGGCGTTGATGGCGGGTCGGTTGTTCGGTTCGCCGGCGCTGGAGGCGAAGGAGGGCTCGGGGTAGGGGAACAAGGCGCGCACGAGCACCGCGTGAGCTCGTGGATGCTTCTGGGGTAGCTATCGGGCTCGGTCTTCCCCGGAGCTGGCCGGTCCGCGGTGAGCCCGAGCTCGCCGGCGGCGGCGCAAAAGGGGAACGGCGTCGGAAGGGGGTTTGGGCTCGATTCCGCGCGCGTGGAGCGTAACTGGGAGGTGGTGAAGCTATTGCGGTGGTCGGAGGGGGCAATGTGGGGCTGGGCTAGCCGGTCCGCGCGAGCTGGATCTCGGCGGCCATGGCGGAGCGGCGGGAGGAGGAAGAAGGGGAGAAGGGGCGCGACTGCGGGGGTTCTGGGGGTCTTTATAGGCCACAGAGCTCCTGGGTGGGGAAAGGAGCGACTGGGGGCGGTCGATTTGGGTCAGGGGCGCACGACGGCGAGCGGGCGGAGCTGCAGCGGCGCTGCGCCGGCCGGGGGTATCGTGGCGGCTCGGGAAGGGGTCTGAGACGCGTGTGCGCGCGAGGAGGTGCCAAGGGGCGGGCCAGGTGGCGTTAAACGGTTTCCCTGGGTCCATTTGGCCGTGGGCGCGCGGTGGACGAAGTCCACCGGCGGCGTACGGCGGGCGGCGGGAAAACAGAGCACCGGGAGAGAGAGAGATGGAGATGGGGGCTCTTTTGTGATTTCTGAAATTTCCAGGGACCTCTCGGTAAACTAAAATTTTCTCCTAATTAGAGGGCTCAAATGGAAAAGTGTTGAATACCATTTTTGCATAACTTTTCAAGATCTACAACTTTTGTGTTATGCAAATTTTCGTTTGAAACTCACATTTTGAACTATTGGTACATTTACATATTTGCACAAAAGGGCTTGAGTTTTATTCAGTTTTTGACTTGAATTTGGCTGAAGTTCAATTGAGCACATGTCAATTGAAACACCTCTCATGAGCCAACAAAAATTTTGTGCACATTTTTGAATTAAATTTTGAGTAGCTTTTCACTCCTTTTTCTTTTTCCTTTAATTTCTTTTGTATGATTTGTCTTTTATTTGATCCTTTCTCTTTAAATTAATTTCTCAAATTTTTCTTTTAACTTTAACTAAGGTACATTGATTGGATTTAAAGGTACTGACACCTGAGGTGTCACATAGTCAATGGGAAGGAAGCGAAGAACAAGCATGGGGGCACGCTGCGGCGACACCCCCACCATTTAGCAACTACGGCTACCCACCCTCGTCATACCAAGGAGAGATGCCCGACCCGTCATTTGGAGCACAATATTTTAACCTCCCTCAACCGGAACAAGGAATGAGAATCATGGGTGCCTATGCGAGAAGAAACATGGAAGATATAGACGCCATCCGGAGGCATACAACCCAACTAGAAGATAGAACTGCGGGAATTGCATATCAAATGGGACTTCTAGGCCTGGCGCCACCGGAACAATTTAATGGAGGAGCATTTCAGCAGTATTATGACCAAGGATACAACGCAAGAGCCAATCAAGGAGATTGATCGACGGCAAGACCATGAATAAAATGCTCGTACGTGTGGTTTGGATTTTTCTATTTCTTTTCATTTATTTTCAGCATGTGTGCAAGCTTGTGTGTGCGTAGCAATTTTCTGTTTTTATTTTTCAGCATGTGTGCAAATTGTTTTCTTTTGCTTTCATCACCATGATAAATAAATGCATCACCTACGCCTTAATGTTATGGTTAGTAATGATGATAGAAAGTTTGTGCCATGATAAAATATGATGATCGTTGCCGCTTTGTCTAATTTCTTGTGCTTGGTTTATGCATGATTAAACTAATGCTCTCTCTAACATGATCTGAAAATTAATTAAATGCCGGCTAATTCAATTGTGGAGGTTATGATAAATTAAGACCCATATCTTTTATTCTTGCTCTCTTACTTAAGCTTGTCAAGGAAAATTTATTTTGGATTTAATTTTCAGCTAACCTTGTGTTGACGCTCCTTAGCGCCCCGATTTGTATACCGCAAGCGCACGGTTCGTGTAGCTTTTCCCTTAGAGTATTCCCCCAAGGTTTATCAATCCGTGGATCGACAAAGAACTACCTAAGGTTTTCCATCTAATCTAATGGATCTATCCTAACATGAAGCATTGATTGCATATAAAGGGTAAACCTTTAATAGATATGAGTGATATGTGAAGATTGATCTCATCCATGAACATAGGATTAATCATAGCAAAACCAAAGATATGACTAGGCCTATCGTCATCTAGTTGTAGTTCAAGCTAACGAGCGAATAAATCATGCATCTCAATCAAAAGCATCTTTAAACCCAAAATCTCCAATCCGATCTCTCGATACCTCACATACTAAGTGGCAACGGCCTGTCACGAAACCACCCCTTTCAACAAGATACCCTGAAGCAAGTCGAACCCCCTTTGGTAGTTCCGCCATGAACCTCTAGCCACCATGACTACAAGATCATGCTAAGCGATCTATCTCGATAATAGATCTAGGATGAAGCAAACCCAAAGAGAAGAACGAAATCGAAAGAGAGAACATGATCGCTAATAGATTCGGAAGACATGATTATCATTACTCACATAATAGATTCGTTTGGATCATCACCGCCATGTGCACACCATCGATGAATCCAACTAGCTCTTGAACTCCGCCATGGCACAACCACGCAGGGAGGCCACGGTGGCTAGGGTCGGCCTAAGCCATCTCCTAGACAACTTCGAAGACTTGCGGCGGCCATCGTCCCCCTCCGGTCTTGGCCCTAGGTTTTCGTCGAGTTTTGGGTGGATGGATGCTTCGAGTTGAATAAGGTGCGAGCTATTTATAAGCCGAGGAAGCCACCGGTCGAAGGGGAGGTCGAACTGACCTAAAAAAGGGCTGGGCCGGCTGGCCCAATGGGCCTAGGCCGGCCGGCCTGGCTCATTCCTTCGCCGTCTCGTGTCCTCCTTTCGCGTGCAGACTCCTCGCATCTTCTAGAGTTTATGTCCTTCACGATTGCACCCCTTTTGATGTCGTTATCTTGGAGATATCTTCGAGGAAAGGATAGGATAGGGAATCCTTCCTTAAATCTTCATTTGCTTTGCTTAATCCCGAAGTATCTTGATCTCATCTTTGTAGGCTTGGTCCTTTGGGCTCTCTTGGAGGATGGATGTGCATGAATGGGCTTCGAATCATCATGGGCTTTGGTCCTTTCTTTTGGCTTTGGCATTCATCTTTCTCCGTGTTAGCGCTCGATCACGGGCCTCGTCATTTCATGCTCCAAAATAGGCCAAAAACCTGCAAAAACGAAGTTCCTCCAAAATATATGTGCAAGTGTGAAAATGACCAATAATTAGGCCGGGGTTAGGACGGTTAGTGATTTTGATATTAAATTCATGCCATTATCAAGGATAAATAAGGGATAAAGTGGGTACTTAAGGAGCGCCAACATTCCCCCCATGCTTAAACCTTGCTCGTCCTCGAGTAAGTCCAGGAGCTTTGCTTATAAAGAAATCAGCGTTGCCCCTCAATGTCCTCTCTGCACTTAGTCATACATAACAAGACATATTGCTCTCTCAAGTATTTAGCATTTAAGTTCATGTTGTGACCGGCTACTTTTTCATTATGGAAGATAGACTAGCAATTAAAGAACAAGCCACAATAATAAATAAATGCAATGCTCTCAAACTTAAGCGAACTTCAAACCTTTACCTTGTTTCATCGTGAAGAGTTTTCAAAAGAATGCATATCAAACATAAGTGAGGTTCTCTTGCAAAAGATCATGGAAATACTCATCTCATCAAGTCGCTCAAGCCTATGTTAGATTGTCTTCAACCTATTCTACTCATATATAAAAGTGGAAGGCTTCTGTGGAGCTTGGTAGGTAAAAACAATCCTAGCAAAACATTATACTTGAAATATTATCAAACTAAGAGAGAGATCTAATGGAATTACCGAGACTAGTCAAAAAGGCCATTGGAAAATAATGCTGGAGAGGGGGAAAGATGAAACACACACATTTAGATAGGTGGACATGTGCAAGTGGCAAATGGATGATCCCGAGACACAAATGAAGTTCTCGTTATCGGATTGCACATGGTTGGAAGATTTAAGTATGGAATAGTTCTTCAAAGTAACTTAGAAAATTAATGAAGCCAAAAAGAGCTAAGGAGCATTTTATTCTTCTCTTTTTTTTCTATCATTTTTCTATTTTCCTCTTTCTTTCTCTTTTTTTTCTTTCTTTTTGCTCCTTAGAACTTTTGATAATCATAGAGTACTTACCCAGCCATCCCCCATGCTTGAACGAATGCTCGTCCTCGAGTATGAATAGTGGGAGAACCAACTAGCTAGGGTAAGTATCTCAAATTCACCTTCTTCTTCGTAGAACCACTTGAATCTCGGGGAGCCTTGTCTCCCAAAACTTTTCTTTATATGATGCCCTTGATTCTTTTGACTCCGTCGAAATGATAATCTATACTCAAAGTGGGTTGTGGTCAAGGAGGTAATCACAAAAAGATATTTTTGGTTTAGGGTGGATATCCAGCGAGGTTTGTAAGATTCCCGAAGTAGAAACTCACAATGCATGGATAAATAGGCTAGCAAAAAGGAGGTTACACAAAAAAACGGAATGACCAGCTTCTTAGTCTCGTACCAAAGAAATCAATCTTAATCCAACTCATCAAAATATAAGTTTGCAATCTAAAGGTTTCATCATGAAAGAATATGTTTCTATAGGCTTTGGTAGGTAGAACTTTGCAAGAGATTCACAAATGTAGATAGCATAGGAATTAAGTTTTCAAATTAAACAACATAAGGTGTAATGTCATCGGTAGACTTAAATCAAAGAGCAACATAGAATATGTGGGTTTAGAATTTAGTCATTTAACCTCCACAAATAAAAGAGCTGGTATTTAATCATTTTAATTCCATTTAATTGAGAGCAAATGGTCAAGTCATATACAACATAGCGTAGGTAAAACAAAGCAGCAACTTTCATCATTTTTCCATAAGCATAAGGCATTGCCAAAATGTATCAATGTGGTGAGCACAAAGTGATGGTGATCCTACACTTATTGAAAACAAAAACAAAACTAGGTTGTCCTCCTAGAAGCCATGTGATAGGTTGAGAGATATATACAAATGTTGCATCTATGGTTGAAGGCATATATGTACAAGCATTTAGAAAAAGAGAGAGTTGAGGAAGAATTACCGTCCTTCTCGATGCTCATAATGAAGTATAGCGCGGCCTCCCCCATACATAAGCATTGTGCTAAGCATGGAAGAAGAATCATGAGCATCTTGTGGCAACTGTGATTGTCTTACTCCATGAGATCTTTCTTCCTTGTCCACGAAATCCTCCCCCATGCTTAGCATGATGCTAGGCGTGGAAGGAAAAGATGGACCATCTTTCAATTCTTGAAGTTCTTCCCTCATGTGTATGAATATTATCTTCAATGTGTCTTCACCTTTGTTGCCTCAATTTTCCTTCAACTTCTTCTTGTACTAAGTCATGGTCCCAATCATTGCTTCACATCGTCGTCGCCTCCTTCAATTCCTCGTTGTCTCATTGCTGCCTCATCTTCATGAAATTTTTTCTTTCAATTTCCAGAACAGAACATGTACTGAAACATTGCTCCATTCCGAAGTGCACGAATTTTTCTTTCCAACGAGTCTTTATTCACCCAAAATTTATTCCGAACAAGAGAGTTGTGACCATTTTATCCTGGCGCTGCAATCTGTCTCGACGAATTTCAGAACGCGCAACGTCCAATGCTCTTGCCATATCTCCTTGTACGGGTCTTCAAATTTATTGATCTTGGATGCGTTGGAACGAGAATTTCATGGAGCTTCTGAATATCAAATTTTTCTTCCTTGTACATCTCTGTCCATGTGCAAAATTAGATGAAAACAGCGGGGCTTGCTCTCGAACTTTGGAGATGTTGACGAATTTGATTTCTTCTTTGATCACGAATTCATGGGAACGCTTTGTCATGCCTGCAAAACAATTCAAGTGCACAATCTACCCCCAAGGTGATGGTCGGGAGTAGAGACAATTGCCAACAAACCTACCATTCCTAAGATCTCAAATTGTGGCATAGCTATCTTAGCGAAAAAAAATAAAAACCTAGTGAGTGTACGTGTGTGCTAATGTAAATGCAAATGAGAGGAAGGTATATAAACAAAGACAATGTTTACACCTAGTTCTAAACACTATGTTTACAACTAGGTTGCCTGAACTTCTCCATAGCCAAAAAGACTTATTTAACCAAGGTCAAAACACCATGTCTATCCCAAGATCAATAGACCTTCATAGCACAAGAAAAAAAATAAAGCGCATTGCAAAGCTTATAAACCAACCAAATGCAACATGAGAACAAAATGGATTGTTATCTTGGTTAAAAGAGCTTAAAGATGGAAGTCCGCAAACAAGTTTAAACACCACGTTTACACAAGATTGCAAAAGGTAAATGCTGTCATGACAAGCATTACATGGATAGGAAAGCATACATCAATAAGATTGAGACCAAGCTAGCAAAATGAAAGTGAGGATAATGAGGTGGATGCAAAATGTAAATGCAAAGTTAGCAAAAACAAGTGTTAGCAAGGTTGAAAGGACTTTTCGATGTTGTTCCGCAACTAGCTTATTCAAAAACAATTGCTAAGAGTGACAAAAATCCTTCGCGACACTTCATAAGAAGTGAGGTTTTTGTCAATGAAAAGGTTATTTATCGAAAAAGGATCAAGCAACCGAGCTAACAAGGTATTAGAAGTAGGTTTATGGGTTTCCTATATTTTTTTTTGGCTTAAAACAAAAATTTTGAAGAGAGAGTGTTGGGTATACAAATTCTATCTAAGGTGGTTTCAAAAAAACTAGAGAGAAACAAAAGTTAGATTTTTTTGAATGAAAAATATAACCTATGGTTTTAGGATTGCTTTATGAGTGGTTTTCCTAAGGGTTTTAGGATCTCAAAAGCGAGGCTAGTCAATGTTTTTAGAAAAGGTTTTTTTTAAATGCAACATGCAATGCAATGCAAGGGTGAGACAAACAACATGGTATGCAACGCAACACGGGGTGGGTGAACAAAATGATATGACATGATGAGGTGGTCTAAAACAAAACAAAAAGTTAGCCTAAGTTAACTAGCCACAAGTTTAGAATCAAAGGGTGGTACAATGCTTCATAAATCTCTCTAAAAGGGACACAAAGAAAAAGACTCTAAACACTAATAGGCACACAAAAAGGTCTACAAGTTTCCCAAGATCAAATAACAAAGTGCTCCCTCAATAACATTTAGAATGAACAACATGAAGTTGTGGTTTTTATCAGAGCAATGGTACAATGTTACTTGATATTCCGATTAAAGAGTGCAATGTAGACGGTCATATTAATATATATAAAATAAAAGATCGGGTTGCCTCCCGCAAAGCGCTTCATTTAGACTCATAGAGCTCGACTTTCTTACATACCTTCTCATTGATGCGAAGCCATGGTCCTTCATGCAAGAGGTGAAGGTGTTCCATGCATCTATTATTCCACTTCCCATGTTGGACATGATCAATCACGCTTAATGGAAAAACTTGCCCAATCGTTTCTCACATCATGGTCACCTCCTTCTTTGTTGTCCTTCGTCGCTACCTTTCTTTTCACGGATTTTCCTCTCTGTCCAGAGAGGGAATTGCTTCAAACAATTGATCCAATGCAAGGTGCACGAAATCTTCTTTCCAACAAGTCTTCATTTGCACAAAACACATTCCAATTAAGGGAGTTATGCCCCTTTTTCCCCGTCACTGCAATCTGCCCCGTGCTGATTTCAGCACGTGCATCTCTGATGTTTGAGACATAGCTCCTCCCGTGGGTCTTCAATTGTATCGATTATGGATGCGTTGAACCGAGGACTTGATGGAGATCCTGAATATTCAACTTTCTTGCATTGTAAATCTCTGGGCTTGCGCACAAAATTGATGAGGCTTAGCGACATCCGTTCTAGAAACTTGAAGATGTTGATGATGGTGTTCAAAATTTTGGGCACAGTTTCCCTCCTCATCATTTGAGTTTCATGTCCTGCATGGTTAGTGAAATTCGGGGCTTTTCCCGACATGTGCTCTTTTAGGGTCATGAGCTTGACCAAGCGCAAAGCAAGATCGAGATTTGCAATTATTTGTAAACATATGGAACATAATCACATCCTCAATTAAATTTCATCAACAAGACATGGTGTAATTAAATGCAGCATGTGTTTCTTGCATAGCGCGGAGCTCATTATTAGGCATAGGTTCTTTAAGCATGAAATCAACCTTCTCCAGAAACTCTAGCCTATCATCATGAAAAGAACAAGGCATAGAATTTGAACTTTCATTCCGACTATTGGTTCGAGCATGAGATTTTTAACGATTACCAACAAAACCAATAGAAGCTTGAGAATTCACTGTATACCTTAGCCTCGGAGCTTTTTCATACTCATTGGAGTCGTGGTGCTTTGTGCGAGATGTCATCTTGATGCACTCTTCGTGGTCCGTCGTGGTTTGCTTCTCACGTCTCCATGTGTTGAATGTTGCGCTCTTGTAATCCGTCGTGGTTTGTTTGCAACATCTTCGTTTGTCGAAGGTCGACCGCTTGTGCCTTCATTTGCCAATGTCATTGGGGTTCTTCCTCTGCCCCAAGCCTCTGAATTTTATCATATACACTGGATGAAAACATCGCCCAAGCTCGCCTTCATTGTTATCATCGTCATCTTCTCTATCTTGTTCTCATCACGTTGCTCCTGCCTCTTCTTTGTGGAATCTCTCCTGTATACTCAACAGAACATATACCAAAATATAGATCTATTGAAATGTTTATGAAATTACCTTTCCAACGAGTGGTCATTCGCTTTAAACGGAGTCCTAACGAGGGAGTTATGCCCGTTTCACTTTTGGCGCTGCGTGCTGTCCAGAAATTTCCAGAGTGCACAACCTTCAATGTTTTGGCCATACCCGATTGTAGGAATCTCCGATTGACTTGGTTCTTGATTCATTGGGACGGGAACTTCGTGGAGCTTTTGAATATCTAAATATATGCTGCTATTTGCTTCTGAGGTTGAGCAGAATATTGATGATAACAATGACTTCTTACGAATCGATCCGAAGATGTCGATGATCTTGATCTTGTGGTCTTCGGAGCATCTTGTTGTGCATCCTTGGCTTCAAGGTTATCACCATTGATTCACCAGCGAGTAGCATGGCTCCAATGGTCTGTCTCCATGGTTCTTGCTTTGCCTAAGGTGTCGGGATCGAAGGAGGCTCTCATGCTTTGTGTCGATGATCAGAGCGGTCTCTTTCTTTGATTGCACTCGACTAGAAGCTTCTTGAGCATCCCGAAGATGGGTGGCATCATGGTTCCTCTAATCTTGTTGCCTCTAGCATTGGTCAACTTCAAATCATCAACTTTTGTGCACAAGGTTCTCCAAACATCTTGCGACATCGTCATCACTTTCTCCATTGTTTGTTGCTGCCTCTTCTTCGTTGAATTCCTTGATCATACTGCACAGAACATGTACCAAAATTCTACTCCATGAAAAGCCTTATGAAATTACCTTTTCAACGAGTGGTCATTGATCCCAAACGGACTCCAGATGAAGAAGTTATGGTCGTTTTACTCCGGCACTACGCTCTGTCCCGAGACATTTCAGAACACGCAGCGTTGAAAGATTTTACCATAACTCTTCACACCGATCTCCAAAATTCATGATTCTTGATGCGTTAGAATGTAGACTTGATGGAGCTTCAAAATAATCTATTATTTTCTCGTGGTACTTCTCTTATCTTGGACGAAAAACTCATTACAACAGTAACACTTTGGAGATGATGATGATCCGATCACACGATTTTCTTCGCGGGCATGCTTCATACCTATTGCTTGAACAAACAATTTTTCCTAAAAACATTAGTCTTTAAAATCAATTGACATGGCGGCATACCTTATTTATCATCTTTTGCTTTGGGGAGTGGTGACTCGATAGCGGATGCTGGGCCACTAACAAAAGTTAGCACCTACCACTAAAGAGTGGGTCTTCACGTAGCCATCAAGTTGCTTGAGTGAGATTGGACTTGTCAAAGTACGGACGTTGAGAACTTCTCAATCGCTTTGTGTCTAGGGTTTTACTTGCATTCATGGACACAAACAAGAAACACAGGATATATGCAATAATAAAATTCGGGTTAGTCCAAAAACTAGATAGATCGCCCTAGGGTTCGTGTTGCCGATCCCCGGCAACGGCGCCAGAAAAGCTTGTTGACACTCCTTAGAGCCCCGATTTGTATACCGCAAGCGCACGGTTCGTGTAGCTTTTCCCTTAGAGTATTCCCCCAAGGTTTATCAATCCGTAGATCGACAAAGAACTACCTAAGATTTTCCATCTAATCTAATGGATCTATCCTAACATGAAGCATTGATTGCATATAAAGGGTAAACCTTTAATAGATATGAGTGATATGTGAAGGTTGATCTCATCCATGAACATAGGCTTAATCATAGCAAAACAAAAGATATGACTAGGCCTATCGTCATCTAGTTGTAGTTCAAGCTAACGAGCGAATAAATCATGCATCTCAATCAAAAGCATCTTTAAACCCAAAATCTCCAATCCGATCCCTCGATACCCCACCTACTAAGTGGCAACGGCCTGTCACGATGCCACCCCTTTCAACAAGATACCCTGAAGCAAGTCGAACCCCCTTTGGTAGTTCCGCCATGAACCTCTAGCCACCATGACTACAAGATCATGCTAAGCGATCTATCTCGATAATAGATCTAGGATGAAGCAAACCCAAAGAGAAGAACGAAATCGAAAGAGAGAACATGATCGCTAATAGATTCGGAAGACATGCTTATCATTACTCACATAATAGATTCGTTTGGATCATCACCGCCATGTGCACACCATCGATGAATCCAACTAGCTCTTGAACTCCGCCATGGCACAACCACGCAGGGAGGCCACGGTGGCTAGGGTCGGCCTAAGCCATCTCCTAGACAACTTCGAAGACTTGCGGCGGCCATCGTCTCCCTCCGGTCTTGGCCCTAGGTTTTCGTCGAGTTTTGGGTGGATGGATGCTTCGAGTTGAATAAGATGCGAGCTATTTATAAGCCGAGGAAGCCACCGGTCGAAGGGGAGGTCGAACAGACCTAAAAAAGGGCTGGGCCGGCCGGCCCAATGGGCCTAGGCCGGCCGGCCTGGCTCATTCCTTCGCCGTCTCGTGTCCTCCTTTCGCGTGCAGACTCCTCGCATCTTCTAGAGTTTATGTCCTTCACGATTGCACCCCTTTTGACGTCGTTATCTTGGAGATATCTTCGAGGAAAGGATAGGATAGGGAATCCTTCCTTAAATCTTCATTTGCTTTGCTTAATCCCGAAGTATCTTGATCTCATCTTCGTAGGCTTGGTCCTTTGGCTCTCTTGGAGGATGGATGTGCATGAATGGGCTTCGAATCATCATGGGCTTTGGTCCTTTCTTTGGGCTTTGGCCTTCGTCTTTCTCCGTGTTAGCGCTCGATCATGGGCCTCGTCATTTCATGCTCCAAAATAGGCCAAAAACCTGCAAAAACGAAGTTCCTCCAAAATATATGTGCAAGTGTGAAAATGACCAATAATTAGGCCGGGGTTAGGACGGTTAGTGATTTTGATATTAAATTCATGCCATTATCAAGGATAAACAAGGGATAAAGTGGGTACTTAAGGAGCGCCAACACCTTGTCAATGATACCTTTTGCAATTGCTCTACCCTTCCATAAGCCTAAATGATATATCATAACAACCATAGAGCAAGAATTATTTTCAGGTGAATTAATTCAGGATTTATCTTCTTTGGTACGAGACTAAGAAGCTGACCATTCCGTATTTTTGCGTATCTCTCTTTTGCTAGCCATTCTATCCATGCATTGTGAGTTTCTATACCGGGAACATCGCAAACCTCGCTGGATATCCACCCTTAACCAAAAACATCTTTTTGTGAAACACCTCCTTGACCACAACCTATATATTGAGTATATATTTATTTCAATGGCAAAACAGTGGAATCAAGAGAAAAATTCAGCAAAACATAAGCTTGGGAAGCATCAAAGAGTTCGCAGAAGAAAAATCCGAAGAAGCGGAGGCCTACAGGTAGTAGGCCGGCCGGCCCAACACCCCTAGGCCGGCCGGCCCAACACCCCTAGGCCGGCCGGCCTGCCCCTTTTCCTCCTCTGTTAGCTTCAATCTTTCACGAGGAGATGCTCCCTTGAATTCCAAAGTTATGTCCAAAGAATTGGTAAAGGTTTTGTGCACTCACTCTATCAAGTTATCATCACTTCATTGCTTGAGGACAAGCAAACGTTCAAGCATGGGGGGAGGTGGAGTAAGTGCATTGTGTTGCCAATGGTTCTGAGGAGCAAAAAGAAAGAAAGAAAGAAAAGAAAGAAAGAAAAAAAAAGAGGAAGAGAGAAAAGAAAAAAAATGAATGATTATGAAAAGCTCCTCGGTTCCTTTAGCTTCATTAAACTCCAGGTACTTTGAAGATTATTCTATACTCAATTATTCCAACCATGTGCAATCCGATAACAAGGACTTCAGTCGTGCCTTGGGATCAACCGTTGCCATTTGCACATGTCCACCATCTAAAGTGTGTGTTCCATTCTCTCCCTCTCCACAAAGAAATTATTTTCCAATGGTCTTTTTGACGAGTCTCGGAAAATCCATAAGAAGTATTTCTTGTTTTGATAATATCTTGATTATAATATCTTTTGTTAGGACTAACCTTTCCAAAGCTCCAGATAAAGCCTCACACTTACATATGAGAGAAAGAAAGGAGAGAGTTCTAGCAAGTTTGAGAGACAAGATAAGCTGAGAGTTTCCATGAGCAAATTGCAATGAGGTTTGAATTATTGATCTTGGTTTGGCATTACTTATGGAACTTACTTTCTTAATTCTGAGACTTGTTTAATTTTGAGAGCATGTGCTTAATAATTGTGGGGAAGCATTTAACTTGTATCTACCTTCCCCTTCCACATTGAAAAAGCTGGTTACAACTTGTACTACTAACTGCAAAATATTTTTTGGGAGCATTGTGTTTTCTCGTGTATGATCAAGTGCAGGGATTGGACACTGAAAGGCAGCGCTGATTTTTATCAAAGACTTACTCGAGGACGAGCAAGGTTTAAGCATGGGGGGAATGTTGGTGCTCCTTAAGTATCCATTTTATCCCCTGTTTAACTTTGATAATGGCATGAATTTAATATCAGAATCACTAATCATCCTAATCTCGGCCCAATTATTGGTCGTTTTCGCGTTTGCACATATATTTTGGAGGTACTTCGTTTTTGCAGGTTTTTGACCAATTTTGGAGCATGAAATGGCGAGGCCCATGATCACGCGATGACATGAAGAATGACGAAGGCCAAAGCCCGAACAAAGGATCGAAGGCCATGATGATTAGAGGCCCGTTCATGCACATCCACCCTCCATTGAAGCCCAAAAGACAAAGCCCACAAGATAAGATCAAGATACTTCGGGGCTAAGCAAAGTAAAGAGATATTTAAGGAAGGATTTTCCATCCTATCCTTCTCCTCGAAGAAATCTCGAAGATAATGACGTCTAATGGGGTGCAATCGTGAAAGACATAAACTCTAGAAGATTCCAGGAGACTTGGGGAGAAAGATGAACTCCAGCCGGCGAAGGAAAGACCCAGGCCGGCTGGCCTAGGCTCATTGGGCCGGCCGGCCCAGCCCTTTTTTAGGTCGGTTCTACCTCCCCTTTGACCGAGGGTTCCCTGAGGCTATTTAAAGACCCCTCCCCAAGATTCACGCAGAGATCAATTCGGGAGACGACGCCAAGGAGCAGAGAAGATAGAGGGACACCTCTCGGAGAGCCGAGGGTCGTGCTAGTTGTCTAGGGTTCGCCCTAGCCGACGTGGGAACCTTGCAAGGAAGACCACGTCGGAGTTCTGGAGCTAGGATCATCAAGATAAAGGTAGGGCCCCGGTTGTGATCTTGTGATGTACAATCATTCATGGTGAAGTTATTTGTGATTCCGAATGTTTAGCGACCATGTTCTCTCTTTCGATTTCGTTCTTTTCTTTGGGTTTGCTTCATCCTAGATCTATTATCGAGATAGATCGCATAGCATGATCTTGTAGTCATGGTGGCTAGAGGTTCATGAAGGAACTACCAAAGGGGGTTCGACTTGCTTCAGGGTATTTCGTTCAAAAGGGGGGCATCGTGACAGGCCGTCTCCACAGAGTAGGCGGAGTATCGAGGGATCAGATTGGAGATTTTGGGTTTAAAGAGGCTTTTCATTGAGATTCACATCTACCTTACTTCACTTCATCTAGCTGGAACTACAACAAATGCATGATCTAGGTGATCTAGATTGGTTATCTCTAACTTTCTCTTGCTACCTTCGGTGTTTGTCGGTTTTTAGTAGATTAGATTCGTTTTCACCATCTCATACAAAGGAATTTCTATGCTAGTAGATTGTTTCTTGTCTCTTTGGTTCCGTGGATTGATAAACCTTGGGGGAATACTCTGAGGGAAAAGCTACACGAAACCGTGCGCTTGTGGTATATAAATCGGGGGCACTAAGGAGCGTCAACACTAGCCAACCAAGTTTTGAGATGCTAAAGAATCTGTGCGGTGCCCAAGATGTCAGAAACAAGGGAATTTCAATTCCCTGATGCTTTGCCACTGAAGAGCAACCTTCAGCTAGAAGTAATTGACATATGGGAGTTCACTTTGTGAGTCTTTCTCTATGTCAGAGGAAGTATATCTTGGAGGCCATGGACTATTTGTCAAATGGATGAAGCACTCCCTTTGTTGCGGCCGACTTGAAGAATTCAAAGAAGATGATTCAGGAAATCACATTTCCTTGCTTTGAATTTCCAAGAGTCGTGTTTGGTAGTGAAGGCTCACACTTCACAAGACAAGACCAACAGAAAGTGTCTCAGTGAGTTGAGAGTAAAACCACCAGGCTACTACTCCGTACCATCCCTAGACCAATGGCCAGGCCGAAACATCTAATAAGAAGATCAGAAACATTCTGCAGAAGATAGTGAATGCCATGGGGAAAGGATGGAATAGCATGATACCCGAGGCACTATGGGCATATTGAACAACCAAGACGCTGATAGGACAAACACCGCACCAGCTGATCTATGGCAAAACTTGCCATATACCAGTTGACCTTGAGTTCAGATCCCATGGGGCGATTAAGAGGTGAAAAATGGATCTCCAATCAGTCGGGGTAAAAAGTTAAATCCAATAGGCTAGATTGGATGAATGGAGGAAGAAGGCCTACCACAGCTCCAAGCTCTACAAGGAGCGGATGAAAAGATGACAAGATAAGCGGATCAAGATCAAGCATTTCAAAGTGGGAAATAAGGTATTCTTCTCTATTTTCCGCCTTTGTTTGTTCGGTCTGGGAAGTTTAGAAAGTAAGTGGGAAGGGCCTTGTCTAGTGAACCCTCCAGGACAATGACAGGAACATATTCCCCATGCCCAAACTGCCGGAACTCAAAGAAATAGACGTCTATGAGTTTTCCGAGCTAGAGCCCCCATTTATGGTCATCGCCAGACCTTAAATGTGCCTTGCCCTAGTCTAGGACAATGGGCGCAAGTTTATTTCTCAAGTTTTGTTTCAGTAGCGCCCAGTTATGTTTGAAAAAAACTAAATAAAATAAAATAAATGATTCATGCTTGTGTTTTAGTTGGTTGCTACACATTTGTGTGCCAACCAAACCCCCTATTCTAATATTCTCATCAAGTGCATAGATGAATATCATGAACAACACTAAGACAAACTCCTTGGCGAAGTTGAGCAAACTTTGATACAACTCAGGGCTAGCCAGCCTAGACCTATGCCTAACCAAAACATCGACATGACAACTCGTCATGGAGGTTTGTGACCCCATCTTTCTTTTCCTTCCAGATTTTCATTCAAATTAGTTCTAAATGACATAAAATTAAAAATTTGGATGAAATTCATGGAAGAGATAAATTCACACATGACCTCCAAAGGTGCCTAAGTTTTATTTCTTATGTGAGTACTTGTTAACCTTTGGAACTTACATGATAGGATCACTTGAACTTTTGTTTATTGACCCTCATGATATAATGAAATGAGAGACTTGTTCTTTCTGATTCGATGTCTTGGAGTTTTTCTTTAAAAGCTAAAATGAGGCAACTCTCAGTTACTTTCAACCATACAAGTCCTATCCAGAGCCATACATGAATAGATTTGAACCCACATAGCTATATTTTGACATTTTGAGCTTGATCAAACATCGTTGCCTTTCGAAAAATGTCATAATCATCAAGTACTTTGGTCATCCACTATGCACGCTCATCAATAAAGTCCATCAAAAGTGGTTCACTAGAAGCTCTCCATCCCCCTGAAAAAGAGAAAAAAAGAGACTAAAGCAAGTGAGCCTACAATCTTACTCCAAAAAAAAAGGAGGACAAAGGGGAAGGATGGAGAAGCCAAAGTCAAACACCACTAAGGACATTCATCCCGCACACACACATGCACATGACCAAGCTCTAAAGATGACATGATCTCTCAATGTCGGTGTTTACCGCCAAGCCTACTCAGGGATACCCTTAGCAGTAGGGTTGTAGGTAAGGATCGATTGCTCTGGAACTCGATGGTGCAAGGAACACAAGTATTTAGACAGGTTCGGGCCGCGAGATGCGTAATACCCTACGTCATGTATGGTTGCTTGTATTGCCTTAGGTGTTGATGTGTTTTGTGGGGGTCCCTGCCCACCCTTATATATCCAGGGGGATAGGGTTACATGGAAAGTCCTAGCTGAGTACAGTTGGAGTCCTACTACAACACAATCAGGTAGTTTCCTTTATACTGCAGCTAGTTCTACGCCTATTCGGGTAGTTACAAGAGAAGTAAGGTACATCCATGAGCTATCCCTTACTCTAGAACATTCTATGGCTATAAGCAGTCCCGCTGCCCCGGGTCTGACAAGCCCCCGAGCTCTTCATAGCCAAGTCCTGCAGGCGTCGAGTACTTGGCAAGGCGTCTTCGAGTACATCAAGTGGTCAGAACATCCTTCCGATTGCTTCTGGGCCTTCCTTCAGGTGTGTCGAGTAGTCTTCCAAGTACTTGTGGTTGCTCTGAGGCTATGAGGTGCTCAAGTCTCGAAACCTTAATCATATATGGGGCAAAAAGTACTCGCGTTCCATATGGAGTAGCCCCCGAGCCTTAGGTTGAATCGCAGAATCAGGCTAAGGGTCACTTCAGTCTTTTTCCTTTCTTTATTTTCCAAAAAATTTGAAAAATAAATCTCTGATGCATATATTCCGTAGCCCCTGAGCCTTAAATTTTAAATCTTTCACTTTAGATTTAAGGATCCAAAACTCGTGACAAACAATTATATCCTGAAAACTACTCAGAAAAGTCAACAACCGTTGGTCTTTTAGGTATTCACAGAATTGCCATTCGGAGCCTTATTAACCCATGCGTTAACTTTTAGGGTTTTTACACCTTAGATTCCAGGCCACCGTCACTGGCAGATCCAAAACTTCCCTAGCCTTGTCTGTCCTAGTTCACCTTTTATTAGCCCCTCTCGTAGCCCTCGAGCCAAAATCATAACTCGTGACGCTGAGATGGCTCCCAAGAAAAACAAGTCCAAGGTCGATGACGAGGAAGTTGCTAATCTCTCCACGGGCTGGCGAAAGAGCAAGATTTCCGAATCGGCTGTGTGGGAGTTGGAGAATATGAAGCTGCTCCAAAGTCAAGCTGTGATCCAATGGCATGCTGAAGGGGAAGAGTACCCATTCGAAGGTACATTTGTAACCGTCATGTTCTGTGATTTCGTAGAACGTGGTCTTGCGGTGCCTGTCTCAGAATTCTTCAATGCTCTTCTTCAATTCTGGGGAATTCAATTGCGTCATCTTACCCTACAATCCATCTTGCATCTTTCCATATTCACCCATTTTTGCGAAGCATTCTTTGGCATCTTCCCTCATTTCCATCTTTTCTAGCATTTCTTCATCATTGTACCTATTCCGAACACTAGAAAGCCTGCCATCATCGGTGGATGTGAGTTAGTACTCCGTCCTGAGACCCGAGATGAGTACTTATCTTATAAACTAGCTAGTAAAGGAGTCAAGTGGAAAAGTTTCTGGTTTCATGTCAGGAACTTTGAATCTCCACTTCCTGAGAGAACCCCTGGCGCCCCCCATGTCCAAGCATGTTGGTCTAGTACTGGACCTGGTGGCGGCCAAGTAACATGCCTCCTTGACGCTATTGCAATGTTGAAGAAGAAAGGAATCGCCGGAGACCATGTAGTGTTTTCCTTTGTGTGCCGTCGGATTCAGCCTCTACAGCGTCGGAAACATCCTGCTTTCCGATATGAAGGCGTGAAAGATCCTACCAGGTTTACTCTAGAGGCAACGTCTCGTCCTGACGTAATGAGAAGGTGTTGCAAAGTAGTCAATAACTTTGACAAGTCCTTAATACTTCCAGTGCTCTTCTCGACATGCAATCCGCCCGAGAATACCTGGGTAAGTGTCAATAGGCACCCTGAAGTACTTGAATGAGTACTTGTCTCTACTGGTCTGATAAAATCACTCTTCTTGCAAAAGAATTATAAGACGTGGTATTGCATGCCTCCGTCTTTAGATGATGCCGCTCATTCTGGTGTTGATAAAAAGCGCAAGGCGGCTCCTGGATCATTGTTGTGGAGGAAAGCATACCGACGCGACAATGGCCAGCAAGAATCTTACTTTCTCCATTAGACCCGATTTAGCCTCAGTTGGTTTGTACTGACTTCGGCTTGTTTAGGATTCAACACCTGTCAGACCCGGGCCAGCGGGACTATTTATAGGCATAGAATATTCTAGAGTAAGAGATAGCTCATGGATGTACCTTACCTCTCTTGTAACTACCCGAATAGGCATAGAACTAGCTGCAGTACAAAGGAAACTACTCGACCATGTTGTAGTAGGACTCCAACTGTACTTGGTTAGAACTTTCCATGTAACCCTATCCCCCCGGATATATAAGGTCAGGCAGGGACCCTCTCGAAACACATTAACACCTAAGGCAATACAAACAACCACACATGACGTAGGGTATTATGATCCTCGCGGCCCGAACCTATATAAATCTTTGTGTTCCTTGCACCATCAAGTTCTAGAGAAGTCGATCCCTACCTATAACTCTACTGCTAAGGGTATTCCTGAGCAGGCTTGGCGGTAAACACCGACAGCTGGCGCGCCAGGTAGGGGATTCGGCGAGTTCATCGGCGAATTTGATGGCTGTTGGGTATTTTAACGATGCGAATAAATCCGCAAGCGCATGGATACCATCGTAGCTTTCACCCGTGAATATTCAAGGGTATCGTATCCACAGGGAACATGTGTGCACTAACTCCTAAATTAGTCAATCGAAGGACACACCAGGATAAGTGGCGAGGATGGAGAGGATTCCCGTGGTAGCACTAAAGATGAGTTAAAGGTCGATCTCTCGAGCAGAATACACGCTTCAGGCACCGGCTTACCCCTAAAATGGTCAAGAGACTCCGGCTAACAGCTCTACGCTATATTCGAACGTGGAGGACTACGAAGGATCGATAGGGTTGTCACCACCTGCGGCCTACCTCACAGACCGTGGGATATAAGGAAAACGAAGGTAACCCGTAGTCCAGACACCACGTCTATGCTACTGATTACTACCGTAGTCTAACTATGTCTGGATTCCCATAGCAAACTATGGCACTCTGTATAAATATAGAGCGACGAACCCGCGAGTAAGAGAACTGATCTCAATCAAGCAAAAGTACTATGCAATACAAGAATCATAAATACTAACTTACTCATACCAGAGGAAGCCAGCATCCGTAGAGGTACAAGACCAGAGAAGATTGCCGACAGGCCCAGCGCTTTCCCGAACTACTCCTTACCCTCCTCCTACTCTAAGCACTAGCCTAGACAGGGCCTCACCTTAGCATTGGAGCACTACATCTTCAAGTGAAGGAGGAAGATTACTTGGTGGTGTGTGTGAGAGGAGGTGAGGGAGGCCCTTTATATAGTGCTAATAGGTCGGTTCCCGCCCTCAATAAATTTTGAAACATAGTGCTCTGCCTTTGAGTGGATCAGATCGAGTTTCCCGCCAAAGATGAGGCCGGATGGTGCCGACATGGGGCCGGCCGACCCTGTGGTTCAGCCGGCCCACGGGTGCCGCCCCTCGCGCCACCTTTCATCCTGGGCCCCCAACTTGTGTATGTCGGTGCCAGGGCTTTGTACGTCAATTTTCTATGTCAAATGGGCTCATTTTGTAGGTGTAACACAAGATGCAATCTCCTGTGGTTTCTCCTGCATATTCTTTGTGTTTCCATCTTATTTCCGACTTGTGTTCCTGCAATCAATAATTCACCAACACTCGTGGAATTCGTTAGTAATAACTCCTACCACTATTGTTGATGTTAATTTTTCATGTCTTTATGCAAGAGTTGACGACATATATTTTGGACTTAACAGCCGTCAACAACACCCCCACACTTAGCCCTTTGCTCGTCCTCGAGTAAAGATTGAAGGACTAAGTTGGATGTATCTCCCTTGATATAACCTGCATACAAGTTATTCCAAGTTTCTTCCAATTCTTGTGAAACTTTTTGAGTGGCTACCATGCTTTCTTGGGTAATTGAAGAATGGAACGATGTAGATTTCAGGTTCCTAGCTCTTTCTGCTCAGAAACTTGGGTTTTTATTTTTGAAAATAAAGAATAGACTTGCTCCTCAAATTAAATTCTCTAATCTCTCTCTCTTTTTTTTTGTAGTTCCTTACCAAGGCAAAGTCATTGCCTTCTTTTCTCCTATCATTTAATCAGGCTTATGTGGAGCTCAGGGTAGGAGTAAAGAGGCATGCTTGCTTTGCTTATGTTGCTAAGTCAAAGGCTAGATCCAAGAAAAAACAAGTCATAAACCTTGATCAAGATGTGCAAGTGCGTGGTGATATATGTATATATATATATATATATATATATATATATATATATATATATATATATATATATATATATATATATATATATATGTGTGTGTGTGTGTGTGTGTGTGTGTGTATTTTTCTTTTTGGGTGGATGGTGTATGAACTCCTTTTCATGAACCATCTCTCTCCTTTATTTTTCTTGGATGTGGGCTATATTTTTCTCTTCTTTTTTCACATGTCGTGTGGGCATGTGGCATACCTTCTTTGGGCATGCATCTTTTTTTCTCTTTTCTTTTTGTATCATGCTGTATGAGCATGTGGCATACCTTCTTTGGGTATGCATCTTTTATTCTTTTTGCATAGCTGTGACACCCCAGCCCAGGGCTTAATAGGATTAATAGGATACTCATACCAACAAGTTGCAACTTCTTTTCCGAAAGCCGGTCTCCAAAGAACTCCGAGGTTAAGCGTGCTTGGCCCGGAGAAATTTGGGGATGGGTGACCGACCGGAAAGTTCTTCCCGGGTGCGCACGAGTGAGGACAAAGTGTGCAGAAAAGACTGGTGTTCCTCTGTGAGGACAGTCTATGTCCTAGAAAGCAGCCAGATGTAAGCGGGCCCGGCCTCGGGGAGGCGGGACGTTACAGAGTGGTATCAGAGCCATATCGACTATAGGACGAAGCGTAGATAGAACTGGTCGAGTTTTAGGACTTCTTCTCTCCAATCCTTGTCTGCTGAAACTATTTTACTATTATACCCCTTGAATTCTATGACTTTTACTTATCTTGCCTTGATTTCTCTCTCTCTGAAGAATAGTTTTCGTAGATTTTGGCCTGAAGCAGTCATCTGACCACCATGAGTATCAGCTAGGTGACCCTTTTTAATAATACGATAGTACGTTCTGCGACGCGTTGTGTTAGTCGAGTCGTGTGTTAAACTCGGCTAAGTCGTGAAAATTGTCTGCTTGTTATTATGCTACATGTTTGATTTGGATTTTTGAATGATTGCATAGCTTAGTAGTTTAAATTGGTTTAAAGAAAATCACTCTTATGTTAAAGTAAATTAATTAATAAAACGAGTTAGATCGTTGGGGGTAAAACCGTCCACTCTATCCTCTCTACCTTATCATGTCTTGAGTTTTCCCCGGTCTTGTTTGTTGAGAAGAAGGATAATACGAAGAGGATACGATATCTAGGGATTCACTGGCAAGGACGTCACCGGCGAGGACGTCGGTTTCTGTAAGGGGGTAGGGATGTGACACCCCGGCCTACAAATAGTACAAGAGAAGTTGAGAATCTCTCAGATGAAACAGAAGAGTTATGCTTTTTCGGATTTATGTAACACCTATCTGGAGTTATCAGCAGTAATGCTTGTGCAGTGTTGTCAAAATAGGATAGAACCTTAAATAATGGAGTTTTTCTCTCTTCCTTGACCTTACCAATTGTGTTTCCTCTTTGCCCCAGCTCAGATGTCGGCAGAACAAAAAGACCTTGGAGGCAGTGCAATGGGTGATGGTGAGAAAGCTTGTCCGTGTTGCCACTTCTATGGCATTCTTTGTCGTCAAGTTCGTGCGACTGAAGATGAAGCCACAACTAGGAGGAACCAGAGGTTGTTCTCCGGCACAAAGAGAAAGAGGTCTCATCAAGAGCAGCTGGCAGAGGATTCCCTTTTCCTCGACAGTCCATCGGTCGATGAGCTACAGACCATCCAGAAGAGAAAGGATCCTGAGTGCTCTAGAGATACACAGGTCGGGAATCAAGCTCTCTATGATTATGTTGATGGGTTGACTATCACTATGAAGGTGATTCAGCCACGCAGTCGCAAGGAGTCCAAAGAGCAAGCAACAGAAATAATGCAAGATGTGATGTTAAGTTCACAGGGAGGTCAACCAAGTAGCGCATTTCACCTCCACCGCATGTGCTACCAATGCGAGCAAAAAGGTCATTATGCCAAAAGTTGTCCACAGAAACGCCTTTCACCGGCTCCACGGCAGGCAGGACAGCAGGGGCGCCCAGCCCAACCCAGAGCACCACGACAGGGGAAGGTGAACCATGTGACGGCCGAGTCAGCAGCCAAGTCTCCGAACGTGGTTATTGGTACGACCATGGTCAACTCATATCTAGCTATGGTGCTATTCGATACTGGTGCTACGCATTCCTTTATTGCACAGTCTTTTGTCGAGCATCACGGTATTCGCACTAACACATTAAAGAAGTGCATGCTAATATCTTCACCTGGAGGACAATTGAGGTCTCATATCTTCTGCCCCAGAGTCAGTGTTTCCATAGAAAGAGTAAAGTTCATTACAAATCTGATGGTGATAGACACCAAGGGTATTGATGTGATTCTGGGAATGGATACTCTTGCCAAGTGGGGTGTCAGAATTGATTGTGCTCAGCGGTCAGTTCACTTATTAGCATCTAATGGCCAAGAGGTGACAGTCAGTGCTACAGAGCCTTCTGGTTTTCTTCATCAGATGGAGAGGATTTCCACGGATGGTATTCGCGTGGTGGCTGGATTCCCGGATGTCCTTCCGGAGGACTTGTCAGAAGAAGGAAGAGGAGTTGATGAAGACATACCCGGATCTCTTTGCTAGCCAGCCCAGAATCTCGGGGTGAGATTCCTGTAAGGGGGTAGGATTTGTAACACCCTAACTTAATTTTCCTAGTTAATAATTAATTTAATTGGCTTTATTTAATTTTCTAAGGATTATTGTGTTAGTCTCACATTTAATCTAATTTTTGATCCTCAAGTAATTAAAATTTTATCATAGGTTAAACTTTGTTGCTGCATTCATGCTGGAGCATTTATTTTATTTGCTTGTGTGCATAAGGTTGTTGAATTCAAATTTTGTTTGAATTCAAATAGATTTGTTTGAGTTAGAAATAGAATTAGAATTAGAAAAGGAGGAATAGAAAAGGAAAGAAACCCAAACCCAACCCTCAGCCCAAAGCAGCCCAACCTGGCTTCTCTCTCCCTCTCTCCACGGCCCAAGCCACACGTGCCTGCTCCCACCGCAGCCCAGCGTCCCGCACAGCCCGCGCGCGCTTTTCCTCCCGCTGACACCGAGCCCAACCAGTCAGATCCTTCTTCCCCGCCGTGATGGCCGCTCGCGCTCTCTGCCGCGCAGCTCGTTCCCCGCTCATCCGGCCTCTGCCCATGGACCGACCTCGACCCCGCAGACCCACCGGGCAGTCGCCGCACACCCGGAGCCTTCTAGAAGCCTCGCCCCTAGAACCGGATCAAGCCGAGCCGTTGGGGCGATCCTCTTATCCCGCGCGGATCACGGCCGTGACTGCCGCTGCGTCCACGCTGGGCACGCACGCCCAAAATCAGCGGCCTTCCTTTATTTAGCACACCGCGCCCTTCCCTGAGCCCTACCCTCGCCACACCGCCGCCCCCTCTGCATCCCAGCGCCACTCCCGCACCCTCTGCGCCGGAGCAGAACCACCACGCCGCCGAGATTCCATCGCTCCGCCGCACCGCAGCCTCACCGGAGCCGCACAACAGCTCCACCTCGAGCCCAAGGAGTTTCCCGAGCCGCCTCCGACCCCGGACCTCAACTGCACCGGAAATTTCTCCGGAGCGCCGCCATAGGTGGGTCGGCCTCTGCACGATTTCTCGCCGCCGGTGAGCCCCGTACCCCCCCTGACCCCTGTTATGCCTCCGCAGCACCACTGCTCGACGACCCGTGGAGATCCGGAGCCCGGAGGACCACCCCAGCGACCGGTCCGTGAGCACCACACCCCCTCGCCGCCGGAGCTCGCCGCCCACCCTGCTGCACCGGTCCTCCCTTCCTTTCCGAGCCAGGTGAGCACCTCCTCAGCTTTCTGGTCCTTGTGCACAAGATATTGTAGGTTGTAGCGCCCTTTAGGTGCTGGTACACCGCGCTCCGGCGAGCTTCGTTGCCGCCGAGCCGCCCTTGCCATCGGGAAGTCCTCTCCCATCCCCGCACCGCCTCTCTGAGCGCCCCCGTAGATCACCCGTGCCATGCGCAAGCCCCTGGGCCAAATCCCAGGCCAAACCCAGCCCCGGAGCACCAAGATTGGTGAACTCCGGTGGTTTCCCCTGCGCGCCGCCGTGGGATTCGCCACCGGCGCTGCCAGCGCCGCCGCCCGCGCCCCTTTCACCCTGATCCGCTCGATCTCGGATCCACGGCCAAGATTAGATCGCCATACCCCTTCATCTAGAGCCATTAGATCCCGATCCGATGGCTCACATCCACGCGTACCGGTTCGCTGCGGCTGTTTTGCATAAGAGCCCCTGTAGTTTATAGTTATCAACCCGCGCTCCTGGCTAGTTCAAAACTATTTCCAGTTTAGTCCTGTTTTTTTTTCACGTAGGCCCCTGCACTTTCCAGTATTAGAACCCGCCGTCCAGCCTTTGAGTTTTTGCACGTTAGACCCTAGAACTAAGGTTTAATTATGTTTAGGTCCTCAGTTTTTACAGAAAACCCCCTGGAACTTAGTTTTTCTCGCAGATAAGCCCCTAGAACTTGTTTTTAGCCTAGAAATTGCGTTTTAGCTCCGTTTTAGGTGATCTTTATGTCCACGCGATTGTTGTAATGCGTAGAATAGTTTTAGACTAGTTTAGTGTGCTGTTTTTATGTATTGATGTACTATTTATTAGTTTTTATTAGTGTTTACTTGTATGCTTATTATTGTGCATTGTTTTGGCCATGTGTTCGTGAGTAGACGTTGATCCATCTGAGGAGCCCCAGTACCAGTACCCGGAGCAGCCATCTTCCGAGCAGTTTGAGCAGCAGGAACAGTTTGAGGAAGGCAAGTGTAACATGAACAACCTATCACTTTAAATACATTTTCATACTGCATTTAATACTGTATGCCTATAAGACTGTCCTAGCCACTTTATATCCTTTATATATCCCTTTGGGTTGCATTTGGTTAGTTGTGCTAGGTTGCTGCGCTATAACACACTCTGGTCCTTTTTAATTAATTTGATTAATGGTTTACTTGAACTTAATTCTGAGAGTGGCCCTCTGTGCTTCGTGCTGGTTGGCTCACGTCTCGTTAAAATTGGTTTTTGTTAGAAACATGGTTTAGGGGGGCCAGCACGGTGCTTACTGCCTGGTTGGCCACTCTCCATAAGGACCGGTTCATAGAGCGACAACCTGGGACAACAGCGCTACCACAAGGCTAGAATGGGATAGACTTGGCGTAATAATTAGATCTTTTTGGTTTAGAGTAACTTACCTGCGGGGCAGGGGCGGTAAGCTTCTATGTCCCTCATGCTGAGTGGCCTCGTCTGTGCTTCGTGTCTTGACGCCCACTAGACCTGCTCCATAGTCGCTGATCCACCCTCGCGGTTACTCTCTACCAACGAGATTCTTTGTAAAGGCCTCGTAGTGAGTTTGCTAATCATCTCACCTAAGGAAGTGTGATGAACAACTGGCGTAGCTCACGACTTGTGGGTAAAGATGTGCAACCTCTGCAGAGTGTAAAACTGGTATACTAGCCATGCTCATGGTTATGAGCGGCCCAGATCCTCCTTTTGATTAGTGGGGTTATCTCCTTCCGACGAGGGAGGTGCCTCTCGGGGCTACTTGGTGGTTTTGGTTTGGTTCTCAGTAGTAACATGTTTAATTCTGATTAATTACTATGTAACTGGGTTAATGGTAATTCATCAACTCGTAGTAAATAGCTTCAATAAAATGTTGCCAACACTTAAAAGCTAATGCAGTTGAGTCAGCCAACCTTAGAGCCTCATAGTTTGTGTTATACTTGTTGAGTACAAGTTGTGTACTCACCCTTGCCTCTTCTCTACTTTTTCCTCTTGGATACGCTACTGCTGCTCAGTTCCTGCCGACACGAGGGAGTTCGCTCAGCGCTACCAGGACTACGAGGACTTCTAGGCATTCGTCTCCCAGTCGACGTCCCTGTGGCGCCCTACTCAGCTTCGGAGAGCTTTTATCATATTTGTACTTCACATCCGCTGTATCAGACATTTTTGTCATTAATGTAATAAATAACATTCGTATTTCGATTTATTATGTCTTATTCGTGATATGTGCTGTGATATACTGTTCATTCTGTTGTATATACGTGTGACTTGATCCTGGCACGTATATGATTGCTCGGTTTATATCCTTTTATAAACCGGGTGTCACAGAATGGTATCAGAGCCGACTCTCGCGGTTTCACGGGCACGTACGGGCGTAAGTGCGGAGGCATGAGCACGGGCGCGTGGGGGCGCAGATGCCACCGACATGTGCACGGGCGCGTGGCGGGTCAGTGCGCGGGCATCTGGGATGCGCCGTTGGCACTAGACGCACGGACGTGGCACATGGACCGTTGGCACTGGACGCACGGACGTGGCACATGGGCTGCTGGCACTAGACGTACGGGACGTGGCCAAAAGAGGACGTTCCTGGCTTGGGATTAACCGACGAGGACGTCGGTCTCTTAAGGGGGTGAGCATGTGACACCCCGGCCCAGGGCTTAATAGGATTAATAGGATACTCATACCAACAAGTTGCAACTTCTTTTCCGAAAGCCGGTCTCCAAAGAACTCCGAGGTTAAGCGTGCTTGGCCCGGAGAAATTTGGGGATGGGTGACCGACCGGGAAGTTCTTCCCGGGTGCGCACGAGTGAGGACAAAGTGTGCAGAAAAGACTGGTGTTGGTCTGTGAGGACAGTCTATGTCCTAGAAAGCAGCCAGATGTAAGCGGGTCCGGCCTCGGGGAGGCGGGACGTTACAATAGCCCACATCCCTAATGGTAACCTTGGAGAGAGAGAGGGAGTCATGGTATGACTTGGAGTTTTATTTTGTGGTGGATGGAAATGCTTGCTATCTTCCAGTGTAGGAGCATAGCATGCTAGTGGACATGTACGTGATCTTGATCATGGGAGTATGAACAGTTTCTAACATGAGTCATAGAATTTGACAAAGCTCAAAACAAAGACAACATGCATAGATATAAGGTTTTTCATGATTCTCGATCTTTGGCTCTAGTAGGAACTTATATTAATTTGAGGAGACAAGCTATTGCATTTTTTTATTTTGTTTTTTTTAAAGAAATCCCAAGCACCTTGCAGGGAAAAAGCATGGTTCCATTCATCTAATCATATCACATTATTCAATCACTTAGAGAGCATGGGGTCCCTATGAATATAATTGTTCACAAGAAGTAGAAAGAATGCAAGGAATAAAGAGTATGCAAGTTTATTCATGAAAGCGCATGGAGTGTATAAGGTGGGTTGGCAAGGTTCTTTGAGTTTTGTTTTTGTGATCAACAATGAAATTCATTTAAACTCAATAACTTAGGGAGTTTGAGGGAGATTGTGAGGGATGTGTTGCACATACCATCGCTTGTAGAGGAAGAAGAGTTGGGAACTGAGGGAACTCAGAGGTAGTCTAGTCGAACCAGAGGTTCAGCCATCCTTCTCTAAGTTCCATCTGTCCTGGTCTTCAGCATGCTGGGTTGCCGATGTTGTGCAGCATGTATGGGGGAGGGATCTTGAACGAATTTGAAATTGGTGATTTTGATAGATCTCCCCCACACTTATTGTTGTACCTGTCTTTATTCAAAGAAAACAAAAGTGGAAACAAGAAGGGACTCTACCGGTTCTAACACCAGGGAGTCTAAACTTTATTGAATCAAAGAATATTACTATATGGAGCACTAATTTTTATTTTATTTATTCCTTTTTATATCAATTTTGATGTTTTTATTTATTCTTTTTATTTTATTATATATTTTTTCATGGCAAGTTAAACAAGATGGGTAACATAGCAGGGTGGAGACATGAGGCAAAAGGTGCACGAGGTGTGTAGGATACTTACCTGAAAGAACTCGCCAAGCCTAGAACAAAAATGCAAGAGTTAAGCTTCGTATACATGAAACAAAGCTTTGTATTTGTTCAGCTTGGTTTCTCGTGCATCTGTCTTCCCATGGGACCAAGGAGCGTTGTGTTGGTGATGGAGTTATTGTACACTGCTCTCTGGATGTTTATTTCCTTCCCTACAAAATGTTAGTGGACAACAAATACTCTAGGAATACTTATAGAATTTTGAATGGATTTTTTTTATTTGTTGTTCACATCCATGCTTCAAGGGAAAAAAATCATGTTCAAAGATGCAATGAGCATAGATCCCAAAATGCTTGCCATCATTTTATTTCTTTTTTTTAGAGAGAGAGTCTTCTTCTTTTCTTCCCTTTTTTTTTACAAAGGGTTTGTTTTTATATTCATTGTTCACCAAATTTTTATCATTTTAGCAAAACTTAAACAAGGCCAAGATTAAACTGCACGAAACAAAGAGGCATTTTCACGGATACTCATTTTGAATTCTTTAAAGCTAAAAAGTGCCTCGTTTGAAAGTTGTGCAAATTTTTTTATTTGAAGCGCTTCAGAGCCTTGCCTTATCTCCAGCACGAACTTGAGGACTTTTCCCAACAAATTTGAAAAGTTTTTTGCATGGGTTTGTCCAAAAAAATATGCATCCAAAGTTTACGGTAGTATTACTCAAAAGTTCATTAATCAAAAATTTGACACCATGTCTCATTTTGATTAAAGAAGGCTATTTAACCTCAGCACCATGCTTAATTTAAAAAGCCTATGGATGTATCGTACAAATACATCCAAACCAGAGCAAACAAACGTATACAAAGGAAGCAAGAATTTGCATGATCAAGCTCTATGAAGATAAATATGAGTAAAGGATTGGTGAACCATACCTTTGCTTACCAGAGTATACTTACCGCTAGATAGATGTCTCGAAATTGTTGGAGCGATGGTGTGTGATACTCTTGCCTCGTGTGTGCGAACCTTGTTCATTAGAGGTATGATCCATTGGCACAATGCTTTATGATTGGGAAAGCAAGGTACGTCTCCCTTTGCATGTGAGAAAATGCCGATCTGAGTGGAGTAGCAAAGGCTTGGAAAGGAAGAGGAGCAGGGTTCTTGATTGTATGTGTGCATGAGCTGCTTGAGTGTGTGGAGCCATGGCTCTCCCTCACTCTTTCCTTCTTCCTTTCTCTCTTTTTCTTTTCTCTCTCTTTCTTTTTTTTCTTTTTTCTTTTTAATCTCTCACCTTTTTTCTTTCTTTTCCTCTCTTTTTTTTTCTTTTTTTTTGAGCAAGCTATGTCTGACGCCTTCTTGAAACAAGGATACTCCTTTGGATGTTTAGAACTTTGCAACGAGACACTCACTGATTTCCCCACATTTGGAATTTTGTGTGTAAGTCAAGTGTGCAATGTCGGGGTCTCCTTTCGAGTGTGTTCCAACTCCAAAGATTATCAAAGTGTTCAGCTGATGCAGACCTCATGTTCTCGGGCATCGTATGTCCCTCGTTCTTCTTAATCGTCACCTGAAATGGTTAGGACCAAGAATACCCGAAGGTGCATACTATGCTTAAAAACATGTTCTTGCTTTTTTTAAGGAGAAAGATTTTTTTTAAAAAAATTGCTCCGGGCTATCTCCCGGCAGTGCTTTGCTTATGGTCGCAAGCTCGACCATGGGGATCCCTCTTGCTGCTCTCAATGGTGATGTAGTTCCCCTCTTAACCACCATTTGTTGATTTATCGTTGTTCAAGCTGCAAGGTTAGTGCACAAATGCAACAATGAGCCCTGCATAGATATTATGATAAGCAAAACCCAAAACAACCATCCTAAAGGGCATCTATGAGGCGAAACCCTAAGATGATCGTATGGCTCGTAGCGACTTGGCACATCAAAAGATCTCGGAGAAATCAAGGATGAGCATGGCTTTTGTGATGAATCAGAACAGAACTTCATGCTGATGGAGTGAGTGGTTTGATCTCCAGATAGAGCAACTCAAGAATGTTCATAGCCCCAAAATGAAAGAGGATATGTAACTCTGTGGGCCATTGGAATGATTCTGAGTTCGAATCATGAGGGGAGTGAGTATTTTTTCAACTCAACCCCTCCTTAGGATGGAAGCCTTGCATGGAGGCCAAGCAATCCATCCTAAGCTTCCAATAGATGTTCATTTGAAATGAAGGGTGAACATAACTTCTATTGGGCATCAATCAAAATCAAGGAACAAGATGTGAATTTTGAATCACTTGATTTGATTGGCACTGATCAGAAATCGAGGATTTGAATGTAAATTTGTTTCACTCGATTCGATCGGTATGTCCCTATGATCCCTTGACCAAACAAATGAGTCCTATGGACTTAAAACACAGTGGTCAATGTCGAAGCATATTCCTCGGTGAAAACACCTCGGAGTTTGCCTTGACACGGGATCATTTCAGGGATGAATCTCGTAGCCGGATGAGGAACTAGGTCCTGTAAGGATGGCTCTAAAGACTCACCCCAAAGGGATGGAAGTTGTGTACAAGGATAACCTTCCATGGGCAGCGGGGGTAGAGGTAGAGATAAGAAAAGCAAAAAGGTACGAAGACGAAGTGGGTAGCCGGGGTCAAGGTAGAGATAACGAAAAGCAAAGGCTAAGAGATTTTTTTTGGAAGATAAAGATACGAGGACCAACTAGGTTCGAAGTTAGAACAGCAACCGTTCCCCAGCAACGGCGCCAGAAAGCTTGTTGGGTATTTTAACGATGCGAATAAACCCGCAAGCGCACGGATACCGTCATAGCTTTCCTGAGCAGTCGATCCCTACCTACAATCCCTACTGCTAAGGGTATTCCTGAGCAGGCTTGGCGGTAAACACCAACAACTGGCGCGCCAGGTAGGGGATTCGGCTAGTTCACCAACGAATTCGATGGCCGGATCAAGCAACGCCAACACCGTGCCAGAAGGCACGACTTTCGTTTTCGGTTCTTGGGCTTGCACGGCTGATGGAGCAGGAGGCTTTTTCAGCCACCTTGTCACGCCAAACTCACCTAAATCGAAAACCCGCTCCCAACTCGCCGACATCCGCGAGTCCGCGGATCTCGATGAGAAAAGAGTTCCACCCGAACTCGACTCGGACAACCCAGGAAACGTATTGATGTACTTCCCCGTATTGATGTACTATTTGATCAGTTGGCTGGAGCAAAGATCTTTTCCAAGATTGATCTCCGTTCGGGGTATCATCAAATTAAAATTCGGCCTTGTGATATTCCCAAGACCGCCTTCTCAACCCGATATGGTCTCTATGAATATTTGGTTATGTCTTTCGGTCTCACCAATGCTTCAGCTTATTTTATGTATCTCATGAACTCGGTATTCATGTACGGAACTCCAGTTATGAGCGTTTTTGTATCACTGGTTTTCTGCACGACGTGATTTAAGCAATTCTGAATATTTACATGTCATCTTGAGTTGAAATTCCCATTCGAGATGATGATAATGATGAATCTAATGCGAAAGTACTCACATTTCAGATGGTGGGATCGACTCGAGGCACCCCTAGTGGTTTTGGAGCCAGGGGGAATGGCGATCCACCTCCACCTCCTCCACCAGTGGGTATTGCTGAGGTTCTTGCCGCCCAGACGGAGATTTTGCGGCAGCTGGTTCAAGCTCAGCAACAACCGCGGGGTGGGCATCATGCTCATCACACACAAGAGGCGAGCTACCAAGATTTCCTCAGCACTCAGCCTCCGCTGTTCAATAAAGCGGATGAGCCTCTGGACGCGGACGCTTGGATTCGCACGATCGAGTCCAAGTTTTCTCTATTGACTACTCCTTGTTCCGAAGCGAACAAGACTCGCTATGCCGCGCAACAGCTTCGCGGAGCAGCTCGTATGTGGTGGGATCATTACCACGGGATGCTACCAGCTGATCATGTGGTGAACTGGAATGAGTTCAAATTGGCTTTTCGAGATCATCATATTCCAGCTAGACTTCTTGACCGTAAGCTCAACGAGTTCTTGGCCTTAACTCAGGGCACTCGAACTGTGGTGCAATATGCCCAAGTATTCCATCAACTGTGTCAGTATGCTGGACATCACGCGGATACCGACGCTAAGAAGCGTGAACGCTTCCGTCGAGGCCTTAGTACCAAGTTACAGGAGAGGCTAAATCTTGTCCGAGCGGACTCATTCAATGAATTGGTGAATATGGCTATATCTCAGGAGGATCTGATTTCTGCACACCGCGCTGAAAAGAAGCGCAAGGCACCTGCTGGACCCTCGAGTGCCTCTACACCGAGGTATCGTATTGTGCAGAATAACCCACCCGCACTCTCTCAGAAGGCCCCTCAGCCAGGGCATTGGATTATTCGACCTCCTCAACAGCAGTAGCAGACTCGATTTGGGTTTCCTCAGCAAGCTCGATTTGCACCTCAGCAGCAGCAGAACGGCCCTAGGCCGAATACTCAGCCAGCCGCTCGCCCTGATAATAATAACCGTTGTTTCAGATGCGGGAGTCCGGATCACTTTGCCAAGATGTGCCCCCAGGCGGGACAATCTCAAGGGCAGGCTTCTCGTAGAAATGATCAGAACAAGGGCAAGAGGCAAACCATTCAAGTCAGGTAGGGCCGACTTAACTTCACCAACCTTGCTGAACTGCCCGAGGGAGCACCAATCATGTCGGGTACATTCTCTATAAACCATCACCCCGCAGTTATCTTATTCGACTCTGGTGCATCTCATAGCTTCATTAGTTCTAAATTCGGAGCAAGGGTTGGGTTAGATTTTTGCCACACGAAGGGGTCATTCATGATATCCACTCCGGGTGGTAAAGTTGCATCAAACCAAATTGTTAATAATGCGCCACTAAGTTTGGGTAGTAAAACCGTCCCTACCACTTTAATATTGCTGCCACTAGAAGGTATGGGCATTATTCTGGGAATGGATTGGATGAACAGGCATGGGGTAATGTTAGATATCTCTTCCCGGGCTGTTGAAATAAATTCTCCCACGCATGGTCATTCGGTTCTATATTTACCTCATCACCAATGCAACAACTCTTGTGCCTATGCCATGAAAGATATTCGTCCCGAAGATATTCCGGTAGTCCATGAGTATGCAGATGTTTTTCCGGACGACTTACCTGGTATGCCGCCAGACCGGGATATCGAATTTATCATTGAACTTCAGCCTGGTACAGCACCTATTTCAAAAAGGCCATATCGAATGCCGCCTAAAGAATTAGCTGAACTAAAAATCCAGCTACAAGAACTGTTGGACAAGGGTTTTATTCGCCCAAGTGCTTCACCTTGGGGCTGTCCAGCATTGTTCGTAAAGAAAAAGGATGACAGTCTGAGGTTGTGTGTTGACTACCGGCCTCTCAATGCGGTGACCATCAAAAATAAATACCCACTTCCCCGTATTGATGTACTATTTGAACAGTTGGCTGGAGCAAAGATCTTTTCCAAGATTGATCTCCGTTCGGGGTATCATCAAATTAAAATTCGGCCTTGTGATATTCCCAAGACCGCCTTCTCAACCCGATATGGTCTCTATGAATATTTGGTTATGTCTTTCGGTCTCACCAATGCTTCGGCTTATTTTATGTATCTCATCAACTCGGTATTCATGCCGGAACTTGACAAGTTTGTCGTGGTGTTTATCGACGACATTCTGATCTATTCCAAGAACGAGGCGGAACATGAGCAACATCTGCGCATTGTTCTTCAACGTCTCAGAGATCATAAGCTATACGCAAAATTCTCCAAGTGTGAATTTTGGCTGGACACAGTCAAATTTCTGGGTCACACTATATCTAGTGAAGGCATATCAGTTGATCCCAGCAAAGTACAAGAAGTGATGGACTGGAAACCTCCTACTTCAGTTCATCAGATCCGCAGTTTTCTCGGCTTGGCGGGGTATTACCGCAGATTTATTCCGGACTTCTCCAGAATTGCCAAGCCCATGACAGAACTACTAAGGAAGGATGTCAAGTTTAAATGGAACGCGAAGTGTGATGAAGCATTCCATACATTGAGAGCACATCTAACCACTGCACCAGCCTTGGCTCAACCTGACAACAATAAACCATACAACGTTTATTGTGATGCTTCAGGCACTGGTCTTGGTTGTGTTCTAATGCAAGACAATCGGGTTATAGCCTATGCTTCCCGAGCTCTTCGGCCACACGAGCTAAATTATCCCACTCATGATCTTGAACTAGCCGCAGTTATTCATGCTCTCAAGCTTTGGAGACATTATCTTATGGGCACTCATTGCAATATCTATACCGACCATAAGAGTCTCAAATACATTTTCACTCAAAGTGAGCTGAATATGAGGCAACGAAGATGGCTGGAATTAATCAAAGACTATGACCTGGAGGTTCATTACCATCCGGGCAAGGCTAATGTTGTAGCCGATGCGCTCAGTCGCAAGGTTCACTGCAATTGCCTTTCAGTGGAGTCGTATAATGACACATTGTGTGCTGAAATGCAAAGGCTGAAATTGGAGATCATCCCTCAAGGGTCGTTGAATCATATTTCGGTGGAACCGACACTTTATGACAAGGTCATCATGGCACAATTACATGACAAAAGTGTTGGTATCATCAAGCAGAAAGTAGTAGAAGGTGAAAATAAATATAAGTGTTTCAAAGTGGACCATAAAGGAATTTTGTGGTTCGAGGATCGCCTAGTCGTTCCCAAGAATTCCGAGCTGCGGAAACAAATCCTGGACGAAGCACATCTCTCCAAATTCTCTATTCATCCGGGTAGCACCAAGATGTACCAAGATCTCAGACAAAATTTTTGGTGGACTCGCATGAAGAGAGAGATTGCCAAATATGTCGCAGAATGTGACACCTGCCAGAGAGTGAAAGCTAGTCACTTGAAAGTTACCTCTACCAATTCCGTCTTGGAAATGGGAAGATATCAGCATGGATTTCATCGTGGGCTTACCAAATACTTCTCAGCAC
Organism: Panicum virgatum; assembly: GCF_016808335.1. NCBI lineage: Eukaryota > Viridiplantae > Streptophyta > Magnoliopsida > Poales > Poaceae > Panicum > Panicum virgatum. Next base: position 39,821,185 of record NC_053147.1, on the reverse strand, counting down.
CATGATTCCATTTGGGTCATTGTTGATAGGCTCACAAAGACTGCTCATTTTATTCCAGTGCATACTGAATATCGAGCCAAGAAATATGCTGAGATCTATATTGATCGGATTGTCTGCCTACACGGTATACCCAAAACGATTATATCGGATCGTGGCCCTCAGTTTGTGGCAAGGTTTTGGGAGAAAATCCAAGAGGCTCTCGGAACTAAATTAATTCGAAGCTCAGCTTACCATCCACAGACTGACGGACAGACTGAAAGGGTGAATCAAATTCTTGAGGATATGCTTCGAGCATGTGTCATCCATTATGACAAGAACTGGGACAAATGTTTATCCTCGGCGGAGTTTTCTTATAACAACAGCTATCAGGCCAGTCTGAAGATGGCACCCTTCGAGGCCTTGTATGGTCGACGGTGTCGAACTCCTTTGAGTTGGTCCCAGACTGGAGAACGTCAAATCTTTGGACCTGAATTAGTGGTCGAGGCTGAAGAGAAAGTAAAAATAGTACAAGCAAATCTCCGAGCAGCCCAGTCTCGGCAAAAGAGTTATTTCGATAAAAGAAGGGATCCTTTGAAGTTCATGGTTGGTAACCACGTCTATTTACGAGTGTCCCCAACTCGAGGCATTCAACGTTTCGGAGTCAGGGGTAAGCTCGCACCTCGCTATGTCGGGCCATATGAAATCATTCAAGAATGTGGACCCGTGGCTTATCGTTTGCGACTTCCTTCACGACTCGCCGCCATCCATAATGTTTTCCACATATCCCAACTCAAGAAATGTGTTCGAGTTCCTACGGAAATCATTGATCAATAGGAAATTTTAGTGGAACCCGATCTCTCATATACCGAATATCCACTCAGAATTCTGGATCAAAAAGAGAGAGGTACTCGTCGAAAGGTGGTAAAAATGTATAAAATTCAGTGGTCTCATCACACTGAAGAAGAAGCCACCTGGGAGACAGAAGACTATCTTAATCGACATTATCCGGCTTTTCTTAGCTCCACCTCAGGTATACCAATTCCCCTACCTCAATTCAATCATCCAATCTCGGGACGAGATTCTTTTTAAGGGGGGTAGGTTGTGACGCCTCAGGTGTCAATACTTTTAAATACAACCAATACACCTTAGTTAAAGTTAAAAGAAAAATTGGGGAAAATAATTCAAAGAGAAAGGGTCAAATAAAAGACAAATTATTGCAAAAGAAATGAAAGGAGAAAGAAAAAGGGTGAAAAGCTACTCAAAAGTTAATTCAAAAATGTGCACAAAATTTTAGTTGGCTCATGGGAGGTGTTTCAATTGACATGTGCTCAATTGAACATCAGCCAAAAACAAGTCAAAACTGAATAAAACTAAAGTCCTTTTGCGCAAATTTGCAAATGTACCAATAGTTCAAAATGTGGGTTTCAAATGAAAATTTGCATAACACGAAAGTTGTAGATCTTGAAAAGTTATGCAAAAGTGGTATTCAACACTTTTCTATTTGAGCCCTCCAAATAGGAGATAATTTTAGATTACTGAGAGGTCCCTGGAAATTTCAGAAATCGCAAAAGAGCCCCCATCTCCATCTCTCTCTCCCGGCTGGCTCTGTTTCGCCCGCCGCCCGCCGTACGCCGCCGGTGGACTTCGTCCACCGCGCGCCCGCGGCCAAATGGACCCAGGGAGTCTCTCAGCGCCACCTGGCCCGCCCCTTGGCATCTCCTCGAGCGCACACGCGTCCCAGGCCGCTCCCCGTGCCGCCACGACACCCCCGCCATGCGCCGCGCCGCTGCCGCTCCGCCCGCTCGCCGTCGTGCGCCCCTGACCCAAATCGACCTCCCCCAGTCGCTGCACCCCTCGCCCAGGAGCTCTATGGCCTATAAAGACCCCAGAGCTCCACCGTCGCGCCCCTTCTCCCCCTTCTTCCTCCTCCCGCCGCTCCGCCATGGCCGCCGAGATCCAGCTCGCGCGGGCCGGCTAACCCAGCCCCACATTGCCCCCTCCGACCACCGCAATAGCTTCGCCACCTCCTAGATACGCTCCCCACGCGCGGAATCGAACCCAAACCCCCTCCCGACGCCGTTCCCCTCTTGCGCCGCCGCCGGCGAGCTCGGGCTCACCGCGGACCGGCCAGCTCCGAAGGAGACCGAGCCCGACAGCTACCCCAGAAGCATCCACGAGCTCACGCGGTGCTCATGCGCACCTTGTTCCCCTACCCCGAGCCCTCCTTCACCTCCAGCGCCGGCGAACCGAACAACCGACCCGCCATCGACGCCGACGAGCTCGAACCCGTGCACCAAACCCTCGAACGTCGACCAGGGTAGGTGTTCCTCGATCCCTTCTCTCCCACGCACCTCCCCGTGGCAGCCCCGGTAAGCCCTGCACCGCAGAACACCACCGGCAAGATGCCACGGCGGAGAAGGCCGGCGAAGGACCCGGTTGTAATTTGTTTTTTTCGTTTAAGGGTGTTTCTGCAAGTTTTTCAGTGTATACCAGTGAACTCCTAAAATGCGAAACAAATCACAGAAAAATCGAAAAAATGCAAACTCAACTGATCTGGATTCCTTGTAACAAGATCTACAAATTTTGTAACATTCACTTTTGCAGAACCTCAACCGAATTTAATCTAGGGAAAAGAATAAGAAAACCACCTTATGTATGTTCACAAAGTTCTACTCAGCAAATGACCTTGATTTTTGGATATGTTATCACTAAGGGAATATTAAGATCACAGTAAAAAGATGGCGCCCAACCAAAACAGTTACCATATTGGAACAATCAAGGTTCTCTAATCTGTTGTTAGCTTTCTCGATTTAATTCTGGAAAATAGGCACATGAGATAGCTCTGGAATTTTTTACTGCGTGCATGTAAAACTAAAACACTGTTAATACCTAAATTTCAGATTTATTACAGTTCATTTTCTATATACCATGATTTATGCTTGTTTAATCAAATTAATTCCTCAAATATAGTTCTTATGCTCAGAAAAATCTATATTTATTTCTGGAGTCTCTTTTTAGCTCTGTGTTCCTGTATAAAAATTTTGAGTTGCAGTTACTGAGTTTGGCTTTGTCGAATAATCATGCTTAGCATCTTAGGGCTAGGTTTACTATTTTTGTTTTGAGTAATCTACAATGTTTCTGGTCATGATTTTTGGGCATGATCTTGTTTAGAGTATGTTCTACCTGTAATAAAAAGTTCAGATGCAATACTGGTCAAATGCACCTTGTGAAATTTATGCAAACTCATGCTAAGTTAATGGAATAACTAATTTACCATAGTGAGTTAAATCTTGAAAAATTTTCTGGAGTATGTCTAACTCATGGCTAGTCTCTGGTAAAAATTTGAGAGCCATATCTCTAGTAAAACTCTCTGTAGAATTAATCTTTGTAAATGGCTTGCTGTTTTTATTCTTTTTATCACCTCTTCTGTATAAGTGTATAAAATCTGGAAAAATTTCAGTGCCGAGTATATGCCTTGAAGTTACTCCCATAAAATTTGTAGCACCAGAACCCATGTTGAACATTCTGTACAAAAAGATGAAGCAACTAGAGTAATCCATTTGCATGAATAGTTATAGTTTTTGCTCTATGGTAGATGCTGAAATTTATACCATGAATGTTCAAGTTTGGATCTGAGTTACTTTAGTGTTTCATCACTAGCTCTTTAGTAGTTGTGTTGTTAAGAAATAATGAAAGCATGCTATGTGTTGAAATTAAAAATGGAAACCAAAACCCCACTCATTCATGAAGAAACGTAGTTATGTTTACTACTCTATAAATGACTGCCCATGAAATAAACTGTTGAAGTCATCACTAAAGTAACTTTTGTTGGACTACAACTTTATCGTGAAGGAAAGAAATTGTTATCCATGAATAACTCATAATCTTGCATTGCATATAGAAACGGTTAATCTCGTGGACGGTGACTACGAATTGGTGCCCGCGGACTCTCGTGCGGAGCAGGAGGTTAATCTGAACTGTACTAACTTGTCTCAAGACCTGGGCCAAGCCCCAGAGGCTTTTCTGCCTGACAGTGCCCAAGAAGGCAAGCCCCGGAGCATAATCCCACTATTTTTTTTGAGTTATCATTCTGCTATCTATTTATTAATGTATGGAAATAGTTGGTTTTCTGCATCTAAGTTTCTAGGCGTTGATCGAAAACCCTAGATGCATGATCCATAGGAACCTATGTTTGATACCAGATCTTTTTATCGACTAGTTGCCAGGCTAAATAGGTACGGTAGAAGTCGAGTGGTTTCCTGCCTCTCGCGAGCAAATAGGAATTGTACTGACTTTAATTCCTGTTGAAATGTAAGGACAACGGGCGGGGTTGTGTAGTTGTGATACCCCGCTGGTGTAGTCAGAAATGGCTAAGGTCGCGGTGTGTGGCTCATCTCGTTAAGCATTTGAAAGTACTAGCCACATACCGAGAAATATGGTAATCGGTAAGCTGAAGTACCTGATTGGACCGGCGAGTGGAACGATCTCGCACCCTCCTGGTAGAAGTAGGGTTTATTTTTATGTCGCGACGTACGGGTACAGAGTGGTCGGATTCTGTAGTCGGGGAGGGTGTGCCGGATCCACGGACTGGAAAGAAAGGGGAAAAGTAGCGTGGGCGGAAGCGAAGTCGATCCCCATGCGTGTGGTCTAGGTTCCCCTGGCCAGGTTGAAATTCGATTCGGAATCGTCCGCCTCCCACGGTATGAGATTGCTTAATGATTTCGGTCACATAGAGTAACAAGTGGAACATGAAGATGGTAATACTGCTGGTTGATTAAATGATTGCCCTACCATGTTTGAGTAGAGTTAGTTGCAAATTTAGAATGGTTAATCCCACTAGAATCCGGCTAAGTAAAACCTGAAAGTAAGGATCAACACTTAGCGGCATTTTTTGGCAAACAAACCCCACCAACCAAAAAGCCTTGCATGTCTAGTTATCGGGCTATGTTATATCCGGAGACGGGTCAGTCTTGCTGAGTATTAGTATACTCAGCCTTGCTTGTGGCACTGTTTTTCAGGTACTAACTTTGAAGATCTGTTTGCAAGTCTTACTTGGCCTTGTACTCTGCCCCCGGGTTGGTCTGTTGAGTGGGATGGCCCTTCAGCTGGTGCTAATCACCCTCCCGCTGAGTGACGCATTCGTACGGGCTTTATCGATGTGTCACGTTATCTCGCTAGTTATCTTTACTACTTTCGCTGAACATGAGACTTAAATAATTGAGTAGTTGGAACTCCGCAGTACTTTGCTACTCTGAACATGGTTTGTAATAAATTTTCTTTCCGCTGCAGTCACTCTGAGATGTATGAAATGGTTTGTGTTGTAATCTCTTGGCTCACCTTCGTGTGAGTGTTGTCTGCTGATCCTGGAATAGCGTGGCTTTTATCGAGGCTTCACTCGAGGAACTACCGGTGAGTGCCAAATTGGGTCAGAGTTGCTTAGCAACAAAGATCAGTGCACCCGGGCCCAGTAGTTTTGGGTGGTTCCGCCACAGGCAAGCCCCCGGCTTGTTCGGATGGGACCATCTATCTCCAGGATACCTTAGAGCCCTTCACCGAAACCTGCTCACACTCAGACTCCGAAACCAGTCGAATCCAAGTTCGATCAGGACTTTGATCGCTTCAAGAACGGTCTCGAGAACTTTGAACCATTTGACGATCTTGAAGAGTGGTCAGACAATGTCGAGCTGTTCATGGACACCATGGCCAAACCAACCGAGCATGCCGACGCCCTTTGGGAAATGGCCAAGCTTAAAAAAGGAAAAGCCAAGGCCCCAGAACAATCCAGTGACTCAATCTATGACAAACCCTGGATTAAGGAGCCTGAGGGGCTAACTCCTACTCAATCATGGCTACACTGGATGAACGAGAACGCCCTCCGTGTAGAGATGGGCATACCGCTTCTCGCTCACCCAAAGCATACATACTCAAAAATCGGTGGGCTAATCGATTCCGAATCTGAGTACTCCTCCGATCCGGAGGAACAGCTGGACGACCTAATCCAGTATAGTAAACAAGTTGAGTCTAACTCTGCTAAGAACTCCAAGTCCGATCAGGACTCCCTCCCTAATTTGATTATATATGCAACGCCGCAAGGACGAACAGTGCACCTCAGGAAGGCACAAGATCCCAACGCTTCTGCCTCACAGCTAGTGGATCTGCCTTACCAACAGAGCACTCCTTTAGACCCGTCCTCAAGCAAACAAGACCAAGAAATTCAAGACCTCTGTCGTGAAATCCTCATGGTTCGTATCTCCGAAGAACCCGAGGGTGATCCCACGGAGCGTCTCAACCTCGACGACTACAATTCTCATGATTTCAACGAGTACCTTTCCGACAACATGGAAACTACTCCTCCTACAATCACAGAAGCTCAAGTTACTACCAAGGAGAATCTACCTGCTCCTGCTCCTCCTCCAGCGGTGACCGTCACCGTCCAACTAGACGAGCAGCATCCAGCAGAAGATCTCTATGAACATCGTCGCCAGCTCCACCAGAAGAGGGCGTTCAGGCATCAGCCACCTCGCTAACACCCTACAAGAACAACAAGGCGACAACTACGACTACTCCAACTGCGACCTCCACAGTGTGATCAACATTGGGCGCGATGCGCGCAACGTCATCATCTCAAGAAGAAAGGAACGGGAGGAAGTCGAGGCATACAACCCATCTTCCAACTACCGCATCCCGCCAAAGGCTTCCGCATCTTTCAAGAAGTACAAGCCGGCAACCACCAGTACCTGTCCTCAGGGTAAACCACGCACCCATCATCAAGCTGAATCGTCTCAGAGCGGAAACAGGATCAACAAAGTACTGCTACGCAAGTGCTTTATCCACCCAAAGAGCTCTCACACGATCTTCCAATGTGACTCACTCCGCAAGGCCCTTGGGGCACCTCTCCTAAAGGAGACACCACCAATAAATCTAGTCGACCTCTGCATCAACTAGTGGTACTAGTCGACCATCATATCGACTAAGTTCCTTTTTTGAATAAGTCTTATTCAGTCATATAAACCATTGCTCACGTCCAACGAGCAAGGGGTAGGTCTTAAGAGTTAGAGTCTGTCACTTTACAGTTATTGTAATTTTGACAAATCCAAATAAAGTTGATTTCTCCTATATCGACTACTTGGCTCTCGCTCACACGACCAATACCCAATCTCGAAAGTCTTGCTCAACATTAGAGCAGCTATCGAGTAGTTTCTATGATTCATACTTGGGTGCTTTTTGGCCATTTACGTCTTAGGCAACCCGACGGGGTTCGTACCTAACAGTTCTGTCTTAAAAGACACTCTTGTCCTCTGGTAGGACACCTTACTCGCCCTGCTCGAGTAAGTCTTGGATACTCTTTCGGCACCTTCATCTTGGGCAACCCGACGGGGTTAGTACCTAACAGACTTGCCCTAGGAGTTACTCCAGTCCTTGGTTAAAAGGACACCTTACTCGCCTTGCTCGAGTAAGTTTTGGATATCTTTCTGACATTTATGTCTTGGGCAACCCGACGGGGTTCGTACCTAATAGTTCTATCTTAAGGATTACTCCAGTCCTTGGTTAAGGGACACCTTACTCGCCTTGCTCGAGTAAGTTTTGGATATCTTTCTGACATTTATGTCTTGGGCAACCCGACGGGGTTCGTACCTAACAGTTCTGTCTTAAGGATTACTGCAGTCCTTGGTTAAAGGACACCTTACTCGCCTTGCTCGAGTAAGTTTTGGATATCCCTTCGACATTTACGTCTTGGGCAACCTGACGGGGTTCGTACCTAACAGTTATGTCTTACGGATTACTCCAGTCCTTGGTTAAAGGACACCCTACTCGCTGGCTCGAGTAGGTCTTGGATACTCTTTCGGCACCTTCATCTTGGACAACCCGACGGGGTTAGTACCTAACAGACTTGCCTTAGAGTTACTCTAGTCCTCAGGTAGGACACCTTACTCGCTCTGCTCGAGTAAGTTTGGGATGTTTCTAGAATATTCACGTCTTGGTTAACTCAACGGAGTTCAATCCTAACAGTCCTATTCTAGAAATCAATCCAGTCCATTAATAGGACATACTACTCGATACGATCGAGTAGTTTGGGTCATTTTCGTAAATAGCTGCATACTATCTGGGTAACCAAACAAGGTCTATCCTAAATGGTCAACTACGAAAACCCCTCAAGGAGTACAAATAAGTTCTCGATACTCTAAAATAAGCTGACACAAGTTTCCCGCTTGCTTGGTTTACTATGGGAATCTCCGTTACAAAATCTTTTTGCCCCGAGTACTTGACGGGTACTACTCGCTTGCTTGAGATACAAAAAGAACTCCTGTTTTCCCTCAGTACTCTGAGTAGTTGTCGAGAGCTACCTGTCTTCTTATCTATCAAGAAACTTATTATACCTCCTAAAATACTCAATAAGAGTTCTCCCCCCGATTGGACAACAAAGTTCGTATTAGCCATGTGCTAATTGAAAATTTTTCCTCCAAAAAGGAAATTCATACTAAGCTACGGCTTCTCACACCTTTAAGTTCTATTCGCACTTGGTTAATCCCGCGGGATTCAATCCTAACTGGTCAGCACTATGGTTATGATTCAGAACCATACAAACTCGATTTGATTCGAGAATATGTTGCCTCCTAAGGCACCCACGGATACAATGCTTCGTATCTACTATTACGACTGAGTGGGTCCAATGCTGCCTACACTCAGGATTCCACAATCCTACCACCAAGTACTTAACATTACACAAATATCCAACATTTGTTCAAAGTACTTCTGGCCCACACGCCAAGTCAATTACAAGAAAATCTTAAGGAGACTCTACCCTGCTCAAGGCTTCTACAATCTGATCAGCCACCCCGGAAGTTTCCGCCAAATACTGATGGAATTGATCATCAGTACAATCAGCCTTGGCTCCTCGTCCAAGAGCATCCAGATGAGTGGTTGGCCAATAAGATTTCACCAGCCCAAGTACGTGGCCTACGTACTGGCGGGTAATGTGGGAAACAAACCTCTCGAAGGCCCCAGGCACCCTGCGAAGCCTCCCAGCCAGCATAAGTGGCTCATCTCCATCCCTTCCTGGGATATCCTTGGCCTCCGCTGCCTCCAGGGCGGCATCTCTGACATCTCTCAGCTCCACGAGTTCTCGCTGCATCGAGTCTCGAGACTCTGACAAAGCCTTGAGTTGCTGCAGCATCGATGCTGCCTCACGGTCAGAATCCTCCTTGATCTTCTTGAGCTTCTCTATTTCATCTGCATTTTGGTATATAAGAATCGTTAAATCCAGTACCAAGCTTTCCTGAATCTCTAAAGATTTGGTACAAGCTGTGTACTCGATAGAAAGAAAATCTTATAAACACTAAGCAGATCTACTAGTCGAAGTGCATATCTAATGCAGATGACTAACCTTTCTTAGATTGGGAAAGCTTTTTCAGCTTCCCTTCAAGAGCAGTCTTCTCAGATGAGAGCGTCTTAACCCTCTCCTTGAGAGCATTTAGCTCTGTCTCATCTAGCGCCTGGACACCCTTTCGTCCCAGTGCCTCCTACAAAAGAAAAAGATCAGAATACTACTCGATCCACTATAAAAGTACTCGAAGCATTCGACTACTTACCTCCAGCAGCTTAAAAGCAAGCTCCACCTTCTCTCGCGACACGTCACTTCCCGATGTGACTTGGGAAGTACTCGCCACAACAACAACCTTCTTGGGCAGTTCTTCAATCCTTCCTATAGTATTCCCCGTGTTTTGGGAATCTAAAGGAAGAACATGCTACTTAATTACATTAAGAGCAAACAAAAGGATACCTTTCTACGAGGCACTACAAGCTTACCTGCAGGGGACTCCGCAGGCTGTTTATCATCGCCTCCCTCAGGAAGCTTCACGCCTTCTCCTTCTCCTGGAAGCTTGCCGCTTCCGCCATCCTCTGGGATTTCCTCATTGGCCCTCTCCAAGTTCGGCAATGGAGAATCCAGAAGCATAGCGTTGGCCATCGCCTCGGCATCATGAGTACTCATCTCAGGAGTACTCGGGGGCTTCTCCAGCCCCGGCTGAGAATCCGAGTGGCTCTCAGCCCCCACGTCCTCTCCCAGGACTGCATCTCTGCAAAGACAAAGTAGTTACAAACTACTAGATTCAAAATAGATCCTACACATACAAGTTGTAATGAACTTACGTAGGAGCTCTTATTAGGGCAAACCCCTTGATGCCAAATTTGCGAGCAGGCTTTGTGATCATGGCCAGCTTACCCGCATCAATGGTCTTATTTACATCTGAACTACTCGCTGAATGAGTAGCCCCGATCCCACTTGATGGGTCCACTGTGGTGGAGGGGACAATTTGTCCCACCACAGTATCATCCCCAGATGGTGAGGTCCGTGGCATCTCAGCTACCGGACTGGGAAAAGCAAAAACACAAATCAAAACTTGCAAATTGACAACTAGAAAGTACTCGATTGCATAATAACTAGCTACTTACCTGTCGTTAGTGGTATGGGAGGAGCTGCTACGCTTCCTCGCCGCTGACCGAGTACTCCTTGGGCACTCAGTCTGGGCATCAGCACTTGGAGTGGGACTGTGTTCCTCATCACTCCTTTCCCTAGACGCTGCCTCATCTGCACAACCAAGTTTGGATATCAGTACTGTTTATATGAAACCTCATATGAGCATGCTAAGACTTGATTAACAAATCAAGCAAATTAGAAGAACAAAAGGGCGAATAAATACCTGGTAGTGAAGGACTACTCTTAAAGCGATCCACGTCCTCCTACAGAAAGCAAATCCTATCAGTTTTACACTATGGTAAAGTACTCGATTTCTATGAATCGACTACTCTTATCAAGTACCTGCTTTGGTGGATTCGCAGCAGAAAATGTACCAGGAACAACTGGGATATTATTTACATTCTTCAGAAGTCATTGTATTCAACTAAAAACTACATCATCCGAGATCTCTTCCTTCGAGTATCTTGATGGATCAGTTGTCCCCTGATACTGGAATCCAAACGATTCTCGAGCCTGCAATGGCTGGATTCTTCGCTTCATCCAGTCAAACATGACTATTTCCCCAGTCAACATATTTTGCCTTAGAATGGTAATCCGCGCGGGTAGTTCAGAGATTTGACTCTCGTCGACTGGTTTTTTTATTCCACTCGGGCCATTGGATTGGAGGGCCGGGAGTAATGGATGGAAAACTTCTCGACTGGTTCTCGACATAGAACCACTTGGGTTTCCATTCGATTACTTTATTACTAAGGTCATAAGGGATATACACTCTATCCTTCCTTTGCCTAAGTTGGAGACCCGCGCCCCCTACTACATCTAAGACGAATCTGTTGGGTTGCGGTTTCAAATGAAAAAGAAAGCGAAAGAGCTCAAAATGGGGCTCGATGCCCAAAAAAACTTCGCATAAATGCACGAAGATGGAAATATGAACAAAGAAATTTGGGGTCAGATGATGCAATTGGATCCTATAGTAGCGCAGGAGTCCAGAAAAGAAAGAAGAGCAAGGAAACTCCAATCCTCGTTCCAAGTATGAGGTGAAAGCAACGATTTCCCCCGTATTTTCATACGGATGATCTAAACCCAAGGCAGGATGCCATTGGATAACAGATTTGGGAACTAAAAGACCCTGCGACACCAGAGAATCTAAGTCAGATTGAGAACACTTACTTGTGTTCCAACCCTCATCACGGGTTGGCTCTGCAGCCACACCCTTCCCATTGGTCGCTTTCTTGGGAGCCATCCGGAAATCTACAGATCGCTTCACGCGCATACACTAGCGGAAACCCTAGGGCGAAAGTGGGGAGCAAAATGAAGCAAGAACTTTGGATTTGGGGGCTCGAGAGCAGAAAGACAGATCTAAAGCAGTAAAAACAAGTGGCGGCCGGTGGGGTAAAACCTAAGTTACTGCTTCATTTTATAATGGCGGTGGCAACATGGTAAAAACACCCAACAGGCCAACAGTCCGTTGCAAATCGCGGAAATAACGGGATTTAAAAGAGACATTCCTTTTTTTGAGATTACATTCTGGAAAAGAAAACACTCACATCCCTAGTCAACTACTCAACACCCTTTTCCTTAACTGGGATTACATTCCAAAACAAGGATAAGTACTCGACATTACAACTCGAGTACCTTCTCCTAACTAAACTTCACAATGAATCGGACCTGCATGCCCATCGCCTGGATCTCTTGGAGCTTCTAGTCGATGCCTGCTGCAGACTAGATCGGTCCGAGGCCATGACAAAGTACAAATTTGTTATTCCCACTAAGGGAATAATGATACTCGTACCCTGTGAGGAAAGTTTCAAGAGTTTGGAGGCAGATTACAGTAATCACCTCGCAAGTACTCTTGTAGCATCTTGTGGAGAAATTTCTCCTTCTCCCAGAATACGTTGTGACAAGATTAAGTCTCCCACCAGAGATGCAGTTCTTGGGCACCTAGAAACAGGCCACCCTAAGAATAGGACACAATGTGGTGTCACTCATCCTCTGAAACCCTGCCTCATTGGAAGATGCAAGGACATGATGTCCAGCATGGATCCGATGAGAGCTCTAGGGATGCAGGAGGAGGTAGCAGAGACTTCTCTTGTCACTCGCAAGTTCTCTTATAGCATCTTTTGTTGGAAGGAACTACATAAAATTCAGGAGGGCGAGAACAAGAACACCAAGGAAAAGCCATGGCTGCTACACTTCGGTGCTTCTGCTAAGGACCCCTCCCCTGCCTTTTATAAGCCACAAGGAGGCTTGCTGAAGGAGAACCCGTGAATCAACAGTGCATGTTTCACGGATGCAGTCAAAGTTGCAATAATGCAGATCCTCCAAACAGTAACGTCTCATGTGAGCACTGAATAAAGAGCCATACATCCCGGGTTTTATTCCTGAAAATATTTCGGGTGCAATCAGTGTGGCGGATCCAATTGTATCATTTTTTGGGATTTTACCCAAAAAAGAGGTCTTTTCGGATTCCAGATCTGATGAATCCTGCAAATAATCTGAAGGATAAAATCTGATGCCACGACTTAAATCCTTAATTCCAAATCTACGCTCGGGGGCTACTCGCAGCAAAAGGGATTTTGATTTAAGGCTCGAGGGCTGCTGGATATAAGCATCAGAGATTTATTTTTCAAATTTTTTTGAAAAATAGACTGAAGTGACCCTCAGCTTGATTCTACGACTCAACCTAAGGCTCGGGGGCTACTCCATATGGAGCGCGAGTACTTCGCGCACCATATATGATCAAGATTTCAGGGCTTGAGCACCTCACAGCCTCGAAGCAAATGGAAGTACTTGAAGGACTACTCGACGTATTTGAAGGAAGGACTAAAAGCAACCAGAAGGATGTTCTGACTACTTGAAGTACTCCAAGACGCCCAGCCAAGTACTTGACGCCTGCAGGACTCGGCTACGAAGAGCTCGGGGGATTGTCAGACCCGGGACAGCGGGACTGCTTATAGACATAGAATGTTTTAGAGTAAGGGATAGCTCATGGATGTACCTTACCTCTTTTGTAACTACCCGAATAGGCATAGAACTAGCTGCAGTACAAAGGAAACTACCCGATTGTGTTGTAGTAAGACTCCAACTGTACTCGGCTAGGACTTTCCATGTAACCCTGTCCCCCCGGATATATAAGGGCGGGCAGGGACCCCCTCCAAACAATCATCAACACCTAAGGCAATACAAACCACACAGGACGTAGGGTATTACGCAAACTCGTGGCCCAAACCTGTCTAAATCTTTGTGTTCCTTGTACCATCGAGTTCTAGAGCAGTCGATCCCTACCTACAATCCCTACTGCTAAGGGTATCCCTGAGCAGGCTTGGCGGTACACACCGACAATAGTATCCACAGGGAATGTGTGTGCACTAACTCCTAACTTAGACAATCCAAAACACTCCAGGATAAGTGGCGAGGATGAAGAGGATTCCCGCGGTAGCACTAAAGATGAGTTAAAGGTCGATCTCTCGGGTAGAATACTCGCTTCGAGCACCGGCTTACCCCTAAAATAGTCAGGAGACTCCGGCCAACAGCTCTACGCTATATCCGAACGTGGAGGACTTCGAAGGACCGACAGGGCGGTCACCACCTGCGGCCTACCTCACAGACCATGGGATATAAGGCAAACAGAGGTAACCCGTAGTCCAGACATCACGTCTATGCTAATGATTACTACCGTAATATAACTATGTCTGGATCTCTATAGCAAACTACGGCACTCTGTATAAATACAGAGCGACGAACCTGCGAGTAAGAGAACTGATCTCACTCAAGCAAAAGTACTATGCAATACAAGAATCATAAATACTAACTTACTCATACTAGAGGAAGCCAACATCCGTAGAGGTACAAGACCGGAGAAGACTGCCGACAGGCCTGGCGCTTTCCCAAACTACTCCTCACCCTCATCCTACTCTAAGCACTAGCCTAGGCAGGGCCTCGCCTAAGCATTGGAGCACTACATCTTCAAGTGAAGGAGGAAGATGACTTGGTGGTGTGTGTGAGAGGGGGTGAGAGAGGCCCTTTATATAGTGCTAATAATTCGGTTCCCGCCCTCAATAAATATGGAAACATAGTGCACCGCCTTTGAGTGGATCTGTAACACCACAGGTATCACGCAATCCTGAGATATTACACTCTACACTACCAAATGCTGAAAATTAAAATTTCAGCAACAAATACTTATAAACAAGCACAACGCGGAAGCAACAATATATAGATGTATATGAAAAGTGTGATTATCCAACAAGATAACTCTACATTATGTACAAATATAATTTAAGTTCTATAAGATCTAACAAACTCAGAATTATGCACTAAAACATTGTGAGATCCTGAAGAAGTGTATGTCGTGCAACTAACCCACTTCCCTTCATGCTAGCTTCAAGGATAACCTGGGGAGGGATAAACAAGGGTGAGATTGAATAATCTCAGCAAGCGAACTACTTTAACAAGCTATTTAAACTGCAATAGATTAATTAATGATTTGACAAAGTAGCAAGTATCAAATGATAGCTCCACCATTCGCCAGATGTATCAAAAGCATAGCAAGGGTAAAATAAAATTATTTGATGCCGAGCTACTAATAATGAATAATGTAAGATCCAAATTCGGTGATGGTAAGCAACCCTTAACACAACCATAACCTATAGGTCTCCGTAGAAACTAGAAATGAAAGTAGCAATGTGCTGATTGTATAACAATAAAAAAAGAAAGATATTTGTAATCCAATTAAGGTGCAAAGGAATGCAAGAACACAACACTTACAATATCTCCACAATCTAATAAGTCATACAAAATGTCCATCACCATAGAGAAACATCACAATCAAATTAATTTCATTACACCCATATCAACCAATAGCCAAACATCCACACAATAAAGCATATGAATGTAAGAGGCACACATACGGTATATCCAACTGTCATAAGCCACATCTCAATGCATGTCACCATAAGAGCACAGTATATGTATGTAACGACATATCTCCATCACATCCAACCTTAAGCCACAAAATAAATGCATAGCAATGCCCATGAACTCCTGCCTTCATACCCGTCAAGGTATGAAGCCGCAACATTATGCCAAACCAATGATGCTATATGCATATGGATGCATATGAACTCCTGCCTTCATACCCAACAAGGTATGAAGCTGCATCGTTATGCCCGATAAACGATGCTGTACCGCTACAGTCAGAACCATAGGTTTGCGACATAACTCCAAATGCCATGTAATGCAATGCAATGCAATGCAACAGGATCTCCAAAGCCAGATATCATATACTCCAAATTCAAATACCATGTGCTCCATGATGGAGGAAGAAAATAGTCCATGATAGTTAATGGCAGAGATGCATATAGTACTCCCTCAACATAAACAACACCACTCATGACTGAATAATCATATATTCCAAGCATCAACCAACCATGACTGAATAATTATATACTCCAAACATCAACCAACCATGACTGAATAATCATATTTTGCAAACATCAACCAAACATTTATTCATACTATTATATCTATAGATCTCCTTAGTCTTAACAGAATTAGAATAGCGAGTAGTCATTATGAATTTAAATGTACAAGAGAATAATTCCATAATCCAAGCCACAAGCATTTCTGTCATATAAAAAAATATTTCTAAGTAGAGCCAATCAACCCAAGATTCAATCCATATATTTGAACGCATATACCAAAGAATTGTAAGAAACTACTTCGAACCTTGCCCGTAATCCAAAGTCCAATTTATCCACACATGATAGCACTAGGAGACATAAAGTAGCGTAAATGCCATAGAGGTTTTCATACACCAAGATTAACATAACCTCTACTATGACAAGCCCACTCATTAGTAAACAACAAATGATTCCATAGATTTTACTCATAGGAGAACATGTCATAAGATATTTTACTAGGTATATGTCATATGTAAATATACTTTCACCCCAGCCATAAATTCAAAATTCACCACATATAGTCCAATTCATTTATCTATCCACCCAAGCTGAAGTAAAAAGCCACGTTACACCTAAATTTATATTAGCAATAATATTTAATACTTCACTCCATAATTATGAGTCATGTATAAATTTGTTATATTATCACATATAAGCATGCGTGCTGTATTTTATAAGAGGAGGTAGTAAAAATAGATTGTTAAAGTTGTAGCAACGCAACCGCTACGTTCACTTGCCTTCACCGACCATGTAGACATAGCATAGATGCCTCGTAGCAACATCACCTGCTAAACCGCTCATGTATCAAAAAAAACTACAAATGACATAATTATGGAAATACAAAGTGATTCTACGCCCAAAACCTCAATCCAAAAAGGGCACCTACGAATAACAATACTCGTCACCAACATCAAAGAAGATCAGCAGTTCTTCTATTTTTCATATCTATTTTTATACAATGAATGATGTAACACCCGGTTTATAAAAGGACATAAACCGAGCAATCATATACGTGCCAGGATCAAGTCACATGTATATACAACAGAATGAATAATATATCACAGCACATATCACGTAAAAGATATAATAAAACGAATACGAATATTATTTATTACATTAATGACAAAAATGTCTGGTATAGAGTATGCGGAAGCGTAAAAACATATACGAGAAGCTCTCGGAAGCAGGGCGCCACAGGGACATCGACTAGGAGACGAACGCCTAGAAGTCCTCGTAGTCCTGGTAGCGCTGACGAACTCCCTCGCGTCGGCAGGAACTGAGCAGTAGTAGAGTGTCCCCAAGAGGAAAAAGAGTAGAGTAGGCAAGAGTGAGTACACAACTTGTACTCAACAAGTATAACACAAACTTTGAGGCTCTAAGGTTGGCTGACTCGACTGCATTAGCTTTTAAGTCTTGGCAAAATTTTATTAAAGCTATTTACTACAAGTGGATGAATTACCATAAACCCAGTTACATAGTAATTAATCAAAATTAATCATGTTACTACTGAGAACCATACCAAACCAAATCACCCGGGGAAACCTGCCTCGTCAAAGGAAGATAACCCCACTAATCAAAAGGAGGATATGGGCCGCTCATGACCGTGAGCACGGCTAGTATACCAGTTTTACACTCTGCAGAGGTTGCACATCTTTACCCACAAGTCATGAGCTATGCTAGTTGTTCATCACACTTCCTTAGGTGAGATGACTAGCAAACTCACTAGGAGGCCTTTACAAAGAATCTCGTTGGTAAGGAGTAACCGCGAGGGTGGATCGGCGACTATGGAGCAGGTCTAGTGGGCGTCAAGACATGAAGCACAGACGAGGCCACTCAGCACGAGGGCCATAGAAGCTTACCACCCCTGCCCCGCAGGTAAGTTACTCCAAACCAAAAAGACCTAATTATTACGCCAAGACCGTCCCATTCCAGTCTTGTGGTAGCGCTGTTGTCCCAGGTTGCCGATCTATGAACCGGTCCTTATGGAGAGTGGCTAACCAAGCACTAAGCACCGTGCTAGCCCCCTAAACCAAGTTTCTAACAAAACATATTTTAACGAGACGTGAGCCACCCAAGCACGAAGCACAGAGGGCCACTCCCAGAATTAAGTTGCATAAACCATTAATCAAATTAATTAAAAAAGACCAAGTGTGTTATTGTAACACCCGGTTTATAAAAGAACATAAACCGAGCAACCATATACGTGCCAGGATCAAGTCACACGTATATACAACAGAATGAACAGTATATCATAGCACATATCACGTAAAAAGATATAATAAAGCGAATACGAATGTTATTTATTACAATAATGACAAAAATGTCTGATACAGCGGAAGCGAAGTACAAAATACGAATAAAGCTCTCCGAAGCTGAAGCAGGGCGCCACAGGGACGTCGACTGGGAGACGAACACCTAGAAGTCCTCGTAGTCCTGGTAGCGCTGGATGAACTCCCTCGTGTCGGCAGGAACTGAGCAGCAGTGGCGTAGCCAAGAGGAAAAAAGTAGAGAAGAGGCAAGGGTGAGTACACAACTTGTACTCAACAAGTATAACACAAACTATGAGGCTCTAGGTTGGCTGACTCAACTGCATTAGCTTTTAAGTCTTGGCAAGATTTTATTTAAGCTATTTACTACTAGTTGATGAATTACCATTAACCCAGTTACATAGTAATTAATCAGGATTAATTAAGAAACTACTGGGAACCAAACCGAAACCAAGCCACCAAGGTAACCCCGAGAAGCACCTCCCTCGTCGGAAGGAGATAACTTCACTAATCAAAAGGAGGATCTGGGCCGCTCATAACCGTGAGCACGGCTAGTATACCAGTTTTACACTCTGCAGAGGTTGCACATCTTTACCCACAAGTCGTGAGCTACGCCAGTTGTTCATCACACTTCCTTAGGTGAGATGGCCAGCGACTCACTACGAGGCCTTTAAAAAGAATCTCGTTGGTAAGGCGTAACCGCGAGAGTTAGGTCGGCGACGATGGGGCCCACCTCCAGGGGTACAAGCACGTAGCACAGACCAAGCCGGAGGAGCAGGGACCATTGAAGCTTGCTACTCTTGCCCCGCAGGTAAGTTACTCCAAACCAAAAAGATCTAATTATTACGCCAAGTCTATCCCATTCTAGCCTTATGGTAGCGCTGTTGTCCCAGGTTGTCGCTCTATGAACCGGTCCTTATGGAGAGTGGCCAACCAAGCACTAAGCACCGTGCTGGCCCCCTAAACCATGTTTCAACAAAAACCATCTTTTAACGAGACGTGAGCCACTCATCCACACAGAGGGCCACTCTCAGAATTAAGTTCAAGTAAACCATTAATCAAATTAATTAAAAAGGACCAGAGTGTGTTGTAGCGCAGCAACCTAGCACAACTAACCAAGATGCACCCAAAGGATATATATAAAGGATATAAAGTGGCTAGGAAAGTCCTTATAGGCATACAGTATTAAAATGCAGTATGAAAATGTATTTAAAAGTGATGGGTTGTTCATGTTACACTTGCCTTCCTTGTACTGCTCTGGCTACTGCTCAAACTGCTCCGAAGACGACTGCTCTAGGTACTGGTACTGGGGCTCCTCAGATGGATCAATGTCTACTCACGAACACATGGCCAAAACAATGCACGAAAATAAGCATACAAACAAACATTAACAAAAACTAAGAAACAGTACATCAATACATAAAACAGCACACTAAACTAATCTAAAACTATTCTATGCGTTACAACGATCGCGTGAGCGCAAAAACCACCTAAAACGGAGCTAAAACGCATAATCTAGGCTAAAAACAAGTTCTAGGGGCTTAACTGCAAGAAATCTAAGGTTCCAGGGGGTTTTCTGCAAAAACCGAGGGTCTAAATGTAATTAAAGGGTAGTTCTGGGGTCTAACTCGCAAAAAATGGCAGGCCTGGATGGTGGGTTCTAATAGGGAAAAACTCAGGGGCCAAAACGATAAAATCTGGACTTAACTGGAATCTCTTTTGAACTAAAAAAAGGAGCGCGGGTTTATTTTGGAAAACTGCAGGGGCTCTTTAGCAAAAGGTCCAGGCTGAAGCGGTACACACGGATCTGATCCGTTCGATCACGATCTGGCGGCTGAGGGAGTAACGCTTCGCGATCTAATCTCGTGCGTCCATGCTAGATCCGACGATCGGGAGCCAACGGGGTGCTGGGCAGGGGCACGGGTCGCCGTCGACCTGTTTTCGCGGCGGAGCGTGGCAGAGGACTCGCCGGCATGATGAAATCGAGGGATTCCGACCCTGATTCGGCCTGGGATCAGGTCAGGAAGCTAAAGCGTGGCACGGGTGATCTTCTTAGGTGGTTGTACGGGGCCGTAGGGAGCTGGATGGCGCGCGCGGCGGCGGAGGCGGTTCTGGGCACCGGGAACACGCCGGCGTGCGTGGCTGGGGCACCTTGGATACATCACAAGCGAGGCCATCTAGCGCAAAAAGGAACGTCCGGGCTTGGGGTTCTCACCGAGGCTCGAAATCGAGCTAGGCGGCCGTGCAGGGGCGGCGACGTCAAGGTCCGGCAACGGGGTCGACGTTGCGCTCGTGGGCAGGGCGCTGTAGGGCTCCTCCGGGTCCGATGATTCGTCGGAGAGGTCCGTGGGTGTGCCGCCGAGATGCTCCAGGGACTAGCTCGGCCTGCGGTCCACCGTCGGTGACTAATCGCGGCGGTGGCAGAGTTTCTGAGCGGCGGAGCAAGGCGGATCTCGGGCTAGGGTTTGGGGCGGCATTGTGAGGTGGGAGTTGGGGTCCCAGAGGGGTGCGGTGCGGCGTTTAAGAAGGCGAGGGTCCAGGGGAACCTTGGCGTGCGGGTCATTGAAGGCGCGGCGAGATTCCCGGCGAGACTCGGGCGGGCGCTGCGCGATGGAGAAGGAAGGGAGCGGGGAAGGGGATGACAGGCGGGGCCTCTCGGTCAGACACAGCGGTGAAAATGCGGCTGACGCGCGGGCCCGTCTGTCAGTCAGAGGGGAATTGCGCGGGCGAGTGGGAGCGCGTGTCGCGGCCGTGAGTGGGGAGGCTGGCAGGTGGGCCGGCCGGGGTTTGGGCGCTGGCGCGGAGCTGGGCCGGTGGCGCGCGAGGAGGGAGAGGAGCGGCCTTGCTGGTTGCGGGCCCGTGCGGGGCGAGCGGGGGAAACGGGCCGCTGGCTCGCTGGGCTGGCCTGCGGGCTGAGGGAAAGGGAAGGGAGGTGTGGGCCGGACGCGGAAAGAGCTGGGCCGCAGAGTTCTGTTGGGCTGGGCTAGCTCTAGGATTTGGGCTCCCTTTCTAATTCTATTTTATCTCTCTTTTCTATTTCTAATTCAAACAAAGTTTGAATTCAAATATGAATTTGTATTCAAAACACACTCAAATGAAAGTATGCACCGGCATGAATGCACAACAAAATTTAAACCTAGTCAAATTCTAATTACTTGTGAAACAAAATTTAATTAAATGCCATACTAAACACAATAAACCTTAGAAATTTAAATAAAGCCAATTAAATTTATTATTAAATCGGAAAATTAAATTAGGGTGTTACAAATCCTACCCCCTTACAGGAATCTCGTCCCGAGATTCTAGGCTGGCTAGCAAAGAGACTAGGATATGTCTTCATCAACTCCTCTTCCTTCTTTCGACAAGTTCTCCGCAAAGACATCCGGAAATTCAGACACCACGTGAATATCATCCGTGGGTCTAGCCTCCATCTGATGAAGAAAACCAGAAGGCTCTATAGCACTGGCTGTCACTTCTTGGCCATCAGATGCTGACAAGTGAACTGTCCGCTGAGCACAATCAATACGGACTCCCCATCTGGTCAGGGTCTCCATGCCCAAAATCACATCTATCCCCGAGGAATCAATGATGATCAAACCAGTGTGGAATTCTGCCCCCCTTATGACAATACTAACTCTGGAGCATATAGAGCATGTGTGTATCTGGCCCCCAGGTGAGGTAACTATCATAGCTGTCCTCATACAAGAAACTGGTATACGATGCTGCTCGGCAAATGACTTGGAAATGAAAGAATGAGTAGCACCGGTATCGAAAAGCACCATAGCTGGATAAGAGTTGACCATGAATGTACCAATAACCACGTTAGAAGCCTCGGCTGCTGACTCGGCCGTCACGTGGTTCACCTTCCCCTGTCGTGGCGCCCTGGGTTGGGCTGGGCGCCCCTGCTGTCCTGCCTGCCGTGGAGCCTGAGGTGCTGGACAACTTTTAGCATAATGACCTTTCTGCCCGCATTTGTAGCACATGCGGTGGCGGTGAATGGCGCTACTTCGTTGACCTCCCTGTGAACTTATCTTCACATCTTGCATTATTTCTGCTGCTTGCTCTTTGGACTCCTTGCGACCGCGTGGCTGGATCACATTCATAGTGATAGTCAACCCATCAACATAATCATAGAGTGCTTGGTTCTTGACCTGTGTATCTCTAGAGCATTCATGATCCTTTCTCTTCTGGATGGTCTGTAGCTCATCGACCGATGGATTATCGAGGAAAAGGGAATTCTCTACCAGCTGCTCTTGATCAGACCTCTTTCTCTTTGTACCGGAGAACAACCTCTGGTTCCTCCTAGTTGTGGCTTCATCTTCAGTCGTGCGAACTTGACGACAAGGGACGCCGTAGAATGGGCAACACGGGCAAGCTTTCTCACCTTCACCCATTGCACTGTCTCCAAGGTCTTTTTGTTCTGTCGACATCTGAGCTGGGATAAAAGGAAATACAGATTGGTAAGGTCAAGGAAGAGAGAAAAGCTCCATTATTTAAGGTTCTATCCTATTTAGTCAACACTGCACAGGCATTACTGCTGATAACTCCAGATAGGTGATACATAAACCCGAGAAAAAGAACTATAGCATAACTCTTCTGCCTCGTCTGAGAGATTCTCAAATCCTTCTGTACTATCTGTAGGCCGGGGTGTCACATCCCTACCCCCTTACAGAAACTGACGTCCCCGTCGGTGACGTCCTTGCCAGTGAATCCCTGGATATCATACCCTCTTCGTATTATCCTTCTTCTCAACAAACAAGACCGGGGAAACTCAAGGCATGATAAGGTAGAGAGGTTAGAGTGGATTGTTTTACCCCCCAACGATCTAACTCATTTTATTAATTAGTTACTTTAACATAAGAGTGATTTTCTTTAAACAACTTTAAACTACTAAGCTATGCAATCATTCAAAAATCCAGAACAAGCATGAAGCATAATAACAAGCAGACAATTTTCACAACTTAGCCGAGTTTAGCAAAAGACTCGACTAACACAACGCGTCGCAGAACGTGCTATCGTATTATCATAAAAGGGTCACCTAGTTTATACTCATGGTGGTCAGATGATTGATTCAGGCCAAAATCTACGAAAACTATTCTTCAGAGAGAGAAATCAAGGCAAGACGGGTAAAAAGTCAAAGAAGTCAAGGGGTATAATAGTAAAATAGTTGCAGCAGGCAAGGATTAGAGAGAAGAAGTCCTAAAACTCGACCAGTTCTATCTAGGCTTCGTCCTACAGTCGATACGGCTCTGATACCACTCTGTAACACCCGGTTTATAAAAGAACATAAACCGAGCAACCATATACGTGCCAGGATCAAGTCACACGTATATACAACAGAATGAATAGTATATCATAGCACATATCACGTAAAAAGATATAATAAAGCGAATACGAATGTTATTTATTACAATAATGACAAAAATGTCTGATACAGCGGAAGCGAAGTACAAAATACGAATAAAGCTCTCCGAAGCTGAAGCAGGGCGCCACAGGGACGTCGACTGGGAGACGAACACCTAGAAGTCCTCGTAGTCCTGGTAGCGCTGGACGAGCTCCCTCGTGTCGGCAGGAACTGAGCAGCAGTGGCGTAGCCAAGAGGAAAAAAGTAGAGAAGAGGCAAGGGTGAGTACACAACTTGTACTCAACAAGTATAACACAAACTATGAGGCTCTAGGTTGGCTGACTCAACTGCATTAGCTTTTAAGTCTTGGCAAGATTTTATTTAAGCTATTTACTACTAGTTGATGAATTACCATTAACCCAGTTACATAGTAATTAATCAGGATTAATTAAGAAACTACTGGGAACCAAACCGAAACCAAGCCACCAAGGTAACCCCGAGAAGCACCTCCCTCGTCGGAAGGAGATAACTTCACTAATCAAAAGGATGATCTGGGCCGCTCATAACCGTGAGCACGGCTAGTATACCAGTTTTACACTCTGCAGAGGTTGCACATCTTTACCCACAAGTCGTGAGCTACGCCAGTTGTTCATCACACTTCCTTAGGTGAGATGGCCAGCGACTCACTATGAGGCCTTTAAAAAGAATCTCGTTGGTAAGGCGTAACCGCGAGAGTTAGGTCGGCGACGATGGGGCCCACCTCCAGGGGTACAAGCACGTAGCACAGACCAAGCCGGAGGAGTAGGGACCATTGAAGCTTGCTACTCTTGCCCCGCAGGTAAGTTACTCCAAACCAAAAAGATCTAATTATTACGCCAAGTCTATCCCATTCTAGCCTTGTGGTAGCGCTGTTGTCCCAGGTTGTCGCTCTATGAACCGGTCCATATGGAGAGTGGCCAACCAAGCACTAAGCACCGTGCTGGCCCCCTAAACCATGTTTCTACAAAAACCATCTTTTAACGAGACGTGAGCCACTCATCCACACAGAGGGCCACTCTCAGAATTAAGTTCAAGTAAACCATTAATCAAATTAATTAAAAAGGACCAGAGTGTGTTGTAGCGCAGCAACCTAGCACAACTAACCAAGATGCACCCAAAGGATATATATAAAGGATATAAAGTGGCTAGGAAAGTCCTTATAGGCATACAGTATTAAAATGCAGTATGAAAATGTATTTAAAAGTGATGGGTTGTTCATGTTACACTTGCCTTCCTCGTACTGCTCTGGCTGCTGCTCAAACTGCTCCGAAGACGGCTGCTCCGGGTACTGGTACTGGGGCTCCTCAGATGGATCAACGTCTACTCACGAACACATGGCCAAAACAATGCACGAAAATAAGCATACAAACAAACATTAACAAAAACTAAGAAACAGTACATCAATACATAAAACAGCACACTAAACTAATCTAAAACTATTCTACGCGTTACAACGATCGCGTGAGCGCAAAAACCACCTAAAACGGAGCTAAAACGCATAATCTAGGCTAAAAACAAGTTCTAGGGGCTTAACTGCAAGAAATCTAAGGTTCCAGGGGGTTTTCTGCAAAAACCGAGGGTCTAAACGTAATTAAAGGGTAGTTCTGGGGTCTAACTCGCAAAAAATGGCAGGCCTGGATGGCGGGTTCTAATAGGGAAAAACTCAGGGGCCAAAACGATAAAATCTGGACTTAACTGGAATCTCTTTTGAACTAAAAAAGGAGCGCGGGTTTATTTTGGAAAACTGCAGGGGCTCTTTAGCAAAAGGTCTAGGCTGAAGCGGTACGCACAGATCTGATCCGTTGGATCACGATCCGGCGGCTGAGGGAGTAACGCTTCGCGATCTAATCTCGTGCGTCCATGCTAGATCCGACGATCGGGAGCCAACGGGGTGCTGGGCAGGGGCACGGGTCGCCGTCGACCTGTTTTCGCGGCGGAGCGTGGCAGAGGACTCGCCGGCGTGATGAAATCGAGGGATTCCGACCCTGATTCGGCCTGGGATCAGGTCAGGAAGCTAAAGCGTGGCACGGGTGATCTTCTTAGGTGGTTGTACGGGGCCGTAGGGAGCTGGATGGCGCGCGCGGCGGCGGAGGCGGTTCTGGGCACCGGGAACACGCCGGCGTGCGTTGCTGGGGCACCTTGGATACATCACAAGCGAGGCCATCTAGCGCAAAAAGGAACGTCCGGGCTTGGGGTTCTCACCGAGGCTCGAAATCGAGCTAGGCGGCCGTGCAAGGGCGGCGACGTCAAGGTCCGGCAACGGGGTCGACGTTGCACTCGTGGGCAGGGCGCTGTAGGGCTCCTCCGGGTCCGATGATTCGTCGAAGAGGTCCGTGGGTGTGCCGCCGAGATGCTCCAGGGACTAGCTCGGCCTGCGGTCCACCGTCGGTGACTAATCGCGGCGGTGGCAGAGTTTCTGAGCGGCGGAGCAAGGCGGATCTCGGGCTAGGGTTTGGGGCGGCATTGTGAGGTGGGAGTTGGGGTCCCAGAGGGGTGCGGTGCGGCGTTTAAGAAGTCGAGGGTCCAGGGGAACCTTGGCGTGCGGGTCGTTGAAGGCGCGGCGAGATTCCCGGCGAGACTCGGGCGGGCGCTGCGCGATGGAGAAGGAAGGGAGCGGGGAAGGGGATGACAGGCGGGGCCTCTCGGTCAGACACAGCGGTGAAAATGCGGCTGACGCACGGGCCCGTCTGTCAGTCAGAGGGGAATTGCGCGGGCGAGTGGGAGCGCGTGTCGCGGCCGTGAGTGGGGAGGCTGGCAGGTGGGCCGGCCGGGGTTTGGGCGCTGGCGCGGAGCTGGGCCGGTGGCGCGCGAGGAGGGAGAGGAGCGGCCTTGCTGGTTGCGGGCCCGTGCGGGGCGAGCGGGGGAAACGGGCCGCTGGCTCGCTGGGCTGGCCTGCGGGCTGAGGGAAAGGGAAGGGAGGTGTGGGCCGGACGCGGAAAGAGCTGGGCCGCAGAGTTCTGTTGGGCTGGGCTAGCTCTAGGATTTGGGCTCCCTTTCTAATTCTATTTTATCTCTCTTTTCTATTTCTAATTCAAACAAAGTTTGAATTCAAATATGAATTTGAATTCAAAACACACTCAAATGAAAGTATGCACCGGCATGAATGCACAACAAAATTTAAACCTAGTCAAATTCTAATTACTTGTGAAACAAAATTTAATTAAATGCCATACTAAACACAATAAACCTTAGAAATTTAAATAAAGCCAATTAAATTTATTATTAAATCGGAAAATTAAATTAGGGTGTTACAGTTATAGCGCGGCACCTAGCACAACTAACCAAAATGCAACCCAAAGGATATAAAGTGGCTAGGGAAGTCCTTATAGGCATATAGTATTAAAATGCAGTATGAAAATGTATTTGAAGTGATAGGTGGTGTTCATGTTATACTTGCCTTCCTCGTACTGCTCCTGCTGCTGCTCAAACTGGTCGGAAGATGGCTGCTCTAGGTACTGGTACTGGGGCTCCTCCGGTAGCTCAACGTCTACTCACAAACACATGGCCAAAAGCAAGGCACACAATAAGCATACAAGCAAACACTAACAAAAGCTAAGAAACAATACATTAATACATAAAAATAGCACACTAAACTAGTCTAAAACTATTCTATGTGTTACAATGATCCCGTGGACATAAAGAACGCCTAAAACGGAGCTAAAATGCAAAATCTAGGCCAAAAACAAGTTCCAGGGACCTATTTGTAAGAAAACTGGAGTTCCAGGGGGGTTTCTAGGCAAAACCGAGGACTAAAACATAACTAAACCTTAGATCCAAGGGTTAACATGCAAAATCTACCAGGCTGGATGGCGGGTTCTATTTCTAGGAAGCTCAGGGGGGTCCGTGCAAAAATCTGGGCTGAACTGCAAATACTTTTGAACATGGATGGACTGCGGGTTGATTCTGAGAAAACTCAGGGTCTTTTTAACAAAATGGCCAGGGCGGGTACGGGTCGATTTTAGCCGTTGGATCGAGATCTAGGGGTTCTGATCTAAAGGGAGCCCGATCTAATCCTGTGCGTCCATTCTTGATCGGACGGCTCATGGCTGGGGTTGTGAGGGAGCGGCAGCGCGAGTCGCCGGACTTGAGTCCCCGCGGCGGTGCTTCTCCGGGAGCTCGTCGGAGAGGGCGGTCTAGGCGCTACAGGGGGTCTTTTGGCCTAGGGTTTGGTGCAAAAGGGAGCGCTCGCCATGTGTAACCCACTGGTATGGGTGGGCGTTCGGGTTACCCGAAAAATTCGGGTCGTGTATTTCGGGTTTTTTGAAATTCGGGTTTTCAAAAATGCTACCCGAAGTTTACTCTGAAAAATCAATACCCGACATTTCGGGTACCTGAAAATTCGGGTTCGGGTTTACCCGAAATACCCGATAAAAAAAATAGCGAGCAAGGAAATTCTGAGAAGATAAATTAGGGTAGAACAGCAAAGTAAACTCAATAGCTTCTCCTAAAATCTATTGCCTGCTCCTATCTTTGCATCCACGTCAAGATTGCCTGCTAGCTGAAATGGAAAAGAAAGAAGCAGATGAAAGGAAAAAAAAGGGAAAGAAATAACAGATCCATTGAATCCTCCATCAGATCCCAGCATCGCCGATTCCCTTGAGAGGACCTAGCATCAACTAGCAAGAACACTTTTCCCAGTACCATGCGCAGAACATCACCATGGGTCCGTGGCCACCTGGGGCACCAAGCATTGAATGGAGTCCTCCATGAGGCTGCTTGCGGACAAAGATTGAAGAGACAGGACCTCAGCGCTCTCTATCACCTGCACGCCGCCGATCCCTCCTTGCTACCACGCGCCGCCAGTCATCATCGCTCTGGCCGCTGGTTAGATCTGAAGAAGGGATAAGGGGGCTCGGACTAAGGGCTAGGGTGGTTTGGGGGTAGACGGGTAGTGGGATGCTGCAAATGCAATGTAAAGAGGTCTCGGTGGGCTGCGACGCTGTGCGATGGGCCTACAATGAATGACTTGGGCTAGGTCTTTCTGGGTGTTCGGGCTTTTTTTGGGAATTCGGGTACCGGGGTTCTAAACCCGAACTACCCATAATAATTTCGGGTACCGTGGCTTGTTACCCTAAATAGTGTTCGGGTATTTCGGGTTCGCGTTTTTCGGATTCAGGCTCGGATTTTTTGGGTTCGGATTTCGGGTTTCGGGTAATATGCCCAGCCATACCCACTGGGCACTCAGGGAGGTGGTATGGGGTTGGGAAAAAGGGTCCTCGCCGACAAGGGCGGCTCGGCGCGGCCGGAGTTCACCGGTGTGAGTCGTGTAGGCTGTTCTGGGCATGGGTCAGGGTCTACAACTAGCGCAAAAGGATCCGTGGCTCGGGAGGTGCTCACCGGGGGTCGAGACGGCCGGATTGCGCAGCGCAGAGAACCGGCGGCGAGGTCGTGCGGCGGTCGCGGGCGGCGCTCGCGGAGGAGGGTGCTGCAGTGGAACTCCGGCCTTCAGATCCCCTTGGTTCGACTCCTGGAGATGCTGCGGATATGATACAGGGGTCAGGGCGTGCTGTGGTGCACCGGCGGCGAGCAATCGCACAGGCGGCGCAACTTACTGGCGGCGGGTCGCGGGTTGAATTCCGGCGCAGGCGTGGCTCGGACCGGGGCAAGCGAGCTCGGAGAGGTGCCTGGGCTAGAGGCGGAGCTTTTGCGCGGCAACGGTCGGGCTTGGGCGCGGTGGAGCATTGTGCCCGCTGCGGCGCAGAGGTAATGCGCGGTGGAGCAGAGGCGTGGCGTGGGGGTTAGGGTTGCAGGCGGCGGAGACGGTGGCTGCGGAATGGGATGATGGGCGCAGGGGGGTCTGCAGGGTGTTTAAAGGGGCACCGGGGATCTCGGCGTGCGCACCCGAGATGGAAGGGCGCGGAGATCTCGGCGAGGTCAACAGCTTCTATTGCGCAAGCGCGTCGCGGGGAAGATGGAGCTGACCAGTGGGCCCGGCTGGTCAGTGATAGGAGGCAGGGACGCGAGCTGGGCCGGGTGCGCGGCGCTGGCACAGGAGAGAGCTGGGCTGAGCGCTGGAGGGTGGGCCGCGGAGAGAAGAAAACGGGCCGCGCGTTGGGTTGGGCCAGGGAAAAATGGAAGGTGGGCCAGGAGACAGGAAGGAATGGGCCGCGGGAAAGGAGGCTTGGGCTGGGTCGGGTTGGCTGTTGGGCTGTTCCTTTTTCTCTTCTATTTCCTTTCCTATTCTATTTCTAACCAAACTCAAATCTATTTGAATTCAAATGAATTTGAATTCAAACTCCTATATAATCAAACAAAAGAAAACCATGCACCAGCATGAATGCAACAACAAGATTTTAAACTTAGACAAAAATTTAATTACTTGTGATGAAAAATTAGATTAAATGCAAGACTAAGCATATAAAACCTTAGAAAATTAAATAAAGCCAATTAAATTTATTATTAAATGCTGGAATTTAAATTAGGGTGTTACAAACCCTGCCCCCTTATAGGAATCTCGTCCCCGAGATTCAGCTGGGCTGGCTAGCAAAGAGATCTGGATATGTCTTCCTCAGCTCATCTTCTCGCTCCCATGTAGCCTCAGCTTCACTGTGATGACTCCATTGAACACTGCACATCTTGATGCGCTTGTTCCGTGTAACCCTTTCTGATGTCTCCAGAATCTTCACCGGATGCTCAGTATAGGTCAGATCTTCCTACACATCTACTCCATCCAATGGTGCCTGCTCCTCGGGTACTCGCAGACACTTCTTCAGCTGAGATATATGGAAGACATCGTGAACTCCTGAGAGGCTGGTGGGCAACTCCAGGCGATAAGTAACTTCGCCTTTCCTCTCTAGCACCTTGAATGGACCAACATACTGAGGTGCTAACTTCCCCTTGACATTAAACCTGTGGATTCCTCTCATCGGAGACACCTTTAGGTATACATGATCACCAACACTGAAAGTCAGGTCCCTCCATTTGCCATCTGCATAGCTCTTTTGCCTACTCTGTGCAATCCTCAGATTTTCTCGCACAGCTTGTACCATCTGCTCTGCATCTTCTATAATGTCAGGGCCAAAGAGCTGCTTCTCACCAATCTGATCCCAATAGAGAGGAGTCCTGCACTTTCTGCCATATAATGCCTCAAAGGGGGACTTCTTCAAACTGGCCTGGTAGTTGTTGTTGTAGGAAAACTCAGCATACGACAGGAACTTATCCCAACTAGTACCATACTGAATAGCATAGGCTCTCAGGATATCCTCCAACACTTGGTTGGTTCTCTCTGTCTGCCCATCTGTCTGAGGATGATAGGCGGTACTGAAGCGCAGCTTCGTATCCAAAGAATCATGAAGATGCTCCTAGAACCGTGAAGTGAACTGAGATCCTCTATCTGATATAATCTTCTTAGGCGCACCATGCAAGCAGACAATCCGAGAGATGTACAACTCTGCAAGTCTAGCACCAGAGTAAGTAGTATTCACTGGAATGAAGTGAGCAACCTTCGTCAGATGATCCACTACTACCCATATGGAGTTGTACCCTTTCTGAGTATGAGGCAATCCAACGATGAAGTCCATAGTGATTTCCTCCCATTTCCACTCTGGAATCTTCAAAGGCTGTAACAGACCTGCTGGCCTCTGATGCTCATCCTTGACATGCTGACAGGTGTCACAAATAGCCACATACTCTGCCACCGAACGCTTCATCCCATACCACCAGAAGCGTTCCTTGAGATCATAATACATCTTCGTGCTGCCCGAATGAATAGAATAAGCTGTATCATGAGCCTCGCTCAAAATCAACTTCCGGAGATCCTTCACATCTGGCACATAGATCCGGTTCTTGTACCACAAGGTACCCTGATCATCCTCTCTGAAATAAGGAGCCTTGCCTTTCTTGAGCAACTCACGGATCTCCTGCAGCTTCTCATCTTTCTTCTGATGCTGCCGGATTTCTGCCTCTAGAGTGGGCACTGCCTCGAATGCTGCACTCGAAGTATGATGCAAGAAACCCAGACTCAACTACTCAAACTCCTCACATAACTCCTGAGGCATCTGGAAAGCAATGGCCACGTTGACATAGCTTCTTCTGCTCAGAGCATCTGCCACGACATTGGCCTTACCCGGATGATAGTGAATCTCCAGGTCATAATCCTTGACCAGCTCTAACCATCTCCTCTGCCGCATGTTCAGCTCATTCTGCATGAAAATATACTTGAGGCTCTTGTGATCAGTGTAGATATCACACTGCTGCCCATACAAGTAATGCCTCCAAATCTTCAGAGCATGCACAACTGCGGCTAACTCAAGATCATGAGTGGGATAGTTCAGCTCATGCCGACGTAACTGCTGTGAAGCATAAGCAATCACTCTGCCCTCCTGCATCAGAACACAACCAAGACCATCCTTCGAAGCATCACAATACACTGTGAACCTCTTGCTCTGGTCTAGCAGAGTAAGGACTGGCGCCGTAGTCAACTTCTTCTTCAGCTCATCGAAGGCCATCTAACGCTCATCAGTCCATATGAATGCCGCATTCTTCTCTAGCAAGGAAGTCAAAGGCTTTGCGATCTTGGAGAAATTCTTAATGAACCTCCGATAATATCCTACTATGCCCAAGAATGACCGGACTTCCTTCATCGTCTGCGGTGTCTCCCACTCGAGCACATCCTTCACCTTGCTCGGATCAACTGCAATACCTCCCTTGGAGATGATATGACCGAGGAATTGAACCTCGTCAATCCAGAACTCGCACTTGCTGAACTTAGCATACAGCTGATGCTCCCTCAATCTCTGCAACACGAGCCTCAGATGCTCTTCATGCTCTTCCTCTGTCTTGGAGAAGATCAGAATATCATCAATGAAGATCACCACGAAGACATCCAGATAATCCATGAAAACCATGTTCATCAGATGCATCAAGAAAGCCGGGGCATTAGTCAAGCCGAAGGACATGACCGTGTACTCATACAGCCCGTACTTGCAGGTGAATGCCGTCTTCGGAATATCCCCTGGACGGATCCTCAGCTGAAAATAACCCGTACGCAGATCAATCTTCGAGAATATACGAGCACCTCAAAGCAGATCAAAGAGATCCTCAATACGGGGCAGTGGATGCTTGTTCTTGATGGTAACTGCATTTAGCTCCCGATAATCGACACATATTCTCTTCGAGCCATCCTTCTTATCTACTAGCAACAATGGAAAAGCCCAAGGAGAGAAGCTGCGACGGATATAGCCCTTGGCTAGCAACGCATCAATAGTCTTCTTGACTTCTTCATGCTCTATAGGTTCCATGCGGTAGGGCCGCTTTGCAAGAGGAGCAGTGCCAGGCAAGAGATCAATAGAAAACTCGATTTCGCGTTCAGGCGGCATACCTGGCAAATCATCCGGAAAGACATTCGGGAATTCAGACACCACGCGAATATCATCCGTGGGTCTAGCCTCCATCTGATGAAGAAATCCCGAGGGCTCTGAAGCACTGACTGTCACCTCTTGGCCATCAGATGCTGACAAGTGAACTGTCCTCTGAGCACAATCAATACGGACTCCATGCCCAAAATCACATCTATCCCCGAGGAATCAATGACGATCAAACTAGTGCGGAATTCTTCCCCCTTTATGACCATACTAACTCTGGAGCATATAGAACATGTATGTATCTGGCCTCTAGGTGAGGTAACTACCATAGCTGTCCTCATACAAGAAACTAGTATACCATGCTTCTCGGCAAATGACTTGGAAATGAAAGAATGAGTAGCACCGGTATCGAAAAGCACTGTAGCGGGGTGAGAGTTGACCATGAACGTACTAATAACCACGTTAGGAGCCTCGGCCGCTGACTCGGCCGTCACGTGGTTCACCCGACCCTGTGCTGGCGCCCTGGGCTGAGCTGGGCGCCCCTGCTGTCTCGCCTGCGCCTTCCGGGGGCAAGAGTTGGCGTAGTGCCCCGACTGGCCACAGTGATAGCAGGTGCGAGGGGGTCCCTGAGCCTGCTGTCCGGCAGGAGGAGCTGCCTGCCGTGGAGCCTGAGGTGCTGGCGGAGCTGGTGGAGCAGCACGAGCCGGAGGTGCCGGTAACCTCGGGCCCTGACCTGCCTACTGCTGCTGTCGAGGCGGGTACTGCTGCGGCCTCTGCTAGTACTGTTGGGGAGGCCAGTACTGCTGCTGCTGGTACTGCTGGGGCAGCTGGAGGCAAGGACAAGTGTTGCTGCCGAAAGCAACAGGGACAATCTTCCTCTTCTTGTCCTCCATCTCTAGGTACTTGCCCTCCATGTTGAGCGCTCTGTCAACTGGATGGTTGAAGTCGTCGAAGCGGAGGTTGAGCAGCATGTACTAGAGGTAGTCCTCAAGACCCTCCATGAAGTGCTCCTGCTTCTTGTGGATATCCGCAACCTCGGCAGGGGCGTAGCAAGCAAGCTGCAGAAAACGATCACGATACTCCGTGACCGTCATAGTCCCCTGAAGTGAAAAAGACAGATATATATATCGAAGGATTAATTCATGACTCAGAAAGATAGAACAAGGGGGTATTAGCTCAAAAGGAAACGATGAATGATTATATCTGAGTTACCTGCTTCAATGCAAGGAACTCCTTCTTCTTCATCTTCATAACGCCTGAATGATTATATCGCGAGGCTTCCTGAACTGGGTGGGACTCCCACCAGTCCAAAGCTGTCCCTAGCAGCTATCCTGCTACGTACAAGACTCGCTCCCGATCATCGCACTGGGCGATGTCCAGCTGGCGCTCCACTGCACGAAGCCAGTCGTCAGCCTGAAGAGGGTCGGACGTGTGAGAGAACGTCGGCGGGTGACCCCTCAGGAACTCGGCATGCCTGTCGTGGGGCAGCAGCAGTGGAGGAGGCGGAGGCTGAGTGTGAACCCGCTGAAGTGCCTGAACAGTGTTGTTCAGGGTAGCCATCATCTGCATCTAGAGCTGGAAGTACTGCTCCGGGGTCAGAGGCGGAGGCATCGGGATCCCGGTACCCTGGTTGTTCTGCCCCTGGTTGTTCTGCCCCTACTGGTCAGAACCACGCCTGGTGTTCACCATCTGATTTTGGACAAAAGATTTCATGAGTAAGGATATTGCAGAAATAAATTCAGATGGATACGATATTTTCTGTAAGAAAGACTTAGACATGATAAAGTAGACAGGATAGAGTGGACGGTTTTACCCCCAATGATCTAACTCGTTTTATTAATTAATTAACTTTAACTTAATACTGATTTTCATTAAACAAATTTAACTACTAAGCTATGCGATCAACCAAAAATCCAAATCAAACATGTAGCATAATAACAAGCATACAAATTTCACAACTTAGCCAAGTTTAACACACGACTCGACTAACACAACGCGTCACAGAACGTACTATCGTATCATTATAAAGGGGTCATCTTGCTTATACCTATGACGGTCAGACGACTTACTCCAGGCCAGAATCTACGAAAACAATTCTATAGAGAGAAATCAAGGCAAGACGAGTAAGAATCTTGGAATTCAAGGAGTATAATAGCAAAATAGTTTCAGCAGAAAAGGCTGAGAGAGAAGAAGACTTAAAACTCGACCAGTTCTATCTAGGCTTTCGTCCTACAGTCGAACCTGGCTCTAATACCACTCTGTAACACCCGGTTTATAAAAGGACATAAACCGAGCAATCATATACGTGCCAGGATCAAGTCACACGTATATACAACAGAATGAACAATATATCACAGCACATATCACGTAAAAGATATAATAAAATGAATACGAATGTTATTTATTACATTAATGACAAAAATGTCTGGTACAGAGTATGCGGAAGCGTAAAAACATATACGAGAAGCTCTTGGAAGCAGGGCGCCACAGGGACGTCGACTGGGAGACGAACGCCTAGAAGTCCTCGTAGTCCTAGTAGCGCTGAGCGAACTCCCTCGCGTCGGCAGGAACTGAGCAGCAGTAGAGTCTCCCCAAGAGGAAAAAGAGTAGAGTAGGCAAGAGTGAGTACACAACTTGTACTCAACAAGTATAACACAAACTTTGAGGCTCTAAGGTTGGCTGACTCGACTGCATTAGCTTTTAAGTCTTGGCAAAATTTTATTAAAGCTATTTACTACAAGTGAATGAATTACCATAAACCCAGTTACATAGTAATTAATCAAAATTAATCATGTTACTACTGAGAACCATACCAAACCAAACCACCCGGGGAAACCTGCCTCGTCAAAGGAAGATAACTCCACTAATCAAAAGGAGGATCTGGGCCGCTCATGACCGTGAGCACGGCTAGTATACCAGTTTTACACTCTGCAGAGGTTGCACATCTTTACCCACAAGTCGTGAGCTACGCTAGTTGTTCATCACACTTCCTTAGGTGAGATGACTGGCAGACTCACTAGGAGGCCTTTACAAAGAATCTCGTTGGTAAGGAGTAACCGCGAGGGTGGATCGGCGACTATGGAGCAGGTCTAGTGGGCGTCAAGACACGAAGCACAGACGAGGCCACTCAGCACGAGGGCCATAGAAGCTTACCGCCCCTACCCCACAGGTAAGTTACTCCAAACCAAAAAGACCTAATTATTACGCCAAGACCGTCCCATTCCAGTCTTGTGGTAGCGCTGTTGTCCCAGGTTGTCGCTCTATGAACCAGTCCTTATGGAGAGTGGCCAACCAAGCACTAAGCACCGTGCTGGCCCCCTAAGCCAAGTTTCTAACAAAACATATTTTAACGGGACGTGAGCCACCCAAGCACGAAGCACAGAGGGCCACTCCCAGAATTAAGTTGCATAAACCATTAATCAAATTAATTAAAAAGGACCAAGTGTGTTATAGCGCGGCACCTAGCACAACTAACCAAAATGCAACCCAAAGGATATATATAAAGGATATAAAGTGGCTAGGGAAGTCCTTATAGGCATATAGTATTAAAATGCAGTATGAAAATGTGTTTGAAGTGATATGTGGTGTTCATGTTATACTTGCCTTCCTCGTACTGCTCCTGCTGCTACTCAAACTGGTCAGAAGACGGTTGCTCTGGGTACTGGTACTGGGGCTCTTCCGGTAGCTCAACGTCTACTCACGAACACATGGCCAAAAGCAAGGCACACAATAAGCATACAAGCAAACACAAACAAAAGCTAAGAAACAATACATTAACACATAAAAACAGCACACTAAACTAGTCTAAAACTATTCTATGCGTTACAACGATCCCGTGGACATAAAGAACGCCTAAAACGGAGCTAAAACGAAAAATCAAGGCCAAAAACAAGTTCCAGGGACCTATTTGTAAGAAAATTGGAGTTCCAGGGGGTTTCTGGGCAAAACCGAGGACTAAAACATAATTAAACCATAGATCCTGGGGCTAACATGCAAAATCTACCAGGCTGGACGGCGGGTTCTATTTCTAGGAAGCTCAGGGGGGTCCGTGCAAAAATCTGGGCTGAACTGCAAATACTTTTGAACATGGGTGGACTGCGGGTTGATTCTGAGAAAACTCAGGGTCTCTTTATGTAACACCCGGTTTATAAAAGAACATAAACCGAGCAATCATATACGTGCCAGGATCAAGTCACACGTATATACAACAGAATGAACAGTATATCACAGCACATATCACGAATAAGACATAATAAATCGAAATACGAATATTATTTATTACATTAATGACAAAAATGTCTGATACAGCGGAAGCGAAGTACAAAATACGATAAAACTCTCCGAAGCTGAGTAGGGCGCCACAGGGACGTCGACTGGGAGACGAACGCCTAGAAGTCCTCGTAGTCCTGGTAGCGCTGAGCAAACTCCCTCGCGTCGGCAGGAACTGAGCAGCAGTAGTGTATCCAAGAGGAAAAAGTAGAGAAGAGGCAATAGTGAGTACACAACCGTACTCAACAAGTATAACACAAACTATGAGGCTCTAGGCTGGCTGGCTGACTGCATTAGCTTTTAAGTCTTGGCAAAATTTTATTAAAGCTATTTACTACGAGTTGATGAATTACCATTATCCCAGTTACATAATACTTATTCAGAATTAATCATGTTACTACTGAGAACCAAACCAAAACCACCAAGGTAAACCCCGAGAGGCACCCCCTCGTCGGAAGGGGCTAACCCCACTAATCAAAAGGAGGATCTGGGCCGCTCATAACCGTGAGCACGGCTAGTATACCAGTTTTACACTCTGCAGATGTTGCACATCTTTACCCACAAGTCATGAGCTATGCTAGTTGGTCATCACACTTCCTTAGGTGAGATGACTAGCAAACTCACTACGAGGCCGTTACAAAGGGCACGTTGGTAAGGTGTAACCGCTAAGGATTCAGTCAATGCAACGATGGTGTCCACCTCGAGGGGGTACAAGACACACAGACCAGCCTCGTAGACTGACCACCATTGAAGCTCGACTCCCCTCTTGCCCCGCAGGTAAGTTACTCCCGAACCAAAATGGCCTAATTAGTAAGCCAAGACCGTCCCATTCCAGTCTTGTGGTAGCGCTGTTGTCCCAGGTTGTCGCTCTATGAACCGGTCCTTATGGAGAGTGGGCAAACCCAGTAGTAAGCACCGTGCTGGCCCCCTAAACCATGTTTCTAACAAAAAACCAATTTTTAACGAGACGTGAGCCACTCAAGCCACATAGAGGGCCACTCTCAGAATTAAGTTGCATATACCATTAATCAAATTAATTAAAAAGGACCATTATGTGTTATAGCGCGGCACCTAGCACAACTGCCCAAAATGCAACCCAAAGGATATATATAAAGGATATAAAGTGGCTAGGAAATCCTTATAGGCATACAGTATTAAAATGCAGTATGAAATTGTATTTAAAAGTGATAGGTTGTTCATGTTACACTTGCCTTCCTCGTACTGCTCCTGCTGCTGCTCAAAGTGCTCGGAAGACGGCTGCTCCGGGTACTGGTACTGGGGCTCCTCAGATGGATCAACGTCTACTCACGAACACATGGCCAAAACAAAGCACAATAATAAGCATACAAGCAAACACTAATAAAACTAAGAAACAGTACATCAATACATAAAAACAGCAAGAAAAACTAAGCTAAAACTATTCTACGCGTTACAACGATCGCGTGGATATAAAGAACGCTTAAAACGGAGCTAAAACGCATATTCTAGGCCAAAAACAGGGTTAAGGGGCTTATTTGTAATAAAAACAGGGTTCCAGGGACTTTTCTGCTAAAACCGAGGACTAAAACATAATTAACCCTTAAATCTAAGGGCTAGCGTGTAAAAACAGCAGCTATGGACGGCGGGTCCTATTTCTAGAAAAACCAGGGGGCTTCGTGTAAAGTTCTGGGCTGAAAAGGAATTATTTTTGCATACAGTTGGATGGCGGGTTTATTCCGAGAAAACCCAGGGACTCTTATGCAAAAGAGCCTGGCTGAAGCGGTACGCACGGATCTGATCCATTGGATCATGATCCGGCGGCTGAGAACAAAACGGTTCAGGATCTAATCTAAGCCGCAGGAAACAGATCCGACGGCCGGGATCGAACGGGAGCGTGGGGCGGCGGCGCGGCTCGCCGGACAGGGCATCCTCGGCGGAGGGGTCGCCGGAGTAGGCCAATCCGGCATCCCCGTGGCCGATTCGGGCCGCGGCTTGGCTCGGGAGCATGCCCGTGGCACGCGCAAGCCACTGGGGCACTCAGGGGAGGGGATTGGGGCGCGGGACGCCGTGCGCGGCGGCGATGGCGGGCGAACGCGGCAGGGCATCGCCGGGGTGAGTTCGCGCGGCCTCTGGGGTGCGCTACAGATTAAAGTAGCTAGCGCAAAAGTACGGCGGGGCCTTGGGGGTGCTCACCGAGGCTTGGCAAGGTCGGAGATGCGGCGTTGGTGGGTCGGCGGGAAGTCCGGCGGCGGAGGGTGCGGCGGATCCCGTGGAGCGGCCGTAGGGGTGCGGCTCCCGGCGTCCTGGTCCCGCGTACAGGTGCGCTGTCGGTCTGCGGAGGCGAACATCACCGGAGGTGTTGGATTGAGGCGGCGCAGGGGCTCACCGGTGTGGAGGTCGCTGCGGCGCTCCGCTCCGAGCAGAGGCAAGACGGCGGCTAGGGTTGTGGGTGGATGGGGGTGCGGAGGGCCACGGGCGGTATTTATAGGGCGGCGGAGCGCCCTTGGCGTGCGCGCTCGGGCGGGGAATCACAGCGAGATTCCCGGCCGGGAGTTGCGCTGCGCGGGGAAGACGGAGCCGCCATGCGGGACCGGGTCGTCAGCCAGAGGGGAGGGAACGCGTACGGGGAAAACGGGCCTGCCAAGCGGGCCCGGTTGGACAGAGAGACGGGGAGGGATGCGGGCGACGCGGTACGGGCGGCTGCAGGCGCTGGCGTGCGGGCACGGGGAGTGTGGGAGCGGGGCGAGCGGCCGTGTGGGGCGAGAGGGCGCTGGGCCAGCGCGGGGAAAAGCTGGGCCGCGGGGTGGACTGGGCTGCATGCGCGGCATGGGCCGGAGCGAGCCTGGGGAGAGAAAAGAGTTCGGGCCGAGGGGGGAAGGAGTGGGCTGCCTGCAGGGAAGGGAGAGAGTGGGCCGGGCTGGGTTTGCTTTCCTATTTATCTAGGTTTTTCTCTTTTCTATTTCTAAACTTTTCCATTCCTAATTGAAACAAGGTTTGAATTCAAATACAAATTTGAATTCAACCACACTCAAACATTGAAAGTATGCACCAGCATGAATGCATCATCAAAATTTAAAACCTATGATAAATTTTAATTACTTATAGAACAAAAATGTAGATTACATGCAAGTCTAACACAATAAACCTTAGAAATTTAAATAAAGCCAATTAAATTTATTAATAAATGCTGAAATTTAAATTAGGGTGTTACAGACCCTACCCCCTTAAAGAAATCTCGTCCCCGAGATTTAGCTGGGCTGGCTAGCAAAGAGATCTGGATAAGTCTTCCTCAGCTCATCTTCTCGCTCCCAAGTAGCCTCAGCTTCACTGTGGTGACTCCACTGAACTCTGCACATCTTGATGCGCTTGTTCCGAGTAACCCTCTCTGATGTCTCCAGAATCTTTACCGGATGCTCAGTATAAGTCAGATCTTCCTGTACATCTACACCATCCAGGGGTGCCTGCTCCTCAGGTACTCGCAGACACCGCTTCAGCTGGGATATATGGAAGACATCGTGAACTCCCGAGAGGCTGAGAGGTAACTCTAGGCGATAAGCAACTTCGCCTTTCCGCTCTAGCACCTTGAATGGCCCCACATACCGAGGTGCTAACTTCCCCTTGACATTAAATCTGCGGATTCCTCTCATCGGAGACACCTTCAGATACACATAATCACCGACACTAAAAGTCAGGTCTCTCCGTTTGCCATCTTCATAGCTCTTCTGTCTGCTCTGTGCAATCCTCAGATTTTCTCGCACAGCCTGAACCATCTGCTCTGCATCATCTATGATCTCCGGGCCAAAGAGCTGCTTCTCACCAATCTGATCCCAATAGAGAGGAGTCCTGCACTTTCTGCCATACAATGCCTCGAAAGGGGACTTCTTCAGACTGGCCTGATAGCTGTTGTTATATGAGAACTCAGCATAAGACAGGCACTTATCCCAACTAGTACCGTACTGAATAGCACAAGCTCTCAGCATATCCTCCAACACTTGGTTGGTTCTCTTTGTCTGCCCATCTGTCTGAGGGTGATAAGCCGTACTGAAACGCAGCTTCGTATCCAATGAGTCAAGGAGCTGCTCCCAGAATCGAGAAGTGAACTGAGACCCTCTGTCAGATATGATCTTCTTGGGCACACCATGCAAGCAGACAATCCGAGAGATGTACAACTCTGCGAGTCTAGCACCGGAGTAAGTAGTGTTCACTGGAAAGAAGTGAGCAACCTTCGTCAGACGATCCACTACTACCCATATGGAGTTGTACCCTTTCTGAGTACGAGGCAATCCAACAATGAAGTCCATAGTGATTTCCTCCCATTTCCACTCTGGAATCTTCAAAGGCTGTAACAGACCTGCTGGCCTCTGATGCTCAGCCTTGACACGCTGACAGGTGTCACAAATAGCCACGTACTCTGCCACTGAACTGCTTCATCCCATACCACCAGAAACGTTCCTTCAGATCATAATACATCTTCATGCTGCCCGGATGAATAGAATAAGCTGTATCATGGGCCTCACTCAGAATCAACTTCCGGAGATCCTTCACATCGGGCACACAGATCCGGTTCTTGTACCACAAGGTACCCTGATCATCCTCTCTGAAATGAGGAGCCTTGCCCTTCTTGAGCAACTCATGAATCTCCTGCACCT
The DNA here is from genome assembly GCF_016808335.1 of Panicum virgatum. Classification (NCBI taxonomy): domain Eukaryota; kingdom Viridiplantae; phylum Streptophyta; class Magnoliopsida; order Poales; family Poaceae; genus Panicum; species Panicum virgatum. The sequence goes on along the minus strand of NC_053147.1, from coordinate 39,779,421 downwards.
TTTCATCATCTTTCTGATGCTGCCTGATCTCTGACTCTAGAGTCGGTACTGCCTCAAATGCTGCACTGGAAGTATGATGCAAGAAGCCCAGACTCAACTGCTCGAACTCCTCGCATAACTCTGGAGGCATCTGGAAAGCCACGGCCATGTTGACATAACTTCTTCTGCTCAAAGCATCTGCTACAACATTGGCCTTGCCCGGATGATAGTGAATCTCCAGATCATAGTCCTTGACCAACTCTAGCCATCTTCTCTGCCGCATGTTCAGCTCATTCTGCGTGAAAATGTACTTGAGGCTCTTGTGATCAGTGTAGATATCACACCGCTGTCCATACAAGTAATGCCTCCAAATCTTCAGAGCATGCACAACTGCGGCTAACTCAAGATCATGAGTGTAACACCCTAATTTAAATTTCAGCATTTATTAATAAATTTAAATGGCTTTATCCTTTTTCTAAGGTTTATTGTGTTTAGTATGGCATTTAATTCAATTTTGTTCCTTAAGTAATTAAAATTTTGTCTAAAGTTAAAACTTTGGTGTTGCATTCATGCTGGTGCATAATTTTAATTATTTGAGTGTGGTTTGAATTCAAACTTTGATTTGAATTCAAACTTTGTTTGAATTAGAAATAGAAAAGAAAAAGAAATAGAAAGGAACCCATAACCCAAACCCAAAACAACTCGGCCCATTTTTTTTCCTTCCCCGCGGCCCACTCCCGAGCCCAGCCCGGTCCGCCTCCTCCTCTCTCTCTCCCTTTCACCCGGCCGGCCCAGCTCGCCACCCCGCTCCTCTCCCCGCGGCCCAAGTCCCCGCTCAGCCCGCTCGCGACTGCGTCGCCCCCCCCCTTCGCGCCTGACCCCACTTGCCAGCGCCCAGCGCCCACGTAAGCCCCCGCTCGCCTCGCGCCCACCGAGCGCCCGCCCCGTCTCACTGCCTGGCCGGACCCACTCAACGGGGTCATCCCCTTCCCCTCGCCGCGCGCATGCAACGGAAGCCCACGATCCCCGCCGGGGATCTCGCCGCGTCCTTCACGGGGCACGCACGCCCAGGTCACCCGCCTGCCTTTAATTAGCACCCCACGGACCGCCCTGCACCCATCCACCCCACGCACCGCCCCGCAAACCCTAGCTCCGCCCGCCTCGCCTGGCCCCGCCGCGCAGAGCCCCTGCTCCGCCGCAGCCTCGCCGCCCCGCCATACCCCGGTCCACTGCTAACCGCGCCGCAGCATCGCCAAGACCCCGTGGCACTCCTGGAAGCCTCAGCTCCGAGTTTGCACCACGCCCCGCGCCGGGATTTCGACCTGACATCGCCGCCGGTGAGCCTCTGCGCCGCAGCGATTCCCTGCCTCCAGTGGTTCCCCGACCGCCCTGACCCCCGTGAGGCCCTCGTAGGAACTCCCCGAAGCTGCCCGTGGATCCCAGGAGCCCAGAGCGCCCCCGCGTCCTCCCCGTCCGCGACCACCACGCCATCGCCGCCGCCGAGCCCGACGTCGACGCCTCTGCGCGCCTTCGCTGCTCAATCCCGGGCTTAGGTGAGCATGCCTTGATTCCCTGCTCCCTTTTTCGCCTTTTGCCGTAGCCCGTAGCCCTGGCGTCGCCCAGAACACTCGCGCCAGCGAGCCTCCGCCGCGCTGACCCGCCGTCGCCGGTGCGCCCTCCGCCACAGACCTCCCCGAGCCCAGTAAAGGCCACGGGTGGATCACGCATGACGCGTAGATCCTCCCCGATCCAAGCTCGCTCGGTTTTGAGCCCTGGAACACCGGATTCGAACTTCTCCGGCGATGCGCCGCCGCGGGAATTGGTTTCCCGGCGACCCGCGCCGCCGCCGTCGCCCGCGGAGCACTTGAGCCATCCGATTTAGAACCCGTGGCTGAGATTAGATCCATCGCCCTTAAAACCCAGGCTATCAGATCTGGATCCAACGATCCAGATTGGCGCGTACCCCTTCGCCCTGGCTTATTTGCTAAAGAGACCCTGGGGTCTTTCAGATTCAACCCGCAGTCCTGTGCAGTTCAAAACTAATTACAGATCGGCCCAAAACTTTGCACAGACCCCCCTGAGCTTTCTAGAAATCAAACCCGCCATCCAGGGCCGCCGGTTTTGCGTGTTAGCCCTTAGATTTAATGGTTAATTACGTTTTTGTCCTCGGTTTTTGCAGAAAACCCCCTGGAACCTTAGTTTTCTTACAGATAAGCCCCTAGAACTTGTTTTTAGCCTAGATTATGCGTTTTAGCTCCGTTTTTAGCGTTCTTTATATCCACGTGATCGTTGTAACGCATAGAACAGTATTAGAATAGTTTAGTGCGCTGTTTTTATGTATTGATGTACTGTTTCTTAGCTTTTTGTTAGTGTTTGCTTGTATGCTTATTTCGTGCAATGTTTTGGCCATGTGTTCGTGAGTAGACGTTGATCCATCTGAGGAGCCCCAGTACCAGTACCCAGAGCAGCCGTCTTCCAAGCACTTTGAGCAGCAGCAGGAGCAGTACGAGGAAGGCAAGTATAACATGAACAACCCATCACTTTTAAATACATTTTCATACTGCATTTTAATACTGTATGCCTATAAGGACTTTCCTAGCCACTTTATATCCTTTATATATACCTTTGGGTTGCATTTTGGTTAGTTGCGCTAGGTTGCTGCGCTATAACATACTCTGGTCCTTTTTAATTAATTTGATTAATGGTTTACTTGAACTTAATTCTGAGAGTGGCCCTCGGTGCTTCGTGCTTGAGTGGCTCACGTCTCGTTAAAATATGGTTTTTGTAGAAACATGGTTTAGGGGGCCAGCACGGTGCTTAGTGCTTGGTTGGCCACTCTCCATAAGGATCGGTTCATAGAGCGACAACCTGGGACAACAGCGCTACCACAAGGCTAGAATGGGATAGACTTGGCATAATAATTAGATCTTTTTGGTTTGGAGTAACTTACCTGCGGGGTAGGGGCGGTAAGCTTCTATGGCCCTCGTGCTGAGTGGCCTCGTCTGTGCTTCGTGTCTTGACGCCCACTAGACCTGCTCCATAGTCGCCGATCCACCCTCGCGGTTACTCCCTACCAACGAGTTTCTTTGTAAAGGCCTCGTAGTGAGTCGCTAGTCATCTCACCTAAGGAAGTGTGATGAACAACTGGCGTAGCTCACGACTTGTGGGTAAAGATGTGCAACCTCTGCAGAGTGAAAAACTGGTATACTAGCCGTGCTCACGGTTATGAGCGGCCCAGATCCTCCTTTTGATTAGTGGAGCTATCTCCTTCCGACGAGGGGGGTGCTCCTCGGGGTTACATTGGTGGCTTGGTTTCGGTTTGGTTCTCAGTAGTTTCTTAGTTAATTCTGATTAATTACTATGTAACTGGGTTAATGGTAAATCATCAACTCGTAGTAAATAGCTTTAATAAAATTTTGCCAACACTTAAAAGCTAATGCAGTTGAGTCAGCCAGCCTAGAGCCTCATAGTTTGTGTTATACTTGTTGAGTACAAGTTGTGTACTCACCCTTGCCTCTTGTCTATTTTTTCCTCTTGGCTACGCTACTGCTGCTCAGTTCCTGCCGACACGAGGGAGTTCGTCCAGCGCTACCAGGACTACGAGGGCTTCTAGGTGTTCGTCTCCCAGTCGACGTCCCTGTGGCGCCCTGCTTCAGCTTCAGAGAGCTTTATTCGTATTTTGTAGTTCGCTTCCGCTGTATCAGACATTTTTGTCATTATTGTAATAAATAACATTCGTATTCGCTTTATTATGTCTTTTACATGATATGTGCTATGATATACTGTTCATTCTGTTGTATATACGTGTGACTTGATCCTGGCACGTATATGGTTGCTCGGTTTATGTTCTTTTATAAACCGGGTGTTACAGAGTGGTATCAGAGCCGTATCGACTGTAGGACGAAGCCTAGATAGAACTGGTCGAGTTTTAGGACTCCTTCTCTCCAATCCTTATCTGCTGAAACTATTTTACTATTATACCCCTTGACTTCTATGACTTTTACCCGTCTTGCCTTGATTTCTCTCTCTGAAGAATAGTTTTCGTAGATTTTGGCCTGAATCAGTCATCTGACCACCATGAGTTAGCTAGGTGACCCTTTTATAATAAAACGATAGCACGTTCTGCGACGCGTTGTGTTAGTCGAGTCTTTTGTTAAACTCGGCTAAGTCGTGAAAATTGTCTGCTTGTTATTATGCTACATGTTTGATTTGGATTTTTGAATGATTGCATAGCTTAGTAGTTTAATTTTGTGTAAAGAAAATCACTCTAATGTTAAAGTTAACTAATTAATAAAATGAGTTAGAACGTTGGGGGTAAAACAGTCCACTCTATCCTGTCTACTTTATCATGGCTGAGTCTTTTTCCGCAAAGAGTTATCATATCCATCTGAATTTATTCCTGCAATATCCTTACTCGTGAAAACTTTTGTCCAAAATCAGATGGTGAACACCAGGCGTGGTTCTGACCAGCAGGGGCAGAACAACCAGGGTCAGAACACCCAGGGGACCGGGATCCCGACGCCGCCACCTTTGACTCCGGAGCAGTACTTCCAGCTCCAGATGCAGATGATGGCCACCCTGAACAACACTGTTTAGGCTCTTCAGCAGGCTCACACTCAGCCTCCGCCTCCTCCACCACCGCAGCCTCGCGACAGGCGTGCTGAGTTCCTGAGGGGTCACCCGCCGACGTTTTCTCACACGTCCGACCCTCTTCAGGCTGACGACTGGCTCCGTGCAGTGGAGCGTCAGCTGGACATCGCCCAGTGCGATGATCGGGAGAGAGTTCTGTACGCAGCAGGACAGCTGCGAGGGGCAGCTTTGGACTGGTGGGAGTCCCACCCAGTTCACGACCGCGAGGCTCTCACTTGGCTCCAGTTCAGGGAGCGTTTCCGCAGCCACAACGTCCCCGCGGGCGTTATGAAGATGAAACAGAAGGAGTTCCTTGCACTGAAGCAGGTAACCTTAAATATAATCATTCAGCGGTTTCTTTTGAGCTAATGCCCCTTGAATCTTGAGTTAATCTTTCGATATCTATCTGTCTTTGTCACTTCAGGGGACTATGTCGGTCACGGAGTATCGTGATCGCTTCTTGCAGCTCGCTCGCTACGCCCCTGCCGATGTTGCGTATGACCGCAAGAAGCAGGAGCACTTCATGGAGGGTCTTGAGGACTACCTCCTGTACGCGCTGCTCAACCTCCGCTTCGACGACTTCAACCATCTGGTTGACAGCGCACTCAACACTGAGCGCAAGCACCTGGAGATGGAGGACAAGAAGAGGAAGATTGTCCCCGTTGCTTCCGGCAGCAACACCCGTCCTCGCCTCCAGCCGCCCCAGCAGTACCAGCAGCAGTACCGGCCTCCCCAGCAGTACCAGCAGAGGCCACCGCAGCAGTACCCGCCTCGACAGCAGCAGCAGGCAGGTCAGGGCCCGAGGTTACCGGCACCTCCGGCTCGTGCTCCACCAGCTCCGCCAGCACCGCAGGCTCCACGTCCGGCAGCTCCTACCGGACAGCAGGCTTCGACACTCGCACGCGTCTGCTATCACTGCGGCCAGCCGGGGCACTACGCTAACACTTGCCCCCGGAAGGCGCAGGCGGGACAGCAGGGGCGCCCAGCTCAGCCCAGGGCACCAGCACAGGGCAGGGTGAACCACGTGACGGCCGAGTCAGCGGCCGAGGCTCCTAACGTGGTTATTGGTACGTTCATGGTCAACTCTCACCCCGCTACAGTGCTTTTCGATACCGGTGCTACCCATTCTTTCATTTCCAAGTCATTTGCCGAGCAGCATGGTATACCAGTTTCTTGTATGAGGACAGCTATGGTAGTTACCTCACCTGGGAGAAAGATTCGTACATGTTCTATATGCTCCAGAGTTAGTATTGTCATAAATGGGGTAGAGTTCCGCACTGGCTTGATAGTTATTGACTCCTCGGGGATAGATGTGATTTTGGGCATGGAGACTCTTACCAGATGGGGAGTCCGTATTGATTGTGCTCAGCGGACAGTTCACTTATCGGCATCTGGTGGCCAAGAGGTGACAGTCAGTGCTTCAGAGCCTTCTGGATTTCTTCATCAGATGGAGGCTAGACCCACGGACGGTATTCGCGTGGTGTCCGAATTCCCGGATGTCTTTCCGGATGATCTGCCAGGTATGCCGCCTGAACGCGCCATTCAGTTTTGTATTGATCTCTTGCTTGGCACAGCTCCTATTGCGAAGCGGCCCTACCGTATGGCACCTATAGAGCATGAAGAAGTTAAGAAGACTATTGATGAGTTGCTAGCCAAGGGCTATATCCGTCGCAGCTTCTCTCCTTGGGCTTTTCCATTATTGCTGGTAGATAAGAAGGATGGCTCGAAGAGGATGTGTGTGGATTATCGGGAGCTGAATGCAGTTACTATCAAGAACAAGCATCCACTGCCCCGTATTGAGGATCTCTTCGATCTGCTTCGAGGTGCTCGTATATTCTCGAAGATTGATCTTCGTTCGGGTTATTTTCAGCTGAGGATCCGTCCTGGGGATATTCCGAAGACGGCATTCACCAGCAAGTACGGGCTATATGAGTATATGGTCATGTCCTTCGGCTTGACTAATGCCCCGGCTTACTTCATGCATCTGATGAACATGGTTTTCATGGACTATCTGGATGTCTTCGTGGTGATTTTCATTGATGATATTCTGATCTTCTCCAAGACAGAAGAAGAGCATGAGGAACATCTGAGACTCGTATTGTAGAGATTGAGAGAGCATCAGTTGTATGCCAAGTTCAGCAAGTGCGAGTTCTGGATTGATGAGGTGCCATTCCTCGGTCATGTTATCTCTCAGGGAGGCATTGCTGTTGTTCCGAGCAAGGTGAAGGATGTGCTCGAGTGGGAGATACCGCAGACAGTGAAGGAAGTCAGGTCTTTCTTGGGCTTAGCTGGATATTATCGGAGGTTCATTGAGAATTTCTCCAAGATCGCAAAGCCTTTGACTTCTTTGCTAGAGAAGAATGTAGCTTTCGTGTGGACTGATGAGCGTCAGAGGGCCTTTGATGAGCTGAAGAAAAGGTTGACTACGGCGCCAGTCCTGACTCTGCCAGACCAGACCAAGAGGTTCACGGTGTATTGTGATGCTTCGAAGGATGGTCTTGGGTGTGTTCTGATGCAGGAGGGCAGAGTGAATGCTTATGCTTCACGGCAGTTACGTCGGCATGAGCTGAACTATCCCACTCATGATCTTGAGTTAGCCGCAGTTGTGCATGCTCTGAAGATTTGGAGGCATTACTTTTATGGGCAGCGGTGTGATATCTACACTGATCACAAGAGCCTCAAGTACATTTTCACACAGAATGAGCTGAACATGCGGCAGAGAAGATGGCTAGAGTTGGTCAAGGATTATGACCTGGAGATTCACTACCATCCGGGCAGGGCCAATGTTGTAGCAGATGCTTTGAGCAGAAGAAGTTATGTCAACATGGCCGTGGCTTTCCAGATGCCTCCAGAGTTATGCGAGGAGTTCGAGCAGTTGAGTCTGGGCTTCTTGCATCATACTTCGAGTGCAGCATTTGAGGCAGTACCAACTCTAGAGTCAGAGATCAGGCAGCATCAGAAAGATGATGAGAAGCTGCAGGAGATTCGTGAGTTGCTCAAGAAGGGCAAGGCTCCTCATTTCAGAGAGGATGATCAGGGTACTTTGTGGTACAAGAACCGGATCTGTGTGCCAGATGTGAAGGATCTCCGGAAGTTGATTCTGAGTGAGGCCCATGATATAGCTTACTCTATTCATCCGGGCAGCACGAAGATGTACTATGATCTGAAGGAATGTTTCTGGTGGTATGGGATGAAGCGTTCAGTGGCAGAGTACGTGGCTATTTGTGACACCTGTCAGCGTGTCAAGGCTGAGCATCAGAGGCCAGCAGGTTTGTTACAGCCTTTGAAGATTCCAGAGTGAAAATGGGAGGAAATCACTATGGACTTCATTGTTGGATTGCCTCGTACTCAGAAAGGGTACAACTCCATTTGGGTAGTAGTGGATCGACTGACGAAAGTTGCTCACTTCATTCCGGTGAACACTACTTACTCCGGTGCTAGACTTGCAGAGTTGTACATCTCTCGGATTGTCTGCTTGCATGATGTGCCCAAGAAGATCATATCTGACAGAGGGTCTCAGTTCACTTCTCGGTTCTGGGAGCAGCTCCATGATTCGTTGGATACGAAGCTGCGCTTTAGTACGGCTTATCACCCTCAGACAGATGGGCAGACAGAGAGAACCAACCAAGTGTTGGAAGATATGCTGAGAGCTTGTGCCATTCAGTACGGTACTAGTTGGGATAAGTGCCTGTCATATGCTGAGTTCTCATATAACAACAGCTATCAGGCCAGTCTGAAGAAGTCTCCCTTTGAGGCATTGTATGGCAGAAAGTGCAGGACTCCTTTCTATTGGGATCAGATTGGTGAGAAGCAGCTCTTTGGCCCTGAGATCATAGATGATGCAGAGCAGATGGTTCAGGCTGTGCGAGAAAATCTGAGGATTGCACAGAGCAGACAGAAGATTTATGCTGATGGCAAACGGAGAGACCTGACTTTCAGTGTCGGTGATTATGTGTATCTGAAGGTGTCTCCGATGAGAGGAATCCGCAGATTCAATGTCAAAGGGAAGTTAGCACCTCGGTATGTGGGGCCATTCAAGGTGCTAGAGCGGAAAGGCGAAGTTGCTTATCGCCTGGAGTTACCCCTCAGCCTCTCAGGAGTTCATGATGTCTTTCATATATCTCAGCTGAAGAGGTGTCTGCGAGTACCCGAGGAGCAGGCACCACTGGATGGAGTAGATGTCCAGGAAGATCTGACTTATACCGAGCATCCGGTGAAGATTCTGGAGACATCAGAGAGGGTTACTCAGAACAAGCGCATCAAGATGTGCAAAGTTCAGTGGAGTCACCACAGTGAAGCGGAGGCTACTTGGGAGCGAGAAGATGAGATGATGAAGACATATCCAGATCTCTTTGCTAGCCAGCCCAGCTAAATCTTGGGGACGATGTTTCTTTAAGGGGGTAGGGTATGTAACACCCTAATTTAAATTTCAGCATTTATTAATAAATTTAAATGGCTTTATCCTTTTTCTAAGGTTTATTGTGTTTAGTATGGCATTTAATTCAATTTTGTTCCTTAAGTAATTAAAATTTTGTCTAAAGTTAAAACTTTGGTGTTGCATTCATGCTGGTGCATAATTTTAATTATTTGAGTGTGGTTTGAATTCAAACTTTGATTTGAATTCAAACTTTGTTTGAATTAGAAATAGAAAAGAAAAAGAAATAGAAAGGAACCCATAACCCAAACCCAAAACAACTCGGCCCATTTTTTTTCCTTCCCCGCGGCCCACTCCCGAGCCCAGCCCGGTCCGCCTCCTCCTCTCTCTCCCTTTCACCCGGCCGGCCCAGCTCGCCACCCCGCTCCTCTCCCCGCGGCCCAAGTCCCCGCTCCGCCCGCTCGCGACTGCGTCGCCCCCCCTTCGCGCCTGACCCCACTTGCCAGCGCCCAGCGCCCACGCAAGCCCCCGCTCGCCTCGCGCCCACCGAGTGCCCGCCCTGTCTCACTGCCTGGTCGGACCCACTCAACAGGGTCATCCCCTTCCCCTCGCCGCGCGCACGCAACGGAAGCCCACGATCCCCGCCGGGGATCTCGCCGCGTCCTTCACGGGGCACGCACGCCCAGGTCACCCGCCTGACTTTAATTAGCACCCCACGGACCCCCCTGCACCCATCCACCCCACGCGCCGCCCCGCAAACCCTAGCTCCGCCCACCTCGCCTGGCCCCGCCGCGCAGAGCCCCTGCTCCGCCGCGGCCTCGCCGCCCCGCCATACCCCGGTCCACTGCTAACCGCGCCGCAGCATCGCCAAGACCCCGTGGCACTCCTGGAAGCCTCAGCTCCGAGTTTGCGCCACGCCCCGCGCCGGGATTTCGACCTGACATCGCCGCCCGTGAGCCTCTGCGCCGCAGCGATTCCCTGCCTCCAGTGGTTCCCCGACTGCCCTGACCCCTGTGAGGCCCTCGTAGGAACTCCCCGAAGCTGCCCGTGGATCCCAGGAGCCCGGAGCGCCCCCGCGTCCACCCCGTCCGCGACCACCACACCATCGCCGCCACCGAGCCCGACGTCGACGCCTCTGCGCGCCTTCGCTGCTCAATCCCGGGCTTAGGTGAGCACGCCTTGATTCCCTGGTCCCTTTTTCGCCTTTTGCCGTAGCCCGTAGCCCCTGGCGTCGCCCAGAACACTCACGCCGGCGAGCCTCCGCCGCGCTGACCCGCCGTCGCCGGTGCGCCCTCCGCCACAGACCTCCCCGAGCCCAGTAAAGGCCACGGGTGGATCACGCATGACGCGTAGATCCTCCCCGACCCAAGCCCGCTCGGTTTTGAGCCTTGGAACACCGGATTCGGACTTCTCCGGCGATGCGCCGCCGCGGGAATTGGTTTCCCGGCGACCCGCGCCGCCGCCGTCGCCCGCGGAGCACTTGAGCCATCCGATTTAGAACCCGTGGCTGAGATTAGATCCAGCGCCCTTAAAACCCAGGCCATCAGATCTGGATCCAACGATCCAGATCGACGCGTACCCCTTCGCCCTGGCTTATTTGCTAAAGAGACCCTGGGGTCTTTCAGATTCAACCCGCAGTCCTGTGCAGTTCAAAACTAATTACAGATCGGCCCAAAACTTTGCACAGACCCCCCTGAGCTTTCTAGAAATCAAACCCGCTGTCCAGGGCTGCCGGTTTTGTGCGTTAGCCCTTAGATTTAATGGTTAATTACGTTTTAGTCCTCGGTTTTTGCAGAAAACCCCCTGGAACCTTAGTTTTCTTACAGATAAGCCCCTAGAACTTGTTTTTAGCCTAGATTATGCGTTTTAGCTCCGTTTTTAGCGTTCTTTATATCCACGCGATCGTTGTAACACGTAGAACAGTATTAGAATAGTTTAGTGCGCTGTTTTTATGTATTGATGTACTGTTTCTTAGCTTTTTGTTAGTGTTTGCTTGTATGCTTATTTCGTGCAATGTTTTGGCCATGTGTTCGTGAGTAGACGTTGATCCATCTGAGGAGCCCCAGTACCAGTACCCGGAGCAGCCGTCTTCCGAGCACTTTGAGCAGCAGCAGGAGCAGTACGAGGAAGGCAAGTATAACATGAACAACCCATCACTTTTAAATACATTTTCATACTGCATTTTAATACTGTATGCCTATAAGGACTTTCCTAGCCACTTTATATCCTTTATATATACCTTTGGGTTGCATTTTGGTTAGTTGCGCTAGGTTGCTGCGCTATAACATACTCTGGTCCTTTTTAATTAATTTGATTAATGGTTTACTTGAACTTAATTCTGAGAGTGGCCCTCTGTGCTTCGTGCTTGAGTGGCTCACGTCTCGTTAAAATATGGTTTTTGTAGAAACATGGTTTAGGGGGCCAGCACGGTGCTTAGTGCTTGGTTGGCCACTCTCCATAAGGACCGGTTCATAGAGTGACAACCTGGGACAACAGCGCTACCACAAGGCTAGAATGGGATAGACTTGGCATAATAATTAGATCTTTTTGGTTTGGAGTAACTTACCTGCGGGGCAGGGGCGGTGAGCTTCTATGGCCCTCGTGCTGAGTGGCCTCGTCTGTGCTTCGTGTCTTGACGCCCACTAGACCTGCTCCATAGTCACCGATCCACCCTCGCGATTACTCCCTACCAACGAGTTTCTTTGTAAAGGCCTCGTAGTGAGTCGCTAGTCATCTCACCTAAGGAAGTGTGATGAACAACTGGCGTAGCTCACGACTTGTGGGTAAAGATGTGCAACCTCTGCAGAGTGAAAAACTGGTATACTAGCCGTGCTCACGGTTATGAGCGGCCCAGATCCTCCTTTTGATTAGTGGAGCTATCTCCTTCCGACGAGGGGGGTGCTCCTCGGGGTTACATTGGTGGCTTGGTTTCGGTTTGGTTCTCAGTAGTTTCTTAGTTAATTCTGATTAATTACTATGTAACTGGGTTAATGGTAAATCATCAACTCGTAGTAAATAGCTTTAATAAAATTTTGCCAACACTTAAAAGCTAATGCAGTTGAGTCAGCCAGCCTAGAGCCTCATAGTTTGTGTTATACTTGTTGAGTACAAGTTGTGTACTCACCCTTGCCTCTTCTCTATTTTTTCCTCTTGGCTACGCTACTGCTGCTCAGTTCCTGCCGACACAAGGGAGTTCGTCCAGCGCTACCAGGACTACGAGGACTTCTAGGTGTTCGTCTCCCAGTCGACGTCCCTGTGGCGCCCTGCTTCAGCTTTAGAGAGCTTTATTCGTATTTTGTACTTCGCTTCCGCTGTATCAGACATTTTTGTCATTATTGTAATAAATAACATTCGTATTCGCTTTATTATGTCTTTTATGTGATATGTGCTATGATATACTGTTCATTCTGTTGTATATACGTGTGACTTGATCCTGGCACGTATATGGTTGCTCGGTTTATGTTCTTTTATAAACCGGGTGTTACAATGAGTAGGATAGTTCAGCTCATGCCGACGTAACTGCCGTGAAGCATAAGCAATCACTCTGCCCTCCTGCATCAGAACACACCCAAGACCATCTTTCGAAGCATCACAATATACCGTGAACCTCTTCGTCTGGTCTGGCAGAGTCAGGACTGGCGCCGTAGTCAACCTTTTCTTCAGCTCATCAAAGGCCCTCTGACGCTCATCAGTCCACACGAAAGCCACATTTTTCTCCAGCAAAGAAGTCAAAGGCTTCGCGATCTTGGAGAAATTCTCAATGAACATCCGATAATATCCAGCTAAGCCCAAGAAAGACCTAACTTCCTTTACTGTCTGCGGTGTCTCCCACTCGAGCACATCCTTCACCTTGCTCGGATCAACAGCAATGCCTCCCTGAGAGATAACATGACCGAGGAATGGAACCTCGTCAATCCAGAACTCGCACTTGCTGAACTTGGCATACAACTGATGCTCTCTCAATCTCTGCAATACGAGTCTCAGATGCTCCTCATGCTCTTCTTCTGTCTTGGAAAAGATCAGAATATCATCAATGAAGATCACCACGAAGACATCCAGATAGTCCATGAAAACCATGTTCATCAGATGCATGAAGAAAGCCGGGGCATTAGTCAAGCCGAAGGACATGACCGTGTACTCATATAGCCCGTACTTGCAAGTGAATGCCGTCTTCGGAATATCCCCAGGACGGATCCTCAGCTGAAAATAACCCGAATGAAGATCAATCTTCGAGAATATACGAGCACCTCGAAGCAGATCGAAGAGATCCTCAATACGGGGCAGTGGATGCTTGTTCTTGATAGTAACTGTATTCAGCTCCCGATAATCCACACACATCCTCTTCGAGCCATCCTTCTTATCTACCAGCAACAATGGAAAAGCCCAAGGAGAGAAGCTGCGACGGATATAGCCCTTGGCTAGCAACTCATCAATAGTTTTCTTGACTTCTTCATGCTCTATAGGTGCCATACGGTAGGGCCGCTTTGCAATAGGAGCTGTGCCAGGCAAGAGATCAATACAAAACTCAATGGCGCATTCAGGCGGCATACCTGGCAGATCATCCGGAAAGACATCCGGGAATTCAGACACCACGCGAATACCGTCCATGGGTCTAGCCTCCATCTGATGAAGAAATCCAGAAGGCTCTGAAGCACTGACTGTTACCTCTTGGCCATCAGATGCCGATAAGTGAACTGTCCGCTGAGCACAGTCAATACGGACTCCCCATCTGGTAAGGGTCTCCATGCCCAAAATCACATCTATCCCCGAGGAGTCAATAACTATCAAGCCAGTGCGGAATTCTACCCCCTTTATGACAATACTAACTCTGGAGCATATAGAACATGTACGAATCTTTCCCCCCAGGTGAGGTAACTACCATAGCTGTCCTCATACAAATGACTTGGAAATGAAAGAATGAGTAGCACCGGTATCGAAAAGCACTGTAGCGGGGTGAGAGTTGACCATGAACGTACCAATAACCATGTTAGGAGCCTCGCCCGCTGACCCGGCCATCACGTGGTTCACCCGACCCTGTGCTGGCGCCCTAGGCTGAGCTGGGCGCCCCTGTTGTCCCGCCTGCGCCTTCCGGGGGTAAGTGTTGGCGTAGTGCCCCGGCTGGCCGCAGTGATAGCAGACGCGTGCAAGTGTCGAAGCCTGCTGTCCGGTAGGAGCTGCCGGCGTGGAGCCTGCAGTGCTGGCGGAGCTGGTGGAGCACTAGCCGGAGGTGCCGGTAACCTCGGGCCCTTACCTGCCTGCTGCTGTCGAGGCGGGTACTGCTGCGGCCTCGGCTAGTACTGCTGAGGAGGCCGGTACTGAGGCTGCTGGTACTGCTGGGGCGGCTGGAGGCGAGGACGAGTGTTGCTGCCGGAAACAACGGGGACAATCTTCCTCTTCTTGTCCTCCATCTCCAGGTGCTTGCGCTCAGTGTTGAGCGCGCTATCAACCAGATGGTTGAAGTCGTCAAAGCGGAGGTTGAGCAGCGCGTACTAGAGGTAGTCCTCAAGACCCTCCATGAAGTGCTCCTGCTTTTTGCGGTCATCCGCAACATCGGCAGGGGCGTAGCGAGCAAGCTGCAGAAAGCGATCACGATACTCCGTGACTGACATAGTCCCCTGAAGTGACAAAGACAGATAGATATCGAAAGATTAACTCAAGATTCAAAAGGATAGAACAAGGGGTATTAGCTCAAAAGAAACCGCTGAATGATTATATCTGAGATTACCTGCTTCAGTGCAAGGAACTCCTTCTGCTTCATCTTCATAACGCCCGCGGGGACGTTGTGGCTGCGGAACCGCTCCCGGAACTGGAGCCAAGTGAGAGCCTCGCAGTCATGAACTGGGTGGGACTCCCACCAGTCCAAAGCTGCCCCTCGCAGCTGTCCTGCTGCTTACAAGATGCGCTCACGATCATCGCACTGGGCGATGTCCAGCTGACGCTCCACTGCACGGAGCCAGTCGTCGGCCTGAAGAGGGTCGGATGTATGAGAAAACGTCGGCGGGTGACCCCTCAGGAACTCAGCACGCCTGTCGCGAGGCTGCGGCGGTGGAGGAGGCGGAGGCTGAGTGTGAGCCTGCTGAAGAGCCTGAACAGTGTTGTTCAGGGTAGCCATCATCTGCATCTGGAGCTGGAAGTACTGCTCCGGAGTCAAGGGCGGAGGCATCGGGATCCCGGTCCCCTGGGTGTTCTGACCCTGGTTGTTCTGCCCCTGCTGGTCAGAACCACGCCTGGTGTTCACCATCTGATTTTGGACAAAAGATTTCACGAGTAAGGATATTGCAGGAATAAATTCAGATGGATATGATAACTCTTTGTGGAAAAAGACTCAGACATGATAAATTAGACAGGATTGAGTGGACTGTTTTACCGCCAACGATCTAACCCGTTTTATTAATTAGTTAACTTTAACATCAGAGTGATTTTCTTTAAACAAAATTAAACTGCTAAGCTATGCAATCATTCAAAAATCCAAATCAAACATGTAGCATAATAACAAGCAGACAATTTTCACAACTTAGCCGAGTTTAACATACGACTCGACTAACACATCGCGTCGCAGAACGGGCTATCGCATTATTATAAAAGGGTCACCTAGCTAATACTCATGGTGGTCAGATGACTGATTCAGACCAGAATCTACGAAAACTATTCTTTAGAAAGAGAAATCAAGGCAAGACGGGTAAAAGTCATAGAATTCAAGGGTATAATAGTAAAATAGTTTTAGCAGACAAGGATTGGGGAGAAGAAGTCCTAAAACACGACCAGTTCTATCTAGGCTTTTGTCCTACAGTCGATACGGCTCTGATACCACTCTGTAACACCCGGTTTATAAAAGAACATAAATCGAGCAATCATATACATGCCAGGATCAAGTCACACGTATATACAACAGAATGAACAGTATATCACAGCACATATCACGAATAAGACATAATAAATCGAAATACGAATGTTATTTAATATATAAATGACAAAAATGTCTGATACAGCGGAAGCGAAATACAAAATACGATAAAGACTCTCCGAAGCTGAAGCAGGGCGCCACAGGGACGTCGACTGGGAGACGAACGCCTAGAAGTCCTCGTAGTCCTGGTAGCGCTGAGCGAACTCCCTCGTGTCGGCAGGAACTGAGCAACAGTAGCGTAACCAAGAGGAAATAGTAGAGAAGAGGCAAGAGTGAGTACACAACTTGTACTCAACAAGTATAACACAAACTATGAGGCTCTAAGGTTGGCTGACTGACTGCATTAGCTTTTATGTCTTGGCAAAATTTATTAAAGCTATTTACTACGAGTTGATGAATTACCATTAACCCAGTTACATAGTAATTAATCAAAATTAAACATGTTACTATTGAGAACCCAACCAAAACCAAGCCACCAAGGTAACCCCGAGAGGCACCTCCCTCGTCGGAAGGAGACAACCCCACTAATCAAAAGGAGGATCTGGGCCACTCATAACCGTGAGCACGGCTAGTATACCAGTTTTACACTCTGCAGAGGTTGCACATCTTTACCCACAAGTCGTGAGCTATGCTAGAGGTTCATCACACTTCCTTAGGTGAGATGACTAGCGACTCACTACGAGGCCTTTACAAAGAATCTCGTTGGTAGGGAGTAACCGCGAGGGTGGATCGGCGACTATGGAGCAGGTCTAGTGGGCGTCAAGACATGAAGCATAGACGAGGCCAGTCAGCACGAGGGCCATAGAAGCTTACCACCCCTGCCCCGCAGGTAAGTTACTCCAAACCAAAAAGATCTAATTATTACGCCAAGTCTATCCCATTCTAGCCTTGTGGTAGCGCTGTTGTCCCAAGTTGTCGCTCTATGAACCGGTCCTTATGGAGAGTGGCCAACCAAGCACTAAGCACCGTGCTGGTCCCCTAAACCATGTTTCTACAAAAACCATATTTTAACAAGACGTGAGCCACCCAAGCACGAAGCACAGAGGGCCACTCTCAGAATTAAGTTCAAGTAAACCATTAATCAAATTAATTTAAAAAGGACCAGACTGTGTTGTAGCGCAGCAACCTAGCACCACTAAACAAAATGCAACCCAAAGGATATATAAAGGATATAAAGTGGCTAGGAAATCCTTATAGGCATACAGTATTAAAATGCAGTATGAAAATTTATTTAAAAGTGATAGGTTGTTCATGTTACACTTGCCTTCCTCGTACTGCTCCTGCTGCTGCTCAAAGTGCTCGGAAGACGGCTGCTCCGGGTACTGGTACTGGGGCTCCTCAGATGGATCAACGTCTACTCACGAACACATGGCCAAAACAAAGCACAATAATAAGCATACAAGCAAACACTAATAAAACTAAGAAATAGTACATCAATACATAAAAACAGCAAGAAAAACTAAGCTAAAACTATTCTACGCATTACAACGATCGCGTGGATATAAAGAACGCTTAAAACGGAGCTAAAACGCATATTCTAGGCCAAAAACAGGGTTAAGGGGCTTATTTGTAATAAAAACAGGGTTCCAGGGACTTTTCTGCTAAAACCGAGGACTAAAACATAATTAACCCTTAAATCTAAGGGCTAGCATGTAAAAACAGCAGCTATGGACGGCGGCGCTCGCGGAGGAGGGTGCTGCAGTGGAACTCCGGCCTTCAGATCCCCTTGGTTCGACTCCTGGAGATGCTGCGGATATGATACAGTGGTCAGGGCGGGCTGTGGTGCACCGGCGGCGAGCAATTGCGCAGGCGGCGCAACTTACCGGTGGCGGGTCGCGGGTTGAATTCCGGCGCTGGCATTGGTCGAACCGGGGCAAGCGAGCTCCAGTGGGGCTTGGGCGCGGCGGAGCGTTGTACCCGCGGCGGCGCAGAGGTTCTGCGCGGGGGAGCAGAGGCGTGGCGTGGGGGTTAGGGTTGCAGGCGGCGGAGACGGCGGCTACGGAATGGGATGATGGGCGCAGGAGGGTCTGCGGGGTGTTTAAAGGGGCGCCGGGGATCTCGGCGTGCGCACCCGAGATGGAAGGGCGTGGAGATCTCGGCGAGGTCAGCGGCTTCTGTTGCGCGAGTGCGTCGCGGGGAAGATGGAGCTGACCAGCGGGCCCGGCTGGTCAGTGATAGGAGACGGGGACGCGAGCTGGGCCGGGCGCGCGGCGCTGGCGCAGGAGAGAGCTGGGCTGAGCGCTGGAGGGTGGGCCGCGGGGAGAAGAAAACGGGCCACGCGTTGGGTTGGGCCAGGGAAAAAGGGAAGGTGGGCCAGGAGACAGAGGAAGGAATGGGCCACGGGAAAGGAGGCTTGGGCTCGGTCGGGTTGGCTGTTGGGCTGTTCCTTTTTCTCATCTATTTCCTTTCCTATTCTATTTCTAACCAAACTCCTATACAATCAAACAAAAGAAAACCATGCACCAGCATGAATGCAACAACAAGATTTTAAACTTAGACAAAAATTTAATTACTTGTGATGAAAAATTAGATTAAATGCAAGACTAAGCATATAAAACCTTAGAAAATTAAATAAAGCCAATTAAATTTATTATTAAATGCTGGAATTTAAATTAGGGTGTTACAGACCCTACCCCCTTATAGGAATCTCGTCCCCGAGATTCAGCTGGGCTGGCTAGCAAAGAGATCTGGATATGTCTTCCTCAGCTCATCTTCTCGCTCCCATGTAGCCTCAGCTTCACTGTGATGACTCCACTGAACTCTGCACATCTTGATGCGCTTGTTCCGTGTAACCCTTTCTGATGTCTCCAGAATCTTCACCAGATGCTCAGTATAGGTCAGATCTTCCTGCACATCTACTCCATCGAGTGGTGCCTGCTCCTCGGGTACTCGCAGACACTTCTTCAGCTGAGATATATGGAAGACATCGTGAACTCCTGCGAGGCTGGTGGGCAACTCTAGGCGATAAGCAACTTCGCCTTTCCTCTCTAGCACCTTGAATGGACCAACATACCGAGGTGCTAACTTCCCCTTGACATTAAACCTGCGGATTCCTCCCATCGGAGACACCTTCAGGTATACATGATCACCAACACTGAAAGTTAGGTCCCTCCATTTGCCATCTGCATAGCTCTTTTGCCTACTCTGTGCAATCCTCAGATTTTCTCGCACAGCTTGTACCATCTGCTCTCCATCTTCTATAATGTCAGGGCCAAAGAGCTGCTTCTCACCAATCTGATCCCAATAGAGAGGAGTCCTGCACTTTCTGCCATACAATGCCTCAAAGGGGGACTTCTTCAAACTGGCCTGGTAGCTGTTGTTGTAGGAAAACTCAGCATACGACAGGCACTTATCCCAACTAGTACCATACTGAATAGCACAGGATCTAAGCATATCCTCCAACACTTGGTTGGTTCCCTCTGTCTGCCCATCTGTCTGAGGATGATAGGCGGTACTGAAGCGCAGCTTCGTATCCAAAGAATCATGAAGCTGCTCCCAGAACCGTGAAGTGAACTGAGATCCTCTATCTGATATAATATTCTTGGGCACACCATGCAAGCAGACAATCCAAGAGATGTACAACTCTGCAAGTCTAGCACCGGAGTAAGTAGTGTTCACTGGAATGAAGTGAGCAACCTTCATCAGACGATCCACTACTACCCATATGGAGTTGTACCCTTTCTGAGTATGAGGCAATCCAACGATGAAGTCCATAGTGATTTAAACCCATTTCCACTCTGGAATCTTCAAAGGCTGTAATAGACCTGCTGGCGTCTGATGCTCATCCTTGACACACTGACAGGTGTCACAAATAGCCACGTACTCTGCCACCGAACGCTTCATCCCATACCACCAAAAGCGTTCCTTGAGATCATAATACATCTTCGTGCTGCCCGGATGAATAGAATAAGTTGTATCATGAGCCTCGCTCAGAATCAACTTCCGGAGATCCTTCACATCTGGCACACAGATCCGGTTCTTGTACCACAAGGTACCCTGATCATCCTCTCTGAAATGAGGAGCCTTGCCTTTCTTGAGCAACTCACGGATCTCCTGCACCTTCTCATCTTCCTTCTGATGCTGCCAGATTTTCCTTCATTATTCTGCATTATTCTCCTGTAGAATCAGGCTGAGGGTCACTTCAGTCTTTTTCCTTCATTATTTTCCAAAAAATTTGAAAAATAAATCTCTGATGTACGTATCCCGCAGCCCCCGAGCCTTAAATCAAAATCCCTTATTCTGCGGGTAGCCCTCGAGCAAAGATTTGGAATTAAGGATCTAAGACATGGCATCAGATTTTATTCTTAAGA
This sequence comes from Panicum virgatum, assembly GCF_016808335.1. Classification (NCBI taxonomy): domain Eukaryota; kingdom Viridiplantae; phylum Streptophyta; class Magnoliopsida; order Poales; family Poaceae; genus Panicum; species Panicum virgatum. Next base: position 39,759,224 of record NC_053147.1, on the reverse strand, counting down.
ATATCTGCAGGTTTAATCAGATTCGATATCCGAAAAGACCCCTTTTCGGGTAAAATCCCAGAAAAATGATTCGATTGGATATGCCACACTGATTGCACCCGAAATATCCTCTGAAATAAAACCCAGAATGTTTATCTCTTTACTGTACGCTCACATGGGATTGGACTGTATGGAGAATCTGCATTATTGCATCTGTGAGTGCTACCATTGTAGCATCTTGGGTTGTCCTCCAGTAAGATCCTTTGTGGCTATAAAAGGTGGGTGAGAGGTCTTTGAAAGAAGCACCAGCATTCTGAAACTATGGCTTGCGTTTGGTGTTCTTTCTCTCGCCCTCCTTAAATTTGTGTAGTCGTTTCCAGCAAAAGATGCCAGAAGAGGACTTGCGATTGACAAGAGAAGTCTCTGCTGCCAAATCCTGCAACCCCAGTGCTTTCATTGGATCCATGCTGGACATCATGTCCTTGCATATTCCAATGAGGCAGGGTTTTAGGGGATGAGTGACATCTAGTTGTGTAATACTCTTGGGGTTGCCTATTTCTGGGTGCCCAGGAACTTGCATCTCTGGTGAGGAGACTTAATCTTGTCACAACGTATTCAGGGAGAAGGAGAAATTCCTTTGCAAGATGCTACAAGAGATCTTGTGAGGTGATTACTGTAATCTTCCTCCAAAACTCTTGAAATGTTTCTCCTAGAATACGAGTATCATTATTCCCTTGATGCGAATAACAAGTTTGTACTTTGTCACGGCTTCAGGCCGATCTAGCTGCAGCAGGCTTCGCTCAGGATGCCAAGAAGTGTGTGCGCAGACCCGAGTCGTTGTAAAGTTTTTAGAAGAAAATACTCGAATTGTAATATCGAGTAGTTGTATTGTGTCGAGTACTTTTCCTTTATTCTGGAATGTAATCCCAGTAGAAGGAAGATGAGTCGAGTAGTTGTCAAGGAATGTGAGTGTTTTCTTTTTCCAGAATGTAATCTTAGAAAAAAGAAATATCTCAAAAAACCCCATTTTTTCCGCATTTGGTAACTGACTGTTAGCCATCTAGGTATTTTTCCGCGTTGCCACCGCTACTATAAAATAGAACGGTAACTAGGTCTTTACCCCACCGGTCGCCATTCCCCTTTTTACTATTTAGATCTGTTCTTGCTTTTTGCCTCAGGCTTCTAGATCTAAAACTCCTTGTTCTCCTTTACTTCCGAATCCATTAGGGTTTTAGCCATTGTATTCGCATGAAGCACCTTGTGAATTTTTGGATGGCTCCCAAGAAATCGAGCAAAGGCAAGGGTGTGGAGTTGGGGTCGTCCCACGAGGAAGGATGGGAATCTAGTAAGTGTTCAGAATCTGACTTAGAATCCCTTGTTAAGCAGGGTTTTTTTGCCATTGAAATTCGTAATCCAATGGCATCCCACGCTAGGTGACGTCCGTTCGTATGAAAATACGGGTGAGATTGTTGGATTTCTTCCCTATTTTGGGCGAGGGTTGGGTCTTCCTTGCTCTAGTTCTTTTCTGGGCTCCTGTATTATTACAGGATCCAGCTTCATCACTTACACCAAAATATTTTGTTCATATTTCTGTCTTCGTACATTTGTGCGAAGCTTTTCTGGGCATCGAGCCCCATTTTGAACTCGTCCGCCACCTTTTTCATCTTAAGCCCCCACCTTTTTCAGCTGAGGCAGAGGATGGATAGGGTTTATATCCCTTACAAGTTGTCACAAAAAGTAGTCGACTAGAAACCAAAATGGTTTTATGTCGAAAATCATGGAAATAGTCTTCCATCCATCCTAGCTGGTCCCCCCATCAACAGAGTTGAATGGTTGAAGAAACCTCTTGATACAAGCCAAATTCCAGAATTGTTGGAAAAGATTGCAAGTTTAAAGCAAAAAGGAATAAGCAGAGAGGCTGTGGCCTTTGACTGGATGAAGTGTAGAATCTAGCCTCTCCAAGCTCGAGTAACTTTTTGCTTCGAGTATCAATGGAAAAATGATCCATCACGATGCTCGAAAAAAGAGATCTCCAACGGAGAGGCTCTACGTCGAGTGCAGCGATTGTTCGAGAAGATGGAACATGTGCCTCATCTTCTCGACACGTTTTCGGTATTGAATCCTCCAAAGGAGGTAAGTGATAAGTAGTCGATTCGAGTACTTACAGTTGTAAATATAGTATATCTAACAACTTTTGATCCATTTGCAGGATGATGTGAATGTATATAGGAGCAGTCCTCCTCTGCCAGGCATTATTCGCCCCTCTCACCTTGTTCCCAATGCTCACGCCCAGCCCTTGCCTGGTTCTAAAGATTCATCAAAAATTAAAGGCTTTAGTTCTGACGACGAAACTGCTGATGGAGAGGCCGAAGAAGCATCTGGTGATGATGGTAGAGAGCATAGTGCCAGCCCGAGCGACAATACGCAGGCAGGACACCCCAAGGGTACTCGATCGGTTGCGAGGAAGCATCGTAGCTCCTCGCAAACTACCAACGACATGTGAGTAGTTAGTTGGTCGCAATCGATTGCTTTTGCCAAGTTTATCCATTTGTTTGTTCTGATTTGAAACCTTTGCTTTTTAAGTCCGGCGGCTAAGATGCCGCGGACTGCAGCATCTGGGGATGATTATGTGGTGGGACAAACCGTTCCTTCCACCACAGCAGACCCATCAAAGGGGAGTGGGACTACTCCACCGGCGAGTAGTTCTAATGCATGTGATGCCGGTAATATGGGTGGCAAGGCTGTAATTGTTAGGCCGCCCCCTAAGTTCGGTGTGAGAAAGCTTGCAGTCGTAAGGGCGTCTACGTAAGTTCTTTGAACTTGTTTGTAGATTTGATTATATATCAAGTGCATTGCTGACTGCTTTGTCTTTGCAGTGATGCACACCTGGATGCAAGTGGAGAAATTGACGGCGATTGAGTCCCCAAATTAGCAATGGAGAAGCCCCCGAGCACTCCAGATATGGATGCTCGTGAAACTGAGGAGATGGCGAATTCTGTGCTTCTGAATTGTCCACTCCCTAATGCTGAGAGGAACGATGAAAGACTCCCAGAAGGGGATGGTAGCGACAAGCTTCCAAAAGAGGGAGGCGACGAGAAGCTTCCTGAGGAGACCCCAACAGGTAGACTTATAATGCCTTGTATAGAGAGAGTACGATCCTTTGTTTTCCTTTTGTTTGGTTGTGATTGGTTTTTCCTCTAGATTCCCAAAATCCAGGGAATACAGTGGGAAGAGTCGAGGATGTGCCGCAAAAGGTAGTCTCTGAGGTGCAGGCGACTACTTCTCAGGTTTCATCGGGAAGTGCCATGCCTCAGGAGAAGGTGAAGCTTGCTTACAAGCTGTTGGGGGTAAGTAGTCGAATATATCAAGTACTTGTTTTCTTAGATCGAGTAGTGTATACTGATCCTTTTATTTTATATCTTTTGGCAGGAGGTATTAGAGCAGGAGAGCAGCCAGCCCCAGGACAATTCAGAGCTAAATGCTCTGAGAGAGCAGGTGAAGAAGCTATCGTCCAAGAAGGCTGCCTTCCAAGAGAAAATCAAGAAACTCTCCAAGGCCAAAAAAGGTTAGTCTGTAGCATATAGGATGCAGTAGACTAGGTTGTTCTGCCTAGTATTTAAAAGTTTTTCTTTTCCATCGAGTAAAAAGCTTTGTCAAAATCATTAAAGATTGAGGAAAGCCTGGTACTAGATTTAAAGTTTCTTATGTACCGAAACACAGATGAAATTGAAAAGCTCAAAAAGATAAAGGTGGATTCTGACCAGGAGATGGCGACAATCCTCAAGCAACTTAAGGACCTGTCAAAATACCGAGACTTGATACAGCAGGAGCTCGAAGAACTGAGAGATGTGAAGGATGCTGCTCAAGACGTGGCAGGCCTTGTGGAGATCCCAGAGGGGAATGAAGACGAACCACTCATGTTGGTGGGAAGGCTTCGTAAAGTACCTGAAAACTTTGAAAGGTATGTCTCCACGACCACTCGACAGTACGTGGGACCCATACTTGGGTTGGTAAAGTCCTACTGGCCACGTACTCCACTTGATCTGCTTGGGCAAGGCGCGAAGGTTGATTGCGGTGATGACCAATCCAATCAGTATCTGGAAGAGACCTCCGCTGTTGAAGATAAGATAGTGGAGACCTTGAACAAGTCCAGATCTCCTTGAACTGTTAGTAAAATTGTTTGGTGTTTGGTGCCACAGGTACTTTGTCTTGCACAAATGTTTAAATTTGTGTATCGTCGAGTACTTGATTTATGGAAGGATTGTGTGATCCTTTGATTTGTACAATCTTGCGATCTATCGAGTAGTAATACTTAGAAAGTATCGCTTAGAGAGCCTCACGGGCTTAGGCGTGTAACACCCTAATTTAAATTTCAGCATTTATTAATAAATTTAATTGGCTTTATTTAATTTTCTAAGGTTTATTGTGTTTAGCTGGCATTTAAATCCAATTTTGATCCTCAAGAAATTAAAATTTATCATAGGTTTTAAATTTTGATGATGCATACATGCTGGTGCATATTTTGTTTATTTTGGTTGAGTGCTAGGGAGTTTGAATTCAAATTTGTTTGAACTCAAACTTTGTTTGTTTTGGAAAAGAAATGGAAAAGGAACCCCACCCAGCCAACCCCAGATCCCGGCCCAAAGCAAACCCAGGCCCAGTTTGTTTCCCTCTCGGGCCGATCCAGCCTCTTCCCCGCTTGGGCCCGCTTCCACCCGCACCCACTCGGCCCACGCCGCAGGCCTGCCTTCCCCCCCCCCCCCCCCCCCCCCGCGAGCGCCCAGCAGGCCCGCACCGCGGCCGCTCACTGCCAGCGCGCCGCCTCTCCCCCGCCTCACCCCGCTGACCGCCCGGGCCCGCTCGTCAGTGGCCTCCCCTCCACCTTCCTTCTTCAACCTCGCGACAGCCGCACCCCCGCTGCTCGCTGGACCAGCCGCGCCTGAACCCGCTGCCCGTGGACCATCCCAGCCCTTTAGGCCCACCGACCAGCCGCAACGCGCACGCCTAGACCTTCCAGAAGCTGCGCCCAAGCCGGATTCAGCAGAAACCGGTGCTCGATCCGTTTTCCCCGGGCGGCACCGATCCCGGCCGTGATCCTCGCGAACTCCTGCCGGGCGCCCACGCCGCAATCACCGTCCCGCCCTCTTTAAACCCCCTCCGCGCACCCACCTGTCCCCTCGGCAGCCCCAACGCCGAGGCCCAGAGACCCCGCCACAGCTCCGCCACGCCGAGACCCCCTGCGCCACCGGGGTTCCACTGTTCCGCCGCCTCTCCGCCTCCGCAAGCCGCAGGAGGAGCTCCGCCCGGTGGCCAGGAACGCCCCAGAACCCACAGTCACCGACCTCGACCCCTGCATCTACTCCTCTACGAACTCCGCCCCACCTCCACCGCCGGTCACCGCCGTCGACGCCCCGCACGGCCACACAACTCGAATTCGAGCCTTGGTGAGCACCGCTGGAACCTCCTCGTCCTTTTTCTCTAGTTGCTTTCGGCTGTGGTGCACCCCAATTGCCCAGGCACCCCACGCCGGCAAGAGCTCCCACACAGAGCCGCCATCACCGTTACGCTCGGCGTCCAGAGCCTTCCCGTGCCGCACTTAGGTCGCCAGTGCGTCCCGAATGCCACGACGGTTCTCCCTGACCCAAATCCTGGTTGTTTTGACCTCTAGATGGCCGGAAACGGCAAAGTCCAGCGAGCTCCGCGCGGCGCCGCCGCGGAGCAGAGAGCTCCGGTACGTTCCGCCGCCGCCGTCGCCCGCTTTTATCCTGAGCCGTCTGATCAAGAATGAACACGCAGGATTAGATTGAATCCCCATCAAATCCTAGCCCTCCGATCCAGATCCAAGCGCCCAGATTCAAAGATACCCCTTCGGCCTGGCTCTTTTTCTAAAGAGACCCTCATCTTTTGCCAAATCAACCCGCAGCCCATGCTTATTCAAAAGTAATTACGCAGAGGTCCTGTTTTTAGCGTTTTACCCCCTGAGCTTCTTTAAAATAGGACCCACCGTCCAGGTTCGCTCTTTTTACGAATTAGACCCTGAAGCTTTGGTTTAATTACGTTTTAGTCCTCAGTCTTAGCAGAAAAGCCCCTGAAACTTCAGTTTTCTTACAAATAAGCCCCTAGAACTTGTTTTTGGCCTAGTTTATGCGTTTTAGCTCCGTTTTTAGCGTTCTTTATGTCCACGCGATCGTTGTGACGCGTAGAATAGTTTTAAACTAGTTTAGTGTGCTGTTTTCATGTATTGATGTACTGTTCTTTAGTTTTTGTTAGAGTTTGCTTGTATGCTTATTTTTTGTGCATTGTTTTGGCCATGTGTTCGTGAGTAGACGTTGATCCATCTGAGGAGCCCTAGTACCAGTACCCGGAGCAGCCGTCTTCGGATCAGTTTGAGCAGCAGCAGGAGCAGTACGAGGAAGGCAAGTATAACATGAACAACCTATCACTTTAATTACAATTTCATACTGCATTTTAATACTGTATGCCTTTAAGGATTTCCTAGCCAGTTTATATCCTTTAAATATACCTTTGGGTTGCATTTTGGTTAGTTGTGCTAGGTTGCTGCGCTATAACACACTCTGGTCCTTTTTAATTAATTTGATTAATGGTTTACTTGAACTTAATTCTGAGAGTGGCACTCTGTGTGGCTTGAGTGGCTCACGTCTCATTAAAATTGGCTTTTGTTAGAAACATGGTTTAGGGGGCCAGCACGGTGCTTAGTGCTTGGTTGGCCACTCTCCATAAGGACCGGTTCATAGAGCGACAACCTGAGACAACAGCGCTACCACAAGGCTAGAATGGGATAGACTTGGCGTAATAATTAGATCTTTTTGGTTTGGAGTAACTTACCTGCGGGGCAAGAGTAGTAAGCTTCAATGGTCCCTGCTCCTCCGGCTGGTCTGTGCTTGGTTTGCGTACCTGTGCTTGTACCCCCGTGAGGTGGGCCCCATCGTCGCCGACCTAACTCTCGCGGTTACGCCTTACCAACGAGATTCTTTTTAAAGGCCTCGTAGTGAGTCGCTGGCCATCTCACCTAAGGAAGTGTGATGAACAACTGGCGTAGCTCACGACTTGTGGGTAAAGATGTGCAACCTCTGCAGAGTGTAAAACTGGTATACTAGCCGTGCTCACGGTTATGAGCGGCCCAGATCCTCCTTTTGATTAGTGAAGTTATCTCCTTCCGACGAGGGAGGTGCTTCTCGGGGTTACCTTGGTGGCTTGGTTTTGGTTTGGTTTCTCAGTAGTATCATACTTAAATCTGATTAATTACTATGTAACTGGGTTAATGGTAATTCATCAACTCGTAGTAAATAGCTTTAATAAAATTTTGCCAACACTTAAAAGCTAATGCAGTTGAGTCAGCCAGCCTAGAGCCTCATAGTTTGTGTTATACTTGTTGAGTACAAGTTGTGTACTCACCCTTGCCTCTTCTCTACTTTTTCCTCTTGGCTACGCTACTGCTGCTCAGTTCCTGCCGACACGAGGGAGTTCGTCCAGCGCTACCAGGACTACGAGGACTTCTAGGTGCTTCGTCTCCCAGTCGACGTCCCTGTGGCGCCCTGCTTCAGCTTCGGAGAGCTTTATTCGTATTTTGTACTTCGCTTCCGCTGTATCAGATATTTTTGTCATTATTGTAATAAATAACATTCGTATTCGCTTTATTATATCTTTTTACGTGATATGTGCTATGATATACTGTTCATTCTGTTGCATATACGTGTGACTTGATCCTGGCACGTATATGATTGCTCGGTTTATGTTCTTTTATAAACCGGGTGTTACAGAGTGGTATCAAAGCCATATCGACTGTAGGACGAAGCCTAGATAGAACTGGTCGAGTTTTAGGACTTCTTCTCACCAATCCTTGTCTGCTGAAACTATTTTACTATTATACCCCTTGACTTCTATGACCTTTTACCCTTCTTGCCTTGATTTCTCTCTCTGAAGAATAGCTTCGTAGATTTTGGCCTGAATCAGTCATCTGACTACCATGAGTATTAGCTAGGTGACCCTTTTAAAATAATACGATAGCACGTTCTGCGACGCGTTGTGTTAGTCGAGTCTTTTTGCTAAACTCGGCTAAGTCGTGAAAATTGTCTGCTTGTTATTATGCTACATGTTTGATTTGGATTTTTGAATGACTGCATAGCTTAGTAGTTTAAATTTGTTTAAAGAAAATCACTCAGCTGTTAAAGTTAACTAATTAATAAAATGAGTTAGATCGTTGGGGGTAAAACAGTCCACTCTATCCTGTCTACTTTATCATGGCTGAGTCTTTTTCCGCAAAGAGTTATCATATCCCTCTGAGTTTATTCTTGCAATATCCTTACTCGTGAAATCTTTTGTTCAAATCAGATGGTGAACACCAGGAGCACCGGTTCAGGTTCTGGCCAGCAGCAGGGTCAGAACAACCAGGGTACTGGGATCCCGATGCCGCCACCTTTGACTCCGGAGCAGTACTTCCAGCTCCAGATGCAGATGATGGCTACCCTGAACAACACCGTTCAGGCTCTTCAGCACGCTCACACTCAGCCTCCGCCTCCTCCACCGCCGCAGCCTCGCGACAGGCGTGCTGAGTTCCTGAGGGGTCACCCACCGACGTTCTCTCACACGTCCGACCCTCTTCAGGCCGACGACTGGCTCCGTGCAGTGGAGCGTCAGCTGGACATCGCCCAGTGCGATGACCGTGAGCGCGTCTTGTACGCAGCAGGACAGCTGCGAGGGGTAGCTTTGGACTGGTGGGAGTCCCACCCAGTCAATGACCGCGAGTCTCTCACTTGGCTCCAGTTCCGAGAGCGTTTCCGCAGCCACAACGTCCCCGCGGGCGTTATGAAGATGAAGCAGAAGGAGTTCCTTGCACTGAAGCAGGTAACCTTAAATATAATCATTCAGCATTTTCTTTTGAGCTAATGCCCCCCCTTGTTCTATCCTTATGAATCTTGAGTTAATCTTCCGATATCTATCTGTCTTTGTGAATTCAGGGGACTATGTCGGTCACGGAGTATCGTGATCGCTTTCTTCAGCTGGCACGCTACGCCCCTGCTGAGGTTGCGGATGATCGCAAGAAGCAGGAGCACTTCATGGAGGGTCTTGAGGACTACCTCCAGTACGCGTTGCTCAACCTCCGCTTCGACGACTTCAACCATCTGGTTGACAGCGCGCTCAACACTGAGCGTAAGCACCTGGAGATGGAGGACAAGAAGAGGAAGATTGTCCCCGTTGCTTCCGGCAGCAACACTCACCCTCGACTCCAGCAGCCCCAGCCGTACCAGCAGCAGTACCGGCCTCCTCAGCAGTACCAGCAGAGGCCACCACAGCAGTACCCGCCTCGACAGCAGCAGGCAGGTCAGGGCCCGAGGTTACCGGCACCTCCGGCTCGTGCTCCACCAGCTCCACCAGCACCGCAGGCTCCACGTCCGGCAGCTCCTACCGGACAGCAGGCTCAGGGACCTCCTCGCACCTGCTTTCACTGCGGCCAGCCGGGGCACTACGCCAACGCTTGCCCCCGGAAGGCGCAGGCGGGACAGCAGGGGCGCCCAGCTCAGCCCAGGGCGCCACTTCAGGGCAGAGTGAACCACGTGACGGCCGAGTCAGCGGCCGAGGCTCCCAACGTGGTTATTGGTACGTTCATGGTTAATTCATATCCAGCTACAGTGCTTTTTGATACTGGTGCTACGCATTCCTTCATTACTCAGTCTTTTGTCGAGCATCATGGTATTCATACTAGCACATTAAAGAGGTGCCTGTTAGTATCTTCACCGAGAGGACAGTTGAGGTCTCACACTTACTGCCCGAGAGTCAGTGTTTCTTTGAGGGGAGTAGAGTTCTGTACTGATCTGATGGTGCTAGACACCAAGGGCATTGATGTCATTCTGGGAATGGAGACTCTGGCCAAATGGGGAGTTCGGATAGATTGTGCTCAGAGGACAGTCTTGTTATCAGCTTCCAGTGGCCAAGAGGTTGTCATCAGTGCAGTAGAGCCTTCTGGGTTTCTTCATCGGATGGAGGCTAGACCCACGGACGGTATTCGCGTGGTGTCTGAATTCCCGGATGTCTTTCCGGATGATCTGCCAGGTATGCCGCCTGAACGCGCCATTGAGTTTTGTATTGATCTCTTGCCTGGCACAACTCCTATTGCAAAGCGGCCCTACCGTATGGCACCTATAGAGCATGAAGAAGTTAAGAAGACTATTGATGAGTTGCTAGCCAAGGGCTATATCCGTCACAGCTTCTCTCCTTGGGCTTTTCCATTATTGCTGGTAGATAAGAAGGATGGCTCGAAGAGGATGTGTGTCGATTATCGGGAGCTGAATGCAGTTACTATCAAGAACAAGCATCCACTGCCCCGTATTGAGGATCTCTTCGATTTGCTTCGAGGTGCTCGTATATTCTCGAAGATTGATCTTCGTTCGGGTTATTTTCAGCTGAGGATCCGTCCTGGGGATATTCCGAAGATGGCATTCACCTGCAAGTATGGGCTATATGAGTATACAGTCATGTCCTTCGGCCTGACTAATGCCCCGGCTTTCTTCATGCATCTGATGAACATGGTTTTCATGGACTATCTGGATGTCTTCGTGGTGATTTTCATTGATGATATTCTGATCTTCTCCAAGACAGAAGAAGAGCATGAGGAGCATTTGAGACTCGTATTGCAGAGATTGAGAGAGCATCAGCTGTATGCCAAGTTCAGCAAGTGCGAGTTCTGGATTGACGAGGTTCCATTCCTCGGTCATGTTATCTCTCAGGGAGGCATTGCTGTTGATCCGAGTAAGGTGAAGGATGTGCTCGAGTGGGAGACACCGCAGACAGTAAAGGAAGTCAGGTCTTTCTTGGGCTTAGCAGGATATTATCGGAGGTTCATTGAGAACTTCTCCAAGATCGCGAAGCCTTTGACTTCTTTGCTGGAGAAAAATGTGGCTTTCGTGTGGACTGATGAGCGTCAGAGGGCCTTTGATGAGCTGAAGAAAAGGTTGACTACGGCGCCAGTCCTGACTCTGCCAGACCAGACGAAGAGGTTCACGGTGTATTGTGATGCTTCGAAGGATGGTCTTGGGTGTGTTCTGATGCAGGAGGGCAGAGTGATAGCTTATGCGTCACGGCAGTTACGTCGACATGAGCTGAACTATCCTACTCATGATCTCGAGTTAGCCGCAGTTGTGCATGCTCTGAAGATTTGGAGGCATTACTTGTATGGGCAGCGGTGTGATATTTACACTGATCACAAGAGCCTCAAGTACATTTTCACGCAGAATGAGCTGAACATGCGACAGAGAAGATGGCTAGAGTTGGTCAAGGACTATGATCTGGAGATTCACTATCATCCGGGCAAGGCCAATGTTGTAGCAGATGCTCTGAGCAGAAGAAGTTATGTCAACATGGCCGTGGCTTTCCAGATGCCTCCAGAGTTATGCGAGGAGTTCGAGCAGTTGAGTCTGGGCTTCTTGCATCATACCTCTAGTGCAGCGTTTGAGGCAGTACCGACTCTAAAGTCAGAGGTCAGGCAGCATCAGAAAGATGATGAGAAGCTGCAGGAGATTCGTGAGTTGCTCAAGAAGGGCAAGGCTCCTCATTTTAGAGAGGATGATCAGGGTACCTTGTGGTACAAGAACCGGATCTGTGTGCCAGATGTGAAGGATCTACGGAAGTTGATTCTGAGTGAGGCCCATGATACAACTTACTCTATTCATCCGGGCAGCACGAAGATGTATTATGATCTGAAGGAACGTTTCTGGTGGTATGGTATGAAGCGTTCAGTGGCAGAGTACGTGGCTATTTGTGACACCTGTCAGCGTGTCAAGGCTGAGCATCAGAGGCCAGCAGGTCTATTACAGCCTTTGAAGATTCCAGAGTGGAAATGGGAGGAAATCACTATGGACTTCATTGTTGGATTGCCTCGTACTCAGAAAGGGTACAACTCCATATGGGTAGTAGTGGATCGTCTGACGAAAGTTGCTCACTTCATTCCAGTGAACACTACTTACTCTGGTGCTAGACTTGCAGAGTTGTACATCTCTCGGATTGTCTGCTTGCATGGTGTGCCCAAGAAGATCATATCTGACAGAGGGTCTCAGTTCACTTCTCGGTTCTGGGAGCAGCTCCATGATTCGTTGGATACGAAGCTGCGCTTCTGTACGGCTTATCACCCTCAGACAGATGGGCAGACAGAGAGAACCAACCAAGTGTTGGAGGATATGCTGAGAGCTTGTGCTATTCAGTATGGTACTAGTTGGGATAAGTGCCTGTCATTTGCTGAGTTCTCATATAACAACAGCTATCAGGCTAGTCTAAAGAAGTCCCCATTTGAGGCATTGTATGGCAGAAAGTGCAGGACTCCTCTCTATTGGGATCAGATCGGTGAGAAGCAGCTCTTTGGCCCTGAGATCATAGATGATGCAGAGCAGATGGTTCAGGCTGTGCGAGAAAATCTGAGGATTGCACAGAGCAGACAGAAGAGCTATGCTGATGGCAAACGGAGAGACCTGACTTTCAGTGTCGGTGATTATGTGTATCTGAAGGTGTCTCCGATGAGAGGAATCCGCAGATTCAATGTCAAAGGGAAGTTAGCACCTCGTTATGTGGGGCCATTCAAGGTGCTAGAGCGGAAAGGCGAAGTTGCTTATCGCCTGGAGTTACCTCTCAGCCTCTCAGGAGTTCATGATGTCTTCCATATATCTCAGCTGAAGAGGTGTCTGCGAGTACCCGAGGAGCAGGCACCCCTGGATGGAGTGGATGTCCAGGAGGATCTGACTTATACTGAGCATCCGGTGAAGATTCTGGAGACATCAGAAAGGGTTACTCGGAACAAGCGCATCAAGATGTGCAGAGTTCAGTGGAGTCACCACAGTGAAGCTGAGGCTACTTGGGAGCGAGAAGATGAGTTGAAGAAGACCTATCCAGATCTCTTTGCTAGCCAGCCCAGCTAAATCTCGGGGACGAGATTTCTTTAAGGGAGTAGGGTCTGTAACACCCTAATTTAAATTTCAGCATTTATTAATAAATTTAATTGGCTTTATTTAATTTTCTAAGGTTTATTGTGTTTAGCTGGCATTTAAATCCAATTTTGATCCTCAAGAAATTAAAATTTATCATAGGTTTTAAATTTTGATGATGCATACATGCTGGTGCATATTTTGTTTATTTTGGTTGAGTGCTAGGGAGTTTGAATTCAAATTTGTTTGAACTCAAACTTTGTTTGTTTTGGAAAAGAAATGGAAAAGGAACCCCACCCAGCCAACCCCAGATCCCGGCCCAAAGCAAACCCAGGCCCAGTTTGTTTCCCTCTCGGGCCGATCCAGCCTCTTCCCCGCTTGGGCCCGCTTCCACCCGCACCCACTCGGCCCACGCCGCAGGCCTGCCTCCCCCCCCCCCCCCCCCCGCGAGCGCCCAGCAGGCCCGCACCGCGGCCGCTCACCGCCAGCGCGTCGCCTCTCCCCCGCCTCACCCCGCTGACCGCCCGGGCCCGCTCGTCAGTGGCCTCCCCTCCACCTTCCTTCTTCAACCTCGCGACGGCCGCACCCCCGCTGCTCGCTGGACCAGCCGCGCCTGAACCCGCTGCCCGTGGACCATCCCAGCCCTTTAGGCCCACCGACCAGCCGCAACGCGCACGCCTAGACCTTCCAGAAGCTGCGCCCAAGCCGGATTCAGCAGAAACCGGTGCTCGATCCATTTTCCCCGGGCGGCACCGATCCCGGCCGTGATCCTCGCGAACTCCTACCGGGCGCCCACGCCGCAATCACCGTCCCGCCCTCTTTAAACCCCCTCCGCGCACCCACCTGTCCCCTCGGCAGCCCCAACGCCGAGGCCCAGAGACCCCGTCACAGCTCCGCCACGCCGAGACCCCCTGCGCCACCGGGGTTCCACTGTTCTGCCGCCTCTCCGCCTCCGCAAGCCGCAGGAGGAGCTCCGCCCGGTGGCCAGGAACGCCCCAGAACCCACAGTCACCGACCTCGACCCCTGCATCTACTCCTCCGCGAACTCCGCCCCACCTCCACCGCCGGTCACCGCCGTCGACGCCCCGCACGGCCACACAACTCGAATTCGAGCCTTGGTGAGCACCGCTGGAACCTCCTCGTCCTTTTTCTCTAGTTGCTTTCGGCTGTGGTGCACCCCAATTGCCCAGGCACCCCACGCCGGCAAGAGCTCCCACACAGAGCCGCCATCACCGTTACGCTCGGCGTCCAGAGCCTTCCCGTGCCGCACTTAGGTCGCCAGTGCGTCCCGAATGCCACGACGGTTCTCCCTGACCCAAATCCTGGTTGTTTTGACCTCTGGATGGCCGGAAACGGCAAAGTCCGGCGAGCTCCGCGCGGCGCCGCCGCGGAGCAGAGAGCTCCGGTACGTTCCGCCGCCGCCGTCGCCCGCTTTTATCCTGAGCCGTCTGATCAAGAATGAACACACAGGATTAGATTGAATCCCCATCAAATCCTAGCCCTCCGATCCAGATCCAAGCGCCCAGATTCAAAGATACCCCTTCGGCCCGGCTCTTTTTCTAAAGAGACCCTCATCTTTTGCCAAATCAACCCGCAGCCTAGGCTTATTCAAAAGTAATTACGCAGAGGTCCTGTTTTTAGCGTTTTACCCCCTGAGCTTCTTTAAAATAGGACCCGCCGTCCATGTTCGCTCTTTTTACGAATTAGACCCTGAAGCTTTGGTTTAATTATGTTTTAGTCCTCAGTCTTAGCAGAAAAGCCCCTGAAACTTCAGTTTTCTTACAAATAAGCCCATAGAACTTGTTTTTGGCCTAGTTTATGCATTTTAGCTCCGTTTTTAGCGTTCTTTATGTCCACGCGATCGTTGTGACGCGTAGAATAGTTTTAAACTAGTTTAGTGTGCTGTTTTCATGTATTGATGTACTGTTCTTTAGTTTTTGTTAGAGTTTGCTTGTATGCTTATTTTTTGTGCATTGTTTTGGCCATGTGTTCGTGAGTAGACGTTGATCCATCTGAGGAGCCCCAGTACCAGTACCCAGAGCAGCCGTCTTCGGATCAGTTTGAGCAGCAGCAGGAGCAGTACAAGGAAGGCAAGTATAACATGAACAACCTATCACTTTAATTACAATTTCATACTGCATTTTAATACTGTATGCCTTTAAGGATTTCCTAGCCAGTTTATATCCTTTAAATATACCTTTGGGTTGCATTTTGGTTAGTTGTGCTAGGTTGCTGCGCTATAACACACTCTGGTCCTTTTTAATTAATTTGATTAATGGTTTACTTGAACTTAATTCTGAGAGTGGCACTCTGTGTGGCTTGAGTGGCTCATGTCTCGTTAAAATTGGCTTTTGTTAGAAACATGGTTTAGGGGGCCAGCACGGTGCTTAGTGCTTGGTTGGCCACTCTCCATAAGGACCGGTTCATAGAGCGACAACCTGGGACAACAGCGCTACCACAAGGCTAGAATGGGATAGACTTAGCGTAATAATTAGATCTTTTTGGTTTGGAGTAACTTAACTGCGGGGCAAGAGTAGTAAGCTTCAATGGTCCCTGCTCCTCCGGCTGGTCTGTGCTTGGTTTGCGTACCTGTGCTTGTACCCCCGTGAGGTGGGCCCCATCGTCGCCGACCTAACTCTCGCGGTTACGCCTTACCAACGAGATTCTTTTTAAAGGCCTCATAGTGAGTCGCTGGCCATCTCACCTAAGGAAGTGTGATGAACAACTGGCGTAGCTCACGACTTGTGGGTAAAGATGTGCAACCTCTGCAGAGTGTAAAACTGGTATACTAGCCGTGCTCACGGTTATGAGCGGCCCAGATCCTCCTTTTGATTAGTGAAGTTATCTCCTTCCGACGAGGGAGGTGCTTCTCGGGGTTACCTTGGTGGCTTGGTTTTGGTTTGGTTTCTCAGTAGTATCATACTTAAATCTGATTAATTACTATGTAATTGGGTTAATGGTAATTCATCAACTCGTAGTAAATAGCTTTAATAAAATTTTGCCAACACTTAAAAGCTAATGCAGTTGAGTCAGCCAGCCTAGAGCCTCATAGTTTGTGTTATACTTGTTGAGTACAAGTTGTGTACTCACCCTTGCCTCTTCTCTACTTTTTCCTCTTGGCTACGCTACTGCTGCTCAGTTCCTGCCGACACGAGGGAGTTCGTCCAGCGCTACCAGGACTACGAGGACTTCTAGGTGCTTCGTCTCCCAGTCGACGTCCCTGTGGCGCCCTGCTTCAGCTTCGGAGAGCTTTATTCGTATTTTGTACTTCGCTTCCGCTGTATCAGACATTTTTGTCATTATTGTAATAAATAACATTCGTATTCGCTTTATTATATCTTTTTACGTGATATGTGCTATGATATACTGTTCATTCTGTTGCATATACGTGTGACTTGATCCTGGCACGTATATGATTGCTCGGTTTATGTTCTTTTATAAACCGGGTGTTACAAGGTGGCATCGCGCCTTCTCGATTTTAGAAGTAGACACAGAGAGTTGAATCCATAAATGCCTTATGAGGCGGAGTATCCTCGAGTAGAGTCGAAAATCATGATTGTCATTCAGAACTCTAGTGCTGACCGGTTAGGATTGAATCCCGTAGGATTAGCCAAGTGAGAAAAGAACTTTGCAGGAGGGTTTTTGAGCTGTAGCTTGATTCTGATTTCTTGTTGAAAAGAAATGCTTGGGTTAGAGCGATGCTCTTATGGACTCAATGGTCCAATCAAACGGGAAGACTCTTATCGGGTACTTGGAGAATTAAGAGCTTGGGTGATGTTCTTTGATACTTAGGTGAACAGGAGACTCTCAGCAACCACTCGGGATACCGAGAGAAAATGGGACACTTTATGAACTTAGTGTCTCGAGCAAGCAGGTAAAACCCGTCAAGTACTCGAGGCAGCAAGCTCCGTAGTGTAAATCCTTCGGTGGTCCAAGCAAGTGTTGATTTATTCAAAGTACCAAGAACTTGTTTTATGCTCCTCTATTTTGGAATATTTTTCAAAGTTGATAGGTTAGGATGGACCTCATCTGGTTACCCAAGTGGGAAAAACTTTTTATGAAAATATCCACAAACTACTCAAACCAGCGAGTAGTGTGTCCTATATAAGGACTAGATTGATTTCTAAAATAGACCTTTTAGGATGAACTCTGTTGTAACACCCGGTGAAGATACTAACAGGCACCTCTTTAATGTGCTAGTATGAATACCATGATGCTCGACAAAAGACTGAGTAATGAAGGAATGCGTAGCACCAGTATCAAAAAGCACTGTAGCTGGATATGAATTAACCATGAACGTACCAATGACCACGTTGGGAGCCTCGGCCGCTGACTCGGCCGTCACGTGGTTCACCCTGCCCTGTGCTGGCGCCCTGGGCTGAGCTGGGCGTCCCTGCTGTCCCGCCTGCGCCTTCCGGGGGCAAGCGTTGGCGTAGTGCCCCGGCTGGCCGCAGTGAAAGCAGGTGCGAGGAGGTCCCTGAGCCTGCTGTCCGGTAGGAGCTGCCGGACGTGGAGCCTGCGGTGCTGGTGGAGCTGGTGGAGCACGAGCCGGAGGTGCTGGTAACCTCGGGCCCTGACCTGCCTGCTGCTGTCGAGGCGGGTACTGCTGCGGTGGCCTCTGCTGGTACTGCTGGGGAGGCCGGTACTGAGGCTGGTACTGCTGGGGCTGCTGGAGTCGAGGACGAGTGTTGCTGCCGGAAGCGACGGGGACAACCTTCCTCTTCTTGTCCTCCATCTCTAGGTGCTTACGCTCAGTGTTGAGCGCACTGTCAACCAGATGGTTGAAGTCGTCGAAGCGGAGGTTGAGCAGCGCGTACTGGAGGTAGTCCTCAAGACCCTCCATGAAGTGCTCCTGCTTCTTGCGGTCATCCGCAACCTCGGCAGGGGCGTAGCGTGCCAGCTGAAGAAAACGATCACGATACTCCGTGACCGACATAGTCCCCTGAATTCACAAAGACAGATAGATATCGGAAGATTAACTCAAGATTCATCAGGATAGATCAAGGGGGCATTAGCTCAAAAGAAAACGCTGAATGATTATCTTAAGATTACCTGCTTCAGTGCAAGGAACTCCTTCTGTTTCATCTTCATAACGCCCGCGGGGACGTTGTGGCTGCGGAAATGCTCCCTGAACTGGAGCCAAGTGAGAGACTCGCGATCATGGACCGGGTGGGACTCCCACCAGTCCAATGCTGCCCCTCGCAGCTGTCCTGCTGCGTACAAGACGCGCTCACGATCATCGCACTGGGCGATGTCCAGCTGACGCTCCACTGCACGGAGCCAGTCGTCAGCCTGAAGAGGGTCGGACGTGTGAGAAAACGTCGGCGGGTGACCCCTCAGGAACTCAGCACGCCTGTCGCGAGGCTGCGGCGGTGGAGGAGGCGGAGGCTGAGTGTGAGCGTGCTGAAGAGCCTGAACAGTGTTGTTCAGGGTAGCCATCATCTGCATCTGGAGCTGGAAGTACTGCTCCGGAGTCAAAGGTGGAGGCATCGGGATCCCAGTACCCTGGTTGTTCTGACCCTGCTGCTGGCCAGAACCGGAACCGGTGCTCCTGGTGTTCACCATCTGATTTGAACAAAAGATTTCACGAGTAAGGATACTGCAGGAATAAACTCAGATGGATATGATAACTCTTTGCGGAAAAAGACTCAGCCATGATAAAGTAGACAGGATAGAGTTGACTGTTTTACCCCCAACGATCTAACTCATTTTTATTAATTAGTTAACTTTAACATCCGAGTGATTTTCTTTAAACAAATTTAAGCTACTAAGCTATGCAATCAGTCAAAAATCCAAATCAAACATGTAGCATAATAACAAGCAGACAATTTTCACAACTTAGCCGAGTTTAGCAAAAGACTCGACTAACACAACTCGTCGCAGAACGTGCTATCGTATTATTATTAAATAGGTCACCTAGCTAACTCATGGTGGTCAGATGACTGATTCAGGCCAAAATCTACGAAACTATTCTTCAGAGAGAGAAATCAAGGCAAGAAGGGTAAAAAGTCAAAGAAGTCAAGGGGTATAATAGTAAAATAGTTTCAGCAGGCAAGGATTGGTGAGAAGAAGTCCTAAAACTCGACCAGTTCTATCTAGGCTTCGTCCTACAGTCGATATGGCTCTGATACCACTCTGTAACACCCGGTGAAGATACTAACAGGCACCTCTTTAATGTGCTAGTATGAATACCATGATGCTCGACAAAAGACTGAGTAATGAAGGAATGCGTAGCACCAGTATCAAAAAGCACTGTAGCTGGATATGAATTAACCATGAACGTACCAATAACCACGTTGGGAGCCTCGGCCGCTGACTCGGCCGTCACGTGGTTCACCCGTCCCTGTGGCGCCCTGCTTCGGTTTCAGAGAGCTTTATCGTATTTTGTACTTCGCTTCCGCTGTATCAGACATTTATGTCATTATTGTAATAAATAACATTCGTATTCGCTTTATTATATCTTTTTACGTGATATGTGCTATGATATACTGTTCATTCTGTTGTATATACGTGTGACTTGATCCTGGCACGTATATGATTGCTCGGTTTATGTTCTTTTATAAACCGGGTGTTACATCTGTCGAGTTAACCAAGATAAAAATATTTTAGAAATATCCCGATCTTACTCGAGCAAGGCAAGTAAGGTGTTCTACCCAAGGACTGGAGTAATTCCTAGGATAGATCTATTAGGATGAACCCCGTCGGGTTACCCAAGACGAAACCATCGTAAGAATATCCAAAACCTACTCGAGCCAACGAGTATGGTGTCCTAACCAAGGACTGGAATAATTCTTAGGATACATCTATTAGGACGAACCCCGTCGGGTTACCCAAGATGAAAACATCGTAAGAATATCCAAAACCTACTCGAGCCAGTGAGTAGGGTGTCCTAACCGAGGACTGGAGTAATTCTTAGGATAGATCTGTTGGGATAAACCATGTCAGGTTACCCAAGACGAAACCATCGTAAGATTACTCGAGGTAAACCATAAAGAACTACTCGATTGTTGCTCTATGTTGAGCAGGGCTTTTGGAGTAGTATTAATGATGGGGTATAGATTAGATGAGCGAGAGCAAAGTAGTCGATTTATATGGGAATCAACTATTATTGAAGACTTGTCGAGATTACAGCGATTGTAAACTGATAGAGTCTGACTCTTAAGACCTACCCCTTGCTCGTAAAGATGAGCAATGATTTACATGACTCAATAAGAAATATTCGGGGGTAATAGAAGTCGGTATGGTAGTCGACTAGATTTTTGGTAAAGTATCCTTTACCAACGGTGCCCCAAGGGCCTTGCGGAGTGAGTTGCACTCGAAGATCGTGTGAGAGCTCTTTGGGTGCATGAAGCACTTGTGTAGGAGCGTTTTGTTGATCTTGTCTCCGCCAGGAGATGTTTCTCCATGGTGTTGAGTGCGAGGCTTACCCTGAAGGATGCGCTTCTTGAAGGATGCGAAAGCATGTGCTGGGATGTGGTAGTTGGAAGTAGGGTCGTAAGCCTCTATTTCCTCAAGTTCCTTTCTCCTTGAGATGATGACGTTGCGTGCATCACGACCAATGTTGATCACATTACGGAGGTCGCTGTTGGAGTAGTCATAGTTGTCGCCTTGTTGTTCTTGCTGGCGGTTGGCGAGGCGCTGGCGCCTGAACGCCCTTTTCTGGTTAAGCAGGCAACGACGCTCGTAGAGATCTTCTGCTGCATGCTGCTCTTCCACTTGGACAGTAATTGTTACTTCTGGAGGAGGTGCAGGCGGGTCTTGCTTGGTAGCAGTTTGGGCTTCTTTGACTGGGGGGAAAAATACTCGTCAAAGTCATCAGAATTGTAGTTGTCGAGGTTAAGACGCTCTGTGGAGTCATCCTGTAGTTCATGGACTTCAGAGATGCGAACCATGAGGATTTCACGGCAAAGATCTTGAATTTCTTGGTCTTGTTTGCTTGTCAACGGGTCTAGCAGGGTGCTCTGCTGAAAGGGAAGGTATGTGGCTGGGTGCTCAAAGCCTTAGGATCTTGTGTCTCCTTCAAGCGCACTGTCCGTCCTTGCGGCATTGTATATATGACCATGTTTGGGAGGGAGTCCTGATCGGACTTGGGATTCTTTGTCGAGTTGGATTCGACTTCCTTATTGTGCTGGATTAGGTCGTCCATTTCATCCTCCGGGTCAGAAGAGTACTCGGAGTCGGAATCGATTAGGCCGCCGATTTTGGAGAAGTGTGCTTTGGGTGAGCGAGAAGTGGAATGCCCATCTCTACGCGGAGAGCGTTCTTGTTCATCCAATGTAGCCTTGATTGAGTGGGAGTTAATCCTTCGGGTTCTTTAATCCAGGGTTTGTCGAAGATCGACTTGTTGGATTGTTCAGGAGCTTTGGATTTTCCCTTTTTAAGCTTGACTAATTCCTAGAGGGCATCTGCCATCTGGGGTGGATGGTGTCGGTGTTTACCGCCAAGCCTGCTCAGGGATACCCTTAGCAGTAGGGTTTGTAGGTAGGGATCGACTGCTCTAGAACTCGATGGTACAAGGAACACAAATATTTAGACAGGTTCGGGCCGCAAGTTTGCGTAATACACTACGTACTGTGTGGTTTGTATTGCCTTTGGTATTGATTATTGTTTGGAGGGGGTCCCTGCCCGCCCTTATATATCCGGGGGGTGGGACAGGGTTACATGGAAAGTCCTAGCCGAGTACAGTTGGAGTCCTACTACAACACAATCGGGGTAGTGTCGGTGTTTACCGCCAAGCCTGCTCAGGGATACCCTTAGCAATAGGGTTTGTAGGTAGGGATCGACTGCTCTAGAACTCGATGGTACAAGGAACACAAAGATTTAGACAGGTTCGGGCCGCGAGTTTGAGTAATACCCTACGTCCTGTGTGGTTTGTATTGCCTTAGGTGTTATGATTGTTTGGAGGTGGTCCCTGCCCGCCCTTATATATCCGGGGGGATAGGGTTACATGGAAAGTCCTAGCCGAGTATAGTTCGAGTCTTACTACAACACAATCGGGTAGTTTTCTTTGTACTGCAGCTAGTTCTATGCCTATTCGGGTAGTTACAAAAGAGATAAGGTACATCCATGAGCTATCCCTTACTCTAGAACATTCTATGTCTATAAGCAGTCCCGCTATCCCGGGTTTGACAAGCCCCCGAGCTCTTCGTAGCCGAGTCCTGCAGGCCTCGAGTACTTGGCTGGGCGTCTTCGAGTACTTCAAGTAGTCAGAACATCCTTTTGGTTGCTTCTGGTCCTTCCTTCAGATACGTCGAGTAGTCCTTCAAGTACTTCTGTTTGCTTCGAGGCTGTGAGGTGCTCAAGCCCTGAAATCTTGATCATATATGGTGCGCGAAGTACTCGCGCTCCATATGGAGTAGCCCCCGAGCCTTAGGTTGAATCTCAGAATCAGGCTAAGGGTCACTTTAGACTATTTTCCAAAAAAATTGAAAAATAAATCTCTGACGCCTATATCCAGTAGCCCCCAAGCCTTAAATCAAAATCCCTTTTGCTGCGAGTAGCCCCCGAGCGTAGATTTGAATTAAGGATTTAAGTCGTGGCATCAGATTTTATCCTTTAGATTATTTGCAGGATTTATCAGATCCGGAATCCGAAAAGACTTCTTTTTCGGGTAAAATCCCAGAAAAATGATACAATTGGATCCGCCACACTGATTGCACCCGAAATAATTTCAGGAATAAAACCCGGGATGTACGGCTCTTTATTCAGTGCTCACATGAGACGTTACTGTTTGGAGAATCTGCATTAGTGCAACTTTGACTGCATTCGTGAATGCTGCCATGAATGCGTTCGTAAAATGTGCACTGTTGATTCACGAGTTCTCCTTCAGCAAGTCTCCTTGTGGCTATAAAAGGCAGGGGAGAGGTCCTTAGCAAAAGCACCAAAGTGTAGCAGCCATGGCTTTTCCTTGGTGTTCTTGCTCTCGCCGTCCTGAAGTTTGTGTAGTCCTTTCCAGCAAGAGATGCTAGAAGAAAACTTGCGAGTGACAAGAGAAGTCCCTGCTGCCTCCTCCTGCATCCCCAGAGCTCTCATCGGATCCATGCTGGACATCATGTCCTTGCATCGTCCAATGAGGCATATTTGGGGTCGCTGGGTTGGGTCTTGTTGTGCCACATCCTTGGGGTTACCTGTTTATGGGTGCCCAAGAACTGACATCTCTGGCGGGGAAGCTTGATCTTGCCACAAAGTGTTCGGGGAGAAAGTGAAATTTCTCTGCAAGATGCTACATGAGGACTTGCGAGGTGATTACTGTAATCTGCCTCCATGCTCTTGTAGCTTATCTCCCTAAATAAAAATATCTTTATTCCTGAAATGGGAATAACAAGTTTGTACTTTGTCATGGCCTCGGGCCGATCTAGCTGCAGCATGCTTCTCAGCATGCTTGATCTTTTGGAATGTAATCCTAGTTAAGGAAAAGGGTGTCGAGTAATCGACTAGGGATGTGAATGTTTTCTTTTCCAGAATGTACTCTCAAAAAAAGGTATGTCTCTTGAAAATCCCGTTTTTTCCGCGATTTGCAACGGACTTTTGGCCTATTGGGTGTTTTTACCATGTTGCCACTGCCATTATAAAATAAAGCGGTAACTTAGGTTTTACCCCACCGGCCGCCACTTGTTTTTACTGCTTCAGATCTGTCTTTTCACTCTCGAGCTCCCAGATCTAAAGTTCTTGTTTCTCTTTAATCCCCACTATCGCCCTAGGGTTTCTGCCAGTGCATGCGCGTGAAGCGATCCGTAGATTTCCGGATGGCCCCCAAAAAAACAACCAAGGGAAAGGGTGTGGCTGCAGAGCCAACTCGTGATGAGGGTTGG
Organism: Panicum virgatum; assembly: GCF_016808335.1. Lineage (NCBI taxonomy): Eukaryota > Viridiplantae > Streptophyta > Magnoliopsida > Poales > Poaceae > Panicum > Panicum virgatum. The sequence goes on along the minus strand of NC_053147.1, from coordinate 39,735,505 downwards.
AACACAAGTAAATGTTCTCAATCTGACTTAGATTCTCTGGTGTCGCAAGGTCTGTTAGTTCCCAAATCTGTTATCCAATGGCGTCCTGCCTTGGGTTCAGATCATCCGTATGAAAATATGGGGGAGATCGTTGCTTTCACCTCATACTTGGAACGAGGATTGGGGTTTCCTTGCTCTTCTTTCTTTTCTGGACTCCTGCGCAACTACAGGATCCAGTTGCATCATCTGACCCCAAATTCCTTTTTCCATATTTCCATCTTCGTGCATTTATGCGAAGCTTTTCTGGGCATTGAGCCCCATTTTGAGCTCTTTCGCTTTCTTTTTCATTTGAAACCACAGCCCAACAGATTCGTCTTAGATGTAGTAGGGGGCGCGGGTCTCCAACTTAGGCAAAGGAAGGATAGAGTGTATATCCCTTATGACCTTAGTAATAAAGTAATCGAATGGAAAACCCAAGTGGTTCTATGTCAAGAACCAATCGAGAAGTTTTCCATCCATTACTCCCGGCCCTCCAATCCAATGGCCCGAGCGGAATAAAAAACCAGTCGACGAGAGCCAAATCTCTAAACTACTCGCGCGGATTGCCATTCTAAGGCAAAATATGTTGACTGGGGAAACAGTCATGTTTGACTGGATGAAGCGAAGAATCCAGCCATTGCAGGCTCGGGAATCGCTTGGATTCCATTATCAAGGAACAACTGATCCGTCAAGATTCTCGAAGGAAGAGATCTCGGATGATGTAGTTTTTAGTCGAATACAACGACTTCTGAAGAATGTAAATAAAATCCCAGTTGTTCTTGGTACATTTTCTGCTACGAATCCACCAAAGCAGGTACTTGATAAGAGTAGTCGATTCATAGAAATCGAGTACTTTACCATAGTGTAAATCTGATAGGTTTTGCTTTTTCTGTAGGAGGACGTGGATCGCTTTAAGAGTAGTCCTTCGCTACCAGGCATTTATTCGCCCTTTTGTTCTTCTAATTTCCTGATTTGTTAATCAAATCTTAGTATGCTCATATGAGGTTTCATATAAATAGTTCTGATATCCAGACTAGGTTGTGCAGATGAGGTAGCATATGGGGAAAGGAGTGATGGGGAGCACGGCCCCACTCCAAGTGCTAATGCCCAGACCGAGCGCCCAAGGAGTACTCGGTCAGTGGCGAGGAAGCGTAGCAGCTCCTCCCATACCACTAGCGACAGGTAAGTAGCTAGTTATTTTGCAATCGAGTACTTTCTATTTGTCGATTTGAAAGTTTTGATTTGTGTTTTTGCTTTTCTCAGTCCGGCTGCTAAGATGCCACGGACCTCACCATCTGGGGATGATACTACGGTGGGACAAACTGTCGCCTCCACCACAGTGGACCCATCAAGTGGGATCGGGGCTACTCATTCAGTGAGTGGTTCCGATATAAATAAGTCCGTCGATGTGGGTAAGCTGGCCATGATCGCAAAGTCTGCCCGCAAATTTAGCATCAAGGGGTTTGCCCTAATAAGAGCTCCTACGTAAGTTCTTTAGAACTTGTATGTGTAGGATCTGTTTTGAACCTAGTAGTTTGTAACTACTTTGTCTTTGCAGAGATGCAATCCTGGGAGAGGACGTGGGGGCTGAGAGCCACTCGGATTATCAGCTGGGGCTGGAGAAGCCCCCGAGTACTCCTGAGATGAGTACTCATGATGCAGAGGTGATGGCCAATAGTATGCTTCTGGATTCTCCATTGCCTAATCCTGAGAGGGCCAATGAGGAGATCCCGGAGGATGGTGGAAGCAGCAAGCTTCCAGGAGAAGGAGAAGGCGAGAAGCTTCCTGAGGGAGGCGATGATAAATAGCCTGCGGAGACCCCTGCAGGTAAGCTTGTAGTGCCTTGTAGAAAGGTATCCTTCTATTTGCTCTTAGTGTGATTAAGTAGCATGTTCTTCCTTTAGATTCCCAAGTCACGGGGAATACTGTAGGAAGGATTTAAGAAGTGCCCAAGATGGCTGTTGTTGTGGCGAGTACTTCCCAAGTCATATCGGGAAGTGACTTGCCAAGAGAGAAGGTGGAGCTAGCTTTCAAGCTGCTAGAGGTAAGTAGTCGAATGCTTCGAGTACTTTTAGAGTAGATCGAGTAGTATGCTGATCTTTTTGTTTTGCAGGAGGCACTGGGATGAAAGGGTGTCCAGTCGCCAGATGAGACAGAGCTAAATGCTCTCAAGGAGAGGGTTAAGACGCTCTCATCTGAGAAGACTGCGCTTGAAAGGGAAGCTGAAAAAGCTTTCCTAATCTAAGAAAGGTTAGTCTTTAGCATTTGATATGTACTCAACTAGTAGATCCGCTTGGTGTTTAAAAGATTTTCTTGTTAATCGAATACACAGCTTGTGCCAAATCTTTAAAGATTTAGGAAAGCTTGGTACTGGATTTAAAGATTCTTATGTACCGAAACACAGATGAAATAGAGAAACTTAAGAAGATCAAGGAGGACTCTGACCGTGAGGCAGCGACGGTGCTGCAACAGCTCAAGACTCTGTCACAGTCTCGAGACTCGATGCAGCGTGAGCTCGTGGAGCTGAAAGAAGTCAGAGATGCCGCCCTGGAGGTAGCCGAGGCCATGGATATCCCAGTTAGAGATGGAGATGAACCGCTCACACTAGCAGGGAGGCTTCGCAAAGTTCCCGGAGCTTTTGAGAGGTTTGTTTCAACCATCACCCACCAGTACGTGGGTCATGTACTTGGGTTGATGAAATCTTATTGGCCAACCACTCGTCTAGATGCTCTTGGACGAGGAGCCAAGGCTGATTGTACTGATGATTAGTTCCGTCAGTATTTGGTGAAAACTTCTGGGGTGGCTGATCAGATTGTAGAAGCCTTGAGCAGAGCAGAGTCTCCTTAAGCTTTTCTTGTATTTGAGTTGGCGTGTGAGCCAGAAGTACTTTGAACAAATGCTGGATGTTTGTGTAAAGTCAAGTACTTGTTAGGATTGTGGAATCCCTTAATGTGTCGAGTAGTTGTACTCATGGGTCCTGAGTGTTGGCAGCATTGGGCCCACTCAGTCATAATAGTAGATACGATGCATTGTATCTGTGGGTGCCTTAGGAGGCAACATATTCTCGAATCAAATCGAGTTTGTATGGTTCTAAATCATAACCATAGTGCTGACCGGTTAGGATTGAATCCCGCGGGATTAACCAAGTGGGAATAGCACTTAAAGGAGTGAGAAGCCGTAGCTTAGTATGAATTTCCTTTTTGGAGGAAAAAATTTCAATTAGCACGTGGCTAATATGAACTTTGTTGTCCAATCGGGGGGGAACTCTTATTGAGTATTTTAGGAGGTATAATAAGTTTCTTGATAGATAAGAAGACAAGCAGCTCTCGACAACTACTCAGAGTACTAAGGGAAAACAGGAGTTCTTTTTGTATCTCAAGCAAGCGAGTAGTACCCGTCAAGTACTCGAGGCAAAAAGATTCTGTAACGGAGACTCACATAGTAAACCAAGCAAGCGGGAAACTTGTGTCAACTTATTTTAGAGTATCAAGGGCTTATCTATACTCTTTGAGGGGTTTTCGTAGTTGACCATTTAGGATAGATCTTGTTTGGTTACCCAGATAGCATGAAGCTTTTTACGAAAATGGCCCGAACTACTCGATCGTATCAAGTAGTATGTCCGATTAATGGACTGGATTGATTTCTAGAATAGGACTGTTAGGATTGAACTCCGTCGAGTTAACCAAGACGTGAATATTCTAGAAACATCCCAAACTTACTCGAGCAGAGCGAGTAAGGTGTCCTACCTAAGGACTGGAGTAACTCTAAGGCAAGTCTGTTAGGTACTAACCCCATCGGGTTGTCCAAGATGAAGGTGCCGAAAGAGTATCCAAGACCTACTTGAGCCAGTGAGTAGGGTGTCCTTTAACCAAGGACTGGAGTAATCCGTAAGATAGAACTGTTAGGTACGAACCCTGTCGGGTTGCCCAAGACATAAATGTCGAAGGGATATCCAAAACTTACTCGAGCAAGGCGAGTAAGTTGTCCTTTAACCAAGGACTGGAGTAATCCTTAAGACAAAACTGTTAGGTACGAACCCCGTCGGGTTGCCCAAGACGTAAATGTCAGAAAGATATCCAAAACTTACTCGAGCAAGAGAGTAAGGTGTCCTTTAACCAAGGACTAGAGTAATCCTTAAGATAGAACTGTTAGGTACGAACCCCGTCGGGTTGCCCAAGACATAAATGTCAGAAAGATATCCAAAACTTACTCGAGCATGGCGAGTAAGGTGTCCTTTAACCAAGGACTGGAGTAACTCTTAGGGCAAGTCTGTTAGGTACTAACCCCGTCGGGTTGCCCAAGATGAAGGTGCCGAAAGAGTATCCAAGACCTACTCGAGTAGGGCGAGTAGGGTGTCCTACCGGAGGACTAGAGTGTCTTTTAGGATAGAACTGTTAGGTACAAACCCCGTCGGGTTGCCCAAGACGTAAATGTCAAAAAAGCACTCGAGTGAGAACCATAAAAACTACTCGATAGCTGCTCTAATGCTGAGCAAGAGTTTCGAGGTGGGGTATTGGTCGTGTGAGCGAGAGCCAAGCAGTCGATATAGGAGAAATCAACTTTATTTGGATTTGTCGAAATTACAATAACTGTAAAGTGACAGACTCTGACTCTTAAGACCTACCCCTTGCTCGTTGGACATGAGCAATGGTTTACATAACTGAATAAAACTTATTCGAAGATAGTACTAGTCGGTATGGGGGTCGACTAGATTTGGGGTAGAGCTAGTCGATGCAGAGGTCGACTGGATTTATTGGTTGGGTCTCCTTCAGGAGAGGTGCCCCAAGGGCCTTGCGGAGTGAGTGACACTGGAAGATCGTGTGAGAGCTCTTTGGGTGGATAAAGCACTTGTGTAGTAGTGCTTTGTTGATCCTGTTTCCGTTCTGAGATGGTTCAGCATGATGCTGGGTGCGTGGTTTACCCTGAGGACGGGTAGTGAAAGTTGCCGGCTTGTACTTCTTGAAAGATGCAGAAGCCTTTGGCAGGATGCGGTAGTTGGAAGAAGGGTTGTATGCCTCGACTTCCTCCCGTTCCTTTCTTCTTGAGATGATGACATTGTGCGCATCGCGTCCAACGTTGATAACACTATGGAGGTCGCAGTTGGAGTAGTCGTAGTTGTCGCCTTGTTGTTCTTGTAGGGTGTTAGCGAGGCGCTGACGCCTGAACGCCCTCTTCTGGTTGAGCTGGCGGCGATGTTCATAGAGATCTTCTGCTGGATGCTGCTCATCCGGTTGGACCGTGACGGTCACCGCTGGAGGTGGAGGAGGAGCAGGTAGATTCGCCTTGGTAGTAACTTCTGCTTCTGTGATTGTAGGAGTAGTTTCCGTGTTGTCGGAAAGGTACTCATTGAAATCATCAGAATTGTAACCATTGAGGTTAAGACGCTCCATGGGATCGCCCTCAGGTTCTTCGGCGATATGAACCATGAGGATTTCATGGCAGAGGTCTTGAATTTGTTGGTCTTGTTTGCTTGAGGACGGGTCTAAAGGAGTGCTCTATTGGTAAGGCAGATCCGCTAGCTGTGAGGCAGAAGCGTTGGGATCTTGTGCCTTCCTGAGGTGCACTATCCATCCTTGCGGCGTTGCACATATAATCAAATTAGGGAGGGAGTCCTGATCGGACTTGGAGTTCTTAGCCGAGTTAGACTCGACTTGTTTACTATACTGGATTAGGTCGTCCAGCTGTTCCTCCGGATCGGAGGAGTACTCGGATTTGGAATCGGTTAGCCAACCGATTTTTGAGTATGTATGCTTTGGGTGAGCGAGAAGCGATATGCCCATCTCTACACGGAGGGTGTTCTCGTTCATCCAGTGTAGCCATGATTGAGTAGGAGTTAGCTCCTCAGGCTCCTTAATCCAGGGTTTGTCAAAGATTGAGTCACTGGATTATTCTGGGGCCTTGGCTTTTCCTTTTTTAAGCTTGGCCAGTTCCCAAAGAGCGTCGGCATGCTCGGTTGGTTTGGCCATGGCGTCCATGAACAGCTCGACAATGTCTGACCACTCTTCAAGATCGTCAAATGGTTCAAAGTTCCCGAGACCGTTCATGAAGCGATCAATGTCCTGATCGAACTTGGACTCGACTGGTTTCGGAGTTCGAGTGTGAGCAGGTTTCGGTGAAGGGCTCTAATGTATCCTGGAGATAGACGGTCCCATCCGAACAAGCCGGGGGTTTGTCTCACCAGCTCCCCTGCAGATTCCTCCTCCCGATTTCTGCTCTTTGTTTTGCAGAGTGCTTTCAACCACCTTAATGCAGTTAGCAAGCTTTGAATTTACCCGATCGATCCCTGAGAGCATGTCGCCCGACCTCTTCTGTGGTGGGTTTAGTGCTTTAGGGTTCTGCTATGGCGCAGATGAGCTGAGAGCGGTTTCTGCAAGTTTGATGCAGCCCTCAATTGATTGTCTTCTGATGAGCCAGGTATTTTCCAAGAGTTTTGGAAAAGTAAGGCTTTTCGGAATCAGAATTTGTGTCGAACTCGACCAAAACAAGAGTTCGGTTTTGAGTTGTCATGTTTCCTAGGTTGTCCGAGGCGAGTTGGGAGCGGGTTTTCGATTTAGGCGAGTTAGGCGTGACAAGGTGGCTAGAAAAGCCTCCCGTTCCATCAGCCGTGCAAGCCCAGGAACCGAAAATAAAAGTCGTGCCTTCTAGCACGCTGTTGGCGTTGCTTGATCCGGCCATCGAATTCGTTGGTGAACTCGCCGAATCCCCTACCTGGCGCGCCAGTTGTTGGTGTTTACCGCCAAGCCTGCTCAGGGATACCCTTAGCAGTAGGGTTTGTAGGTAGGGATCGACTGCTCTAGAACTCGATGGTACAAGGAACACAAAGATTTAGACAGGTTCGGCCGCGAGTTTGCGTAATAACCTATGTCATGTGTGGTTTGTATTGCCTTAGGTGTTGATGATTGTTTGGAGGGGGTCCCTGTCCGCCCTTATATATCCGGGGGGACAGGGTTACATGGAAAGTCCTAGCCGAGTACATTTGGAGCCCTACTACAACACAATCGGGTAGTTTCCTTTGTACTGCAGTTAGTTCTACGCCTATTCGGGTAGTTACAAAAGAGATAAGGTACATCCATGAGCTATCCCTTACTCTAGAACATTCTATGTCTATAAGCAGTCCCGCTGTCCCGGGTTTGACAGGTAGTTTCCTTTGTACTGCAGCTAGTTCTACGCCCAGTCGGGTAGTAATAAAAGAGATAAGGCACATCTATGAGCTATCCCTTACTCTAGAATATTCTATGCCTGTAAGCAGTCCTGCTGCCCCGAGTCTGACAAGCCCCCGAGCTCTTCGTAGCCGAGTCCTGCAAGCGTCGAGTACATAGCTGGGCGTCTTCGAGTACTTCAAGTAGTCAGAACATCCTTTTGGTTGCTTTTGGTCATTCCTTCAGATACGTCAAGTAGTCCTTCAAGTACTTCCGTTTACTTCGAGGCTGTAAGGTGCTCAAGCCCCGAAATCTTGATCATATATGGTACGCGAAGTACTCGCGCTCCATATGTAGTAGCCCCCGAGCCTTAGGTTGAATTGCAGAATCAGGTTGAGGGTCACTTCAGTCTTTTTTCTTCTTTATTTTCCAAAAATTTGAAAAATAAATCTCTGATTCCTATATCCCGTAACCCCCAAGCCTTAAATCAAAATCCCTTTTGCTGCGAGTTGCTCCCGAGCATAGATTTGGAATTAAGGATTTAAGACGTGGCATCAGATTTTATCCTTCAGATTACTTGCAGGATTCATCAGATCCGGTATCCAAAAAGACCACTTTTTCGGGTAAAATCCCAAAAAAAATGATGCAATTGGATATGCCAGACTGATTGCACCCGAAATAACTTCAGGAATAAAACCCAGGATGTACGCCTTTTTATTCTGTACTCATGAGAGACGTTATTGTTTGGAGAATCTGCATTATTGCGTCTTTGACTGCACCTGTGAATGCTGCCATGAATGCGTCCGTGAAACATGTACTGTTGAGTCACGGGTTCTCCTTTAGTAAGCTTCCTTGTGGCTATAAAAGGCAGGGGGAGTCCTCTGCCAGAAGCAAGTGTAGCGACCATGGCTTTTCTTTGGTGTTCTTGCTCTCGCCCTCCTGAGATTTGTGTAGTTCTTTCCAACAAGATATGGTAGAAGAGAACTTGCGAGTGACAAGATAAGTCTCTGCTTCCTCCTCCTACATATCTACTACTCTCATCGGATCCATTTTGAAAATCATGTCCTTGCATATTCCAATGAGGCAGGGTTTCAGGGGATGAGTGGAGTCTTGTTGTGACACATCCTAGGGATTCCCAGGTTGTGAGCACCCAAGAACTGCATCTCTGGTAAGGAGACTTAATCTTGTCACAATCATATTCTGGGAGAAGGAGAAGTTTCTCCAGAAGATGCTACAAGAGGACTTGCGAGGTGATTACTGTAATCTGCCTCCATACACTTGAAAATTTTCTCCCAGAGTACGAGTATCATTATTCCCTTAATGGGAATAACAAGTTTGTACTTTATCATGACCTCGGGCCAATCTAGCTGCAGCAGGCGTCGACTAGATGCTCCAAGAGATCTAGGAAATATGCATGCAGGCCCGAGTCGTTTGTAAAGTTAGGTAGAAAGAAGTACTCGAGTTGTAATATCGAGTAGTTGTACTGTAGCAAGTACTTTTCCTTTGTTCTGGAATGTAATCCCAGTTAAGGAAAGGAGAGTCGAGTGGTTGATTAGGGATGTGAGTGTTTTCTTTTTCCAGAATGTAATCCTAGAAAAAAGAATGTCTCTTAAAATCCCATTTTTCCTGCAGTTTGCAACAGACTGTTGGCCCGTTGGATGTTTTTACCCTGCTGCCACTGCCATTATAAAATGAAACGGTAACTTAGGTTTTACCCCACCGGCCGCCTCTTGTTTCTACTGCCTTAGATCTGTTTTCGCTTTCAAGCCCCCAGATCTAGAGAACTTGCTCCCCTTTACTCCCCACTTTCGCCCTAGGGTTTCCGCCAGTGTATGCGCGTGAAGCAATCCGTAAATTTCCGGATGGCTCCCAAAATGGCGACCAAGGGGAAGGGTGCGGCTGCGGAACCAACTCGCGATGAAGGCTGGAATACTGGTAAGTATTCCCAATCTAACTTAGAATCCTTAGTGAAACAAGGCTTTTTGGCTCCCAGATCTATTATCCAATGGTGTCCTGCCTTAGGGAGAGATCATCCGTATGAAAATACGGGGGAGGTTGTTGCTTTCACCTCTTTCTTGGAACGAGGATTGGGGTTTCCTTGATCTTCTTTCTTTTCTGGGCTCCTGCGTTACTACAGGATCCAGCTGCATCATCTAACCCCCAATTCCTTTGTTCATATTTCTATCTTCGTACATTTATGCGATGCTTTTCTAGGCATCGAGCCCCAATTTGAACTCTTCCGCTTTCTTTTCCATTTGAAGCCGCAGCCCGACTCCTTTGTTTTAGATGTAGTAGGAGGTGCGGGTCTCCAGCTTAGGCAAAGAAAGGATCGGGAGTACTTTCGTATAGTCTTAGCAATAAAGTAATCGAGTGGAAGCCCAAGTGGTTCTATGTCGAGAACCAGCCAGGAAGCTTTCCATCAATTACCCCAGGCCCTCCGATTCAATGGCCTGAGTGGAATAAAAAACCAGTCGACGAGAGTCAGATCCCTGAACTGCTCGAGCGAATTGCCGTTCTAAGGCAAAATATGTTGACTGGGGAAGCAGTCGTATTCAACTGGATGAAGAGAAGGATCCGGCCATTACAGTCTTGGGAATCACTTGGATTCCAGTATCAGGGAACAGCTGATTTGTCAAGACACTCGAAGGAAGAGATCTCGGATGATGTAGCATTTAGTCGAGTACAATAGCTGCAGAGGAACGTAAAGAAAGTTCCAGTTGTTCCTGACACTTTTTCTGCTGCGAATCCTCCGAAGCAAGTACTTGACAAGAATAGTCGATACGTAGTGATCGAGTACTTTGCCTTAATGTGAATCTGATAGGATTTGCTTTCTGTAGGAGGACGTGGAGCGTTTTAAGAGTAGTCCTTCACCGCTAGTCATTTATTTGCCCTTTTATTCTTCCAGACTTTTTCAATCTATTAACCAAGTCTTAGTATGATCATATGAGGTTTCATATAAACAGTACTGATGTCTAGCCTTGGTTGTGCAGATGAGGCAGCATCTGGGGAAAGGAGTGATGGGGAGCACAGCCCCACTCCGAGTGCTAATACCCAGACCAAGCGCCCAAGGAGTACTCTGTCAGTGGCGAGGAAGCATAGCAGCTCCTCCCACACTACTAGCGATAGGTAAGTAGCTAGTTGTTTTGCAATTGAGTACTTTCTAGTTGTCAATTTGCATGTTTTAATTTGTGTTTTTTGCTTTTCCAAGTCCGGCGGCAAAGATGCCACAGACCTCAGCATCTGGGGATGATACTGCGGTGGGACAAACCGTCCCTTCCACCACAGTGGACCCGTTAAAGGGGACTAGAACTACTCTTCCGTCGAGTAGCTCCAATATAGATAAAGTTGATGATGCGGGTAAGCAGACCTTAGTTGTGAAGCCTGCCCGCAAGTTTGGCATCAAGGGGCTTACTCTGATAAGAGCTCCTATGTAAGTTCCTTAGAACTTGTAGCCATAGGATCTGATTTTAAGTCTAGTAGTTTTTAACTACTTTGTCTTTGCAGAGATGTAATCCTGGAGGGGAACGTGGAGGCTGAGGATAGTTCGGCCTCCAAATCAGAGCTGGAAAAGCCCCCGAGTACTCCAGACATTAGTGCTCAAGATGCGGAGGTGATGGCCAACTCCATGCTTCGAGATTCTTCATTGCCGAACTTGGAGAGGGGCAATGAGGAAATCCCGGAAGGTGACAGAAGTGGCAAACTTCCTGAAGGGGGAGAAGGCAAAAAGCTTTCTGAAGGAGGCACTGATGAACAGCCCGAGAAGACCCCTGTAGGTAAGCTTGTAACACCTTGTAGGAAAGGCATCTTTTTATTGCTCTTAATGTGATTAAGTAGCATGTTCTTCCTTTAGACTCCCAAACCACAGGGAAGGCTGCAGGGAGAGCTGAAGATGTGCCCAAAAGGGTCGTAGCTGAGGTGCTGGCGAGTACTTCCCAGGTCACATCGGGAAGTGTCTTGCCATGAGAGAAGGTGGAGCTTGCTGTCAAGCTGCTGGAGGTAAGTAGTCGAATACTTCGAGTACTTTTTGTAGTAGATCAAGTAGTATACTGATCTTTTTGTTTTTGCAGGAAGCGATGGGACGGAAGGGTAGCCAGACCCAGGATGAGGCAGAGCTGAATGCCCTGAAAGAGAGGACGCTCTCGTCTGAGAAGACTGCTCTTGAGGGAAAGCTGAAGAAACTCTCCCAGTCTAAGAAAGGCTAGTCTTTAGCATTTGATATGCATTCGACTAGTAGATCTACTTAGTGTTTATAAGATTTTCTTTCTATCGAGTACACAGCTTGTGCAGAATCTTTAAAGATTCAGGAAAGCTTGGTACTAGATCTAAAGATTCTTATGTACCGCAACGAAGATGAAATAGAGAAACTCAAGAAGATCAAGGAGGACTCTGATCGGGAGGCGGCGTCGACTCTCGAGCAGCTCAAGACCTTGTCAGAGTCACGAGACTCGATGCACCGAGAACTCATGGAGCTGAGAGAAGTCAAGGATGCCGCCCTGGAGGTAGCCGAGGCCATGGATATCCCAGTTAGGGATGGAGATGAACCGCTCACGCTGGCAGGTAGGTTTCGCAAAGTTCCCGGAGCCTTTGAGAGGTTTGTCTCCACCATCACCCGCCAGTACATGGGTCACGTACTGGGGTTAGTGAAGTCTTATTGGCTAATCACTCGTCTGGACGCCCTTGGACAAGGAGCCAAAGCTGATTGTACGGAAGACAAATTTCGTCAGTATTTGGCAGAGACTTCCAGAGTGGCCGATCAAATTGTCGAGTCCTTGAGCAAGGTAGAGTCTCCTTTAACTTTTATTGTAATTAAGTTGGCGTATGGGCCGGGAGTACTGTTGAACAAATACTGGATATTTGTGTAATGTTAAGTACCCATTTTGTATTCGGATTGTGGAATCCTTGGGTATGTCGAGTAGTTGTAGTCAAAGATCCTGAGTGTAGGAAGCATCGGGCCCACTCAGTTATGGTAGTAGATACAAGGATTGTATCCGTGGTGCCTTGGTAGACAAAGTATTCTTGAATAGGATCAAGTTTGTATGGTTCTGGACTGAAACCATGGTGCTGACCGGTTAGGATTGAATCTCTCGGAATTATCCAAGTGGGAATAGCACCGTAAGAGTGAAAAAGCCGTAGCTTTAGTGAGGATTTCCTTTTTGAGGGAAATTCTTTATTAGCACGCAGCTATTATGGACTTTGTTGCCCAATCGGGGGGAGAACTCTTATTGAGTATTTGGGAGGTATAAGAAGTTTCTTGATAGATAAGAAGACAGGCAGCTCTCGACAACTACTCAGAGTACTAAGGGAAAACAGGAGTTCTTTTTGTATCTCGAGCAAGCGAGTAGTACCCGTCAAGTACTCGAGGCAAAAAGATTCTGTAACGGAGATTCCCATAGTAAGCTAAGCAAGCGGGAAACTTGTGTCAACTTATTTTAGAGTATCAAGAACTTGTCTGTACTCCATGAGGGATTTTAATAGTTGACCAGTTAGGATAGACCTTGCATGGTCACCGAGATAGTGTACAACTGTTGCGAAAATATTCCCAAACTACTCGATCAGATCGAGTAGTATGTCCTATACACGGACTGGATTGATTTCTAGAATAGGACTATTAGGATTGAACTCTGTCGAGTTAACCAAGACGTAAATATTCTAGAAATATCCCCAACTTAGTCGAGAAAGGTGAGTAAGGCGTCCTACCTAAGGACTAGAGTAACTCTAGGGCAAGTGTAACACCCTAGTTTAAATTTCAGCATTTTATAATAAATTTAATTGGCTTTATTTAATTTTCTAAGGTTTATTGTGTTAGACGGGCATTTGATCTAAAATTTTGTTCCTAAGTAATTAAAATTTTATCATAGGTTTAAAATTTTGTTGTTGCATCATGCTGGAGCATTTCTTTATTTGTTTGAGTGAATAAGGTTTTGGATTCAAATTTTGTTTGAATTCAAATAGGTTTGTTTGAGCTAGAGTAGAAAAGAGAAGGAAAAGAAATAGAAAGGAAAACCCTTACCCAAACTCAACCCAACCCAAAACCCAAAACCGGCCTAGCCAGTTTTTCCCTTCTCTCCCTCAGCCCAGCCCGCGGAGCACAGCAGCCCAGCCTCCAATCTCGCGGCCCAGCTCCCGCATCTGCCCGACCCCACCTCACCCCGCTCGGCCTGCAGCTCGCGCGCGCCTCCGCTCACGCCCCGGCCCACCTGCCCGCGCTGCGTCGCGCTCCCCGCTCCCCTCACTGACTACGCTGGCCCACCGTCAGCCTCGTCTTCCTCCTCCACCCGCTTTCCCCGCACACGCCTCTGCTCCGCCCAGCCGAGCCCGCTCGCCCCGTCTTTGCCCGTGGACCGACCCCGACCCCCACCTGACCCACTGGCCAGCTGCACCCAGCACCCCTTCCCCCTTCTAGAAGCTGCACCAGTGCTCGGATCACGCCGAGATCCTATTTCCCCGAGCCCCATCAACCGCCCGCGATCCTCGGCCGTGATTGCCGCCGTGCTTGCACCGGGCACGCTCGCCCAAATCCACGGACCTGCCTTTAATTGGCACCGCCACACACCCTGCGCATCCATCACACCCAGAGCCAAACCACGCCGCGCCACGCCCTGCTCCGCCGGGCCGACGATCTGCGCCGCCGTGAGCACGCCGCCCCGTCGCACCTCAGGCCGCCAGGACTCCCGCACCTGCTACGCCTCGGCGTCCAGAATCTCACCGAGCTTCCGGTCCCACGAGTTCAGCCACGCCAGCGCCGAGATTTTGCCTAGCATCCGTCGCAGGTGAACTCCGCCGCTGCCGAAATTTCTCGCCGCCACTGGTGCTCTGGCCGTCCTGAACCCCTCTACCCCTTTGCAGTGCCCGCGCAGACCTCCTCGACGCTCCCGCAGACCCGGAGACTCTCTGCGGCGGTTCATCCTCGAGCTCCGTCCGCGACCGACGCCGACCTCGCCGACGACTCCATGCTGCGCATCATCTCCGGCCTGTTTTAATCCTCGGTGAGGACCCCCTCTGCTCCATCTCCCTTTTAGACCTGCTAGCATAGCCGTAGTGCACCCCAGCCCGTACAACCCCGCTCGCCAGCGAGCTAGCGCCGCCCCACGCCGTGGCGAGCCCCAACAGAACCTCCCCGAGCCCCGCCGTAAGCCCAGGTGCATTACGCACGCGGCGCACTCCACCCTCGGCCAAACCCCGGCCCAAACCGAGTCCGGTAGCCCCCAGTTCACTTTCTCCGGCCGGGCGCCACCGCGGAGCCTAACTCCGGCGACCCAGCGCCGCCGCCCGCGCCCCCAAAAGCCTGTGACCGCCCGATCTGAAACCTAGGGCCCAGATTAGATCGTAGTCCGGACAGATCTGACCCGCTAGATCCAAATCCTACGGCCGAGATCTGTAGATACCGGTTCGTTGTGGCCATCTTGCTAAAGAGTCCCTCCCCTTCCTTGAAATCAACCCGCGGTCCTGATCTATTCAAAAATAATTACGGTTTGGTCCTGTTTTTAGCACATAACCCCCTGGCCTTTCTGGAAATAGAACCCGCCGTCCTTTGCTGCTGATTTTGTGAGTTAGACCCTGGAGTTAATGTTTAATTGTGTTTTAGTCCCTCTGTTTTAGCAGAAAAGCCCTGGAACCTCAGTTTTTCTTACAAATAAGCCCCTGAACCTTGTTTTAGGCCTAGTTTATGCGTTTTAGCTCCGTTTTTAGCGTTCTTTATATCCACGCGATCGTTGTAATGCGTAGAATAGTTTTAGACTAGTTTAGTGTGCTGTTTTTTTTGTGTTGATGTACTGTTTCTTAGTTTTTGTTAGTGTTTGCTTGTATGCTTATTGCTGTGCTTTGTTTTGGCCATGTGTTCGTGAGTAGACGTTGATCCATCTGAGGAGCCTCAGTACCAGTACCAGGAGCAGCCGTCTTCGGAGCAGTTTGAGCAGCAGCCAGAGCAGTACGAGGAAGGCAAGTATAACATGAACAACCTATCACTTTTAAATACATTTACATGCTGCATTTTAATACTGTATGCCTATAAGGATTTTCCTAGCCACTTTATATCCTTTATATATCCTTTGGGTTGCATTTTGGTTAGTTGTGCTAGGTGCCGCGCTATAACACACTCTGGTCCTTTTTAATTAAATTGATTAATGGTTTACTTGAACTTAATTCTGAGAGTGGCCCTCTATGTGGATGAGTGGCTCACGTCTCGTTAAAAGATGGTTTTTGTAGAAACATGGTTTAGGGGGCCAGCACAGTGCTTAGTGCTTGGTTGGCCACTCTCCATAAGGACCGGTTCATAGAGTGACAACCTAGGACAACAGCGCTACCACAAGGCTAGAATGGGATAGACTTGGCTTACTAATTAGGTCTTTTTGGTTTGGAGTAACTTACCTGCGGGGCAAGAGTAGTAAGTTTCAATGGTCCCTGCTCCTCCGGCTTGGTCTGTGCTTGGATTGCGCTCCTGTGCTTGTACCCCCGGAGGTGGGCCCCATCGTCGCTGACCTAACTCTCGCGGTTACGCCTTACCAACGAGATTATTTGTAACGGCCTCGTAGTGAGTCGCTAGTCATCTCACCTAAGGAAGTGTGATGAACCTCTAGCGTAGCTCACGACTTGTGGGTAAAGATGTGCAACCTCTGCAGAGTGCAAAACTGGTATACTAGCCGTGCTCACGGTCATGAGCGGCCCAGATCCTCCTTTTGATTAGTGGGGTTGTCTCCTTCCGACGAGGGAGGTGCCTCTCGGGGTTACCTTGGTGGCTTGGTTTTGGTTTGGTCCTCAGTAGTATCATGATTAAATTTGATTAATTACTATATAACTGGGTTAATGGTAATTCATCAACTGGTAGTAATTAGCTTTAATAAAATCTTGCCAACACTTAAAAGCTAATGCAGTCGGTCAGCCAACCTTAGAGCCTCATAGTTTGTGTTATACTTGTTGAGTACAAGTTGTGTACTCACTCTTGCCTCTTCTCTACTTTTTCCTCTTGGCTACGCTACTGCTGCTCAGTTCCTGCCGACATGAGGGAGTTCGTCCAGCGCTACCAGGACTACGAGGACTTCTAGGCGTTCGTCTCCTAGTCGACGTCCCTGTGGCGCCCTGCTTCAGCTTCGGAGAGTCTTTATTGTATTTTGTACTTCGCTTCCGCTGTATCAGACATTTTGTCATTAATGTAATAAATAGCATTCGTATTTCGATTTATTATGTCTTATTCGTGATATGTGCTGAGATATACTGTTCATTCTGTTGTATATACATGTGACTTGATCCTGGCACGTATATGATTGCTCGGTTTATGTCCTTTTATAAACCGGGTGTTACAGCAAGTCTGTTAGGTACTAACCCCGTCGAGTTGCCCAAGCCGAAGGTGCCGAAAGAGTATCCAAGACCTACTCAAGCCAGCGAGTAGGGTGTCCTTTAACCAAGGACTGGAGTAATCCTTAAGACAGAACTGTTAGGTACGAACCCCATCGGGTTGCCCAAGACGTAAATGTCGAAGGGATATCCAAAACTCACTCGAGCAAGGCGAGTAAGGTGTCCCTTTAATTTAGGACTGGAGTAATCCTTAAGACAGAATTGTTAGGTACGAACCCCGTCGGGTTGCCCAAGACATAAATGTCAGAAAGATATCAAAACTTACTCGAGCGAGGCGAGTAAGGTGTCCCTTTAATCAAGGATTGGAGTAATCCTTAAGACATAACTGTTAGGTACGAACCCCGTCGGGTTGCCCAAGACGTAAATGTCAGAAAGATATCCAAAACTTACTTGAGCGAGGCGAGTAAGGTGTCCTTTTAACCAAGGACTGGAGTAACTCTTGGGCAAGTCTGTTAGGTACTAACCCCGTCGGGTTGCCCAAGATGAAGGTGCCAAAAGAGTATCCAAGACATACTTGGGCGGGGCGAGTAGGGTGCCCTACCTGAGGACTAGAGTGTCTTTTAAGACAGAACTGTTAGGTACAAACCCCATCGGGTTGTCCAAGACGTAAATGTCGAAGAAGCACTGGGGAAAAAACCATAAAACTACTCGCTAGCTGCTCCAATGCTGAGCGTAGCTTTCGAGATGGGGTATTGGTTTGAGTGAGCGAGAGCCAAGTAGTCGATATAGGAAAATCAACTTTATTTGGATTTGTCAAAGTTACAATAACTGTAAAGTGACAGACTCTGACTCTTAAGACCTATCCCTTGCTCGTTGGACGTGAGCAATGTTTTATATGACTGAATAAAACTTATTCGAAGATGGTACTAGTCGGTATAGGGGTCGACTAGATTTGTGGAAGGGTATCCTTCAGGGGAGGTGCCCCAAGGGCCTTGCAGAGTGAGTCACACTGGAAGATCGTTTGAGAGCTCTTTGGTTGGATAAAGCACTTGCATAGTAGTACTTTGTTGATACTGTTGACACCCTGAGACGATTCACACTGGTACGGGGTGCGTGGTTTACCCTGAGGACGGGTACTGGTGGTTGCCGGCTTGTGCTTCTTGAAGGATGCGGAAGCCTTTGGCAGGATGCGGTAGTTGGAAGAAGGGCTGTACACCTTGACTTCCCCCCGTTCCTTTCTCCTTGTTATGATGATGTTGCGCGCATTGCGCCCAATGTTGATCACGCTGCGGAGGTCGCAGTTGGAGTAGTTGTAGTTGTCTCCTTGTTGTTCTTGTAGGGTGTTAGCGAGGCGCTGACACCTGAACGCCCTCTTCTAGTTGAGCTGGCGACGATGTTTGTAGAGATCTTCTGCTGGATACTGCTCATCCAGTTGGACGGTGACGATAACTGCTGGTGGGGGAGGAGCGGGTAGATCTTCCTTGGTAATAGCTTGGGCTTCAATGATTGTGGGAGTAGTTTCCATGTTGTTGGAAAGCTACTCGTCGAAGTCCTCAGAATTGTAGTCGTCGAGGTTGAGACGCTCCGTGGAATTGCCCTCAAGTTCTTCGGAGATACGAATCATAAGGATTTCATGGCAGAGGTCTTGAACTTCTTGGTTTTGTTTGCTTGAGGATGGGTCTAAAGGAGTGCTCTGTTGGTAGGGCAGATCCGCTGGCTGTGAGGTGGAAGCGTTGGGATCTTGTGCCTTCCTAAGATGCATTGTCCATCCTTGCAGCGTTGCATATATAACCAAGTTAGGTAGGAAGTCCTGATCGGACTTGAGATTATTAGCCGAGTTGGACTCGACTTGTTTACTGTACTGGATTAGGTCATCCAGCTAGTCCTCCAGATCGGAAGAGTACTTGGATTCGGAGTCGGCTAGCCCACCGATTTTAGAGTATGTATGCTTTGGGTGAGCGAGCGAGAAGCGGGATGCCCATCTCTACACGGAGGGCATTCTCATTCATCCAGTGTAGCCATGATTGAGTGGGAGTCAGCCCCCAGGCTCCTTGATCCAAGGTTTGTCATAGATTGAATCGCTAGATTATTCTGGAGCTTTGGCTTTTCCCTTTTTAAGCTTGGCCAGTTCCCAAAGAGCGTCAGCATGCTCGGTTGGTTTGGCCATAGCATCCATGAACAGTTCGACATTGTCTGACCAATCCTCGAGATCGTCGAATGGTTAAAAGTTCTCGAGACCGTTCATGAAACGATCAAAGTCCTGATCGAACTTGGACTCGACTGGTTTCGGAGTCCAAGTGTGAGCAGGTTTCGGTGAAGGGCTCTGAGGTATCCTGGAGATAGACGATCCCATCCGAACAAGCTGGGGGTTTGTCTCACAAGCTCCCCCACAGATTCCTCCTCCCGCTTTCTGCTCTTTGTTTTGCAGAGTGCTTTCGGCCACCTTAATGCAGTCGGCAAGCTTCGAATTCGCCCGATCGATCCCTGAGAGCATATCACCCGACCTCTTCTGTGGTGGGTTTAACACTTCAGGGATCTGCTGCGACGTAGATGAGCCGAGAGCAGTTTCTACAAGTTTGATGCAGCCCTCAATTGACCGCGAAACTTGATCTACTCCAGCGAGTAGTCCTGAGTTTTTGATCTTGGGGCGTTTGATCGTCTTGAGATGAGTCAAGTATTTTCCAAGAGTTTTGGAAAGATGTGGTTTTTTGGAGTCAGAGTTTGTGTCGAACTCGACTGAACCGAGAGTTCGGGTCGGAGTTGGCACATTTTCTAGATTATCCGAGTCGAGTTCGGGTGGAACTCTTTTTTCGTCGAGATCCGCAGACTCACGGATGCCGGCGAGTTGGGAGTGGGTTCCTGGTTTAGGCGAATTGGGCGTAACAAGGTGGCTGGAGAAGCCTCCTGTTCCGTCAGCCGTGCATGCCCAGGAGCCAAAAACGAGGGTTGTGCCTTCCGTCACGTTGTTGGCATTGCTTGATCCGGCCATCGAATTCGCTGGTGAATTCACCGAATCCCCTACCTGGCGCGCCAGCTGTCGGTGTTTACCGCCAATCCTACTCAGGGATACCCTTAGCAGTAGGGTTTGTAGGTAGGGATCGACTGCTCTAAAACTCGATGGTACAAGGAACACATAGATTTAGATAGGTTCGGGCCGCAAGTTGTGTAATACCCTACGTCCTGAGTGGTTGTTTGTATTTCCTTAGGTGTTGATGATGTTTTGAGGGGGTCCCTACCCGCCCTTATATATCCGGGGGGACATGGTTACATGGAATGTCCTAGCCGAGTACAGTTGGAATCCTACTACAACACAATCGGGTAGTTTCCTTTGTACTGCAGCTAGTTCTATGCCTATTCGGGTAGTTAAAGAGAGGTAAGGTACATCCATAAGCTATCCCTTACTCTAGAACCTTCGATGGCTATAAGCAGTCCCGCTGCCCCGGGTCTGACACCAAACGAGTTGTCTCATGACAGCCTGGATTTCATCACTAATGCGTTGGCAAAGTTTCAACCCAAGTCCTGCAAGGATCACTCACTCGCAGAACTACTCGACAACCTCCGAGAAGTTGCTAGTATGGATGATCTCCTGTTCCAACACGGTACTCCCCTCACAATTGAGCGGGAAACCGGGTCTAGGGGAACTGAGCTAGCTGATTACGGATCAGACTTGGAGAGTTACACTCAAGAATGCCTGGTCTCTGTGATCAACCAGCAAAACAGGGGTGCTCTCAGTCAGCACGACCCTAATGAAACTACGGATTAGATCTCAGATGATATTTGACACAAGATGCCCTGCAAGATGAAGTTGAGGCTACTCACACAGCCCGCAGAGCGAGAAATCAATGCAGGGGAGAGCGCAGGCCCCGAGCCGCCCAGCGCGCCTGCCTCCCTCCGTGCAATCTCAACCAGGAGTTCAACAATGCGGCGGACCCAGTCTTCACGACCCCAATTGCGGCGATGACTGAAGCTACCTTGCACCTCATGCAGATGCCACAAAACGAACAAACGGAGTGCATCATACAGCTTACTCACCATGCCGTCGAGCAACTCGAGAGGCAAAATCCCTTGTCCTTGCTCCATGGCAATCGATCCAGGGCTACTGCAACAGTTATACCTCAAGCAAGACGTACCCCTGGAGGCCATCATCGTCAACTACAGCAGCAAAACCAAAGAAACCAAGAGGACCAGGAAGTCGCAAGCAATCATTATCCCAGGGGTGTGTTGGTATTTCTTAATGTTCACAAAAAAGATCCGCAAGCGCACGGAAGATACCATTGTGGCACTTCACCCGGAGAGTATTCAGGGTATCGAGATTTCACAGGGAATGGAGGTGTAACGACCTTCTGGCTAGTTTAACCCAGGAGAACAAGAAGTAAGAGAGCTTTGGGTAGTGTGATTTATCTAAGGTTAAGGATCAAGGCAAGGTAAACTTAGGCTCATCACTTGTTTACTTCGGGCACTGGTCTGACCCAAGTACTGTTAGGGACCTCCGACTTGTGGCTCTATGCCGTACTCGGACAGGGGGGAGTGCACTAACCACGAAGCAGCTTCGTAGCGGACCGACAGGGTTGTCACCATCTATGGTCTACCCCGCAATACTGTGGAGCACGAGGCAAATAAAGGAAATCTAGGACCTAAGCACCACGCTTAAGCCTTCGACTACTTACTCTAGCATTGCGCAGGGTTACCCGTCTTTATCAGGGGCCCTCTACCAGAGCAACCATTACGAGAACGGACGATGAACCCGTAAACAAATGAATAGCTTAAGAATACTGAACTAAGAACTTAACAAAAGATGAACTCCGGATACTTACTCAAGTGATTCGTACCCGTCGAGGTACAAGACGAAGAGAGGCCGACACGTCCGGCTCTTCTCCGATCCTCCTCCTCGCACACTCCCTCTACTCTAATGATACAAGTGGAGTCCTACTACTACTCCTCCTCCTTGTGGAGTAAATGTTGTTGAATGGTGTGTATTTGAGAGGGTGTGTGGAGGCTCTTTATATAGCTCCAAAGGTCGGTTTCCGCCTTCAACAAATATGGGAACGTGCCAAACCATCATTAGAAGGATAAGATCAACCTTCCCGCCAAATTTCACCTGGAGACACCTCCATGTAGGGTCGGCCGACCCCCTATGGCCGCCTCTGGCCACCGCCTTCGTCTGGGTCTCTGCTTGGTGGGTTCTGATGTCAGATGGTCGGTGCCGGGGCTTGCTTGGTCAGTTTGGTCTAGTTTGTGGGCTCCTTTGCATGTGTGACGTAGCATTGGGTATTCTGTGCAGTCGTGTTGCGTCTTTTGTTTGTTTTTGCCTTATTCTGTGTATGGGTGCCTACAATCCAAGAATCACCAAAACTCATGGAAATGGTTAGAAATAAGCTCTATAACTACTTTTGGTGTTTGAAAGTTATGAAAAGATGCAGGAGTTGACGGCTTTATTTCTGACTTAAGGACCGTCAACAACACCCCCACACTTAGCCTTTGCTCGTCCTCGAGTAAAGAGGCAAAGAATAAGGTGGATGCAACCCCCTTTGAGGAGACCTGCATACAAGTTATTCTAAGTTTTCTCCCAGACTTGTGAACTTTTTAAGTGTCTACCTATTGACACCAGAATTTGGTAATTCTATTGCCAATGGAGTATTCAAGGGAAAGCTGATGACTTGACGAACAATGAGTTGTGAGACGGCAAATTCAAAGACGGATGACCATGATTTGGAAGGTGTTGTCATCGTATTTTGATCTAATCCAGTCAAAATGATAATCGATAATGACAAAGCAAATCGGCAGAAAGTCACATGAGATATTTTGCATGCAAGTGTGTATGTGAAAGCGACAGCTCTTACTATAATATATTTAAAAAGGAAACATGCAAGCATTGGGTGCTGATTGTTGCGGCTTGATATTATAAGGAAAGGAAGAAGTCGTGATGATCACGTGGAGGTATTTCGGTCTATTGAAAGTAAAATATTTTCTAATCTGAGTATTGTGGCCGAGATAGATCCAAGGAAAAAGGGGCTTCGTCAGCAAGTATTCTACACAAGGGAATTTAGAGTCCATGTATCCTAGTATTTCCTTTTATTTAAATATTTCTTCATTATCAAGTTTGATGTGCCGTAACCGGCTAGGTTGTCTAGGCTATAAATATGTACCTCCATCTATTGTAAAAAGTTTTGTCACATGACCAATACAAACACATTTACTTTCTCAAGTACCTTACCTTTCTGCCCTAGGAGTAGTAGTAATGTAGATTTCTGATGAGTTCTTCAGCAAGTTGGGCTGCATCGCTTCGATCTCCAGTTCGCCGCAGTCTTCGTCTACCAGGAGTTCTAGGCTTTAACCACCGGGCGCATCGTTGTCATTGAATCTGGTTCTTATCCACGAGTACCTTGGATCTTCGGCCGACGGCACAATCGCTTCTATCTGGATCTACGGTATTCACCAGTTATCGATTTTGCCCTATCTTGTGAGCGTTATCTCTTGCTAGATGTGGTAGAATCATAATTATTCTAGCCTTGAGTAAGATTGCATTGGCTGATTTATTTTTAATCTATCGTCTTGTTGTTCAGATTGATTTAATTAGCTTTATCTTGATAAAATAGACGACAGATTGTCCAACAGCCTATTGCATCTTAATCTTGGCTGCTTCTCAAGTGTTGTCGGGAACGAGTTCTATTGGGGATAGATCTATTGGCTGGTGAGATTAGAATGCAACTTCCGGGCGCATCGCTATCGTTTCATCTAGAAATACTGGTGGCAATGTTAGTCGAAGTATCATTGGCTTATGGTCCTATTCATGGTGGATTAAAAGCTCAATGGCATTCTGTTTTCTATCGGCTTCCTAGCCGATAGCTCCTGAGCTTTATTATCATTAATTGCATAAATGTAATTCGGAGAATCGATGAGTTGTTTATACTCATTAGGATGTTGGAAATCAGCCCCATGGCGAACTGTGCTGTTATTCATTTATCATGGCCAATTATTCATTTATTATGTTTTATTTTGCTATGCTGTTATCACTACTGTTGCCTGGATGAAATCGGCCTGATTGGCCGATCCCCTTTGACCTTAGAAGAATTATTTTCACCTTGTCAGTTGAATGGTCAAACTGATTGGCACGCTTGGTCTGCATTCTGAAGCTTGGCGAACAGTGCCTTCAGATTCCAGTGTGTTGATTTTTGCGTCAACACTACCACGCTTACCCTTGATAATTGAAACTTGGAATGGTTTAAACTTCAGGTTTCTTAGTCTCCCGAGCTTAGATACTTAGGTTTTATGAATTTTCAAAATCAAAACATGGCTTAGCTCCTCAGCTTGTACTATCAGATCTCTCTTTTTGCTTTTTGAATTCCTCACCAAGGCAAATTAATGCCTTCTTTTTCTCCTACCTTTAGAAAGGCTTATGTGGAGCTCAGGGTAGGGAAACGTTGGAGGCATACTTGTTCCTCTCGTGTTGCTAAGTCAAAGACCGGATCCTTGAGGAGAAACAAGTCATAAACCTTGATCAAGATGTGCAAGTGTGTAGAATTTTTGTGGATAGTATATGAACTCCTTTCATGAGCTATTTCTCTCTTATTTCTTTGGACATGAGCTGTCTTTCTTTTGAAAAACATTGGACCTTCATGTGTCCATATTTCTTTTCTTTCCCTTTTGAATACCTTGGACCTTCATGTGTCCAATCTCTTTCTCTCTTTTTTTTAACAGCCCATGTCGTTGCTACTTGGAGACAATAGCCATGAATAACATCGAGTTTTTATTTTGTGGAATGGAATGGATAAAGTGTTCTTGCACAACTTCCAGTGTAGAAGTTGGCAGAATATGTGGAGTGTACGTGATCTTGATCATGGGAGTATGAAGTGCATCTCTCAAAAGGATCACAATAATTTGACAAAGCTCAAAGAGATAACAAGTTGCATATGTTGAAGATTTTAAGTTTGAACAATATATGGCCTTGGATTGGAATTTTATAAACAAACGAGGAGCCATGCTATCAAATTTTTATTATTATTTTTTTATAGAAATTCCAAGTACTTTGCAAGGGAGAACTAGGTTCCCGTAATTTTAACCATATCGCAAAAGTCAATTACTAGATTAGCATGGGGTCCCTATCATTAATTGGTTCACAAGAATGAGGTAAACACAAGGAATAAAGAGTATGCAAATTTTATCGTGAAGTGCATGGAGTGCATGGTTCTTTTTAATTCTTATTTATTTGTGCAAGATTTTCATTAGAACATAGGGGAAACAGGAGTAAAGATACAAACCGAGGTCCAGGAGAAAGCATGGCCGAGATGGGCTCTCCTTGGGCTCGGCCGAACCCATGGGTCGGCCGGCCCAAAGGTGGCCCCTTTGGCCTTGTCCTTTTCGTGTGTGGCCCGTCTTGGTGTTGTTTGTTGTGTTAGGTACGTGCTGCTTTCCCACACTGGATTTTTGCCTGTGATCTCATTCAAAAACATATGGAAACAAAACAAAACTCTGCCGGTTTTGAAAACCGGGGAGTTGATCTTTTATTCAATTATAAAATATAGTGGCATATTATAATTTGAAGGGAAATACATGAAAATAAATACTGAAAAGTAAAGTGGTAATGTGCCCAAGGATAATTGTGAAGGGTGATGTGCAATCTAATGGTTGCCCTTCTCAACACGCTTCTCTAGGCATTCTATCTTAACGCCTAGACCGCGGCGGAGTGTGTCATAGTCGTCCTTGATGGATTTGAGCTCTAGAGTGAGCTCCGCCACGCGGTCGCTAAGCTCCTTGTGCCCATCGCGTAGTTTGATCACTGTGCGGAGGAGTTGGGCGACCTTAGGCCCCTTGAGGACCTGCTCATCATCGCTCTCAAACTGCCCACCGGGATGTGCGATCGGAGGAGGGGGGATGTGCCTCTTGACACATTTGGCACCCTTAGGGGAGGATGCCACGGACTCGGCTTCTCCTTTATCCTTAGGGGAGAGTCCGGGCATCA
This sequence comes from Panicum virgatum, assembly GCF_016808335.1. Taxonomy (NCBI): domain Eukaryota; kingdom Viridiplantae; phylum Streptophyta; class Magnoliopsida; order Poales; family Poaceae; genus Panicum; species Panicum virgatum. The sequence goes on along the minus strand of NC_053147.1, from coordinate 39,710,098 downwards.
ACCCCTTGCCGTACCCACCACCTAGGGTATGGATGCTGTTGGTATTTCTTAATGTTCACAGAAAGGATCCGCAAGTGCACGGAAGATACCGTTGTAGCACTTCACCCGGAAGTATTCAGGGTATCGTAATTTCCACAGGGAACGGATGTGTAACGACCTTCTGGCTAGCTTCACCCAGGAGAACAAGAAGTAGGAGAGCTTTGTGTAGCGTGGTTTATCTAAAGATAAGGTTCAAGGTAAGGTAGACTTAGGCTTTCACTCGTTTACTTCGGGCACCGGTCTGACCCAGGTACTGTTAGGGACCTCCGGCTTGTTGCTCTACGCCGTACCCGGACAGGGGAGAGTGCACTAACCACAAAGCAGCTTCGTAGCGGACCGACAGGGCTATCACCACCTGCGGTCTACCCCGCAATACTGTAGAGTACGAGGCAAACAAAGGCAATCTAGGGCCTAGACACCACGTCTAATCCTTCGATTACTACTCTAGCGGCGTACAGGGTTACCCGTCTTTATCAGGGGCCCTCTACCAGAGCATACATTACAAGAATGTACGATGAACCCGTAAATGAATAAATAACTTAAGAATACTTAACCAAGAATTTAACAGAAGATGAACTCCGAATACTTACTCAAGTGATTCGTACCCATCGAGGTACATGACAAAGAGAGGCCGACAAGTCCGGCTCTTCTCCGATCCTCCTCCTCGCACACTCCCTACTCTAAAGATACAAGTGGAACACTACTACTACTTCTCCTCCTTGAAGTGTATGAGAATGGAATTGTGAATGACTTGAGAGGGTGTGTGGAGGCCCCTTTTATAGCTCCAAAGGTCGATTCCTGCCATCTTCTAATATGGGAACTTGCTCCACCGCCTTTGTATGGATAAGAGAGAATCACTGGCCGAAGTGCACCTGGACAGGCACCTGTCTGGGTTCGGCTGGCCCCACAGTGCTGCCTCTGGCCACCGTCTTTTGCTGGGTGACTGGTGAGTGCGCCCTCTCTTGTGTATGTCGGTGCCGGGGTTTCTTTTGTCGGTTTACTCTGTTTTGTGGGCCCTCTTTGTAAGTGTGACGCAGTGTTGCATATTCTGTGCAATTGTGTTGCGTCTTTTGTCTATTTTTCCTCTATTCTGGGTATGGGTGCCTGCAAACCAAGAATCACCAAAATTCATGAAAATGTTTAGCAATAAGCCCTATAGCTATGTTTGGTGATTGCATGTTATGAAAAGCTGCAGGAATTGATGGCTTTATTTCTGACTTAACGACTGTCAACAACACCCCCACACTTAGCCTTTGCTCGTCCTCGAGTAAAGAGGCGAAGACTAAGGTGGATGCAACTCCTTTGAAGAAACCTGCATACAAATTATTCCAAACTTCTCCCAGACTTGTAAACTTTTTAAGTGTCTACCATGCTTACCTTGATAGTTGAAACTTGGAATGGTTTAAACTTCAGGTTCCCTAGTCTCCCGTGCTCAGAAACTTGGGTTTTATGAATTTTCAAAATCAAATATAGCCTAGCTCCTCAGTTTGTTCTCTCATATCTCTCTTTTTTGCTTTTTGGTTTCCTCACCAAAGCAAAGTGTTGCCTTCTTTTTCTCCTACCTCTAGAAAGGCTTTTATGTGGAGCTTAGGGTAGGGAGAAAGTTGAAGGCATACCTGTTCCTCATATGTTGCTAAGTCAAAAACTGTATCCAAAGGAGAAACAAGTCATAAACCTTGATCAAGATGTGCAAGTGTGAATATTTTAATTTTATATGGATGGTGTTTAAACTCCTTTCATGAACCATTTCTCTCTCATTTCTTTTCTTTGGACATGGACTATCTCTTTCTCTTTTTTTTTCTTTGAATACTTGGACCTTCATGTGTCCAACTCTTTTTTTTTAATACTTTGGACCTTCATGTGTCCAACTTCTTTTTTCATCATGCTTTCTTGAGCATGTCTTTTATTTATTTTTGCATAGCCCATGTCCTTTTTCTTAAAATGATAACTTCGAGAGAGTAGTCATGAATAAAATGGAGTTTTATTTACTGAGATGAAAATGGATGGAAGGGTGAAATGTTCTCGCGCAACTTCCAGTTTAGAAGTTGGCAGAATATATGTGGAGTGTACGTGATCTTGATCATGGGAGTATGAAATGTATCTCACAAAGGGTCACAACAATTTGACAATGCTCAATGAGATAACAAGTTGCATATGTAGAGGGTTTTCAATTTCGAACAACATATGGCCTTGGATAGGAATTTCATAAACAAATGAGGAGCCATGCTATTAAATTTTTAAATTTTATAAAAGAAAGCCCAAGTACTTTGCAAGGAAGAACTTGGTTCCATTCATTTTAACCATATCTCAAAGGTCAATTATTAGATAGCAGGGGTTCCCTATCATGTTTTAGGAAAAAAAGAGTTGGAATGGAGTGCATGGAGTGATGTGATTAGCATGGAGTATGCAAGTTTATCATAAAGTGCATGGAGTGCATGTGATTAGCAACGTTTGTGGAGTTCAATTTTTAGTGATTAGCATTAAAATCAATTAAACTCAAAGACTTAGGGAGTATGAGGAGTGTGTTTGCACAAACCATCGTTTGAAGAGGAAGAAGAGGTGACTGAAGAAAATCAAAGTTGGTTTGATTGAACCAGAGGTTCAGTCAACCCTCTCTGGATTCCATCTGTCCTGTTCTTCACTGTGCAAGACCGGCGATGTTGTGCAACATGTTGGGGGAGAGATCTTGAATGAATTTGCAAATGGCTTCTTTGAAAGACCTCCCCCACACTTATTCTTGTACCTGCTTTTATTCAAAAGGAAGACAATACAAACAAGGACTCTGCCGGTTTTGAATCACCGGGGAGTCAAATTTTTATTGAGGCAAAATTCATGAAATGCTTAAACACCTAAGTTTCTTTTTGTTATTATTTTTATTAAATAATTTTTATTTTATTTTTATTATGGCAAGCTGGGCATGATGGGTAACTTTGCAGGGTGAAGAAATGAACAAGGATGCACAAGGTATGTAAAATGTTTACCTGATGGAACTTACCAATCATTGAACAAAGATGCAAGAGTTAGGCTCTATATCATAAAGTCAGACCTTGTATTTTGTTCTGCTTGGCTCCTTGTGTGTCAGTCTACCTCTTGGACCAGGGAGGGCTGTATGAATGTTAGCGTGTTCACGCTGCTCCTTGGTTGCATTCTTTTCATTCCCTGCAAAAGGTTAGTGGACAACAAATATTCGAGAAATGCCTAAAGATTTTTTTGAAAGAATTTCATCGTCATTTTTTTTATTTGTTGTTCACATCCATGCTTAACTAGAATCAGATTCCAAAGCTCAAATTGCATGGATCCCAGGTTGCTTGCCATTATTTCATTTCATTCATTTTTTTAAGAAAGATATTTCCCTTTTTTTGTTTATAAAAGGTTTTTATTTCTTTTTATTGTTGTTCACCAAATTTGTGTCTTAAACAAGGCTGGGATAAAACTTGCACAAATGGGAAGGAGCATTTTGACAATATACTCACATTGCACCTTGGAAAGGTGATCTGTGCTTCCCTTGCATGTTGTGCAATTTTTGATGACATGCCTCCCGCCCTTTGTTTTTCTCCAGCATGAACTTGAGGACTTACCCATCAAATTTTGAAAATTTCCTGCAGGGGTTAGTCCACAGAAAGATATGCATCCAAAGTTCATGATCGTATTAACTCAATGGTTCATTAACCAAACTCGACACCATGTATAATTTGATTAAAGAAGGCTATTTTAACCTAAGCATCATGCTTAATTCAAAAAGCCTATGGAAGCACAACGTTGATACACCCAAACCAGAGCATACGAGCAAAAACAAAGGAAGCATGAATTTCGAAGATCAAGCTATGTTCAAATGGAGATTGGTGAACTCGGGGGTTACATACCTGAGTGCACTTACTATCTGCAGGTAGGATGGATGTCTTGATATTGCTGCAGAGGTGGCATGGTCATGTTTGGTTGTCGATGACTCCTTCATGTTTGATGCAAGCTGAAGCAAAGGAGGACACATAGACCATGCTGACTCAGGTGACTGCAAGGCTGGGTCATACACACGATTAGTGTGCAAGAACCCTGGGCCTTGCTGGCATGCTCCATTGGCACGATGATTGGAGGCGCAAAATACATCTCCTTTCATGTGTGCGAGTGAGTGCCAAATGGATTGGAGTAGCAAAGGCCAAGGCCAGGAAAGGATCATTCCTTTGGTGTGAGAGCTTGGGCTACTAGAATGGCGCTTTCCAAAGCTAGAAGCGGATGAGGACTATGGCGAGGCTTTGCAAGCGCGCACGAGAGCAAGGTTTGGAGCAAGGCTGCAAAATTAGGTTTTGCTTAAGTATACTGCCACGGGTAAGAGGTATGTACACTTGGTAGCCTCTGATTCGTGTGGAGATTGCCGGCCTTCACTCTTACTCCCTTCCTCGCTCACTTCTCTCTTTTTTTTTATCTATTCTTTTTTTTCTTATCTTCTTTTCATTTTTTTTGCCTCCATTTCTTTTTTTTCACTGTCTCTCTTTTATCTTTTTTTTTCTTTCTATATTTTTTTCATCTCTCTCCCTTTTTTTTCAAGTAAGCCAGAGTTGGTCCTTCTGTAAACTAGGATACTCCTTAAATAGAACTTGCAGTAATTTGCCCACCAACTCCCCCACCCTTGAACTTTTGTGTGTCGGGACACCAAGAGTCAAGTGTGTGGTTTTGGTGTTTCCTTCAGAGTAATCCCCGCATCCAGTTGGAGCAGTTCCCATGTTCTTGGGCTTCGCATATCCTTCGTTCTTTTTAATCTTAACCTGAAAGGGTTAGCGACCAAAAATACCCGAAGGTGCATACTACCCTACAAACATGCTCTTATTATCTCTCTTTTTTTTAATAGTTGGGTTATCTCCTGGTAGTGCTTTGTTTAAGGTCATAAGCTTGACCATGGGGTCTTCATCCTGTGCTAATATTGGTGATGCAGTTCCCATCTTTACCACCATTCGTTGATTGCGTTTGAGCTACAAGGTTAGTATCATAGTGCTTCCTCGAAACCTGCTATGCTTACGATAAACGAAAGCATCTACAACCACCCTTCTATACATTTTACTAGGAGAGATCAAGAGGTGGTTGGAATCTGGTGGGAGCACTTGGCACTAGGAGAGATGGACTCTGGTGTTCCTTATGTGGGCACGAATCTTGAGGGAATTCAAAGTTTTCTTGCCAATTTGTGGAATTTTCTGTCTTGGATTCCAGAGTTTGAGGAAGGTCCATGGCACAAAAGTTCTCTTTTTCAAGAGATTCAAAGTGAAACATTGGGCCAGAGGGACAAGGCTTAATCTTACTCGAGGGTGATGGAGGTTGTTCAGTTTCATAAAGATGAGAGATAGGGTTAGATGAAACAAACAGGGATACGAACTTTACTTCCTCGAGCAGATTGTGGTCAACATGAAGCTTCTCCATTGGAGTTTCTAAGCAAGGGATAGGAGTGGCGAAAGCATTTTCCCTAAATTCATCGTTGAGGCTCCTTTGTGAAGATTTTCGGAGAAATGTTGGTAACTCAAAGTTTTCTTCCTGATCGTCTTCTTTTTGAATGAAAAGTTTAAAATCATTTTCTAAAGAAGACTCAGGAGTTTCGGCAGGGAAAAAGGCTTGCACTTCGACATCTTGTTCTTCTTGGGGCATAGGTTCGGCCAAGGAATCCTTTGACCGAAAGACCGGCAAGATAAAATCTCTACCTCCAAGAGTTATGTCGAGGGTTCCTGATGAAGAGATGATTTGGAACAACTTCTCGATGGGTTGCCCGATTAAAACATCGAAGTTTTGGACTTCGAAGACATGGAAGTCTAGGGCAATCTCAGCTTTTTCATACCAAATGGGTACATTGTGAAAGATTCTGATCCCTTCAATGGTAGAACATGGTCCCATCCATAGGGATCTTGAGGTTGGGAGCAAAGGGTTGTCGCTTAGATGGCTAAGTGCATAAGATGCAGACATGATGTTTGCTCCAACAGTAGGGCTATAGAGAACTGAGACAACAGTTCCTTGGATGAAATAGGGAAGTGAGTACGAGGGGTTTTGGATCCGAATTGCTTCGGGTGACATTTCCCCTTCGTGTACCCAATCACTGTTCATGACAGCTGTTACCCCTTTGACTGCCTCTTTCAGGGAAGCTTTATCCGGAGGGGGTATGGGTTCTTTAGAAACTGGTGGTCTCTTCTTATGAAGATACATCGAGGTGTTTCCAAAGTTTTGAAAGACATCCTCCTCGATGTTGAAAGGAAACTCTGGAGGTTGAATTTCTTCTTCCTCCATTGTTTCTGGTTCGGGGGATGGTTCGGTGGTTGGCTCTAGGTGAGTGGAAGATCGGGATGTAGAATCAACCAACGGAACTTCCTCATGGCTTGAGGATCCCGCTACTGGAAGGGTTTCGGTGAAGGATGTATTCTCTAGAATGCGATCTAAGAGAGCTTCTCCTTCAACAGTGGTTTTATGTGTGAACGACCCTCCTATGATCATATCAAGCTGTAGGGTAGATTCCTTGCTAAGCCCTAACCAGAAATGTTGAAGCAACATGTGGTCGGGGATAGACAAGTTTGGGCCAGCATGAGTTAGCTTGGAAAACCTGGCCCAGGCTGCACCTATGGACTCCTTCTCATCCTGACGAAAGTCGAGGATCTCTTTTCGTAGGGAAGCAATGCAAGAAATCAGGAAGAACGCAAGACAAAACCTGTCTCTTAGCTCTTCCCACTCTCCGTTTACCTTCCCTACGTTATGGGCATACCATTGTTTTGCTTTCTCAGTAAGTGAGAAAGGAAACAACTTCCACTGAAGTGTTTGTTGTGCCATGCCTGCGATTGATAGACATGAGCACAGCTACCCGAACTCTCGTAGGTGGTGGTAGGGGTTTTCATCATCAAAACCTGAGAAGGATTGTTCCCAAACCATGGCTATGAAGCCAGGGCAGAGTTCAAAGCTGGAAGCTGTGATTGGCTTCGAAGATTGTGGTGGCTCTGCGAACTCGCCCTTGGGAGCAGAGAATTGGTTGATAGAAAGGGAATTCATGGAAATGGATAAAAGAAAAGGTAAAAGAAAAGATACATGGGCAAACTAGGTTCAACAATAACTACAGCAACCGTTCCCCGACAATGGCGCCAGAAATGCTTGTTGGTATTTCTTAACGTTCACAGAAAGGATCCGCAAGCGCACGGAAGATACCGTTGTAGCACTTCACCTGGAAGTATTTAGGGTATCGTAATTTCCACAGGGAACGGATGTATAACGACCTTCTGGCTAGCTTCACCCAAGAGAACAAGAAGTAGGATAGCTTTGGGTAGCATGGTTTATCTAAAGATAAGTTTCAAGGTAAGGTAGACTTAGGCTTTCACTCGTTTACTTCGGGCACCGGTCTGACCCAGGTACTGTTAGGGACCTCCGGCTTGTTGCTCTACGCCGTACCCGGACAGGGGGGAGTGCACTAACCACGAAGCAGCTTCGTAGCGGACCGACAGGGCTGTTACCACCTACGGTCTACCCCGCAATACTGTAGAGTACGAGGCAAACAAAGGCAATCTAGGGCCTAGACACCATGTCTAATCCTTCGATTACTACTCTAGCGGCGTATAGGGTTACCCGTCTTTATCAGGGGCGGTCTACCAGAGCATACGTTACAAGAACGTACGATGATCCTGTAAACGAATAAATAACTTAAGAATACTTAACCAAGAATTTAACAGAGGATGAACTCCGGATACTTACTCAAGTGATTCGTACCCGTCGAGGTACAAGACGAAGAGAGGCCGACAAGTCCGGCTCTTCTCCGATCCTCCTCCTCGCACACTCCCTACTCTAAAGATACAAGTGGAACACTACTACTACTTCTCCTCCTTGAAGTGTATGAGAATGGAATTGTGAATGACTTGAGAGGGTGTGTGGAGGCCCCTTTTATAGCTCCAAAGGTCCGATTCCCGCCATCTTCTAATATGGGAACTTGCTCCACCGCCTTTGTATGGATAAGAGAGAATCACTGGCCGAAGTGCACCTGGACAGGCACCTGTCTGGGTTCGGCTGGCCCCACAGTGCCGCCTCTGGCCACCGTCTTTTGCTGGGTGACTGGTGAGTGCACCCTCTCTTGTGTATGTCGGTGCCGGGGTTTCTTTTGTCGGTTTACTCTGTTTTGTGGGCCCTCTTTGTAAGTGTGACGCAGTGTTGCATATTCTGTGCAATTGTGTTGCGTCTTTTGTCTGTTTTTCCTCTATTCCGGGTATGGTGCCTGCAAACCAAGAATCACCAAAATTCGTGAAAATGTTTAGCAATAAGCCCTATAGCTATGTTTGGTGATTGCATGTTATGAAAAGCTGCAGGAATTGACGGCTTTATTTCTGACTTAAGGACCGTCAACAGATGCCCACAATGTGAAAATGTTGTGGAGGCGAGGGTGTTGTGGTCGTGCGTGTGGGTGTGGTTACATAATTATGGCTAACGACATCCCCACTCTTTGTGTACAATGAATATATGTTCTCCTGACCCTCCTCTAGCGGCATCGGTGGAAGCGGATTGGCAAAGAGGCGCTTCGAGATGTCCTTCGACACGAGCATCCCCATTGTCGGTCGTGCAGAACCTCCTGAGCCCGGGCACCTGCCCCTCTTGGCGGAGATCTTCCTGATCATGCGCGGCGACGAACGGGGGGCCGAGGGCCACCGAGGTGGCTCGGCCGAACCAGGGGTTCGGCCGGCCCCTGTTGGCGCCCCTCGCCTCCTCCTTCAATGTCGGTGTAGGGATGTCTGCCAATGGTGTCTTGGCGATGTGCTCGGCCTCCTGGTCGACCTCCATGGTGTTGGCATTTCTTATGCCCGATTAGAATAGATATTCTGCAAGCGCACAGAATCACCGCTGTAGCACTTCACCTTGGAGTATTCCAGGGTATCGTATTTTTCCTCAGGGAAGCACTATGGTAAAGAGTATCATAAATCGAATGATAACGGTACTAGCTTGATCAAAATTTCATCACCTTTCGGCTGTAAAAAATTGAGCAAAAATGGAGCACCGAGCGAAAAGTTATGCCCATTTTACCGAAGGTACCTCAAGTTATGGTTTTCAGAGAGCACAACTTGGCAGATCGGGTGACGGCGGCTAGGGCAAAGCTTCCCTATTCTCCAACACAGAACCACGGCTGAGCAAATCTTCTCAGCAATCGAACAACCTAGGGAATAGCATCCCTGGTGTATGCAGCAAGGGTATCGCCAAATGAACTCAAGAAGGGCTGCGATGCAAGGCAAAAACACAAGGCGGCTTGCAACCTATCTAGGGCTTGCGCGGCGAGAGTTCACACAAGGCGGCTAGCGAGGGCAAGTCAAGTAGCGTGAGGGCTCGACTTGTTGGTGGGGTAAAGGTGGATAGGACGGTGGCGGAAACAAAAACAGTGATGGGCGGTTGACTACGTGTAACACCCGGTTTATAAAAGAACATAAACCGAGCAATCATATACGTGCCAGGATCAAGTCACACGTATATATAATAGAATGAACAGTATATCACAGCACATATCACGAATAAGACATAATAAATCGAAATACGAATGTTATTTATTACATTAATGACAAAAATGTCTAATACAGCGGAAGCGAAGTACAAATACGATAAAAACTCTCCGAAGCTGAGCAGGGCGCCACAGGGACGTCGACTGGGAGACGAACGCCTAGAAGTCCCCGTAGTCCTGGTAGCGCTGAGCGAACTCCCTCGTGTCGGCAGGAACTGAGCAGCAGTAGCGTAACCAAGAGGAGAAAAGTAGAGAAGAGGCAAGAGTGAGTACACAACTTGTACTCAACAAGTATAACACAAACTATGAGGCTCTAAGGTTGGCTGACTGACTGCATTAGCTTTTAAGTGTTGGCAATATTTTATTAAAGCTATTTACTACGAGTTGATCAATTACCATAAACCCAGTTTCATAGTAATTAATCAAAATTAAACATGTTACTACTGAGAACCAAACCAAAACCAAGCCACCAAGGTAACCCCGAGAGGCACCCCCTCGTCGGAAGGGGCTAACCCCACTAATCAAAAGGAGGATCTAGGCCGCTCATAACCGTGAGCACGGCTAGTATACCAGTTTTACACTCTGCAGAGGTTGCACATCTTTACCCACAAGTCGTGAGCTACGCTAGAGGTTCATCACACTTCCTTAGGTGAGATGACTAGCGACTCACTACGAGGCCGTTACAAAGAATCTCGTTGGTAAGGCGTAACCGCGAGAGTTAGGTCAGCGACGATGGGGCCCACCTCCGGGGGTACAAGCACAGGAGCGCAATCCAAGCACAGACCAAGCCGGACGAGCAGGGACCATTGAAGCTTACTACTCTTGCCCCGCAGGTAAGTTACTCCAAACCAAAAAGACCTAATTAGTAAGCCAAGTCTATCCCATTCTAGCCTTGTGGTAGCGCTGTTGTCCCAGGTTGTCGCTCTATGAACCGGTCCTTATGGAGAGTGGCCAACCAAGCACTAAGCACCGTGCTGGCCCCCTAAACCATGTTTCTACAAAAACCAACTTTTAACGAGACGTGAGCCACTCATCCACACAGAGGGCCACTCTCAGAATTAAGTTCAAGTAAACCATTAATCAAATTAATTAAAAAGGACCAGAGTGTGTTATAGCGCAGCAACCTAGCACAACTAACCAAAATGCAACCCAATGGTATATATAAAGGATATAAAGTGGCTAGGAAATCCTTATAGGCATACAGTATTAAAATGCAGTATGAAATTGTATTTAAAGATGATAGGTTGTTCATGTTACACTTGCCTTCCTCGTACTGCTCCTGCTGCTGCTCAAAGTGCTCGGAAGACGGCTGCTCCGGGTACTGGTACTGGGGCTCCTCAGATGGATCAACGTCTACTCACGAACACATGGCCAAAACAATGCACAATAATAAGCATACAAGCAAACACTAATAAAAACTAAGAAACAATACATCAATACATAAAAACAGCACACTAAACTAGTCTAAAACTATTCTACGCGTTACAACGATCGCGTGGATATAAAGAACGCCTAAAACGGAGCTAAAACGCATAATCTAGGCTAAAAACAAGGTTCAGGGGCTTATTTGTAATAAAAACAGGGTTCCAGGGACTTTTCTGCTAAAACCGAGGGACTAAAACGCAAATAAAGGTTAGTTCTGGGGTCTAACGCGTGAAAAAGCCCTGGAAGGACGGCGGGTTCTATTTCTAAAGAACTCAGGGGGCTAAGTGATAAAAACAGGGCCTCTGCGTAAATATTTTTGAATAGGTTTAGACTGCGGGTTGATATTAACAAAAGGAAGGGGCTCTTTAGCAAAACTTGCAAGGCGAACCGGTATGTTTGATTTCCAGCCGCAGGATTTGGATCTGACGGCCTAGATCTAATCGTGCGCGTTGATTCTGGATCTGGCGGCTCAGGGTGAAAGGGCGAGCGGGCGGCGGCGGGACTCGCCGGCGACGGGGCTCCCGTGGCGGAGGGCTCGCCGGAGACGCCCAAACCGGCGCTCCGGGGGTCAATCTGACCCGGGCTTGGGTCAGGGAGGTTCAGGGTGGGATGCGTAACCCACTGGGGTCTCGAGCGCGGGTCAGGGACGGCCGTAGTAGAGTAAGCGGCGGTGGGGGCGGCTCGGCGTGGCAGAGCATCGCCGGCGACGGCGGTTGAGCCGCGAAGTTGGCCCACGGGCTAAGCTAGCGCGACAAAAAGGAAGAGTGGACGTAGGGGGTCCTAACCGAGCTCCGGATCGAAGAGAAAGCCGGCGCAGAGGGCTCGACGGCGAAGACCGGCGGCGGCGAGGTTGCGACGGGTCGCTGCGGAGGTCGGAGCAGAGGCAGCGGGCTCGGGGAAGTTCGTGGCCTCCGAGCAGAGCTCTCCCGGCGGCTTGCGGTGGTGGGGCGTCGGGGAGCACCGGGAATCGCGGCGGCGGAGCTCCTGCTCTGACTCCGGGGTGCGGCGGCGTGACTCAGTGCGGCTGCTAGGGTTGGCGGGGGCTGTAGTGGCGAGGTGGTGGGCGCAGAGGCTGCGGGGCCAATTTAAAGGCTGGCCGGGGATCTTGGGGAGGCGTGCCGTGGGGGCGCGGCGTGATCCCCGGCAAGAGGTTCGGGCGGCAGTTGCGCTGCGGGGGAGATGGACCTGGCGGGTGGGCCACGGCGTCAGCGGCTCTGAGGCGGGGGCGCGTGCGGTCTGTGGCACGTGGGCCGAGCGCGGAGTGCGGAGGCGAGCGGGAGGGAGGGGGCCGAGTGGGCCACGGGCGCTGGCAGGGTGAGAGCTGGGCCGCGCGGGCCGTGCGGGGGAACTGGCTGGGCCAGCGTGCTGGGCCCATGCGGGAGAAGGAAAGGGCTGACTGAGGTGGGTTTGGGTCTGGGTTAGGTTTTCTATTTTCCTTTCTCTTTTCTATTTCTACTTCAAACAAAGTTTGAATTCAAATCAAAATTTGAATTCAAACCACACTCAAAATAATTAAAACTATGCACCAGCATGAATGCAACACCAAAATTTAAACCTATGATAAAATTTTAATTAATTAAGGAACAAAATTGAATTAAATGCCATGCTAAACACAATAAACCTTAGAAAAAAAGGAATAAAGCCAATTAAATTTACTAATAAATGCTGAAATTTAAACTAGGGTGTTACACTACGACTACGAACACACTAAACCAGCAACAAGATTAGACCACGGACACGAACTCAACTAAGCGAAACTGAAACGAAAATTGCAGAGGCTAAAACAAGTTATGGGACTGCGGAAAGTGTAAATTGTTTTAGGCTTTTTGTGGACTGTAGGTAAAGGAACAAGATGAATCTAAAGGGAAACACGAAATTATACCTCACGGTAAACCTGAATCCTGATACCACTTGATGTAGACTAGGCCCGATCTTTCGAGAGGTAGGGTAGATTCGATTGATGGAGTACGTGACATTGGCAATCCGACTTCTAATCAAACACGAATTCGAAGCCTGCAACCATTACACCACCGCTCCGCTGGTTATCAACCAAGCACAACTTGATTGGCCTCGCCGAGAAGGCTTTTCCTGCAAGCGAATCGAAGAACACAAGCAAGAAAGGATAAACACGCAATCTGAAATTACAGATGTGTATGAAGCGAAAATCAAAGTGGGGTTCAAGAACTCGATTCTAAAGGACTAATCGACACAGTGGAGGAGATCAAGAACAGGGGCCCTAGATCAATGTATAAGGACTTGTCGCCACAGATACAACGATGCAATGTCTGTTCCTCAAAGGAAAACTCAAGACTAAACAAAACCCGAGTCTAAGCGGCGGCAGCTACTGAGTTTATACAAGAACCAGGTGACCAAGGGTTGGGGTGACCAGAGGTGGGCGCCCTCAACTTGGGCTTAAGGCCCGACACGATACACGGGCCATTGGCCCAAAAGAGGTGGCGCAGCACCTTTCCAGATTCTGGACGTCGACTTGTTTGATGAATTTATGTTGACTCCAAACAGCTATGGACCTGAATCTTCTGGCGTTGGAAAGGTTATGAAATTATCTTTCCAACCATATAAATTTCTCCTCAAATGGACTCCGTATGTGGCCGTGGCGTTGTTTTTGGTGCAGACTGTTTCTTGAATCCGATAAGGAAACAAAGTCCAAGTTGTAGACGAGTCGGACTTCAACGTGTACGCATCCGATGCAGCGATGTCCTCATCAGGATGGGTCCGCGAATACCCATCAAGAGGGACCTTGTGGTAAAACCACATCATTGTCCATGTGCCCCACCTGTTGCGATAATCAACGACCGGGATTGGAATGTGGGTGTCAAAAGCGAAGGTGTACACGCCGAACTGAGGGTCCGCCTCCGAGGCTTCAGCGTCTTCGTTCACTTTCACAAACACCGTCTTTGGCTGAAAGTGGATCTTGAAGAGGCGGGCGAAGCCAGTGGCCGTTGGCTTTAGTTTATAGGTCTTCGACAGCCACATGTACAGGTTCAACCAAACGAAGCTTGCTGGCGTCATCTGATGAGTGTAGACGTCGAATAGCTTGAAAATCTCCACCACCACCGGATCCAGCGGAAAGCAAAGGCCGCGATGAAGAAGTCGCGAAAGACAACAACTTCGTCAGGTTGAGGCTTCGCTTCAATCTCACCATCTGGAGGAGGCCACGCCATACCAGCTTCGAGGACACCTCACCTCTCCAGGTCTTCAATCATGGCATGGGTCATGTAGCTTTTGCCAAGAATCTTCGTTGGACGAAATCAAGCCCTGTCGCGTGACGCCATGTCCTCGGAAGAACCCGTCGCGCCCGAAGAAGGAAGCCGAAGCAAACCAGTCAATCAGTTCCTCGCGAAGGCCTCAGAAAGCAAGTGCAAAAGAGAGGCCAGGGGCTGGGAGGATGAAGCATGGGAGGGGGATGAGCTCTCGCCCCCTCCCCTCGGGGGTCGGTTTATATAGCACCGGCCCCCCAGCCGTGGTGCATGGGAGAGCGCGCCGCCACAGTGTAAAGGGTCGACCATGCCCTCGCATCGCTCTGAAAGAATCTGAAGGACGCAGGGCAGCGGCATCTTTTCTTGAAGTTTCATCCACATCATTCTCCCGATCTATTTGTCCTGATCAATTCTGCGAAAAACATAAAGATGTTGTTACCTAACTTCGCCAGCTGGCTTTCTTTCTTTTTTAATTGTCTCCACAGATTCAGGACGTCCTCGCGTGCTCGCACGCCTGAAGAGTGGCGCTTATGGCAGCATTTCATGCACTGGAAGATCGAGCCTTCGGGAGCCCCGAGGAGCAGCCGAAGCCTCGAGGGGCTGCTTTTGGGGGAGCCACCTTCGGGTAGGGTGCAAAGGCACCAGGACCCGATGAGGCGGATGTTGGGTATTTTAACGATGCGAATTAGATCCGCAAGCGCACGGATACCGTCGTAGCTTTCACCCGCGAGTATTCAAGGGTATCGTATCCACAGGGAACGTGTATGCACTAACTCCTAACTCAGTCGGTCCAAGGGCACACCAAGATTAAGTGGCAAGGCTGGAGAGGATTCCTGCGGTAGCAGTAAAGATGAGTTAAAGGTCGATCTCTCGGGTAAGACTCGCTTCGGGCACCGGCTTACCCCTGAAATGGTCAGGAGACTCCGGCCAATGGCTCTATGCTATATCTAAACGTGGAGGGCTACTAAAGACCAACAGGGCTATCACCACCTGCGGCCTACCTCACAGACCGTGGGATATAAGGCAAACGAAGGTAACACTTAGCCTAGACACTATGTCTACACTATTGATTACTACTGTAGTCTAACTATGTCTGATATCCCATAGCAAACTACAGCACTCCATATAAATACAGAGCGATGAACCCGCGAGTAAGAGAACTGATCTCACCCATACAAAAGTACTATGCAATACAAGAATCATAAATACTAAGTTACTCATACAAGAGGAAGCCAGCATCCGTAGAGGTACAAGTTGGAGAAGAGCGCCGGCAGGCCGATGCCCCTCCGAACTACTCCTCACCCTCCTGCTACTCTAAGCACTAGCCTAGGCAGCGCCTCGCCTTTGCAATGGAGTACAAGTTCTACATGATGGTGTTGTGTTGAATGGGGTGCTCTCCTCCTCCTTATGTAGCCTCTCCAAAGATGGATCTGCGGTTAGACTCGCGAAGTGGTACTATGCACGTCCGGGATAGATGTAGGGGTGTTGTGGGAGACTGTTGGAGAAAGATGGGCCTGATTTGGCCCACTAGGGGGTCGGACGACCCAGGGGGTCGGCCAAGCCCAAATGGCACTCCCCTGGGCCTGCCTTCCTCTGGACAGCTGATAGGTGGGCCCTGGTCTTGATCCTTGGGTGCATCTTCCTTGTCGTGCCCATTTCATCTAGTTTGTGGGCCCTTCTTGTAAGTGAAACACAGGTGCAAGATATTCTATGCATTTCTTCTCTGTTCACTTGTGTTTTATATTCTATGCAAATGATAATTCACCAAAACTCATGGAATTCGATTAGTCATAAGCCCTATAACTAAGTTTGGTGATTATTGAACATGAAATGCTGCAGGAGTTGACGGCTGATTTTAGGACTTAACAGCCGTCAACAACACCCCCACACTTAGCCATTGCTCGTCCTCGAGTGAAGGAGAAAGGACTAAGTTGTATGCCACTCCTTGGATGTAACCTGCATACAAGTTATTCCAAGCTTCCTCTAGTCCTGTGAACTTTGAAGTGGCTACCATACTTTCTAGGGTAATTGAAGAATGGAACAATGTAGACTTCAGGTTCCTAGCTCTTCCTGCTTAGAAACTTGGGGTTTATATTTTGAAATAGTCTTGCTCCTCAAATTGTTCTCTCGAATCACTCGTTTTGTTTCAGATCCTCACCAAGGCAAAGTTGCTGCCTTCTTTTCTCCTATCATCTAATCAGGCCTATGTGGAGCTCAGGGTAGGAGTAAAGAGGCATGTTTGCTTTTCTTATATTGTTAAGCCAAAAACAAGATCCAAGCAGAAACGAGTCATACAATCTGATCAGGAAGTGCAAGTGTGTGGGATTTTTTTGGAGGGTGGATGAACTCTGTTGCATGATCCATCTCTCTTCTTCATTTTCCATGGATGTGGACTATCTTTCTCTTTTTTTTGACATGCCTTGTGGGCATGTGGCCTACCTTCTTTTGGTATGCATCTTTATTATTATTTTCTTTTTTTTTGACATGTCTTGTGGACATGTGGCATACTTTTTTTGGGTATGCATCTTTTATTTCTTTTTGCATAGCCCACATCCTTGATGGTCACTTTAGAGAGAAAGAGTCATGGCATGTCATGGAGTTTTATTTTGTGGGTGGATGGAAATATTTTGCTATCTTCCAGTGTAGAAGAATAGCATATGAGTGGACGTGTACGTGATCTTGATCATGAGAGTATGACAAGTCTCTAACAAGGGTCAAAGAATTTGACAAAACTCAAAACAAATTCAAACTGCAAATGAAGGTTTGATCATGAAAATCTAACTTTGGCCTTGGTAGGAATTTTCATTAATTTGAGGAGACAAGCTATCGATAAAAAAAAAATTGAAAAGAAATCCCAAGTACTTTGCAAAGAAGAGCATGGTTCCATTCATCCAATCATATCACATTAGTCAATTACTTAGATAGCATGGGGTCCCTATGAGGATATATGTTCACAAGAACTTGAAAGAATGCAAGGAATAAAGTGTATGCAAGTTTATTCATGGATGCATGGAGTGCACATGGTGAATTGGCATGATTCATTGAGTTTAAATTTAGTGATCAACATGCAATTTGTTTAAACTCAAGAGTGAGGGAGTTTGAGGGTAGTGTTGTACAACCCATCGTTTGAAGAGGAAGAAGAGGGAGCTGAGGGAAATCAGAGGTGGTTTGGTCGAACCAGAGGTTCGGCCACCCTCCTCTGGATTCCATCTGTCCTGATCTTCAGCGTGTTGGACCGTCGATGATGTGCAACATGTTGGGGGAGAGATCACGAAAGAGTTTGCAATTGGTGATTTTGAGAGATCTCCCCCACACTTATTCTTGTACCTATTTTTATTCAAAAGGAAAACAAAGGTGGAAACAACAAGGACTCTACCGGTTTTGAACACCGGGGAGTCTAAACTTTATTCAAATAAAAAGTGAGAAGTGCTTGAAGCACCAGATTTTATTTTTATTTTTTATTATTTTCTTTTTTTTGTAAAGATAATCCGGGCTACCTCCCGGCAGTGCTTGGTTTATGGTTGCAAGCTCGACCATGGGCATTCATCCTGCAGCTATTAATGTTGATGATGTTCCCAGCTTCACCACTATTTATGGATTTATCATTGTTCAAGTTGCAAGGTTAGTGCACAAATACAATAACGAGCCCTCCATAAATATTATGATAAGCAAATCCAAATACAACCATCGTAAAGGGCATTAACCCTAAGATGATCTTAAGACTCGCAGTGACTTGGCACAAAAGACCTCGGAGATGTCAAGGAGGAGCATGATCTTTGTGATGAAATTTCATGCTCAAGAAGAGAGTGGCCTGATCTCCGGAAAGAAAAACTCGAGAATGTTCATGGCCGCATAAAGAAAGAGGATGTGTAACTCTGTGGGCCAAATGAATGATTTTGAGTTCGGTCATGAGGGAAATGAGTTTCTTTCAACTCATCCCCTCCTTAGGTAGGAAGCTTCGCATTTCATCAAAGATGTTCATGGTGGCAAAGCAAACCTTCCTAAGCTTCCAATAGAAGTTCATTTGATAGGAAGGGTGAACATAACTTCTATTGGGCATCAATCAAAATCAAGGATTTAGAAATGATCTTTGCTTCACTTGATCTGATTGGCATCGATCGATAATCGAGGATATGAATGTGAATTTATTTCACTCGATTCTATCGGTAAGGCGTGAGGGTAAATCTTGTAGCCGGATGAGGAATTAAGTCTAGAGATGATGGCTCTAAAGACTCACCCCACAGGGATGGAAGGTGTGTACGAGGATAACCTTCCAAGGGTAGCGGGGGTAGAAGTTGAGATAAGAAAATCAAAAAGATACGAGAGTAGAATGGGTAGCAGGGGCGAAGGTAGAGCTAAAGAAAAAGAAAACAGATTTTTTTTTTGTTTTTGAAAATATACGAGGACCAACTAGGTTCGAAGTCAGAATGCAACCGTTCCCCGGCAACGGCGCCAGAAAGCTAGTTGGGTATTTTAACGATGTGAATTAGATCCGCAAGCGCACGGATACCGTCGTAGCTTTCACCCGTGAGTATTCAAGGGTATCGTATCCACAGGGAATGTGTATCCACTAACTCCTAACTCAGTCGGTCCAAGAACACACTAAGATTAAGTGGCAAGGCTGGAGAGGATTCCTGCGGTATCACTAAAGATGAGTTAAAGGTCAATCTCTCGGGTAAGACTCGCTTTGGGCACCGGCTTACCCCTGAAATGGTCAGGAGGCTCTGGCCAACGGCTCTACGCTATATCTGAACATGGAGGGCTACTAAGGATCAACAGGGCTATCACCACCTGCGGCCTACCTCACAGACCGTGGGATATAAGGCAAATGAAGGTAACCCTTAGCCTAGACACCATGTCTACACTACTGATTACTACTGCAGTCTAACTACGTCTGATATCCCGTAGCAAACTACAGCACTCCGTATAAATATGGAGCGACGAACTCGCGAGTAAGAGAACTGATCTCACCCATACAAAAGTACTATACAATATAAGAATCATAAATACTAACTTACTCATACAAGAGGAAACCAGCATTTGTAGAGGTACAAGTTGGAGAAGTGCGCCGGCAGGCCGGCGCCCCTCCGAACTACTCCTCACCCTCCTGCTACTCTAAGCACTAGCCTAGGCAGCGCCTCGCCTTTGCAATGGAGCACAAGTTCTACATGATGGTGGTGTGTTGAATGGGGTGCTCTCCTCCTCCTTATGTAGCCTCTCCAAAGGTGGATCCGTGGTTAGACTCGCGAGGTGGTACTATGCACGTCCGGGATAGATGTAGGGGTGTTGTGGGAGACTGCTGGAGAAAGATGGGCCTGATTTGGCCAACTAGTGGGTCGGACGACCCAGGGGGTCGGCTGAGCCCAAATGGCACTCCCCTGGGCCTGCCTTCCTCTAGACAGCTGATAGGTGGGCCCTAGTCTTGATCCTTGGGTGCATCTTCCTTGTCGTGCCCATTTCGTCTAGTTTGTGGGCCCTTCTTGTAAGTCAAATATAGGTGCAAGATATTCTGTGCATTTCTTCTCTATTCACTTGTGTTTTCCTCGTTTTACAGATGTGGGCGCCTGCAAAAGATAATTCACCAAAACTCGTGGAATTCGATTAGTCATAAGCCCTATAACTAAGTTCGGTGATTATTGAACATGAAATGCTGCTGGAGTTGACGGCTGATTTTAGGACTTAACAGCCGTCAACAGCAGATGCAACGGAGGCCCAGGAGCGAAGACTTCGGGGGGAAGAATCTTCGAATATGTCTCCAACCGTGATGCAACGATCGGCCCCGGTCTGGTTCGATCGCGAAGGGTACGGAGCGAAGGTGCGAGGACGAAGGCGACCCTGCAGGAGAAGAGTGATGGACTCGCTCGGCGAAGGGTCATACCCGAAGCCCCGAAACGAAGGCATCTGGTGGCGCGGAGGACCTGGGGTCCGTGTGTCAGGCCAGCTGTAATCCACTGAGGGTCTGTAAATGTGATGTTACCTAAAAGCCCACGGAATATTGTGTATTTGGGGCTGTTAGGGGGCATTTTGGGAATTCTAGCTAATGGGTAGGTGAGCCGTTGGGCTATAAATACCCCCTTGTAACTATGCAAATCATTATGGAATACAGAGCTAACGCGCTGTTGCTTTGATTTTCGTGTCATTACCGTGTCCGCTGCTATTTTCCCACAAGTCTTCGCTTACAATCACTCGAACTGTTGTGACCTCTTCGTCCCGGAGAGTGTCCTACACCAACACAGGAATTGGGTATCTCATTGCCATCTGCATCAGTAATTCTGTATGATCCGGGTCTTGTAACCTTAGTTACAATGAAAGGACCCTCCCATCTAGAATTTGACTTGTGCAATCCTGTTTCATCTTGAATCCTTCGTAATACCAGATCTCCAATGTTAAAAAGATCTTTGCTGGACATTGCGATCATGATAGCGTCTGACTCCTTGAAGATATCTAGCCGATTGTGTTAAAGCATTGATTCTGGCTTCTTCGACTGAGTCTAACTCAAGTTGTCATGCTTCATCTGCTTCTCCTTCTTGATAGGCTTCTACCCTTGGAGATTTCCACATGATATCTGCGGGTAATATAGCCTCAGACCCATAAGTAAGGAAAAAAGGAGACTGTCCAGTTGCTTTGCTAGGTTGCGTTTCGCAGCCCCCAGACCACATGAGGTAATTCTTGAATCCACTTGCCACCTTTCTTGGTGTTGGCGTCGTAGAGTCTTTTCTTCAAGCCATCGAGTACTAAACCATTGATGTGCTCTACTTGACCGTTTGCCCGAGGATGAGCTACTGAAGCATATTTGACCTCGATGCAGGAGTTGTCACAGAAGTCCCAAAAAGATTGTGACATGAAGTTAGAGCCAAGATCTGTAATGACGGTGTGAGGAAATCCAAACCGGTGAATGATGTCCGAGATGAAATCCACTACTCTATCGGATGAGATCTTGACAATGGGCTTGTACTTGATCCACTTGGTGAACTTGTCGACTGCTACCAGCACATGATTGAATCCTCCTAGAGCTATGGTTAATGGTCCGATCATGTTCAAACTCCAACAGGCGAACGCCCATGATGGAGGGATTGTTATCAAGTTGTGTGCTGGGACGTGAGTCTTTTTGCCAAAAAATTGGCAGCCAGGACATCGTCTGACAAGGTCTTTGTTGACGGTGCTTAAGTGCTATTTTCACCCGTCAACTATACTCAATAATAAAGGAAAACTGCATGCCTTACTCACATATTTGTATCACTAACCTTGCTCCACAGTTGTTTTCGAGTTTTGTACATTTCAGATGAGCAGGAGCGGAATATCGCATCCGGCGTCACCCACTTACAAGGAGGGCCCATCTGGCAGAGCTAACGGGCGCGCTATGCATAATGCATACAAGGAAAGATATCAGAGCCCACATGTCAGCCTGCCAGAGAAGGATAAGGATGAGAGGCGTCCAGGTGGGGCAACCCGAGTCTCCCATTGAAAATGTCAGCATGGTGTCTACCAGATGGGATAACTCATCCCGGAGGCCACCACGCAATAACCATGCAGGTAGGTACTATCCCCCAAGGAACGACGTTTGGGATGGCATGGTGGCAGCGGTGCAAGAGGATCCAGGGGTCCCTATTATCAGCTGCTTGATCTACATCAAACACTTCGAGCGATGCCTATGCGATTGGGGGCAAGCGTGAATATAATGCCCAAGGTAATATATGAAGCACTTGAATATCCTGCTCTTTCCCCAACAACTATGCTCGTACAGCTTGCAGATTCAACCATTCAGTATCCCGAAGGGATAGCCGAACACGTTTTCGTACGAGTACGAGACTCCTTCATCCTTGCCGACTTTGTGGATATGGAGGGCGACCTCGGAGTCGACATCGTATTTGGGCGACCTTTTCTAAGGTCTGCCAAGGCAAGGATCGATGTCGGAAAGGGAGAAATCCGTTTCCGTGTCGGAAGGGAGGATATGTTTTCAGGTTTAACAAGAAGGAAGAGCCGTGCTTTATGATCCTACAAGACAGTGAAGGGCAAGCACTCTGGGGTGCACCAGAACCCCAGCCACAACAACAACCCTCCGCACCTAAAAGAAAGAAGAAGGAAAAGAAGGTGTGGCGGAAGGTCGAGAGTTCGGCCTCGTCCAGTTCTCCAGGATGAGCCGACGAATGGTAAGAATGATGGAGAAAAGTCGTGCACATCGGACTTTAAACGACGCGCCCTTGCCAAAGGTAAATTGGTATTTATCTCATATTTGCTTTCTCCGCTTTTCAACATTTTCTTTGCACCTTATTTGTTTTTCTCCACTGCATGTTTGAAATTTTCAAAATTGTTTTCTTTATGCTGGAATTTTTCTAGCATTTTTCCCTTTTTACAAAAAGACCAAAAATATTTTCTGAGTTTTAAAATCTTTTGGGAAAAATAATTTGGACATCTTTTCGAGCAAACTTTTGGCCGTGCACTATATTCCCAAAGTTCATAACCGTTGAGGAAGCATCTAGCCAAAGGGGGGCACCAGGGGGCCCACCCTGGGGCCGGCCGACCCAACGCCCCTGGTACCCCCCTTTGGCTCCTGGGCCCCACCTTCTCCAACAGCTACCTAACCGTTGTGCCTGGCTCTTCCTCGGGTGCACTCGCCTAAATTCCTTTTAATAGAGGCCGAGAGAGGGGTGATGAGCTCTCATGCTCACTCTCTCCACTCTCACTCCCTCTCACACATTCTTGCTCGGGTTTCCCTTGGATTTTGACTCAAGATTGGTTGCAAGAACACTCTCTCTCTCTCATTTCTTTGCTGCAAGATTGATCACATATTTGGAGGAACAACTTTTGGTAAGAGTTTCATTTTCATTTCACTAATGTAACCCGAATCGAGTTGTTCTCGGTCGTTCTTGTTTGTTCTTGTTGCAAGCATGAGAAGTGCTGGGCAGAAAATTTCCGGAGCTCTCAAGAGGATGATGAGGTTGGGCTCGTCCCGTTCGCAGGGTGAGTCGAGCTCTCATCATTCCCCCGAACCTGCACCAACACCGACTACAATGGATTATGAGCAAGACGAACAAGAAGAACAATTCGAGGAGCAAGCTGTAGAACCGCAAGCCGAAGACATGGAGATATATGAAGATGATGCACCATACCTCAACTTGCAAGATGACCGTGAGCGTCCAGCCTACGCCATGATCAAGAATCGAAGCTTTGGTCATACTAGAGCCTTCGATCCGGACCTTCTCGAAAAAACAGGTATGGACGTTGACTTCGCTCGTGTTTGGCATGCGGTTGGATGGGATGGTTTTGTGACCGTTGAGGAGAATGGTTCTCGTCTCCTCACCATCCAGTTTCTTTGCACTCTTCGGGAGGTGGACGATGGTGTTTCTTTCCGACTTTTTGGAGTTGAACGCTATTTCAATTGGAGAAATTTCAGTCACCTCCTTGGTTTTAGCACGCGCTTGCCGATTTCCCTTGCAAAAGCTTGCCGCGGTTTTGATCGACATGAGTTTTGGGGTTTGATTTCGGGTCAAGTTGTTCATGGCAAGTTTGCACCTCGGTGCAATGACATTCAAAATCCGACTCTTCGTTTGATGCACAAGTGGGTGGCTATCACTCTCTTTCCAAGAGACGATCCACGACCAGTGCGGAACGATGAGTTGATGATATTATACGCCATGGTCAACAAAATCCGAATATCCCCCGCACAAGCAATGGTTAAGCAATGGCTCACAAATTTTCGGATGACGGGTCCTATTGAATGCACTTCTTTGGTTACCCGCATCGCATCAAACATGGGAATCTTAGATGGGAACCCCGTTCCCTTCATTGAGGAGCCATGTGTTATGATCGATGAGGCATACTTGGTTCAAGGCCACACGCTCATGAAAGGCCCGGATGACTCCTTGATTTTATTTTCGCTTTGTTATGCAAATGAAATCCCGTTGCCAAACGTGGGGTATCATTTGTATAACTGTCGTTCGCTAATCATCCCTCTTGTTCCACAAGAGGAGAGCCGCAGGCATAGTGTTTCTGGTCTTCCTAGCAGGGTTACAAGAAGCAGGGTCAGATGGGAGGAATTCATGCAGCAGCAACCTCAGCCTCAACCACAGCAATATGGGGCTAGAGGTTCATCATGGCAGAGTGCCAACTCCACCGAGTGGGCACGGCAGGCCTCAGGGCACCGGTCCACCAGTTCTAGCTCCAGCGGACCCCCGCGACGTACAGCTTCGTCCAGAGGTTTTGCTACTCTGACTCGCAGATGGGCGAGCTGAACATGCGCACCACCAACATCGACGAGTCGCTAGGCTAGCACATCAAGTCAAATCAAAACTGGCAGCGATACACAGGCGAGAGGATCCGCAACCTGGAGCAGCAACAGCAGCAATCCCAGGAGGAGTGGAGGGCCTACTACCGTTGGGCTGGGTTTAATCCCAACCAGCAGCAGTGAGCCTGAAGCTAGCTTGGGGGAGGACCCCCATGAGAGGTACCTTGTATCAAACTCTACCTTTACCGCTTTCCAAAACCTTACATGAAACCAAACAAAAATTTGTAAAATTCTGAAAATCCATAAAAAATTGCATAACTAAAATCAAATAAAAATTAGCAAAACCCATAAAAACCCAAAAATATTTATTTGCTTTCCAATATGTGTAGTAAGCATGTGTAGTTTTTCCTTGTTGAGATGATGAATAGTTGCTCTATTAGTTCCTTTCATATGCCTAGTTACAACCTTGTGCTCTGCCTAAGTTTTGAGTTTGGTGGCTAAATTGTTCAAACCTTAAGCTTGAAACTTGTGGGTAGCGAAAAAGCAGAATTCGAATTTAGGTTCTTGTGGGTTATGATATTGCTGAAAAGAGTTGCTATGATCTTCTCCTACGTGATGCTTGATATCCGGAGTATTTCTTTTCTAAAATACAAAAAAAGTTCCTCGGTGATATGCAATTCCTATCTAGAGCCATATGAGTTACAAGTTTGAAAAACCTTTTCTACATATGCAACTTGTCTTCTCATTGAGCTTTGTCAAATTATTGTGACCCTTTGTGAGAATCACTTCATACGCCCATGATCAAGATCACGTACACGTCCACTCACATGCTATACTTCTACACCTAGAAGATAGCAAGTACATCCCCCATCCATCCACAAATAAAACTCCAAGATGTGCCATGTTTATCTCTCTCCAAAGTTATCATCATAATGTATGGGCTATACAAAAAGAAATAAAAGATGCATACCCAAAGAAGGTATGCCACATGCCCACAAGGCATGTCAAAAAAAAGAGAAAAGATGCATACCCAAAGAAGGTATGCCACACACCCACAAGGTGTGTCAAAAGAGAGAGAGAGAGAGAAAGAAAATATAGCCCATACCAAAAACATTACAAGGGAAAGAGAATTCATATAAAGGAGTTCTCATCCATCATCCACCAAAAATATCCACACACTTGCACATCTTGATCAAGGCTTATGACTTGTTTCTCCTTTGGATCCGGTCTTTGACTTAGCAAAATATGAGAAGCAAGGTTGCCATCATATCCTCCATACCTACAGATCCACCAAAAAGAAGCCATTAGAAGTAGGGTGGAAAAAGAAAGGCGCATAAAAAAAAGGCCTTGGTAAGGAATGAATCACATTTGAGCGATCTGAGAGATCACCCGAGGAACTTACAAATTTCTTTTCAAAAACTTTATAAAACCTCCGGATTGATGGTTGAACAAAGGAGTGGTAAGTGGTACTCTACAAGCCGTTCTGACCCTCAACCGCCAAAGATGAGGATGATGCTATAAACCCCACAGGAGTAAGGTAAAAGGTGCGAACAAGGCCAACTTATTCAAAATAAAGGTAAGAACACTCGGTTGTGTCTTGGGCATAAGTCTGGAATGCGACATTGTAGCAACTCCTGATCAACAATCTAAGTCTAAAACTTTGCTCGGGGCAAGCAAAGGGCTAGCTTGGGGGAGTTGTTGACGGTGCTTAAGTGCCATTTTCACCCGTCAACTATACTCATTAATAAAGGAAAACTGCATGCCTTACTCGCGTATTTGTATCACTAACCTTTCTCCACAGTTGTTTTCGAGTTTTGTACATTTCAAATGAGTAGGACCGGAATAAGACGATAATATGCAGCAGACGCCATACAACTACGCAGAATATCGCATCCGGCGTCACCCACTTACAAGGAGGGCCCATCTGGCAGAGCAAACGGGCGTGCCACGCATAATGCATACACAGAAAGATATCAGGGCCCACATGTCAGCCTGCCAGAGAAGGATAAGGACGAGAGGCGGCCAGGTGGGGCTGGCCGACTCCCTGGGTCGGCCGAACCTGGCCGGCCTCCCGTCCAGGTGCATTTCGAGGAGGAGTCAGCCCCAAGTCTCCTGATTACCTTCCATACGAGTATTTGGCGGGAACCGACCTCCACTAGTATAAATAGGGCCCCCTCTCACCCCTCACACACACACACACTTCATTCCATTCTCTCCAAGAAGGCTCTCCTCTCTCTTGCTCTCTTAGCTAGGTAGTGGAGCTAGGTTAGTTCTCTTTAGCGAGCAAGTCCTCCTCGGGGTCGTTGAGCAATCCTCGGCTCCTGGTATGGTTTTGTATCCGACTTGTCAGACTTCTATTCATAATATAGAGTTTTGCCATGGTTGCTTTACTATCTTGATAGTTTATCAATCCATGCTTAGATCGTTCATAAGTTATGCTATGGTCTTGGTTAGGCCAGATGATCCGGGTACGGATAGAGGTTCGTTGTGCTTTCGGGCTTGCTCTAGTGTTTTACTCGTCCATCCGAAGGGTGGGAGACCTGGGGGCACTAGAGTAGTGACTTCATACACGAGCGTAGTGCTCGGGTATGCGGGATCCTTCGGATATGACCTCCACGGTGTGACTAGGGTAGATGGCAGGTGGTGACAGCCCTGTCCGTCTGGCGTAATAGCGGTGTTGCGTTTAGCGTACTCCCCGATGTTCGGGTTCGGTGTAGGAGTTCATGCAAAGAGGTAACGGGACTAGATGTACTCCGGTGGGGGACCTTCTCCCCGCTATCCCATTTTCCTGGCACCTGCAGTCCTAACCATGATCTAACATGACCCCAGCTTTGGATAGAAGCACTATGACACCTAACCTAGCCTAAGCTCCAGCTGACTTGATGTAGGACAGAGTAGTTCTTTGTTTTATAGTTTCTCTCCTTTATTCCTTCCTCTTGGAGTGTGGATGTGTGCTGTGTCGCATTACCTTGCTTATTCTTTATCTGTACTTACCCCTGTTAGAGTATTGCCTATTGCTTGAGGCACAATGTCATGGTTAATGTTGTGTACAATACCTTTGCCGCTGCCGTCCTTTGGGACAAATAAATGACGATACCCTTACTCTCCGGGTGAAATGCTACAATGGTATATCCGTGCGCTTGCGGATCCATCTGTAATTGTATTAATTATACCACGAGAGTGGCACCCCTTTGGTGCAGTTGCTAGGATGGGTTCGGCGCCCTCATTTCTAATGATTGCACTAAGGACTGCCAACAGGCATTTCTGGCGCTGTTGCTAAGGATTAACCATTCCTAGTGATTGCACTAAGAAATATCAACAGTCTTCTGCGTTTGAAACGGCTGTTGGCCAGAAGAAACCTGACCTGTAAGCTTGCCGACTAGTGTCCTTGATGCGGCGTGGTTGCCGCAAACTCCTTCGTGTATCTCTTTCAGGATGTCTTTGCCTTCTTCAAGGGCAACACATTTCATGAGGATGCCAGAAGCAGAGCGCTTGTATAGGTTGTCGCCGATGAGAATGAAACCCTTTCTACGCCTGATGATGCGGGCAGCTTCAGCGCTTTTAGGATCAGCGTGTGGTGGAAGCTTGAATTCCTTGATGAAGTCGATAAACTGGGTCCGCCAATCTTCTTCAATCATCAATACCTCTCTGACTATGGTCAGGGCCTCCGTGTCAGTGGCTTGTTGGCTTTGTACCTTGACTGATGGATGATGAAGTTCATGGACAAAAACTCCCAGTGGAACAGCTGCTCGAGTAGATCCAAGTTTGGAAAGGACATCGACTCCCACGTTGTTGTCGCGGTCTACGTGGTGGATTTCCAATCCTAAGAACTTGTTTTCGAGCTTTCTGATTTCCTCGACGTATGCGTCCATTGTATCCTTATTGATGTCCCATTATTTATTGACTTGCTGAACGACGAGTAGAGAATCACCGTAAACAAGTAGTCGCTTGATGCCGAGAGAAACTGCTAGTTGAAGGCCATGTAGCAGTGCCTCGTATTCAGCTTCATTGTTGGATACCTTGAACAAGATTTGGAACACATACTTCAATTGCTCTCCCTTAGGGGAGATCAACAGAACTCCCGCGCCGCCTCCGTCGAGCTTGAGTGAGCTGTCAAAGTACATTACGCAATGCTCTGGAACATTATGCGGCGCTGGAATTTGATTTTCCCGCTATTCAGCTAAGAAGTCCACTAGTGCTTGTGACTTGATTGCTGTTCTTGGCTTGAAGTTGATTTCCAAGGCTCCCAGTTCAACTGCCCACTTTGAAATTCTTCCAGTAGCATTCCGATTGTGGAGTATATCCCCCAATGGGAAGTCAGTTATTACTGAGATCTTGTACTCATTAAAGTAATGTCGAAGCTTCCTGGAGGTGATTAGAATTCCATACAGAAGTTTCTGGATTGATGGATATCTAACCTTTGATTCAAAGAGTACTTCACTGATGAAGTAAACTGGTCTCTGAATGCCATAGGCATGGCCTTCCTCCGGGTGTTCGACTACTATCACAGTCTGACTACATGAGTAGTCTCAGCGATGTAGAGGAGTAGTTCCTCGCCAGGTAGTGGAGCTGTTAGAGTCGGCGATGACTGGAGATGATGCTTGAGGTTCTCGAGTGCTTCAGGAGCTTGAAGAAAGGTAAACCCCGTTCACCAAGCCTGGACAAGAATCGATTCAGAGCTGTCATGCAGCCTGTAAGCTTCTGGACGTCCTTGATAGTAGCTGGAGCATCCATAGCCATGATGGCATTGATCTTATCTGGATTGGCCTCAATTCCTCGGTTACTGATGGTGAATCCGAGTAGTTTTCCAGAGGGTACACCAAAGACGCACTTGGTTGGGTTGAGTTTCCAGCGAAATTTTCGGAGGCTGTTGAAGGTCTCTTTCAGATCAGTAATGAATAGGTCCTGGGTCTTGGTTTTAATGACAATATCATTGACATAGGCTTCAACATTGCAATGTAACTGATCGGCAAAGCACAGCTGTATCGGACGCTGGTAGGTAGCACCAGCATTCTTCAACCCAAAAGACATGGTCTTGTAGGCGTATGCCCCGTAAGGGGTAATGAAAGCTGTCTTGATTTGGTCTTCTTTTTTCAGGGCAATCTGATGCTACCCTGAGTAGCAGTCGAGGAAGGATAACAGGGCACATCCTGCTACAGAATTGATTACTTGATCAATACGTGGTAGCCCAAAAGGATCTTTTGGGCAATGCTTGTTTAGATCGGTGTATTCGACGCACATCCTCCACTCGTTGTTGTTTTTCTTCTTGACTAGCATAGGGTTAGCCAACCATTCAGGATGGTAAACTTCCTTGATGAACCCTGCTGCGAGTAGTTTTGCCAGCTCTTTTTTGATGGCTTCTCGCTTGTCCGGTGAGAAACGCCGCAACCGTTGTTTCTTTGGTGTGGCTATAGGGTCGACCTTCAAGGCATGCTCGATCAACTCCTTGGGCACCCCTGGCATATCCGCTGGTTTCCACGCAAATACGTCTCAGTTGGCCCTAAAGAAGTTGACGAGCTTGAGTTCCTATTTGTCACCCAGTTCTGCTCCGATGATGGCGGTTTTGGAGTCATCTCCCTCTTGTAGCTGGATGGTCTTGGTGCCCATATCACCAGTAGGCTTAACCGATGACTGGCTTGGCTTCTTGGAAGGCATCGACTCCTTGAGTGAGAGTTCCTTAGCAGCAGCAAGTATTTCGCTGATGGAGCTAGGGACTCAGATTGTGGCAGCATGATTTATTGCTTCCTTGTCGCATTCGAAGGACTTGAGGAGGTCTCCTCGTAAGGAAAGTACTCCTGTGTTGCCTGGCATCTTGAGGAGTAGGTATACGTAGTGTGGTACTGCCATGAACTTGGCTAGTGCTGGTCTTCCTAGGATGGCATTGTAGAAAGATTCGAAGTCGGCTACTTCAAATTTAATGTATTATGTCCGGAAGTTCTGTTCTGTACCGAATGTAACTGGAAGAGTAACCGAGCCAATTGGCGTAGAGGAATTTCCGGGGACGATGCTGTAGAATGGAGCCTTGCTTGGAGTGAGTAGACTCATATAGTTGAGACCCATCTTTGCCAATGTGCTTGCGAAGATCAAGTTGAGCCCACTTCCGCCGTCGATAAGCACTCGAGTAAGCTTGGAGCCTTGGACGACTGGATCGAGTACTAGCAGGAACTTTCCAGGTTCAGAGAAGCTGGTCCATTGATCTTCCATGGAGAAGGTAATGGGGACCTCACTGTATTTTAGTGGCCTCTGAGTTGCTGGCTCGACTGAGAGGATCTCTCTGAGTAGGAGCTTCTGGACTCACTTGGAGAAGCTGGGATCTCCTCCAAATATGACGTTGACGATGTTTTGTTGCTGTTGGAAACCATCCGTGTCTTTCTTGTCGTCTTCGTCATCTTTGTCCTGTTCTTTCTTAGGAGCGACTGCAGGTGCCGACTGGAAGGATTTGCGCAGAATCGTGCACTCTCACATCGAGTGGTTGCTCTTGGGGTGGATTGGACATCTCTTGTTGTGAAGAATCTTGTCGAACTGGTTCTGCGGCTTGTCGCCCTTTTTACAACGCGGGGTGGGATCCATAGTGGCGACAGTGTCGTTGGGCTTGCGTTTACACGCACGCAGGATCCCGCTGGTTGCTGGGCCCTCCATGGTCGTTGTGGCGCTTTCCATTGTTGTCGTTGTTATGGCGTGGGAAGCGACTGCGTTCTTGCTCTTCTTTGTCTGCCCAGCGCTGCATCATGTCTCGTAGCTCCACTACCGTTTTGGGGCGATTACGCCCAAAGTCACGGTATAGAGACTGGATGGTGATGCCGCCCAAGAAGTAGTCGATGACGTCATCGTCGGCGACGTTGGGGATGGTGGCTCTTGTGCCGAAGAAACGCTTGACGTAGGATCTGATCGACTTGCCTTGCTCCTGCTTGCACATGGATAGGGCGTGTCGAGTAGCTACTCGGTGTAGCGACCCTTGGAAGTTATCGATGAAGGCCTTCTTGAGGTCATCCCGCAAGTGTATGGAGTCGCACGCCAAGCTTTCGAGCCACATGAGGGGTGCGGGCTCCAGGGCCATCGGGAAGTAGAGGACCTTGGTGTTGGTGTCTCCCCCTGCAACACTAACAGCGGTCGAGTATAAACGTAACCATTGAGCAGGGTCTTGCTTACCGTCATACTTTTGGATGTTCGTCGGCTTGAAATCCTTGGGGTACTTGACGTTGTCGAAGATTCTGCTGAGGGCTTGGAAGCAATCGGAGTTGTCTGTGAGCTGCGATCTGTGTCTTGCGTTGATGATGTCCCGTGCATCCATTATAGAATCGGCTGCCTCTTCCCTGTTGTGCCCGCGGTTGTTGTTGTTGTTATTTGGCTGAGGCCTAGGGCCCTGGTTTGCCGGCTGTTGGCCACCCCTAGGGCGATGGCTGCTCGCGGCTTCTTGATCCTCTTGATTTCTTTGAATTTGTTGCTCCGGCTGTTGTTGTCGATGGTGACCTCCAGGAGTACGGCTTGCCTCAGGTATGACTGTTGCCGTAGCCCTTGACCGTGTACCATGAAGTGAGAACAATGGGTTTTGTCTCTCGAGTTGTTCAACAGCATTCTTGGTAAGGTTTATGACTCGTTCTATCTCTGGGTTTTGAGGCATTTACATGAGTCGCAGGGTTGCTTCTGTCATCGCAGCAATTGGTGTTCTGAAGACAGGATCCGCGACGTTGTTGAATTCATTGTTGAGGTTGCACGGGGGAAGGCGAGCTCGTTCGGCAGCGTGAACCCTGCGCTCTCCTTTACGTTGATTTCTTGCCCTACGGGCTGTGCGGGCAGCTTCATCTTCATCTTGTGGGGCGTCTTGGGTCAGATTGTCTGCTGAGATCTGATCCAAGGTTTCGTTTGGATCATGCTGAATAGCTTCAGGTTATTGGATGATCACTGGAACCAGGCGTTCGGGAGAGATGCTTTCCAGGTCTAAGTCATAATCAGCTAGGACGGTTTCTCCGGATCCAGTTTCCCACTCTGTTACGAGGGGAGTACCGTGTTGAAATGGAAGATCGTCAATGCTGGCAACTTCTCGAAGGTTGTTGAGTAGTTCCGCGAGAGTATGGCTTCTACAAGATTCGAGTTGGATCTTTGCCAGCGTATTGGTGATAAAATCCAGGCTGTCTTGAGATGACTCGACTGGATCTGAGTATACATCGAAAACTGGTGCCTCTCGGCTAGCGGTGACCGAGTGGTTTCCGACATAAAGAGGGTGATCCAAGCTATTTTCATAGAGGGATCTGATCATCTGTTTGTAGGCAGATGATGAATTGCGCAAGCTGAATACGGGTTGAGCAAGAGGAGTCCAAATTCGAGTAGATTTCGGTTTGAGGTCAATCTGAGTTCGACTGGAACTCGAGTTGTCTTCGAGTTTTGCCTCGATCTCCTTGACGAGGTCGGGAAGCAACATGATGCTGTGATCGTCAGATCTGGCAAGTTTGTTGGAGTCTTCCGACGTGATGATCTTCAGCGCGGGTAAGTTGGTTAGGTGGCTATCAAAGCTGCCCAAACCGTTGGCGACGCAGACCCACGAGCTGAAGATGAAGGTGGTGCCTTGAGGAGGCGCCATGGTGCTGAAAGCGAAGGTGGCCATCGAATTCGCTGATGAACTCGCCGAGTCCCCTACCTGGCGCGCCAGCTATCGGTGTTTACCGCCAAGCCTACTTAGGGATACCCTTAGCAGTAAGGTTTGTAGGTAGGGATCGACGGCTCTGGAACTCAAAGGTGCAAGGAACACAAAGATTTAGACAGGTTCGGGCCGCGAGTGGCGTAATACCCTACGTTCTGTGTGGTGGTTTATATTGCCTTAGGTGTTGATGTCTTTCGAGGGAGTACCCGCCCGCCCTTATATATCCGGGGGGACAGGTTTACATGGAAAGTCCTAGCCGAGTACAGTTGGAGTCCTACTACAACACGATCGGGTAGTTTCCTTTGTACCACAGCTAGTTCTACACCTTTTGGGGTAGTTACAAAAGAGATAAGGTACATGCCATGAGCTATCCCTTACTCTAGAACATTCTATGCCTATAAGCAGTCCCGCTGCCCCGGGTCTGACAGCTCCTACCTGTCGACAAGGTAGAGAGCACTCTCTAATAAGCTAAGCTTTCTACTTACACAGACTAAGGATCTAGCAGATCAATGACAGAAAGTAAACAAGTAACTGAAATAAAAAGAAAGGCTAGAGATATACCGACGAGAGATGAGGAACTTTAATCCAAAGATACTTCATTCCTCTATGGTTGCTTACAAAAGTGGAGTAAGGCCGAAAGAACTCGGTGCCACTCCATTAGCTTGGCTTTCACCAAACCTCTCACCTCAGTCTCTCCCTATTATACTAAGATGGACCACATCTTGCTTGAGCTCTTCTTCTCTCCAAAATGGTGTGTCTTGAGTGAGGGATGGAGGCTCCCTTTTATAGTGCTTCCAAGGCAGCTCTTCTCGGGGTGCTTACACTTCACGGAAGTAGGTCGGCGACATAGTTTCCACGCGAAAGATGGGATACTTGCCATTTGGCACCCCCTTTTGTGTGGATGTCCTAGCTTGCTTGATGAAGTCAGTGGAAAAGGATCAGCCCGAGATGAGGCAGTTAGGGGCCGGCCGGCCTAGGATAACCGCCAATCGCTCAACGCCTTCTCTTATACGATCCTGATTGCTTCCAGAGGTTGGTGTAAAAAGATCCGATGCAAACGTGTTTTCGCAGGCCGGGAAGCCCGGAAAAGGCCGGGAGGCCTGGCCCTGGCTCTTCTCAGGCCTTCGTTGCACAGACACAATGACAAACAGGTGCATGTCCTCCAGGAAGTCGATTTGGGGCTTGGAACTGAGTGTGGCACTGGATGTGGACTCGTCTTTCCTTTGTTCTTTGAGACTCAAGCCTTTCAGTCTTAAGATGTGAATTTTAAGTAAATTCCTATTGGGTTGGCTTGGAATTGTCCTCAGAATCACTCTAGTAAAGTTTCATGCCCAAATTCCACAATTGATATGCCTGTCGGCCTGGGATTTACCCGTTGTTGACATTTCTAAGCGTCACCACTAGGAGGGGTTAGTTCCTAGCAACGCCGCCAAGAGAATGCCGTGTTGGTATGTCTTAACGTTTATAGAAAGATCTGCAAGCGCACGGATATACCGTTGTAGCATTTCACCCGGAAGTATTCAGGGTATCGTTATTTATATTTTCCCAAGGGATGGCTAGGTTGTGTAAAGTTATTTACTAGTTCCATAACCATGACACGTATGAAGTAAGATGCAGACTACTGACTACACAGGGGTAAGTGATAAATAATGGATAAATAGGGGTAATATGACACACACAGAACAGCTAACTCTCATGAATAAAGAATAAACAAGCAATCCTAAGGTTAGTGGGAGCATAGGCACAGATTCCTAGTATACTATTCATGTTAGCAGATAAGCTACGTTAGCCACATGCTTAGAACTACAGGTGCCAGGAAATTAGGGACATCGGGGAGAATGACCCGCACTGGAGAACATCCAGTCCCGTTCATCTTTGCATGAACTCCTACACGACACCCAAACATCGGGGAGTACGCTAACCGAGAAGCAGCTCCCCGGCGGACCGACAGGGTTGTCACCACTTGCGGTCTACCCCAGTCACACCATGGAGCACCGTCACATCCGAAGGATCCCACATACCCGGGCACCATGCCCGCATATGAGGTCACTACCCTAGCACCCCCGGGTCCCCCACCCTTCGGATGGACAGGTAAAGATACTAAGGCAAGCCCGAAAGCACAATGAACCGATATCCTTACCAAGATCATCTGGTCTAAGCAAGCAACTACTATAACTTGATAAAGCATAGATCAAGGCCAAGCAAGCTACAAACATAGCAAGATAACCAAGAACACACACAGAATGAATAGCATAATGAAAGTTGGAATACAAAGCCATACCAGAGGCCGAGGATTGCTCGCCGACCGCGAGGATGACTGGATTCGCTAAGGAGATGAAGTACTAGCCTAGTCCACTACCCTAATGAGTACAAGTCACAAGAGAGTGTGAGAGAGAGGCCTTCAAGTGGTGTGTGTGGTGAGAGTGGTGGGAGGCCCCTTTTATAGCTTGAGAGGTCGGTTCCTGCCATCTCCTTGTATAGAAACATGCCAAACCGCTATTGGGAGGATAAGATCAGCCTTCCCACCAAAACTCATTGGGAAAGGCTTACAGGTGGGGGTCGGTCGACCCCCCTGGCCGCCTCTGGCCACCGCCCTTCTCTGGTACACTATCTGGTGGGTCCTGATGTCAGATGGTCGGTGCCGGGGCTTGGTTGGTCGGTTTGATCTGGTTTGTGGGCCTCCTTTGCATGTGTTACGCAGGACGCGATCGTTTGCGACTTTTGTTAGACCCGGGATAGCGGGACTACTCACAGGCATAGAATGTTCTAGAGTAAGGGATAGCTCATGGATGTACCTTACCTCTTTTGTAACTACCCGAATAGGCGTAGTAGTAGCCGCAGTACAAGGAAACTACCCGATCATGTTGTAGAAGGACTCCAACTGTACTCGGCTAGGACTTTCCATGTAACCATGTCCCCCCGGATATATAAGCGCGGGCAGGGACCCCCTCAAAACACATCTACACCTAAGGCAATACAAACCACCACATAGGACGTAGGGTATTACGCAACTCGTGGCCCGAACCTGTTTAAATCTTTGTGTTCCTTGCACCATCGAGTTCCAGAGCCGTCCATCCCTACCTACAAACCCTACTGCTAAGGGTATCCCTGAGCAGGCTTGGCGGTAAACACCAACAGCTGGCGCGCCAGGTAGGGGGCTCGGCGAGTTCGATGGCCACTTTCGTTTTCAGCACCATGACGCCTCCTAGAGGTGCCACCTTCATCTTCGGCTCGTGGGTCTGCGTCGCCAATGGTTCGGGCGGTTTCGACAGCCACCTAACCAACTCTCCCACACCAAAGATCTCTACGCCGGAAGATTCCAACAAGATCGCCAGATCCTGTAATCGCGGTGTCACATTACTTCCCGACCTCGCCAAGGAGATCGAGGCGAAACACGAAGACAAGTCGGGTTCTACTCGGACTCAGATCGATCTCAGACCGAATTCTACTCGGATTGAGACTCTTATTGCGCAACTCGTCTTTGGTTTGCGCAATTGATCGTCTGTTTACAAATAGATGAATAGATCCTCCTATGAAAATAGCATGGATCGCCTACTTCACGTCGAAAACCAATCAGCCACCGCTAGCCGGGAGGCGCCCGTTTTTGACGTTTACCCAGATCCAGTCGAGTCACCTCAAGACAGCTTAGATTTCATCAGCAATGCGCTGGCTAAGATGCAACTCAAATCTTGCCGAGGCCATACCCTCGCAAAACTACTCGACATTCTGCGACAAGTCGCCAGCAATGATGATCTCCCGTTTCAACACGGCACTCCCCTCGAAACTGAGAGGGAAACTGGCTCCAGTGGAACTGTCCTAGCTGATTACGTGTAACACCCGGTTTACAAAAGGGCATAAACCGAGCAGTCATATATGTGCCAGGATAAAGTCACACGTATATACAACAGAATGAACAGTATATCAAAGCACATATTACGTAAAAAGATATAATAAAATGAGTACGAATGTTATTTATTATATTAATGACAAAATGTCTGATACAAATATGCGGAAGCGTAAAACAGGTATGGAACTCTCGGAAGTTGGGCGCCACAGGGACGTCGACTGGGAGACATCCGCCTTGAAGTCCTCGTACTCCTGGTAGCTCCGAGTGAACTCCTCCGCGTCGCCGGGAACTGAGCAGCAGTGGGGTGTCCCCAAAGAGAACAAGAGGAAAAGAGTAGGGTCGGCAAGAGTGAGTACACAACTTGTACTCAACAAGTATAACACAAACTATGAGGCTCTAAGGTTGGCTGACTCAACTGCATTAGCTTTTAATCTTGACAAAATTTTATTAAAGCTAATTACTACAAGTTGATGAAATTACCATAACCTAGTTGCATAGAAATTAATCAAATTAATTAAGAACTTCTGAGGACCACACCGAAACCACCAAGGTAACCCCACTAATCAAAAGGAGGATTCGGGCTGCTCATAACCGTGAGCACGGCTAGTATACTAGTTTTACACTCTTCAGAGGTTGCACATCTTTACCCACAAGTCGTGAGCTATGCTAGTTGTTCATCACACTTCCGTAGGTGTGATGACTAGCAAACTCACTACGAGGCCGTTACAAAGAATCTCATTGGTAAGGCGTAACCGCGAGGGTTGGATCGGTGACGATGGAGCAGGTCTAGTGGGCGTCAAGCACAAAGTCATAGACAAGGCCACTAAGCACGAGGGCCATAGAAGCTTACCAAAATTGCCCCGCAGGTAAGTTACTCCAAACCAAAAAGACCTAATTAGTAAGCCAAGACCGTCCCATTCCAGTCTTGTGGTTGCACGGTTGTCCCAGGTTGTCGCTCTAATGACGTACGGTCCTTATGGTGAGTAGCTAGCACAAAACACAGTGTGAGCCCACTAAACCAAGTTTCTAGAAAAACATGTTTTAAGGAGACATAAACCACTCAAGTACAGAGCACAGAGGGTAACGCTCAAAATTAAGTTGCATAAGACCATTAACAATTTAATTAAAAAGGACCATGTGTGAGAGCGCAGCACCTAGCACAACTAACCAAAATGCAACCCAAGGGATATATATATAAAGGATATAAAGTGGCTAGGAAAGTCCTTATAGGCATACAGTATTAAAATGCAGTATGAAATTGTATTTAAAGGTGATAGGAATGTTCATATTATACTTGCCTTCCTCAAACTGCTCCTACTGCTCGAAGTCTCCCGTAGAAGATGGCTCCTGGTACTCCTCCGATTGCTCAACGTCTACTCATGATCGAAACGCCAAAACAAAGTCCAGCACATACACATACATGCAAACAAGGCAAAAACTAAGAAACAGAACAACATTACATAAAAACAGCAAACAAAACAGAGCTAGAACTATTCTACACGTTGCAACGATCGCGTGGACATAAAGAACGCCTAAAACGGAGCTAGAACGCGAAATCTAGGGCTAAAACAAGGTTTAAGGACTAAACTACGAGAAAACTGGGGTTATAGGGGCTTCTACCCAAAAACCAGGGAGTAAAACATAATTAATGGATAGATCCAGGGGCTAACGCATGAAAATGCGCGGGCTGGACTGTGGGTTCGATTTCTGGAAAGCTCAGGGGTTTAAACGTTAAAAACAGGCGTATGTGGAATTACTTTTGAACTAACGTGGACTGCGGGTTGATTCAGCGAAAGCTCAGGGTCTCTTTAGCGAAACAGCCAGGCCGAAGCGGTACGCGCGGATCTGATCCGTTGGATCATGATCCCGCGGCTCAGATTAGATCTGGACGCGATCTAATCTCGTCCGTGGGCAGAGGATCGAGCGGCCTAGGTTCGCTCACGGGCTGCAGCGGCGGCGGGGCTCGCCGGAGGCCAAGCTCCGCGGCGGCGCTGCGCGGGAGCTCGCCGGACTTCGCCGTAAACGATGCTCCGGAGGTCAAAACGACTCGGGTTTGGGTCAGGCATGACCAGCGTGACAAGCGTGATCCACCTATGTCAAAGGCGAGGGCTGGCGGGGCTCGGAGCGGCGGGTCCAACTGCGGCGGCGGGTCTGTGTTGGCGGCGCTCGCCGGTGCACGAGCGTTCGAGCGTTTCTGGGGTTCAGACCTGGTGCAAAAGGGACAGTGAGGGTGCGCGGTGTGGATGCATGCCAACACTGGCTGTCACGGTGTTTTGTCGCCAGACGCATTGCAGTCTCGCCGTGGCGAGCCCTCTGCAGTGCTGCTCGCACCTTGCCTTGGCATGCATCCACACCGCGCACCCTCACTGTCCCTTTTGTGCCAAGTCTGAACCCAAGAAACGCTCGAACGCTCGTGCACCGGCGAGCGCCGCCGCAGTTGGACCCGCCGCTCTGAGCCCCGCCAGCCCTCGCCTTAGACACAGGTGGATCACGCGTGCCACGCTGGTCGTGTCTGACCCAAACCCGAGTCATTTTGACCTCCAGAGCGTCGTTTACGGTGAAGTCCGGCGAGCTCCCTCGTAGCCCCGCCGCCGCTGCAGCCCGTGAGCGAACCCTGGCCGCCCGATCCTCAGCCCACAGACGAGATTAGATCGCGTCCAGATCTAATCTGAGCCGCGGGATCGTGATCCAATGGATCAGATCCGCATGTACCGCTTCGGCCTGGCTGTTTTGCTAAAGAGACCCTGAGCTTTCCTTGAATCAACCCGCAGTCCACGTTAGTTCAAAAGTAATTCCAGATAAGCCTGTTTTTAACGTTTAGACCCCTGAGCTTTCCAGAAATCAAACCCATAGTCCAGCCCGCGCATTTTCATGCGTGAGCCCTTGGATCTATCCATTAATTATGTTTTAGTCCCTGGTTTTTGCGCAGAAGCCCCTGTAACCTTAGTTTTCTCGCAGTTTAGTCCTTAAACCTAGTTTTAGCCCTAGATTTCGCGTTCTAGCTCCGTTTTAGGCGTTCTTTATGTCCACGAGATCGGTGCAACACGTAGAATAGTTCTAGCTCTGTTTTGTTTGCTGTTTTTATGTAATGTTGTACTGTTTCTTAGTTTTTGCCTTGTTTGCATGTATGTGTATGTGCTGGACTTTGTTTTGGCGTTGCGATCGTGAGTAGACGTTGAGCAGTCGGAGGAGTACCAGGAGCCACCTTCCGCGGGACACTTCGAGCAGCAGGAGCAGTTTGAGGAAGGCAAGTATAATATGAACATTCCTATCACCTTTAAATACAATTTCATACTGCATTTTAATACTGTATGCCTATAAGGACTTTCCTAGCCACTTTATATCCTTTATATATATATATCCCTTGGGTTGCATTTTGGTTAGTTGTGCTAGGTGCTGCGCTCTCACCCATGGTCCTTTTTAATTAAATTGTTAATGGTCTTATGCAACTTAATTTTGAGTGTTACCCTCTGTGCTCTGTACTTGAGTGGTTTATGTCTCCTTAAAACATGTTTTTCTAGAAACTTGGTTTAGTGGGCTCACACTGTGTTTTGTGCTAGCTACTCACCATAAGGACCGTACGTCATTAGAACGACAACCTGGGACAACAGCGCAACCACGAGACTGGAATGGGACGGTCTTGGCTTACTAATTAGGTCTTTTTGGTTTGTAGTAACTTACCTACAGGGCAAGGGTGGTAAGCTTCTATGGCCCTCGTGCTGAGTGGC
This sequence comes from Panicum virgatum, assembly GCF_016808335.1. Classification (NCBI taxonomy): domain Eukaryota; kingdom Viridiplantae; phylum Streptophyta; class Magnoliopsida; order Poales; family Poaceae; genus Panicum; species Panicum virgatum. The sequence goes on along the minus strand of NC_053147.1, from coordinate 39,669,497 downwards.
CTCGTCTGTGACTTTGTGCTTGACGCCCACTAGACCTGCTCCATCAACGCCGATCCAACCCTCGCGGTTACGCCTTACCAACGAGATTCTTTGTAACGGCCTCGTAGTGAGTTTGCTAGTCATCTCACCTACGGAAGTGTGATGAACAACTAGCGTAGCTCACGACTTGTGGGTAAAGATGTGCAACCTCTGCAGAGTGTAAAACTGGTATACTAGCCGTACTCACGGTCATGAGCGGCCCGGATCCTCCTTTTGATTAGTGGGGTTACCTTGGTGGTTTCGGTGTGGTCCTCAGAAGTTCTTAATTAATTTGATTAATTTCTATGCAACTGGGTCATGGTAATTTCATCAACTTGTAGTAACTAGCTTTATTAAAATTTTGCCAAGATTAAAAGCTAATGCAGTTGAGTCAGCCAACCTTAGAGACTCATAGTTTGTGTTATACTTGTTGAGTAAAAGTTGTGTACTCACTCTTGCCTACCCTACTCTTTTCCTCTTGTTCTCTTTGGGGACACCCCACTGCTGCTCAGTTCCCAGCGATGCGGAGGAGTTCACCCGGAGCTACCAAGAGTACGAGGACTTCTAGGCGGTCGTCTCCCAGTCGACGTCCCTGTGGCGCCCAGCTTCTGAGAGTTCCGTACCTGTTTTACGCTTCCGCATATTTGTATCAGACATTTTGTCATTAATGTAATAAATAACATTCGTACTTGTTTTATTATATCTTTTTATGTGATATGTGCTGTGATATACTGTTCATTCTGTTGTATATACGTGTGACTTGATCCAGGCACGTATATGACTCCTCGGTTTATGCCCTTTTGTAAACCGGGTGTTACATTACGAATCAGACCTGGAAAGCTTCTCTCACGAGCATTTGGTTCCGGCGCCACCATGATCCAAACAAAGCGTTGGATCAGATCTCAGCAGATAATCTGACCCAAGATGCTCCAACTGATGAAGACGAAGCCACTCGCACAACCCGCAGGGCAAGGAATCAACGAAAAGAAGCACGGGTTCATGCAGCTGAACGTGCTCGAATTCCACCACGCAGCCTCAATAACGAGTTCAACAACGTCATAGATCCGGTTTTCAGAACACCAATTGCTGCGATGACAGAAGCAACCCTACGACTCATGATGATGCCCGAGAATCCAGAGATAGACCGAGTCATAAATCTCACCAAGAACGCTGTTGAACAACTCGAGAGACAAAACCCGCTGTCCTCACTCCATCGCACACGATCAAGGGCAACCGCAATAGTCATACCTCAGGCAAGCCATACCCCCGGAGGCCACCAGCGTCAACAACAGCAGGAGCAGCAAAACCAAAGAAATCAAGAGGATCAAGAAGCTGCGAGCAGTCATCATCCCAGGGGTGGCCAACCGCAAGCAAACCAAGCTCCTGGGCCTCAGGCAAACTGCAACAACAACCGTGGGCATAACAGGGAAGAGGTAGCCAACTACATCATGGATGCACGGGATATCATCAACGCAAGACGCAGAATGAAGCTTGCGGACAACTCCGATCGCTTCCCCGCCCTCAGCAGAGTCTTCGACAACATCGAGTACCCAAAGGATTTCAAGCCGACAAACATCCAAAAGTACGACGGTAAGCAAGACCCTGCTCAATGGTTATATTTATATTTGACCGCTGTTAGTGTTGCAGGGGGAGACACCAACACTAAGGTCCTCTACTTCCCGATGGCTCTGGAGCCCGCACCCCTCATGTGGCTCAAAAGCTTGGCGCGCGAGTCTATACACTCGTGGGATGACCTCAAGAAGGCCTTCATCGACAACTTCCAAGGGTCGCTACACCGAGTAGCTACTCGACACGCCCTGTCCATTTGCAAACAGGAGCAAGGCGAGTCGATCAGATCCTACGTCAAGTGCTTCTTCGACACAAGAGCCACCATCCCCAACGTCGCCGATGATGACATCATCGACTACTTCCAGAGCGGCCTCACCGTCCAATCCCTGTACCGCGACTTTGGGCGCAATCGGCCCAAAACTGTGGTAGATCTACATGATATGATGTAGCGCTGGGCAGATGAAGAGGAGCAAGAACGCAATCACTTTCCCCGCCACAACAATGACAACAACGGGAAACGCCACAATGACCGTGGAGGCCCCAGCAACCAGCGGGATACTACGCGTAAGCGTAAGCCAGACGATACAGTCGGCACTATGGATCGCACACCTCGTGGTAAGAGGGGCGACAAGCCGCAGGACCAGTTTGACAAGATTCTCCACAACAAGAGGTGTCCAATCCACCCCAAGAGCAACCACTCGATGTGGGAATGCACGATCCTACGCATGTCCTTCCAGTCGGCACCCACAGCTGCCCCTATGAAAGAACAATACAAAGACGACGAAGATGATAAGAAGGAACATGACTGTTTTCAACAGCAACAAAATGTCGTCAACGTCATATTTTGAGGAGACCCCAGCTTCTCCAAAAGAGCTCAAAAGCTCCTACTCAGAGAGATCCTCTCAGTTGAGCCAGCAATTCAGAGGCCACTCAAATACAGCGAGGTCCCCATTACCTTCTACAGGGAAGATCAATGGACTAGCTTCTCTGAACCCAGAAAGTTCCCGCTAGTACTCGATCCAGTCGTTCAGGGCTCCAAGCTTACTCGAGTACTCATCGACGGCGGAAGTGGGCTCAACTTGATCTTTGCAAGCACATTGGTAAAGATGGGCCTCAACTACATGAGTCTGCTCACTCCAAGCAAGGCTCCTTTCTATGGCATCATCCTCGGAAATTCCTCTACACCAATTGGCTCGGTCACCCTCCCAGTCACATTCAGTACAGAACAGAACTTTCGGACAGAATACATCAAATTCGAAGTAGCCGACCTCGAATCTTCATACCATGCCATCCTGGGAAGACCTGCACTAGCCAAATTCATGGCTGTACCTCACTACGTCTATCTGCTCCTCAAGATGCCAGGCAACACAGGAGTTCTTTCACTATGTGGAGACCTCCTCAAATCTTTCTAGTGCGACAAGGAAGCAATAGACCATGCCGCCAAAATCTGAGTTCCTAGCTTTGTCAGCGAAATACTTGCGGCTGCTAAGGAACTATCACTCAAGGAGCCGATGCCTTCCAAAAGGCCAAGCCAATCATCGGTCAAACCAACCGGTGATGTGGGCACCAAGACTATTCAGTTACAAGAGGGAGTCGACTCCAAAACAGCCATCATCGGAGCAGGACTGGGTGACAAATAGGAACTCAAGCTCGTCAACTTCCTTCAGGCCAACCGAGACATATTCGTGTGGAAACCAGCGGATATGCCAGGGGTGCCCAAGGAGTTGATCGAGCATGCCTTGAAAGTCGACTCTAAAGCCATACCAAAGAAGCAACGGCTAAGGCATTTCTCACCGGACAAGCGAGAAGCCATCAAGAAAGAGCTGGCAAAACTACTCGCAGTAGGGTTCATCAAAGAGGTCTACCATCCTGAATGGTTGGCTAACCCTGTGCTTGTCCAGAAAAAGAACAACAACGAGTGGAGGATGTGCGTCGACTACACCGATCTAAACAAGCACTGCCCAAAGGATCCCTTCGGGCTACCACGCATTGATCAAGTAATCGACTCAACAGCAGGATGTGTCCTATTACCCTTCCTTGACTGCTACTCAGGGAACCATCAGATCGCCCTGAAAGAAGGAGTCCAAATCAAGACGGCCTTTATCACCCCTTACGGGGCTTACGCCTACAAGACCATGTCCTTCGGGTTGAAGAACGCTGGAGCTACCTACCAGTTCGTGATACAGCTGTACTTCGCCGATCAGCTACATCGCAATGTTGAAGCCTACGTTGACGACGTCGTCGTCAAAACCAAGACCCAGGATCAATTTATTACTGACCTGGAAGAGACCTTCAACAGCCTCCGTAAATTCCGCTGGAAGCTCAACCCAACTAAGTGTGTCTTTGGCGTACCCTCTAGAAAACTACTTGGATTCATCGTCAGTAACCGAGGAATTGAAGCCAATCCAGAGAAGATCAACGCCATCATGGCCATGGATGCTCTAGCTACCATCAAGGACATCCAGAAGCTTACAGGCTGCATGGCAGCCTTGAACAGATTCTTGTCTAGACTTGGCGAACGGGGCTTACCCTTCTTCAAGATCTTTAAACGACAAGATAAATTTGAGTGGACTACAGAAGTCGCGAAAGCACTCGAGAATCTCAAGCATCACCTCCAGTCACTGCTAATTCTGACAGCTCCACTACCCGGCGAGGAACTACTCCTCTACATCGCCGTAACTACTCATGTAGTCAGTACGGCGATAGTAGTCGAATGACTGGAGGAAGGCCATGCCTATGGCATCCAGAGACTAGTACACTTCATTAGCGAAGTACTCTCTAAATCAAAGGTTAGATATCCATCAATTCAGAAACTTCTGTATAAAATTCTAATCACCTCCAGGAAACTCCGGCATTACTTCGATGAGTACAAGATCTCAGTGATAACTGACTTCCCATTGGGGGATATACTCCAGAATCGGGATGCCACCGGACGAATCTCAAAGTGGGCGGTTGAACTGAAAGCCTTGGAAATCAACTTCAAGCCAAGAACTGCAATCAAGTCACAGGCACTAGTCGACTTCTTAGCTAAATGGTGGGAAAATCAGATCCCAGCACATAATAACGTTCTAGAGCATTGGGTATTGTACTTTGACGGCTCATTCAAGCTCGACGGAGGCGGCGCGGGAGTTTTATTCATCTCCCCTAAGGGAGAGCAACTAAAGTACGTGTTCCAAATCCTGTTCAAGGTTTCCAACAATGAAGCTAAATACGACGCACTGCTACACGGTCTTTGACTAGCAGTCTCCCTCGGCATAAAGCGACTACTCGTTTACGGCGATTCTCTACTCGTCGTCCAACAAGTCAATAAGGAGTGGGACATCAACAAGGATACCATGGACGCATACGTTGAAGAAATCAGGAAGCTCGAAAATAAGTTCTCAGGGTTGGAGATCCATTGTCTGCATATTCGACTTGTTTTCTTCTTATTCCAGACTTGTGCTCCTGAAAACATAAATCTTCAAAAACAACTATGGAGCTAGGTTAGTGATACAAATATGTGAGTAAGAGGTATAGTTTTCCTTCTTTTATGAGTATAGTTGACGGTCATATTTCGCACTTAACGACCATCAACACCCGTTTTGACTCAATTTTGGATATGTTGTTCCTGCATTCAAATATGCACCAAAACTTGTGGAACTCATTAGATTTAGAAAATTTGGCATGGTTATGGCCTATCTTTCATGAAATCACGCGAAAAGTTGGCGGCGAAACCCTTCGAAATCGACCACCAACACACCTCCACACCTAGACTTTGCTCGTCTCGAGCAAACGGGTCGAAATAAATCCGAAGGATCAAGCAAAGCCTGGTTTCATGAACTCAAAGAATGCATTAGATTTATTTCTAAGTTTTCCTCATACCTTGGATTCCGGGTGGCTAACACCTTCACCTTTGAATATTGATCACCAGAACAAACCGACGGAGAGCATGATTCACTTCCTTTTCTCTGTACTTGGAGGTTTTGCAAGATTTTCAAAACAAGAGGCATGCTCTCATCTCAATCAACTCACTCTTAATCCCTCATTTTGTGTTTGAACCTCACTAAGGTCTTTCGAGAAATCCTTTCCTTCTTTCAAAAAGGCTTTTGTGTGGCTCAAGGTAGGGATAAAATTGCATATCTTCCTCATTTATTTTGCAAGATAAAAAATATTGTCTTTGAGAGATCATGTCATCTTTAGAACTTGGTCATGTGCATGTGTGTGTGAGGGATGAATGTCCTTTTGAGTGGTGTTTGACTTTGGCTTCTCCATCTTTCTCCTTTGTCCTCTTTTTTTTTGCTCAAGTAAGGTTGTTGGCTCACTCTCTTTTGCCTCTTTCTCCTTTTTTTAGGGGTATGGAGAGCTTCTGACAAACCACTTTTGATGGACTTTTATTGATTAACATGCATGGCGGATGACCAAAGTACTCAATGATCATCTCGAAAGGCAGCTATGCTTGATCAAGCTCAAAATATCAAAAGATAGCTATGTGGGTTCAATTCTATTATGTATGGCTCTGGATAGGACTTTGTACGGTTGAAAGTGAATGAGAGTTGCCACATTCCAGATTTTTAATGAAAAACTCCAAGACTTCGAATTAGAAAGAACATGTCTCCCATTTCGTCATATCGTGAGGATCAATTAACAAAAGTTCAAGTGTTCCTATCATGTTAGTTCCAAAGGTAACAAGTACTTGCATAAGAAATAAAACTTAGGCACCTTTGAAATTCATGTGTGACTTCATCTCTTCCAAGAATTTCATTCAAATTTTAATTTTATTTAATTATGAACTACTTTGAATGAAAACCAGGAAGGGAAAGAAAGATGGAATTGCAAACCTTCGTAACGAGTTCATGTCGATGTTTTGGTTAGGCACGGGTGAAGGCTAGCTACCTGGCCCTTAGTTACGTCGAATTTTGCTCAACTTTGCCTAGGAGTTCGTTTCAGTGATGTTCATCTATGCACTTGATGAAAATATTAGAATAGGGGGTTGGTTGGCACACAAATGTGTACCAACCAACTCAAGCACAAGCATGAATTTTTTTTTGCATTTATTTTCTTTTATATATTTTTTCAAATATAACTAGGCGCTGCTGAAACAAATCTTGAGAAATTAAAGAAATAAAATTGTGCCCATTCTGAAATTACCCTAGACTAGGGTAGGGCACGTTTAAGGTCTGGCGATGACCATAGATGGGGGGCTCTATCTCGGATAATTCGTAGATGTCTATTTCTTTGAGTTTTGGTAGTTCGGGCTCGAGGAACATTTTCAATGATTGAAGATATTCCCATCATTGTCCTGGAGGCTTTATTAGACAAGGCTCATTCCACTTATTTCTAAGCTTACCATGACCAAACAAACGAATGCGGGATTTAAAGGGTAGTACCTTATTTCCCACTTTGAAATGCTTGGTCTTGATCTGCTTATCGTGTCATCTTTTCATCCACTCCTTGTAGAGCTTGTAGCTGTGGTAGGCCTTCTTCCTCCATTCATCCAATTCAGCCCATTGGATTTGCCTTTTTTATCCTGGCTGATTGGAGATCCATTTTCCACCTCTTAATCGCCCCGTGGGATTTGAACTCAAGTTCAACTGGTATATGGCAAGTATCGCCATAGATCAGCTGATACAGTGTTAGTCCTATTAGCGTCTTCAAGGCTTTCCAATACGCCCAGAGTGCCTTGAGTATTATTCTATTCCATCCTTTCCCCATGGCATTTACTGTCTTCTGCAGAATGTTTCTGACCTTCTTGTTAGATATTTTAGCCTGGCCATTGGTCTAGGGATGGTACAGAGTAGCAGCCCGGTGGTTCTACTCCCAACTCGCTGAGACACTTCCTGTAGATCTTGTCTTATGAAGTTTGAGCCTTCACCACTAAACATGACTCTTGGAAATCAAACGTAACAAAATGTGATTTTCTTGAGTCATCTTATTTCATTCTTCGAGTCAGCCACACCACAGGAAGTGTTTCATCCATTTGGACAAATAGTCCATGGCCACCAAGATGTACTTATGTTGCTCTGACATAGGGAAAGACTCATGAAGTGAACTCCAATCTGTCGAATATTTTCCAACTGAAGGTTGCTCTTCAGTGGCATAGCATCACGGGCATTGATATTCCTATGTTTCTGACATCTTGAGCATCGCACAGATTCCTTAGCATCTCAAAACTTGGTTGGCTAGAATTATTCATTTTGCCAAACCTATGCATGGTTATGAAATATTTCGTAATATCATCCTTATGGTAAGGAGTAGCATGCTCAAGAATCTTACGGGTCTCACATAGCGGGATGCAGTGGCCGAGTAAACCATTAGCATAGACTTTGAATAGATAGGGGTTCTACCAAAGGTGGTATTTGATAAGGTGGATTTAACTCTTCTTGTCTTCTTCTGGAGGTGTATCCAGTCACCTTGAAATTCACTAAGTTCGTATACCAGGGACTAGTTGTAGTGAACTCCAAAAGAGTATCACCTCTCAAGAAATAAATCGGTTACTTGAATCCTTGAGAGATGAGCAGCTACACAATTTTCTGCTCCTTTTCTTATATCTGATTTCATGATCGAATTCTTGTAGGAGCAGAATCCAACGGATGAGTCATGGCTTGACTTCCTTCTTGATCAATAGGTGCTTTAGTGTAGCATGATCCGTGTATACTATCACCTTAGCACCAACCAAGTAGGAGCTGAACTTAAGGCAAATACCAATGCCAGAAGTTCCTTCTCCATTGTTGCATAACAAAGCTCCGGTCAATTTCTTACTTGCATAAGATATGCCATAATGCTGATTATCCTTGCATTGACCTGGCACTACGCCGGCGGCGTAATCATTTGCATCACACGTGGTCTCGAAAGGAAATTTCCAATTGGGAGGCTGTATGATGGGTGAAAAAAATGAGTGCCTCATGGCACTTATTGTCTGAGGATAGTCTCTTCTCTGACCATAAAGTGACACTTCTCCCAATTAAGATCAAAGTGTTTTTCTTGGCAACTCTTGAGAACGTTGCTTGAATTCTCAAGGTATTCTTTAAAGTTCTTGCCATAGACTGAGAAATCATAAATGAAACCCTCCATGATGCTCTCAATTCAGTCAGAGAAAGTCGCCATCTTACACATCTGAAGTAAAGCAGGTGCGTTGCAAAGACCAACGACATTCACCGGTAGGTAGGTGAACGTGTCGTAAGGATAGGTGAAGGTAGTCTTACTCTGGTCATCCGGATGAATATCAATTTGGTGATCACTAGAGTTTCCGTCAAGGTAGTGGAAGAATGAGTGCTTAGACAGCCGTTCTAGCACCTTGTCAAAGAAGGGGAAAGGGAAGTGATCTTTTCATGTAGTCTTGTTGACTTTCGATAATGGATACATGTCCTCATTGACTGCCCTCTAAGGTATGAAGCGCTTCTCTCAGAGATAATGTTCCCTTCTTTGGGACCACCTAAACTAGGCTGACCAATTCACTGTTTTGCACGGGGTAGATGATGCCCGCGTGCAGAAGTCTCAATACCTCTTTTTTTACTACCTTCCTCATCGCATCATTCAGCCATCACTGGTGCCCCCAAGATGCCTTATGGTTCGGTTTCATAGAAATGCGATGGGTGCACAAGTTGGGGTTGATCCCCTTTCATGCCCTGGAGAGAATACCCGATGACGGACCGGTACTTCTCTAGGACTGCAATGAGCTGCCAAGTCTCACTCTCTGTCAGCTTGTCACTGGTGACGACTGGCATGCTACTGTTATTGTTGGAGGAAGGCGAACTTCAGCCTAGGAGGCAGCGGTTCCAGCTCAAGAAGAAGATGTTGTGGGTTTTCTTCTTCATTGAGCTTGAGGTGGCTGCCCGAATCTGTTTCCTAGGTGAAGTGAATGGCATCTTCTTCAGAGATAGATTGATCATTTTCCTCTTACATTATGCTCATTGCCTTCTCCACTGGGTCTTGCTCCAGTCTAGCATTTTGCAATTGTATTGCCTGAACAGACTAGACTGATCAGGATCTTCTCTTTGTCAACCTCGAGCTGAAGAGTAGCTCGGTATCCATTGGGGTTGACAAGTGTCTCTATTGGCTGACCGATCTAAAGAACTTATCACCTTCAGGGATATCGAAGATGTGGAAATCCAGAAAGATCTTGTTACACCCCATCTTCAGGGACACAACATGGAAAATTTTCTTACTCTCCATCATCTGGTTATCAATGCACTTCATGTGCTTACAGGAGAAAGACATGAGTTCCTTTGGATCGTAGAAGATCTCTTATGGTGCAGCATCCCCAATAGTGCAAAGGAGTGTTCAGGAATCGTGGTAGATCTGTATGATACTACCGCTGAATTCCACTTCCTCTATCCATTCCTTGCTAATGATCACAATAAGACTCTAAATCAGTGATATAGCATCTGAAATGAATGCCTCAAATCTTGAGCATATGCACTTATGCTCCTTTGGCATGTTTGAAACATTGCCGAGTTCCATATACTCTTCTTTTATGAAGAGGTCATGGATGAGCATTGGCATATATTCAATGAGTGGCTCATGATATGTGGACTTGATTGGTTTGGTAATTTCCTCTATGTGTGGTGGAGGTGAGAGGATGCAGCTGATAGTGTGCGAACTTGCTGCTTCTCTTTTGGGCTGATCAATTGGATCGGGTGGATCATCAAAGTAATCCAAAACCAATGAAGAGTTGCTTCAGCATCTTCCAAAATACGATGAGGTGTTCTAGATTTTACCATTAGCATAGATCTTTCCCACACTATTCCAAGTGACCCTTCATCTTGCTTGAATGTCAGCAGTTGAATACGAAGTGCGAACACTTTGGTAACAGGGAAGAAGAATAAGCAAAACTCATCCTTCAACTTGATCCAATCTCCTCCAACTCTCCCAGCCTTCCGGTCGTACCAAATTTTTGCTTCATCCGTTAGAGAGAACGGGGAGAGCTTCCACCATAAGGTGTTTTGGTTCATACCAGGTATGGTTGAATTCCCGTAGGAGCATAGGGATTCTTGCCCATTCTACTAGAGAAGGACTATGCGCGAACCATGGCTTACGAGACGGGGACTGTTCTCGTAACCATCAGATAAAGGGGGTGGTATGATGGTGGCTGTTCCAAATACTCGTGGGAGGGAACTGCCGGATAACTCGGAGTAGAACTCCATGTGGATGTGTGGGAAGGTGTACAGCTGAATGAATTCTAAACTAGTGTTGCTACCATTCCCCGGCAACGGCACTAGAAAGCTTGTTGGCACTCCTTAGCCTAAACGAATTATCTGCAAACGCACAGAAACCGATTGTAGCGTTCACTAGGGAGTATACCTAGGATATCGAATCCAAGGAATGATAAGCTTCGACTAGACTTAGAACTATTTCAACCAGACCCACCAGGGGAAGAGAGGTAAGTGGGTAGAGGGTCTAATATTAATTAGCTAACTCCTTACTCAGAAGATTTGTAATGAAACTATCTTGATCTACTTCGGCAGCCTCAGAGAAGGACTCAAACTGGGGTGAGAAGGGAGTCCAACGACAGTCGATAACTACTACTATGAAAACACCAGAATGTCGTGGACTACAAAGGACGGAAAGGGCTGTCACCACCTGCCGCCTACCACTACGGTACCATGGGGTTGAACACAACCCGAGCTAACTAACCAAGTCTAGGCACCATGCCTAAAACTATCGAGTTACGTGCTTGTACCTATCGACAAGGTAGAGAGCACTCCCTAATAAGCAAAACTTGCTACTTACGCAGACTAGGGATCCTCTCCAATAGTACTCAGCTGGGACTTTCCATGTAACCATGTCCCCCCAGAGTATATAAGGGCGGGCAAAGACCCCCTCAAATCACATCAACACCTAAGGCAATACAAGCAATCACACAGGACGTAGGGTATTACACACCACACGACCTGAATCTATCTAAATCCTTGTGTTCCTTGCACCAATGAGTTCCAAAGCTAGTCGATCCCTTGGCAACAATCCTACTGCTAAGGGTATCCCTGAGCAGGCTTGGCGGCTAACACCGACACAATGCACCGGGGCTTGCCTTCCTAAGCAAAGTTAGCTTTGAGCTCTTCCGAACATTGGTTCAGGTCTTCAGCGGCATCAGTTAGATTAGCTTGAACTTCATGTAGTTCATTCACAGACTCGTGCATCCATTCGTTCATGCCGTCGGCGGTAGTCGTAGCGTCTATACGAATGCAAAGATGTTCTTCGTTACAAAGTGATATAACTTCATTTCTTTTCTTCACTATAGAGTTGTAATCCAACACTTATGCATTCTTAGTGATGAATTTCTTTGACTTAATTCACTGGGCAATCGTTTATAGAGTAGTTCTTAAATTACTTTACTTCATAAAATGAACTAGGTGGCGGTTTTTATTTCAAGATAGAATTCATACGAGTATTTGATGATTTCATTCCATGAACTAAGAACAGTTTCTGGTGATACAAATTTTACAAAATGTAGTAAACTGAAGTACAAACTCATAGTAAATTTTTCAGCTAAAAACAGTAAAGCATCTAGGCATGAAAAATACATTAATCGGATTACTCTAATATTAAGATTAAATTATTCCGAGCAATATACAACAGTACTGGTGTTCATTTTTACTGAGCAATCCTAATGTGTTATACAACCTACTGTAAAAATTTACCGTTTCATTAAGCAGGTTAAACATGAAAAATAAAATACACAGCCTGTGGTATAAACAAGATTCATTTCTACATAAAAAAAATATGACAGTACTGGTGCTTAAAAGTTTAAAGGGGGTTCAGGATATGCTATCAAGCCTACTATGAAATTTTCAGCAATTTTTAGTGAGTAGATTAATCATGAAAATAAAACAAACAGGCACTGCTAGAATCAAGATCTATTTATACAAAACAAAGTATACAAGTTCTGGTTCTAAAACTTTTACTGATTGTTCCAGATATGGTGAATAGCATACTGTCAATTTTTCATATTTTTCCTGATTAAGTACCGGTAGAAATAATTCATGCAAACTTAAGTCATATATAGCAAGATTAAAATCTATAGGGAATTATAGGCTGATTCTGAGTGTCAAATTTTTATCAGAGGCTACCCTAAACATGATAATGCTTCAGTAAAAATATCAGCAATTATTTCTAACAATAAATTTAGCATTGCATTTACTAACATGAACACATGCATAACTATTCGGACTACTTTATGTTAAGTAAAGCATCTCAAACTTTTTATCCAGCATCATGGTATAGATATCAGGCTTTGGTGCAAAAATCACAAATAAATATGCATAATACTGACCAGAGCAAAAATAACAAATTAAGCCATATGATAGCATGGGTAAATCATATCTCTAGTTCTACTCATCCATTGATTCTCAAATTTTTACGGACCGTTTTATATGACTAAAAGGAAGTACTACTAAATTTACCTGATTTTTCTAGGGACAGGAACCATTTATCATAAATAAGTGCTACTTTTCAAGGATTGAATCACAGATATAGCTACAGAAATCCAAAAATATCCAAACTTGCAAATTAGTGAGCACTTAGTGATCTAAACTCAAGGAAAAAGTTTCATGTACAGATCTAGAGTCAAACAATGAGAAATAATAAATGAAGCTTATTACTAGATCTAACAAAGGGTGGGTTTTCATCTAGTCAAAGAGATCCACTTGAGCTCAAATTTTTACCAAGTACTAGAAATAGCATGAGATGTATTCCAGCCAAAAATCAACTAAAGCTACTGAGCAAAACTCCTAGAACAAATATCCCCTATTTATTCTTGATTTAATGTATGTGTGGAAGCCTAAATTAGCAAATATGTCCAAACTGTTTTCATCGTGCCCGTGGTACAACATAACTCTACTGTATCAGTTTCATCCCTAGCAAAGCTATAGAACATTATGAACAAGTAGATCTATGAAACTAAAGCCTAGAACAAGATTTCAGCAACCTTAGTTATGTTTGGGATCTGGTCATGAAATTTTTCTGAGAAGCTCTAATCATAGACATGATGCTACCATCAAGAAATCTCCTTCAGCTCATGGCTTGAACTTGTGGAATATTAAAGTGCTATTTAATCTAACTTTTAATCTAGATTAAAATGTAAGCAGAATCTGAGTATGTGCATGTAACAAAAGTTGTAGGTTACGTTTCAAGCATCTTAGTTTGCATTTTTCTGATTTTTTCTACAATTTGTAATGGATTTTACAAGTTTGCACATTGAATTTCACTGTTTCTTTTACATTTAGACCCCTAGAAAGTTTTAGTTTCTTGCCATTGGGTCCTTGGTCGGGATTTGGGGAAAACAGGGGAGGACGGCCGGCCAGATTCCGGCGAGGGGGCTTGCCAGAGGCAAGGAGAAAGTGGGGGGAAAGCACGAGGAGGTCGCTGCGCACCTGAGGGTGTCCTTGGGTGGGTCTAAGGTGGCCGGAGAAGGTGGGGCCGCGTAGCAGCGTCAGGAACAAGAACTCCGGCGAGGTGCGGGCGTTGCTCCGGCTATGGTGGTGGCCGGAGTGATGGGCCTGCGGCTTGGGGAGGTCCAGGAGGTCGACGGAAATCCGTTCAGGGGCTCAATTGGAGCCGAGGGAGGGTGGATGGGGGTGCTCCACAGAGTTTCAGCGGCGGTCGGCAATGGTGGCTGCTGTACTGGGCTCGCGCGCGCAGGGGAGCTCGGCTTGACTTTTTTAGGTGCCGAGGAAGAGGGAGGTCGATCTGAGTGTGGCACAGCATGGGGAGGGCGCAGCCAGAGGTGAGGCATGGCCAGGACGACCGGCGGCACGCTGTGAGCGCGTGCAGGTCGAGCGGTTGCTTTGGGGTTAAGGGAAGTGGAGGTCGGGGCGCGTGGCACAGCGAGTCAGCTGCCGGGGCTGGGCGCGGCGCGTGGCCGGCCAGGTGGCCGTCGGCCATTGCTGCTGGTGCAATAGAGAGGAGAGAGGAGGGATTTCAAACTGGAACTTAACTAAGCTCTGGAGCCTGACTGTAAAATATAATTTTCTTCTAATTTTCGAGGTCAAATCAAAAATCTTTGAATACCAAAAATTGTATAAAATTTCAAGATCTACAACTTTTATGTTGAGCAAAATTTTCAACTGAGCTTCGGTTTAAAAGATATTTTAAATTTTTGAAAACTATGATTTGAACGACTAATCATTTCATATGCAAACTTTCTTTTTCTCCCTTCGGCTTCAACTAGACATTTGTGTATCATGTCAGGCGTGACATGCCTATAAATTTTTAATTACATTGGTGGATCCATTTGAAAGTTATTTTAAATCAAAGCTAATATGATTTGAATTTGTTATCAACAAGCCGCTCGGACCCAAAACAGCCAGTCTCTCGACGTATGAGAAGGAGTACTTGGAGATTCTTCTTGCCGTGAAATGGCACTCATACTTGCAGCACGCCGAGTTCACTATCTTTACGGACCAACGCAACTTTGGTTCACCAGATGGACCAGCGTTTGAACACCTATTGGCAAGGTGTAGAAAATCTTGTGGCGGACGCCTTGTCCCGTCGCCCTCACGATCTAGAACACACCCTCTGTGCCATCTCATCTTGTGTTCCATGGCCCAAGACCCCTAGCATGCGTGTGTTAGGCCAACAGTGGAGTTGGCCCGTGTAAGCTGTGTGCATGTTTTGTGTGAGATCACCTGCATGAATAGCATGTGAGTTTTTCCTGGCTCTCGCATAAGAAGCGAAGGGGAGCAAGGAACTCGGCATGTATGAACTAAACACTTCTCTATCAATCGAATCTGTCCCCCAACCTACTTCCTATCCATCTCGAATTCCCTTTCTTCTTCCTCGATCCGATCACTAACACATATACAGGAAGCTTCTAGATGTCCATATTTCCTTGACTGCCTAACCTGCGTCTATGTTATATGTTTGTTTCCTCTGTTTTCTTAATTGGTTGATGAATTGTCTGAATTGTTCATAAATGGAAGATTGACGGAGGTATAGTAGTATTTTGGTTACATCAATATCTAAATTTTGTTGATCATCTCCCAAGACGATACTATTCAAACTTACGTTCCCCATAAAATGGAAGAGTGAGAACAGGTGTGAATAGGGATACCCTGAAACTAGCAAATAATCTGCTTGACAGGCATAACTACACAAATTAACATATCCAACATAGCATGTGCCAAGATTCGGAAATTCTAACTAACGAAGCACACATGGCGTGGGTACCAGCCAGTAGATTTGCTAGAATGTTTACGCGCGTCATCCGCCTTGATGCAGGCCCCGAGCAGTGGGCGCATCCAGCTGTGGCAGTCCGTGCTGACCATGAAGTGTGCGTCGTCGGCGTCGATCATGACGGGCGTCGCCTGGGCGAGTGACACCCACGCCAGGGACGAGACAACGATGTAGATTTTTAGCGAGTTGGACGGCTCGCCATGGCTGACTGCACCTACCGCGCTGTTCGAGAATGTGCTGCTTCAGGGACCAGATCTCGTCGATGCCGAACGGGAAGGATCTCTTGCCTATTTCATGATCTTCAACTTAGTCTCATTCGCTGCACCAACAAGTCTCATTTGCTGCGCCGCTCTCCCTGCCCAGCTGGCCGCTGCCCCTACCTGACCAGCGATGCAGGCCTCTTAGCAGTGCAGTGGCTGGCCCCGATGGGTCTCCTGATGGAGCGGGAAAGCAAGATCATGGGCTGAGACGTACTGCATGCATCTCCTTAGGAAGCTCTTCGGCATGCACCTAGACATGCATCTCCTTAGGAAGTTATTCGGCATGCACCTAGATAGATGACTTCATCTTCCTCTTGATATATGCCTTTCTCCTTATTCCTTATGGAGTAAAGTGCATTAACGGTCCCTAAACTTGCGCTGGTGTCATTGAGGTCCCTAAAGTTGCAAAACATTCATTTGGGTGCCTAATCACTATTTTGGTGTCGTTTTGGTCCAATCGCCCGCTGACAAGAGGTGTAATCTTGCAAATCACCCCCCGAAAACACAAAAGGGCGATTAAAAGGCCCTTGGGTTCGATTTGGTCTAGGTCTTGCACTCGCGCCCTTCCTCCATCCATCCTCCTCCCTTTCGACGGCGACGAGTTCGACGGCAACGAATCGGGTGAAGGCCAAGAGGAGACCACGACGGCGACTATCTGTGCGGAGGCTGCGGTGCGGTGGATAGGACTTGGGCGGCAGACTAGTCCGCCGTCGAGTTCTTGAACCGTGGTGGCTAGGTTGCGACAGAAAGGGGAGGCTGCATCGGAGTATGGTAAGTTTATAGTCGTGCTCTACAGTGTAGATTGTAGGGTTCATCCATTCATGGTGTATAGGTTCATGTGATGCCTTGTTTAGAAGGTATTGTAGTCTTGATTCGAGGCGATTTTCTTTAGGTTTTTTCTTCTGTTGATCAAAGGTTGAATTTTGTGCATAATGTAGGAACTGGTAATGATGAATTTAGTATTGATATTCACCATGGAGGTTTTCATGTTGGGCATCGTGAACTAAGAACCTATGTGGATGAGAAAGTGGACTGGTTTGATGGAATTGAAACTAATACATGGTCGACATTATGGTTTGAGGATTTTGTCCACCAGTTAGGATATGAGATGAGCCCAAGCTTAAAGTTTTATTAGTTGTTGCCTCAGAAGACATTAGCTGATGGATTAAGGCTTGTAGATTGTGACAATGATGCTATTGTTATGGCCAAAATGGTGGACAGGTTCAAGACTTTGCAAATGTATGTTGATCATAATGGACCTGTTGACAAACCCTGGGATGACATCGTCATGAATCCAGTGACAAAGCTTCCTAAAGTCTTGAGCCCAAGGAAGGTTACTTATCAGGATCCAAAACCTAGTGAGAAGTTGCTAGTGTTTTATACTGATTTGAAAAAAGGAGTTGTTGGCCAATGTGAAAATGAAGGTAGCTCTGATGATGAGGATGAGTACTTCATAGATAGTGACAATGAGGTGCTTGAAGGTGATGATGATTTATTTGAGGATTTAGTGCATAATGTTGTGGAATAGAAGAAAAGGAACCAAAAGGCTAGAGGAAGCCAGCTGAAGGGGGTGGAGATAAGTGCCCCATCTGTTGTTGACGATGAAGAAGAGAAATGACATCTTCCTAATTCAGATGGTGAGGGAGAAGACAAGCTTAGGATGAAATGCTGGTCAAAAGCTGATGCCAACAATCCAACCTTTTCTGTTGGACTTGTGTTCCCAACAATAGAGAAGCTGAGGCAAGTAATAACATAATACAGTGTAAGGAATAGAGTGGAAATTAAAATGCCAAAGAATGGCAAGAGGAGATTAAGGGCCCATTGTGCTGAAGGATGCACATGGAACTTGTATGCTTCATGTGGTAGCAGGGTCAAATCATTTGTAGTGAAGACATATAGTGGTAGAACCACTTTAAATTACACCAGCTAGAGTACGCTAAACATCTAAGCGCACCTTAACCGGTATAATTATTGGTCTGTTGGGTAACATCCCCATAAAACCACTGAATATCTGATCGTAACACAAGTATACGTCCCGCACAAAAGCGAGTCAGAGATACAACATTCCACAATATTTTACATCACATAGATAAGAGGTATAATTTACATTAGAGTTTTGAAGCTAGTAAACTGCAAGTCTGGCTTTTACAACTTATTTAGAAGAAAAGAGATAAAAGTAAGCTTACTTTAGAAGTTTTGGAGCGGAAATTAAAACACAACTATACACCAACGTAGTAGGATAGATGCCATGGTAAGCTCGAGCATGACATCATTCATCCGAGTCATTCTGGTCGAAGTTGGTTCCCATTCCATAGACCAACCAGAAGGAAAAACGCTAGGCCAAGTCAAACTAGTGTTTGGATCTTCCAAAGTCATCCCTGAAAATAGAGTCACCAACAAGACTGAGTATACTAATACTCAGCAATACTGATCCAATTAAGGGTATATAGTAGCCCATATCTAGACATGCTAGGCTTAGAAAGGTTCTAGGTTTTATTTTGCTGAAAAGCCACAAAGAGTATGTCCTTAAGTTAAATTTTAGCTTTCAAATTCTAGTTGTATTAAGCATTCTAGGTGTCCACCTATCTATACAAACATGGTAGAGGAATTATTTTCATCCAACCATATTTGGAATCATCATTGTTCCACTTCTTACTCTATGTAGCAAAGGGATCACACAGTCTCAAATTCCGCGAGAAACGGAAGATTCTGAATCGAATTTCCAACCTTGCAAGGATAAACCTAGCACAAACGCTTGGAGTACTGTCGAGTCACTCCCAAGCAACCTTTTGCTTCTCTTTCCGGTTCATGGATCAGGGCCACTCTCCCCGACTACAGAGAACCACCACATCTTTGTAGTCGCGGTGTTGCAACATAAACTTAACTTCCTATCTCTAAGAGAGAGTGGGAGGTAAGTCCATTTGCCGGACCGATTAGTTACTAGGCTTACCGTGCACCATATTTATGGCATGTGGCTAGTACTTTCAAACGCTTAACCACCGCTACTACACACTGTGGCCTTAATAATTTATCAACATAGACGGATTATGAAACTTGAAACCAAATCCGTACACAGTCCTTGTAGTGATTGCAAGAATGTAAACAATCAACTCCTATAAATCTCGCGAATGACAGGTAATCACTCGACTTTTACCAGTCCTATTAGCATAGCATCTAAGCGAACTCAGTTCTAGTGTTCAATCAACAGGTACCTAGAATTATACATCTAAGGTTTTTATTCAACTTTAAAAACTTAAATGCACAAGTAAAAAGTAATAAATTGCATAATTTAAAATAATAGGATTATGCATCGGGTCTTGCCTGTAGTGGTGTCTATAGAGTCAGTAGACTTTGGTTTTTCCGAATCAGAGTTCGGGACTTCAGTTAATTCAACAATGTTGGCCTGAGCTTCGGAAATATCCTCGTCTAGTTCCTGAATGAGCTCATACGTTCCGTCTGCTAACGGGGTGACTTCTATATGAAATGCAATAGTTGGAAAATAGTAAGGTACTATACTTGAGTATAGTTTTCCTTCACTAAAAAGTTGTGAATTCACTCAATCAAACAATCTAGATGATCCATGTCAAGTACTTTAACTACATAAAATAACATGATGAAAGGTTTTTGAATAATCCATAGGAAGGATTGAAATAAATATTTAAGGACATAAGCAAAATAAAATAAAGAAAATTTTTAAAAGAACAAGCTAGAGTCCACTAATGGGTCTAAAAAAATTACATAAAGCTAGACATACTCTAAAGAGCACATGACTCAAGGCTCACAAGAAAAGCAATCCCAGAGCATAAGATATAAATAAAAAGAGCTAGAACTTAACCCTATTTTTAGAACTAGCTACACAAGGATTTAAATCAAACTCATAACATCAACTTATAGAGCTAATCACAAGAAACACAGCAAAATTGATTTTTCATTTTTTTGATTTTTCTACAATTTCCTAGGAATTTTCAAAGTTCTCAAAAAAATTGAAAAGGGATTGTTTCTTTTGCAGAAAGGACCCTAGAAAGTTTTGAAACATTGCAATTGGGTCCTTGGCCGAGGTCAAAGATGGGGGAGGGGTTTGACCAGCTGGATTCCGACGAGGAGGGTCGCCGGCGGCGAGGGCCAAGGGGGCCAGGGAGCATGAGAGGCTCAAGGCGCACCTGATGGAGGGTTTGGGTGGGGCACGGGATGGCCGGAGGGGGCTCGTCGGCGAAGAGCAGAGCGCGGCGGCGGGGGTGCTTGACGGTGGCGGTGTTCCGATAAGGGAATGGCGGTGAGAGGTGGTGGGTTAGCTTCACGGGGTAAAGGCAAAGCTAACCAGGGGGTTGTGGAGGTTGGGGTGGGTCGGTGGCGGCGGGTCCACGGCGGTCAGGGCTTGCCGGAGTTGGAGAAGAGTGTGGCGGTGAGAGTTGCCGGCGATAGGGACCGGCCAGGGCTATTTATAGGCCTAGAATAGAAGTGATAAGCAAGAAAAGGAGTCCCGGGGATGAACTTGACCGAGGAGAGGAGAATTAGGCGACGGCGCGAGCTTCTCTATGGGCTACCGGCGAGGTGTTGAGCAGAGGAGCCTCGGGGCGGCGTGGCGTGGGGCATGGAGGCCAGACAGAGGCGGTTCGAGAAGCAGCGGCACTCGCGCTTGACGCGTGGGGCGGCGAGGCAGATCGGAAAGGCGGTTCTAGGGGCGGCTGAGCTCGCCGGAATCCAAAACAGAGGCGGCGGTGGCGCGGCGCGTCGTGGAGAGAAGGGGAGGTGCCACGAGGAGAGGAGTGGGACCAGGGGAAACCAGGGAAGCTTAGCGGAGCTCCAATCGGCGGCGCGGGCGGCCGGTGGGCGGGATAAGCCGGGGGCGGCGGCGGCGCCGAAGCTCCAGCAAAGCTGGAGGTAGGAGATGAAGTGAGGGACTGGTCTATAATTTGCAAAAGTCCAGGGGCCTAAATGTAAACTAAAATTTGCCACTGAACTAGGGCACAAATGAAAAAGTACCCAACATGAAAGTTGTTCAATTTTTCAAGATCTACAACTTTCATGTTATGCAAATTTTCACTAGATCAAAGGATTTGAAGATATTTTCAAAAATTTAAAAGAACTTTAATTCATTAAGGAAAAATATTTTTGATAGCAAAATTATAACACTTTTGGCCTAAAAAGCAATAAGGCTACCAAAGTAATAAGTACTAGCACATTTGCAACAAAACCCTTCACAAAGTTAAAATTACTCCCTATGTCAAAACTTTTTTGCAAACAGGGACTTGTAATTTTTCATAATTACCAAAATACCCCTATTTTTGCACTAAAAAATTTTAACTATCAAACAATAATAAACACAAAGTTCACACGTTTGACTTTAATTTAACAGTTAGACACCTAAAGTGTCACAACCTACCCCCCTAAAAAGAATCTCGTCCCGAGATTCCAGATTAGAAATGGGCTGGGATGCTAGGTACCTGGATTCATCCTAAGGAAGTCGGGAAAATTTCGTTGAAGATAGTGCTCAGTTTCCCATGTGGCTTCTTCCTCAGTGTGATGGTTCCATTGGATCTTATACATCCTAACTTTTCCCTTCTGGTACTTCTTTCCTTACTGTCGAGGATTTTTATTGGGTACTCCACGTATGACAGATTTGACTCTACTTCCAGGTCTTGTTGCTCGATAATTTCTTCAGGGATTTTCACACATTTCTTGAGTTGAGAGATGTGGAATACATCATGAACAGCTGCTAACCGAGAAGGAAGTCGAATTCGATAAGCCACTGGTCCACATATTTCAAGGATCCCAAAGGGTCCAATATAGCGGGGTGCTAGTTTTCCTTTTAAACCGAACCTTTGAACACCTTTTGTTGGAGATACTCGTAGATATACGTGATCCCCAACTTCAAATTGTAACGGCTTTCTCCTCTTATCTGCATAACTCTTCTGTCTAGATTGAGCTGCTTTAAGATTTGCCTCAATAACTTTCACCTTGTTCTCCGCCTCAGCTACTAAATCGGGTCCATAAATTTTACATTCTCCGGTCTGTGACCAACTCAAAGGAGTTTGACACCTACGACCATATAACACTTCAAACTGTGACATCTTCAAACTGGATTGATAACTATTATTGTATGAGAATTCTGCTAGGGCCAGACATTTGTCCCAGTTCTTGTCATACTGGTCCCAGTTCTTGTCATACTAGATGACACATGCTCTGAGCATATCCTCAAGTATTTGGTTCACCCTTTTGGTTTGTCCATCAGTTTAAGGATGATAAGCAGAACTACGAATCAACTTAGTTCCAAAAGAAGCCTGTAGTTGCTCCCAGAAACATGCAACAAACTGTGATCCATGATTAGATATGATCGTTTTGGGTACACATGGAGGCGAATTATTTGATCAAGATATATTTCTGCATACTTTTTAACGGAGTAAGAAGTATGTACTGGGAGAAAATGAGCAGTCTTGGTCAATCTATCAATGATCACCCATATTGAGTCGTGCTTCTGGGATGTGTTGGGTAAGCCAACGATGAAGTCCATACTAATGTCCTCCCATTTCCAAGATGGAATTGGTAGGGGTTGAAGTGTGCCCGCTACCTTGAGATGTCTGGCTTTAATCCTCTGGCAAACATCACACTCGGAAACATACTTGGCTATCTCCCTCTTCATTCTAGTCCACCAATAATTCTGTCTAAGATCCTGGTACATTTTTGTGCTACCGGGATGAATGGAGAACTTTGAAAGGTGTATTTCATCAAGAATTTGTTTTCGGAGTTGATGGTCTTTGGGAACCACAATACGATTGTCGAACCATAAAACTCCCTTATGGTCCATATGAAAACACTTGTACTTTTCTTCGCCCTGGGCCAACTTTTGCTTTATAATTTTGATACCTTCATCATGTAATTGTCCCAAGATAATACTATCTTGAAGCGTGGACTCCATTGCTATGTGATTCAAACTCCCATGTGGAACCATTTCTAGGTTCAATTTCCTCATTTCATTGCATAGAGTCTTGCTGAATAATTCTGCCTCTGTTGACGCGAGATGATCACACACGTAGCCTAGGAGCCCTGTACGCCAAGCCCGGGCTGCACTTGATTCGAACCAAGGCGTGCCAGTTAATTTGACCTGTAAATTGACAAGGAAACAGCAAACCGTCAAATTTAAGAGAGTATCGGCTGGATTTCCGAATCACTCTTACGTGGGATATCGGCAAGGCCCTACCGATACAAGAAAACGACAAAGATCGGGTATGATCAGCGTGTAATAAAAGCAATCTATGACGGATCAGAAATGAGCTGCCGATGCGGAAGAGTAACTAGACGGCTAGATCTAAAGCCGACATGTGCCGAGTAACAATGTACAAACCCACGAATATATGGATCTGGACAAAGCTAAGCTTATGATTCAATCTAGTCGGCTTTACAAGGTTTATCATGATAAACAAGGAGCTTACAGCCGATTAAACAGATCACTAAGCCGGATAATTTGTGAATGAATCTAAACAAGAAAACAGCAATGCGCCCGAGATCGAAGCTTAGATAAATTCGGTAAATTTTGAATAGATCTGAACGAAGCGACAGCGATGCGCCGGGAAGCTAAAGCTCAGATTTACTCGGTAGACGAAAACTTACCAGCAAACTAAGTCACTCGAATGTGAGACGTCCTTGATCAGCTTGAAAGAACTCGCAAAAAGAAAAAGATGGCGAAGCCACCGACGAGAAAGTAAATTGCAAGTAGAGTAAAGTTTGTTTGTTAGATGTGTATCAATCTTTACAATAGCCCGGGGGCTCATATTTATACCCCATGTTAACACAATCCTAGCCGATCATGGCAAAGCACGATTCTATCCTAGGGAATAAAAACTACTTCTAAATTAAGATAACTCTTGTCAAACCGAAGCCAAAATATCTGGTCAACTTCCCTCTCTTCGGTCAGCAAAATCTTTTGACCATGGTACATGATCACCCCTCCAAATCTGCCGATCGTAAAATGCAGAATCTTTTCTCCTCCGCAACACGCCTCCTTGACACGTGCCAAAATCTAGTGTCAACACATGCTCCCCAATTTCGGAGTAAAAACACCCTTTTTACTTTAAAATTAAACTTTGTCATGATTACGCTGCCGAACAGTCTCTTCACTTACTGCCATCTCGCTTCCCGTGCGGGTGACAAGTGAAATTCTCTTCTTTGCCCTCAACCCTTCACCTTCTCGTCCGCACAACGGGAATCTGCTGATTCATCTTCCATCTTTTTACCCATATGTCCCTCGATTAGACCCAGAAGTAAAGGCCGCGCTGGTGCATGCAACCAATTCATCTCCCCAATCTTGGGCTATAAACCACCCCATCGGCACCGTAGTCTCTTCATCGGCCAGAGCTTCCTTTGCCTTCTTCTTCTTCCCCAAGCCCCAAAAACCCTAGCCTCTTCTCTTTCACCTGAACAAATGGCTAGCAACAAGTGCGCTGGCGAGGGATCTTCCGGCGCTCCTCCGCCGCTCCGTCCCCGCCTCGGGTAAGATATTTTACTTTTCCTCCAATGTCGCATCTTAGATCTCCATCTGACCTTATTTCTGTAGAGATGCCGCCATCGAACTCCCTGCCAACTTCCAGTCCCTGGACGAGGGTACTCAGGGATACATCCGCGACCTCCTCTGCCAGCTTGCCGAAGCCCGCCGACCTCGACCGGGCGCAGACGGACCAAGTCGTCGTCCGCGGCCAGCTCACCAACGCCGACACCAAAGTCGCAAGTAAGTCTTCCGGCCATGTCCTCTTTGGTGATTTTCTCCAAATCTTCTGCTCTAATCTCTTCTTCTATCAGACTTGGAGTCGCAGGTCCAGACCCTTCTGGAAGCTTCCCGAGTCGCCATAGACTCGGTGAACGCGAGGGGGAGCACCGTCGCCGTACGCCTTCGGATCGTCCCAACTCGCGACATGGAGGTCGCCCAGCACGGGGTCCACGCGGGTGCCGCCAGGGCCATCGCCGTCGTCTCCGCCATGTCCGGGGCATACTACCGGCAGTGGGAGCCGGTCTTTCTCGAGTGGGGAAAGGCGCGGAACGCCTTTGATGAGCTGGTTGACGATCTCAGCCTTCCCGCCGACGCCATCGCCGCCGACGTGAGCTTGGAGGGGGTCGTCAGCAACCTCTTCAGAGGAGAGTCAGATTAGGTTGTAAATATAGCAGCCTATCTGGCTTTTTGTAAATATAATCAATAGACTGGCTTCCCCCCATTTGCTTCTGTCCTTTGTCTTTATTGTGTCTTATGCTAATTTCTGTTCTGCAACTATCGCACCGAACAAACCACCACATCGTGATCCAAAATTGAACAGAAAATCCGAACCAGATCTGAACCACATGTCCGCATTTGTATTTTTGATCTAAGGGCGATATATGTCATATCAGCCATGAAAACACTCGAACGCATTATAATACGATCAAGTTTTCTCTTATTTTTGTGCTAAATGCGACACACTTTCTGCATCGGCTATTCTAAAACCAACCGACCTTCTCGTGCAATCGGCTATGCATCTACCCAAACACTCGGGTAATATTTCTTCAAATATTTGCCATTAAGTGCACTGAAAAATTCTTCTCCAACCAACGTCTCCAAAATGTATGCATTCCCAGGAACACATCTGCTAATTTTGTATGGGCCTTCCCATGTTGGAGACCACTTGCCGAATTTGTGGTCTTTTGTTTCTATCGGCAAGACCAGCTTCCACACCAAGTCTCCTTGGTCAAAAGATTTGGCTTTGACTTTCTTATCATACCATCAGCCCACTCTAACTTTATTAGCCTCAATACTGATGAGAGTGTTCAGCCGATGCCCAGCCAAATCTTCCAACTCATCCTTCATAAACACAGCATAATCCTCAGCTGTCAGCTGATCTTGAAATGTAACCCATCTGGAACCGAGTCTAGTTTCCCAAGGAAGCACTGCTTCATGTCCATAAACTAGCTGATACGGAGACACTTTAGTAGCCCCATGGCAAGACATTCTGTAGTCCCATGGCAAGACATTCTGTAGTCCCACAAAGCTTCATTAAGAGTCGTATGCCACTTCTTTTGTTGTTCTTAAATTTTCCTTTTAATCAACTTAATGATCCTTTTATTGGAAGCTTCTGCCTGACCATTGGCTTGAGCATAATACGGAGAAGAATTTAATAATTTAATCCCCATACTTGCAGCAAACTTTTCAAATTCCTCTGAAATAAACATACTGCCTTGATCGGACGTAATAGTCTGCGGAGTACCAAACCGATAAACAATATGTTCCTTCACAAACTCAATCATCTCTTTAGATGTCACAGTCTTCAGAGGAATTGCTTCAACCCATTTAGTGAAGTAATCCGTTGCTACCAGTATAAACTTGTGATTTTTGCTGGATGGTGGATAAATTTGCCCAATTAAATCAATTCCCCATCCTCTGAATGGCCACGACTTAATAATGGAATTCATAGCCGATGCCGGTGCTCTCTGCACATTTCCAAATTTCTGACACCCTTGACAACCTTTATAATAAGTGAAGCAATCTTCTAACATGGTTGGCCAAAAGTATCCATTTCTTCTGATTACCCACTTCATTTTGTATGCCGATTAATGCGAACCACAGACACCCTCATGTATCTCTCCCATCAAGACCTTAGCTTCCTCCTTGTCAAGACATCTGAGTAAAACTCCATCAATTATCCGATAATATAA
Source organism: Panicum virgatum (assembly GCF_016808335.1). Taxonomy (NCBI): domain Eukaryota; kingdom Viridiplantae; phylum Streptophyta; class Magnoliopsida; order Poales; family Poaceae; genus Panicum; species Panicum virgatum. The sequence continues at coordinate 39,642,828 of NC_053147.1, read as the reverse complement.
TTCTCCTTCAAGCAACACATACTTAGTCGCTTGAAATCTAATCTTTCGGCTAACTTTCTTGGAGGGATTTTCCAAATATTCTACAATCTCTTTCCTCCAATCATCGGCAGGTAATTCTAAAGTCATCACACTTTTTATCGGCCGATAACCAGAAGCATGCTGTGCCAGCCGATTAGCATCTTCGTTATAAAGCTTGGGTACATGCTCTATGGTTACCTTTTTGAATTCTTTCAGCAATCGGCAGCACTCTTCATGATAGATTTGCAGGATATCATCTTTACATTCATATTTGTCGACTAGTAGGGTGCACGTGCGGCACGCACGTGTTAGAAAAAATGATCAGACTAAATTTTAGTTGTCATAAGTTTTTTTTTATTGAATCCGCCACTTCCGCAATTTTACTTTTGCCAATTTTTAAAAATGCATAAGCCTCCTTTCTCTTTGCATTCCTTTATGCTTTCTGCTCATCAGTTAACTTTGCATAGCAATCTCTGGCCTTTTGACGTTTTGTTTCCAGCACAGCAAGAACTATAAATTGAGTAAAGAAATTATGCGTATACAAATTAAATTTTAGCATAATTATTACCAGCATCCGCAACGAGCGTCGGCATCTCTGGCGCACGGCTAGCACTTTTTTTCATCGCATAAGCCTCTTTTCTCTTTGCATTCCTTTGTGCTTTCTGCTCATCAGTTAACTTTGCATACCAATCTCTGGCCTTTTGACGTTTTGTTTCCAACACAGCAAGAACCGCGTTCGCTACGGCCGCTGTCTTGATTGGTGATATCACGTAGGGGTTCTCGATGGTCCATACTAATCTAAAAATCCATACGAAGAGATGAAATTGAGGATGAAAGACACACGATTGAAAAGAAGAAACAAATATATAGCAGGAAAGACGCATCATTGTTTTCTGGAAAGATGCATATGGATTAGACAGTTCCTCATGGACCACATAATTGAACTGCCACTACTTGAATCCCGTCATTTTTACACCTGTGATTTTCAGGGAATTTTTATTGCATAACTGAACTCGATCCAACACCTATACAGAGATTTTGGAATTAAATTGTTAAAAAATAAGAACACGCTTGGGACTAATAAGCATCAGCTCGAACTGCCACGCTTGAATCCTGTCATTTTTACGCCTATGATTTTCTGGGAATTTTTACTGCATAACTGAACTCGATCCAACACCTATACAGAGATTTTGGAAAAATATTATTAAAAAATAAGAACATGCTTGGGACTAATAAGCATCAGCTCGGGCTTGTCCAGCAATAATGGCTGGCGGCACTCTGTGCCAACAACGCCGGTGATGTAGGTTATGATATGATCCGAGCTATAGGGGAATAGACAGAGGAGGTTGCCGGGATTCCATTTTACTGCTTACCCGTTTCCCAAAGTTTGGCTGTAGGCGAGGTTTGACGTTAGGGTTTCAGCTCCACGGCTCGGAAGGCGGCAGCTCCCGAGCGTGGCCGCAGTGCGGGCACCGGCGTGCAGCCCGAGCGCGACGAGCGGCCGCTAGCAGTAGCGCCACAGGAGGGCGGGTCCAGCGTCGGGCCGCATCGAACCGCAGTCCGGCCGGCGCCTGCGTCCGGAACCCTCGTCGTCCCGCAGTCCGCCGCCGCCGTCCAGCAGCGTTTGCGGCCACGAAGACCAGGGCACCGTCGAATTAGCTTGCGGAGGAGAGACCAGGGCACCGTCTAATTAGCTTGCGGAGGGGTGTAGGACGTGGGATGGAAGGATCGTGCAGGCTTCCGTGATGAACGAGGACCTGGGATGGAAGGATCGTGCGGGATTCCGTGATGAACGCTAAACTTCAAATCGTCGAGGGTGCAGCGGGCGGGTAGGGAGCCGCGCGGTGACAAAAAAAATTTCGTTTTGGCGGAACCATTTTGGAACGAGCAGTTTTCGTCGGTCTGCCGTGCTGCAGGTGGCCCCATGGTCTGGCAAGTGGGGTTGCTGTGGGGTCATGCTAGTTTACGGTTAACCGTACGGGAGGCTCCCGTACGGTCGATTTTCCGACAATTTTTTTTCTGTTTTTAGAAATTTTTTTGTTGTTTTCTGAGAAAAATAAATTCAAACATTTTTTATGAGTCAAAAAAAATTTCGAGTGAAATTTTGGTGGGTAGAAAAAATTTCAAGAAACAAATTGGTGAGATAAAAAAAATTTACGAGAAAAATTTTGACAAAGAGAAATTTATCAAATGAGAGAACACAAAAAAGTACATAAAAAAATTTGTATGCAAAAGAACCAAAAAAAACTGGATCTGGGCAGGGGCGGCGCTGGTGGCGAGCGCCGCCGCCCTGCCGGCGCACCGCGCCTCCTGCCGCGCCCCGCCGCCGCTCGCGCCGCCGGACCCGCCGCCGGCCCCGCATGCCCCGCCGCGCCTCCCGCCCCGGCCCCGCCGCCGACTCGCCATGGAGCAGAAGGAAAGGGGGAAGGGGGCGCCATGGCTCGAGAGAATGAAGGGAATGGAGAGAGAGAGCGGAGAAAGGGGAAGGGAATGGAGGGGGGCGCGCCTCTGGAAAAAGATGGGGGAGGAGTCACGTGGTGTGTGGGACACATGGGATCGACTGTGACTTTTAGGTGGGAGCGGTCAACCGTAAACTCAGCATCCCGGTTGCTGTGAGAGGTAAAGGATGATTTATTTAGGTACATGCTAATTTCAATTTCTTTGGTTTTTTATAGTATAGATAGATCAACTGATTAACCACTAACATAGAATCTCTAAATATTTCGACTGCATCGGCTCCAATTTCTTGCAATAGCCGAATTCCCTTAAGCAAGGCCTGGTATTCAGTCTGATTGTTTGTAGCAGTAGCTTCTATTGGGAAAGACAACTCAAATGTTGCCTCCCGAGGCGACACCAAGACAATGCCAATACCAGATCTAACTCCACATGATGAACCATCAAAGAACAATGTCCATGGAACTAGATCAACAATCTCCAATTCTGGCCCACAGTACTGGACAACAAAATCGGCCATAACCTGTCCCTTAACCGCTTTAGCCGATTCGTATCTCAAATCAAACTCAGACAAGGCCAGAATCCATTTTCCAATTCTCCCACTCAAAATCGGCAATGAGAGCATATATTTAATAACATCATCTTTGCTTACCACAACACACTCAGCCGATAACAGATAATATCTAAGCTTGGCACAAGAAAAATATAAGCAGAGACATAATCTTTCAATAGGAGAATATCTGGTTTCAGCATCCAAGAGTCTTTTGCTGATGAAATATATCACGCGCTCTTTTCCTTCAAACTCTTGAATAAGGGCTGATCCAATAGCACACTCATCAGCCGATAAATATAATTTAAACGGCTTGTGCTTTTGTAGTGGAACCAACACAGGAGGTGATGTCAGATATTGTTTGATTTCATCCAACGCCTTTTGTTGTGCTTCTCCCCATACAAACTTTTGATTGGCATTCAACTTCAATAGAGGACTGAACGGCTGTATTTTACCGGACAGATTAGCAATAAATCTCCGAATAAAATTAATCTTGCCGATCAACGATTGAAGTTCAACTTTTATTTCTGGAGCCACTACTTTGTTAATAGCTGCAATGGTCTTCTGACTCATTTCGATCCCTCTTTCATGCACCCATACACCCAAGGAACTGACCAGCCGACACACCAAATGCACACTTGTTAGGATTCATTTTCAATCCATATTTCCTGGTACATTCCAAAGCTGTGCGTAGGTCGGCTAATGTTTTTGGTACCTCTTGGATTTCACCACAACATCATCAATGTAAATCTCAACAATCTTGCCGATGATCTCATGGAAGATGTAGTTCATGGCTCTTTGGTATGTTGCTCCAGCATTCTTCAACCCAAAAGTCATGACAATCCATTCGAACAAACCAACATGCCCTGGACATCTAAATGCGGTTTTATGAATGTCTTCCTCAGTCATGAATATTTGATTGTATCCAGTATTCCCATCCATGAAACTGATCACTTTATGTCCTGCAGCAGCATCCACCAACATATCGGCAACTGGCATTTGGTAACCATCCATCGGCGTAGCTTTGTTGAGATTCCTGAAGTCAATGCATACACGTAGCTTCCCATTCTTCTTATACACAGGAACCACATTGGATATCCACTCAGCATATCTGCCTGATGAACTTTGTTTCTATTAACTTTGTGATTTCGGCCTTTATATCTGGTAGAATCTTAGGATTGCACTGCCTTGACCCTTGCTGATGGGGCCAATATTCAGTTTTGATAGGTAAACGATGTTCAACAATAGATCGATCCAAACCTGGCATCTCATAATATTCCCAAGCAACACAATCTTTGTATTCTTTTAATAGCTTCACCAACTCTTGCTTATACTCAGGATCTAGTTTAGCACTAATAAATGTCAGCCTTGGTCTATCCCCATCTCCAATGTCTACCTCTTCTAATGCATCGGCTGACGTGAACCCGTGCCCTAACTTCCCTTCACCTTATAGGAACTCATCCATTAGGAACGGTTGGGAGAACCGACTGCATGGATCGGTAGAAGCATGGAAGCTATGTTAACCGACATGGCCGATGACCCTGATTGCTGACCTTCATCGGCCTTTGGCTTGATACGCCAAACTTCAGACCAGACTCCCTGTTGACGCAAAAATCAACACATTGGAATCTGAAGGCACTGTTCGCCAAAGCTTCAGAAAGCAAACCAAGTGCGCCAATCAGTTTGACCATTCAACTGACAAGGTGAAGATAATTCTTCTAAGGTCAAAAGGGATCGGCCAATCAGGCCGATTTCATCCTGGCACCAGAAGCGATAACATCACAGCAGAATAAAACATGATAGATAAATAATTGACCATGATAAATGAATAACAGCACAGTTCGCCATAAGACTGATTTCCAACATCCTAATAAGTAAAAGCAACTCATCGATTCTTCGAACTACATTTATGCAATTAATGATAATAAAGCTCAGGAGCTATCGGCTAGGAAGCCGATAGAAAATAGAGGGTCATTGGGCTTTTAATCCACCCTGAATAGGACCATAAGCCAATGATACTTCGACTAACATTACCACCAGTATTTCTAGATGAAACGACAGCGATGCGCCCGGAAGTTGGAGTCTAGAAATACTACTAGCAAAAGATTAATCTAATTTCACCAGCCAATAGATCTATCCACAATAGAACTCGTTCCCGACAACACTTAAGAAGCAGCCAAGATTAAGATGCAACAGGCTGTTGAACAATCTATCGTCTATTTTATCAAAATAAAGCTAATTAAATCAATCTAAACAACAAGACAATAGATTAAAGATAAATCAGCCGATGCAATCTTACTCAAGGCTAAGATAATTTTGATTCTACCGCATCTAGCAAGAGATAACGCTCACAAGATAGGGCAAAATCAATAACTGATGAATACTGTAGATCCAGGCAGAAGCGAATGTGCCGTCGGCCGAAGATCCAAAGGTACGCAATAACTGATGGATAAGAACTAGATTCAACGACAGCGATGCGCCCAGAAGTTGAGATCTGGGATACCCGGTAACTTATAGGCGAATCTAGACGAAACCACAGCGATGCGCCTGGTGGTTAAAGTCTAGAACTCCTGGTAGACAAAAACCGCGGCGAACTAGAGATCGAAGCGATGCAGCCCAGCTTACTGAAGAACTCATCAAAAATCTACATTACTCCTACTCCTAGGGCAAAAAGGTAAAGCTACTTGAGAAAGTAAATGTGTTTGTATTGGTCGTGTGACAAAACTTTTATATTGGAGAGGAGTACATATTTATAGGCTTGACTAACTTGGCTGACAATCTAAACTAAAAAGAAATATTAAGATACACGAACTCTAACTTTCCATATGTAGAATCCTTACTATTAAGCTTCTTTGCCGATCCGTCCCCGGCTCTTGCATGTGCCGTATACATGTTGGCTTCCATGCTCCTTTATCTAATCAAACTAGCCTCCACCTGCACTTGGCAGGTAATCATCTTCACATATTTAATTATGGAAACCATGCGCATGAAATTTTCTTTGATTTTTTAGCTTCTCCCACACACGAAGCTTCCCTGCTGTGACCTGCATGCTAATCCGTGATTACCCGGCCAGATTAAGCTGAATAATTCCTATAACGCCATCTGCAACATTTGCACCTGGATGCATTCACGTGCAGATTATATTTTCCATTTGACTTGTCTTCATTATCAAATAAAATAATCCGGCCAGGTGCCAACCATACTCGATCAATGAAGATTCTTCACGTGATGTAACCAAGTATGTGCATGCAAGTCTTATTAGCTTCTTGCCTTCACATGTGACCCTCATATACTCGCATGCTCCTGACTCTATCGGCAGCCGCCAAGGCATATCAGCTTTCATGTTGATACTTTATCCAAACACCAACAGCCGATTGTTTCATCATTCAAATTACATCAGATTTACCAAAATCTAGTGTCAACACTCCCCTTCTATGAGGTTCTCTTTTTCCTTCTTCCTCCAGAGCCTCTGTCTGACGCAGCCTCTGAACTTGCCTCTTCTGTGACCTGGTCAAACCTTCTGGGCACCATCGAGGCCGATCAATGTTGTCATGAACAGGCTCTCTTTCCGGATCTCTGCGGTGTGGGTATTCATCAGGAACTTGAGCAGCAGCAGCTTGTTCAACTCGCTCATTGGCATAAATCCTTCCTCCTGCAGGATCACGTAGCATGGTCCTGCCCCCAGTCAATCATGCACTGAAACTCTGCCCCCAAGCAGATGATGTACAGAGATGCGTCTATCATCACCTCTCTCTCTCTAATGATAAGCCCTCGAGGCCTCTAGTCGAAATGTTATTTCTTATACGATCGATCTTCACGATAGAAACCGTTGCACTATGGACAATTATCCACTGTCGACAGAGTCAACCCTTCTTCCCAACAGTACACAAAGAAAGGACACCTCCAATGCTCTTCATGTCGTCATGTAGACTCTTCCCTGTACTATCTCCTTTCTTGATCACGCTGGAATTTGTTTAGCAACATCTGAGACGCGACCTTCTTCTTTGGCGCCGCTGTTCCTTCTTTGTGTCGCGGTTCTTTGCCTTTGGCTTCATCGCCCGTTATCTGTGCTTTGGGATCAACTGCCCCAGATTCCTTGGCCGATTGTGATGTGAGCATCTTTGTTTGTAATGCATTCCCTTTCTTTCCAACATCTGCCATGTTTGCTGGAAAAGGATGCCCATCAATATTCATCGGATTTTTGGGTGTCTCAAACTTGAGCCTACCTTGCTCTATAGCCGATTGTATCTGCTGACGAAACACTTTACACTCATTGGTGTCATGAGATGTTGTATTGTGCCACTTGCAATACTTGATGTTCTTCAACTCTTGATCAATCGGGATTGTATGATACAGTTTCAACTTGATTTGCCCCTCTGACAGTAACAGGTCGAGCATCTTGTCAGCTTTAGTAATATCAAACCCATACTTTTCGGTCTCTTTGTTACCAAAAGGACATGAGATTGGCTTTTTATTGTTCTAAACCCACTCAGCTGATCCCACCATCTGATCATCATCTGAATCAGAAGTATCTGGGCAGTCAACGAAATTGACTTTCTTCTAAAAGTTGCTTCTTTTCTGCTCATATGGTCTTGCCTCCCCTGTCATCCTATTGGCCATCTGACTGATGCTGTAGAACTCCTGAGAAGCATACTTGTCCATGATGTGTGGCAGGAGTCCTTGGAAGGCAACCTCTGCGAGCTGCTGATCAGATAAAACTAGACTAAAGCACTGGTTCTTGACATCTCTGAACCTCTGAATAAAGGCAGCGACCGATTCATCATTCTGTTGCCTCAGGTTGGTCAAATCGGTTAGTTTCGTCTCTTCTATACCAGAGTAGAAGAACTGGTGGAACTACTTCTCCAGATCGGCCCAGTATATAATGGAGTTGGCTGGCAACATCGTGAACCACGTGAAGGCCGATCCAGACAAAGACATAGAAAACAAATGCACTTTTAATGTGTCTTGTTGAGCTGCTTCTCCACATTGTATGATGAATTTGTTAATGTGTTCAACTGTGGAGACTTCCCCCTATCCAGAAAACTTGGTGAAATCTAGAAGTTTGTACTTGTGGGGCAATGGCAGTTGATCATAAGCAGCCAGATATGGAGTTCTCTACATCAGATTCTGCTGCTTTGGCTTCAACCCAAACTGATCTCTCATCACCTCAACAATCTTGGATGTCCAGTCGACCTGCTGACTACCAGCTGATGCCGCCTGTGGTGCTGGTGGAGTCAACAGCAAGGCTGCCGATGCTGGCTGGACATTTGGTGTGGTCATCGGCTAAGCAGCCGATGCAGTCTGTGTGACTTGCTGAGGGTGTTGATTGGATAGTGATTGGTAAAGCACCATCTCATTACCATGACCGTTCTGCACTGTCCTCTGATTAGGCTGTTGCTGTGCTACAAGAGGCACATTCACGTGATGCACAAAACCCGTCGCAAGATCCTGGAAAACCCAGGTGACTCCATTGGCATGAGGAACTCTATTTGCCAGGACTTCTATAGGAGACTTGGGCTACAGCATCATCGCCAAATTCTGTTGTTGAGGCGTCGGCCATGGGGCCGACATGTTGCTTGGGCTTGCTGGCGAAGGTACTGATGTAGGTGTAACCGCTGGTTGTGAATCTGGTACGATATCCTGAGGCTGGGTCGGCTGTGCAGCCGACGCATTGACTTGCTGATTCATCGGCTGAGAAGCCAATGTGCTTGGTTGCTTTGTTGGAGATGGAATCATGAATTCTGGAGGCATTCCAAGTCCAGTAGTTGGATCCCAACCAGCTGGGTATCCTGACATAAAGCTCCCCTATGCATATGCAGCCATCGGCATAGAATTGGTATACACAGGAGGAATCTGAGTTGAGGCTACAGTACTAATCGGCTGTGCATCTATGACACCCTCATCAACCTGAGCTTGAGGATGGATCTGTGACATCCCAGTAGCCGATCCAATAGGAGAGAAGACCATCTGACTAGTTTGATGATAAGCCGGTCCCACAAAGCCAGGTGCTCCCCTATCTTGTAGCGTCTTGAACACAGCGTTGTGGACGTAGTTGGCCATGATTGGAGCATGATTCACAAAAGCATGTCCAATCGCCTGATTCATCTGATGTATCATCCTGTCCTCCTTCTGTGACTTTTCATATGGTACAAAAGTGGGAAAATTGAATTTCTTGATTACCTCCCCACACCTGTTGGTGCTGAAGGATAGAAGGCACTGCTGCTCAAAAGCGTCCGTGATTGCTTTAAGTTCTGCCTTATGTTCTTTCTTCAGCTTCTCCTTATCGATCGGGATCTGGTTTTGTCCAGAAACCTTTGCTTTTTTGTTAGTTGACATCTTGATGTTTCTTGTCCCACTAGGCGTGCCAAAAGATGTGTTGACGCGAGATGATCACACACCAAGCCCAGGAGCCCCGTACGCCAAGTCCGGACTGCACTTGATTCGAATCATGATGTGCCAGTTAATTTGACCTGTAAATTAACAAGGAAACAGCAAACTGTCAAATTTAAGAGTGTATCGGCTGGATTTTCGAATCACTCTTACGTGAGATATCGGCAAGGCCCTGCCGATACAGAAAACGACAAAGATCGGATATGATGAGCGTGTAATAAAAGCGATCTATGACGGATCGGCAATGAGCTGCCGATGCTGAAGAGCAACTAGACAGCTAGATCTAAAGCCGACACGTGCCGAGTAACAATGTACAAACCCACGAATATATAGATCTAGACAAAGCTAAGCTTCTGATTCAATCTAGTCGGATTTATAAGGTTTATCGTGATAAACAAGGAGCTTACAGCCGATTAAACAGATCACTAAGCCGGATAATTTGTGAATAAATCTAAATGAGAAAACAGCGATGCACCCGAGATCAAAGCTTAGATAAATTCGGTAAATTTTGAATAGATCTGAACAAAGCGACAGCGATGGGCCCGGAAGCTAAAGCTCAGATTTACTCGGTAGACGAAAACTTACCAGCAAACCAAGTGTAACACCCGGTTTATAAAAGGACATAAACCAAGCAATCATATACGTGCCAGGATCAAGTCACACGTATATACAACAGAATGAACAATATATCACAGCACATATCACGTAAATAGATATAATAAAGCGAGTACGAATGTTATTTATTTCATTAATGACAAAAATGTCTGATACAGCGGAAGCGAAGTACAAATACGATAAAAACTCTCCGAAGCTGAGCAGGGCACCACAGGGACGTCGACTAGGAGACGAATGCCTAGAAGTCCTCGTAGTCCTGGTAGCGCTGAGCGAACTCCCTCGCGAAGGCAGGAACTGAGCAGCAGTAGAGTGTTCCCAAGAGGAAAAAGAGTAGAGTAGGCAAGAGTGAGTACACAACTTGTACTCAACAAGTATAACACAAACTATGAGGCTCTAAGGTTGGCTGACTGACTGCATTAGCTTTTAAGTCTTGGCAAAATTTTATTGAAGCTATTTACTACAAGTTGATGAATTACCATAAACCCAGTTACATAGTAATTAATCAAGAATAAACATGATACTACTGAGAACCAAACCAAACCAAGCCAAGGTAACCACGAGAGGCACCCCCCTCGTCGGAAGGAGATAACCCCACTAATCAAAAGGAGGATCTGGGCCGCTCATGACCATGAGCACGGCTAGTATACCAGTTTTACACTCTGCAGAGGTTGTACATCTTTACCCACAAGTCGTGAGCTACGCTAGTTGTTCATCACACTTCCTTAGGTGAGATTGCTAGCAAACTCACTACGAGGTCGTTACAAAGAATCTCGTTGGTAAGGCGTAACCGCAAAGAGTTAGATCGGCGATGATGGGGCCCACCTCCTGGGGTACAAGCACAGGAGCACAGCCCCAAGCACAGACCAAGCCGGAGGAGCAGGGACCATTGAAGCTTACCACCCTTTGCCCCGCAGGTAAGTTACTCCAAACCAAAAAGACCTAATTAGTAAGCCAAGACCGTCACATTCCAGTCTTGTGGTAGCGCTGTTGTCCCAGGTTGTCGCTCTATAAACCGGTCCTTATGGAGAGTGCCCAACCAAGCACTAAGCACCGTGCTGGCCCCCTAAACCATGTTTCTAGAAAAACCAATTTTAACGAGACGTGAGCCCCTCAAACAGGTCACTCTCAGAATTAAGTTGCATATACCATTAATCAAATTAATTAAAAAGGACCAAGTGTGTCATAGCGCGGCACCTAGCACAACTAACCAAAATGCAACCCAAAGGATATATATAAAGGATATAAAGTGGCTAGGAAAGTCCTTATAGGCATACAGTATTAAAGTGCAATATGAAAATGTATTTAAAGTGATAGGTGTTGTTCATGTTATACTTGCCTTCCTCGTACTGCTCCTGCTGCTGCTCAAAGTGGTCAGAAGACGGCTGCTCCGGGTACTGGTACTGGGGCTCCTCAGATGGATCAGCGTCTACTCACGAACACATGGCCAAAACAAGGCACTACAATAAGCATTCAAGCAAACACTAATAAAAACTAAGAAACAGTACATCAATACATGAAAACAGCACCCAAAACTAATCTAAAATTATTCTACACATTACAACGATCGCGTGGACATAAGGAACGCCTAAAACGGAGCTAAAATGCAAAATCCAGGCTAAAAATAAGTTCCAGGGACCTATTTGTAAGAAAACTGGAGTTCCAGGGGGTTTTCTTCAAAAACCGAGGGCTAAAATGTAATTAAACCTTAGCTGCAGGGGTTAGCATGCAAAACTGCCAAGGGTGGACTGCGGGTTCTAATTTAAAGGAACTCAGGGTGTTAAGTGCTAAAAACAGGACCTAAATCTCATTTCTTTTGAACAACCAGAACCGCGGGTTGATTCTTAGAAAAACCAGGGTCTCTTTAGAAAATGTGCCTAGCTGAAGCGGTACGCACAGATCTGGTCCATTGGATCTCGATCCAGCGGCTGAGGACAAAACGTTTCGCGATCTGATCTTAGCCGCAAGAAACGGATCTGACGGCCGAAATCAAGCGGGCGCGCGGGGCGGGGGAGGCGGAGGAGGGAGACGGGGCTGACTGCTGGGCCCGGGTTGGCAGAGGCACAGCGACGCGCGGCGACGCGCGTGAGCGCTAGCAGGTGGGACCGGGTTGCAGCGGCTCGCGGGGGACGCGGGGTGCAGCTCGCGGTGAGCTGGCTGTTGGGAGCAGGCCGTGCGGGGGGGGGGGGAACTGGGCCGTGCGAGATGGGCCGCGGTGCACTGGGTGGAGGCGAGCGCGCACCACAGCAGTGGCGGCCTGACAGGTGGGGTCCGGACGGCAGACTGAGGCGACGCGTGCGCGGTTTGCGGGAGGGTGGCGCCGACAAGCGGGGCCCACTGGTCAGCCGTACGGGCACGAACGCGGCTGAGCCGGAGCGGAAGCTGCTAAGGAGCGGGGCGACGCGCGCGGGCTGAGGCAGCGGCCGAGCTGGGCCGAGCGCCGTGTTGTGCGCGTGAAGCGGGCCGAGCGGGGAAGGGAGGGCGCCGTTGTCCACGGTGGGTCGCGCCGACAGGCGGGCCCAGCTGAGCGTGCGGGGTAGAGCTGGGTTCCTTGGCAGTCGCTGACGGGTGGGCTGCCAGGGTCGAGTGCGGGGCGTCACGCGCCGAGCCTGAGCGGTGGGTCATGCGAGAAGGGAAGGGGGCGCTCTGAGCTGACGAGCGCGGGAGAGAGCGAGCTGGCTGCAGCGTGTGTCGCGGGCCGTGAGTGGGAGAGGGGCGAGCGGGAGGCGGTGGGCCGAGCGAGAAAGGAAAAAAAAAGGGAAGTGGGCCGGCTGGGTTTGGGATTTTTGGGCTGGGTTTTGATTCTTCTCTTTTCTGTTCTCTTTCCTAATTCAAACACTTCTCCAATCTAATACCATTTGAATTCAAATTTAATTTGAATTCAAACCTAGCACTCAAACAAAAGAACAATGCACCAGCATGAATACACACACATGTTAGCCCTAAAATAAATTTTAATTACTTTATGAAGCAAAAAATAAATTATAAATGCGAGGCTAAGCAAATTAAATCCTAGAAAATTAAATAAAGCCAATTAATTTTATTATTAATTGCTGAAATTTGAATTAGGGTGTTACACCAAGTCACTCGAATGTGAGACGTCCTTGATCAGCTTGAAAGAACTCGCAGAAAGAAAAAGATGGCGAAGCCGCCGACGAGAAAGTAAATTGCAAGTAGAGTAAAGTTTGTTTGTTGGATGTGTATCAATCTTTACAATAGCCCGGGGGCTCATATTTATACCCCATGCTGACACAATCCTAGCCGATCACAGCAAAGCACGATTCTATCCTAGGGAATAAAAAACTACTTCTAAATTAAGATAACTCTTGCCAAACCGAAGCCAAAATATCTGGTCAACTTCCCTCTCTTCGGTCAGCAAAATCTTTTGACCGTGGTACACAATCACCCCTCCAAATCTGCCGATCGTACAATGCAGAACCTTTTCTCCTCCGCAACACGCCTCCTTGACACGTCCCAAAATCTGGTGTCAACAGCCTCTGCACAATGGCAATGTGACTTGCGACTGAGTGCGTTTATAACCACATTTGCTTTGCCAGGATGATAATGTACTTCAATATCATAGTCCTTGATGAGCTCTAGCCATCGTCTTTGCCTCATGTTCAGATCAGCTTGTGTGAAGATGTACTTGAGACTCTTATGGTTAGTATAAATATTGCAATGCATTCCCATAAGATGATGCCTCCATATCTTGGGAGCATGGATAACTGCTGCTAACTCAAGATCATGAGTAGGATAGTTCTTCTCATGAGTCCGAAGTGAGGTCCTGAACCTGTTCCTGAAGGAACTCTATCACTATGTTGCGCTGACTGATAATGGCATCGCTCTCGACAATTTGGTCCTCTCGGTGGCCTATCGTCTCCTCACGTTGAACTATCACCATGTCCCGGGCGGTAACTGCTGCCTGAAGCTCTCCCACCTGAGTGATTTGCCTATCTAGCTTGCTATGGGTAACCTATGCCTCACTAGCCAAGTGGATAATACCGCGATGCTGTAACTCCTGATGGCGAAGCTGGGCATTCATAAATCTGACCATCATATGCATCGTATCTCCCGCTGAGTCCCCAAGTTGGTGTGCACAGTGCTCCACCCTAAAAGACCACTTAGGGTCGTGGTAGTCTGCGGTGGGGAAAAGGCCGATAGGGTACTCTGCCACTTCATTGGGATGCTGCTTGCAAAAGATAGTAATTGCCTCTAAAGCGGCAGCTTCGATAGTGTCAGCGAAGCGGTACCCAAATACCTCAACCTCTATGGGCTGCCAGTGAGCTCAAAAAGGGTGCTGTGATATGGTCATCATCACAGTACAACGGGTAACTCCTTCCGCTGTGTATGTGAAGCATTCGTACTGTGGCGGCTCTGTGTAACAAAAGAGCTGGAGTGATTCCCACAGAAGACGAGGAAAACTCTCCCAGTGGAGTCCATTGGTGTGGGTATGGCTCGCACCGTCCATAGAAGTGCCCGGAACATCAGCCATCTGAAACAAAATTCAAATGGTAAGATGTCGTCAAAAAGGGACACAAAAATTGTAGGGTATGATTCTTTGAAACGTAAAGTTTCAAAGGAATCAAGAATGATCAAACTATAAATGAGGCTGGTTGATCACTTGAACATTTCTTGAACAAAAGATCAAGGGTGCAAAAACTCAATCTAAGCACAAGTAGTTTACCTCTCCTAAGGTCTACTAAATCTAAGTTTTGGAAAAAAGCACTCGCCAAAATCTCACTAACCAATCAATCAAGATAAATAATCTAGGAATCCTTAAAAGATGTTCAAGCATTACTAACTTGAACAAGAAGCAAAGCATTCAACTTTAAACAATGCATGCACGTTCTATCACCTTCACAACCAAAAATAACTGCCAAATACATTTGGTCTTACGTGGATAGTTTCGGTGGCATAGATACGTCTCTCTCTATAATTATCTAGCCGACAGATCCTAACTGCTCTTAACCTATCAAAGTATTGTTAGTATACCTACAGAAACATATATATATATATATATATATATATATATATATATATATATATATATATATATATATATATATATATATATAACTGATAGCCACCTTATAATACCCATAAGATCATCAATCTAGGGCTTTACGATCTAAGCACAATCCTTAATGAGTCCAACATAGTTTTGTAGACACTTTATTGAGCACATCTTTTATTCAAAACCTTTCTAAGGTTTGTTGTACCATCAAGTATACACTTGCCTGCTCTAATACCAGCTGTGGCAGAACCACTCTGAATTACACCAGCTAGAGTACGCTAAACATCTAAGCACACCTTAACCGGTATAGTTATTGGTCTGTCGGGTAACATCCCGATAAAACCACTGAATATCTGATCATAACACAAGTATATGTCCCGCACAAATGCGAGTCAGAGATACAACATTCCACAATATTTTACATCATATAGATAAGAGGTATAATTTACATTAGAGTTTTGAAGTTAGTAAACTACAAGTCTAGCTTTTACAACTTATTTAGAAGAAAAGAGATAAAAGCATAGCTTACTTTAGAAGTTTTGCAGCGGAAATTAAAACACAACTATACACCAACGTAGTAGGGTAGATGCCATGGTAAGCCCGAGCATGACATCATTCATCCGAGTCATTGCTGGTCGAAGTTGGTTCCCATTCCATAGACCAGCCAGAAGGTAAAACGCTAGGCCAAGTCAAACTATTGTTTGGATCTTCCAAAGTCATCCCTGAAAATAGAGTCACCAACAAGACTGAGTATACTAATACTCAGCAAGACTGATCCGATTAAGGATATATAGTAGCCCATATCTAGACATGCTAGGCTTAGAAAGGTTCTGAGTTTTCTTTTACTGAAAAGCCACAAAGAGTATGTCCTTAAGTTAAATTTTAGCTTTCAAATTCTAGTTGTATTAACCATTCTAGGTGTGCACCTATCTATACAAACATGGTAGAGGAATTATTTTCATCCAACCATATTTGGAATCATCATTGTTCCACTTCTTACTCTATGTAGCAAAGGGATCAAGCAGTCTCAAATTCCGCGAGAAACGGACGATTCTGAATCGAATTTCCAACCTTGCAAGGATAAACCTAGCACACATGCTTGGAGTACTGTCGAGTCACTCCCAAGCAACCTTTTGCTTCTCTTTCCGGTTCATGGATCAGGGCCACTCTCCCATACTACAGAGAACCACCACATCTATACTTTGGGGGTCACAATTGCCATAAAGAGTGGGTACTCAGGAGATGCACTTTCAAGTGGCTTGCATCTAAGTATATTGATTCATTTAGAGCAAATGACAAGATGAGTATCAACAGCTATGGCAGGACAGTGCAAAAGACCTTAACCTTACACCTTCTAGGAGCAAGTTAGCAGGAGCTAGAAGGTTCACCATGAAAGAAATCCATGGTGATGAGGTGAAGCAGTATAACATGCTATGGGATTATGGACAAGAATTGAGGAGAAGCAATCCTGGATCTACATTTTTCCTGAATATTTTTTAGAACAGATTTACCACATGCTACATGTCGTTAGATGCTTGTAAGAGGGGATTCATGGCTGCTTGTAGGCCAGTTATTTGCCTAGATGGCTGTCACATCAAAACCAAGTATGGAGGACAATTGCTAATAGCTGTAGGAATGAATCCAAATGACTGCATATATCCAATAGCCCTAGCAGTAGTTGAGGTGGAATCTCTTGCTTCTTGGAAGTGGTTTCTGTAGACTCAAGGATGATCTGAAAATTGACAATACCCCATCATGGACAATCACGACTGATAAGCAAAAGGGCCTAATCCCAACTGTGCAATAGGTGTTCCCTGGCCCAGAACATAGGTTCTATGTTAGACATCTTTATTCTAATTTCCAAGAGAAATTTAAGGGTGAGGTGCTCAAGAACAAGTTGTGATCTTGTGCAAGGTCCTCTTCTATGCAGCAGTGGGGTAGGAATAAGGAGAAAATGAAAGCATTGGATGAGGTTGCATTCAAATGGCTTGAGAAGATGGCTCCAAATACTTGGGTTAGAGCTTTTTTTCTCAGAATTTCCCAAATGTGATATACTATTGAACAACAACTGTGAGGTTTTCAATAGTTACATCATAGGTGCAAGGGAGCTTCCAATTCTAAGCATGTTTGAGATGATCAAGGCTCAGTTAATGACAAGGCATTACAACAAACAAAAAGAATTAGTGAATCAGATGGTAGGATCTTTCTATCCAAAGATATGTAAGAAGCTGGCAAAGAATGCAAAGTGGGCAAATATGTGTTTTGCTATCCCTTTTGGACAAGGGGTGTTCCAAGTATAGTTGAAAGACTACAGCCACATAGTAGACATTGCTTCAAAAACATGTGATTGCAGGAGGTGGCAATTAACTAGAATTCCTTGTGGCGATGCCATTGCTTTTTTGAGGCATAAGAGGATCAAGCCTGAAACTGTGTTGCTAGCATGCTACTCAATCAAGACATTCAATATAGCCTATGGATTCAACATATGGCCTTGTAGATACAAGAGTGAATGGGAAAAGGTTGATGATCCACAGGTGCAGCCACCTTTGTATGAGAAGAAAATTGGCAGGCCTCCAAAATCTAGGAAGAAGCAACCACATGAGACACAAGGCAAGAATGAGCCTAAATTTTCAAAGCATGGAGTCACAATCCACTGCTCTCATTGTACAGAGGCTAATCATAATAGTGCTAGGTGCAAGCTTAAGAAAATGGGGTTTATTGCTGCAGTAGCCAAAGATCTGGTTGCAAATACTAGGACACAGGTCCAAGCAGAGGCTGAACAAGCAGCACAACATGTTGCTGCAAATGCTGCCATAGAAGTTGAACTAGAAAACCCAAATGAAACCAGTGATCCTATCAACCAGACCATGCACTTCCAACATATGCCAGATGGACCTGAAACCCAGGCCAGCACAACCTTGCTCAGTCAAATGCTTTCACAGGTATGTTTGATGCAACCTCTAATGAACCTTAAGTCCTGCTAGACATCTAATGAAATTTGTGTACTGCAGGATACTTAGGCATCAGTTGTTTCAAGCTCTTTTGGTCAACTGCCAGATAACGAGTTTGTCATGACAAACTAACCTGTGCAGAGGCATACTACATTGACAACTTGCACCAAGGCTGGTGTTGACGGTCACTAACGACCCATTTTGACCATCAACTATCGTGCAGAAGTCGATCATCAGAAGGAATAAATGTTAGCATAGGATGATTATTTGACGAATTCCACAGATGATGGTCTGAGAATGTATGCTGGTGAATTTGGGCCAAAACTGCAGGTAACGAGCATATTATCCAAGGCATAAATTCCTGGGCCAAGCACAAGCAAGCCCAAAGGCCAAAAGGGCCCACTTGGCAGCTGCACATGAGAGGGAGACGCAGCCCATAAGCAAGGCGACACGTCATCGATCCGAGGCAACACCTTATAGATGAATCAGATGTGTTCACGAGGATCTACAGGCCCACCAGAGCACCAAAACCGACTCAAGACAGGCCCTTACCCATATACATGACATGGGGCCCACCTAGCAGTCTTCTGACCAAAGACCGGGGCAAACTGGGCCAGCCCAAGGCCGGCCGACCACTATGGTTGCCCGACCAAGTGGTAGCGGCCCACGGGCCCCACCGCCTCTCAGATGACATGTGGCGAGGTATGGTAGATCTCCAATGGCGGTTTGGCTCGATTCTCGGGCGAATGGCTGGTGGTTCCCTCCTATAAATACAAGGGGAGGGGTCCAAATGAACACACCACACACATCACTCACCTCCAACTGTAGAGCATCTCTAGCTTGTGTTTAGTAGGAGTTTAGGAGTAGAGGTACTCAGGAGGGGCGCCAGTAACGGCGCTCTTCTCCAAATTGTACCTCTACGAGAGTGAGGGAGATAGTCAGAGGATGTGCCGGGCTGTCAGCGCTCTTCTCCGCTTGTACCTCGAAGGATGCTTATTCGGTTCTAAGTGTTCGAGACTTTCTTTGTTTATTTAGAATTAGAGTTTAGATCGTAAGTTATCATCTCTGCCTTATATTAGTTGATGTGTATGCTTAGTGAGTAGCATTTGATTCTAGAGTGGGGCCCGGATAGAAAAGGATAACCCTGATCGCCTCTAGAGTTAGTTGGGAAAGGCGTAGACGTGATGTCTAGACTGGACTATACCACTCAGTTGTCTGATAGTCACAAGGTTTGTAGAGGTAGCCGGCAGGTGGTGACAGACCTATTCGAGCCTTTTAGTAATCCTCCACATTCGGATATCAGATAGAGCAAATATTGGAGCTATCGGCTTGTATATTAGCCGTGTCGGTACCCTGTAGTAGGGATACCCACTCTTACTGCAGCAAGGCAGGACTCGCGTAATCATCCGTGACTACGCCATAAGGGGCAGAGCAGTCGGGCCCCACGGGTCAGGCTCTTACCTCACCGGGCCATCGGCCCCGGACCCCCCCCCCCCCCCCCCGCTATGGGACAGGTCCAGTGACGCCACGTGTCCCTGAGGAGGGGAAGCTCCGAACCAAAAACCGAGGGCTCGGACCCCCCATAGGGGTCCGGGACCTCCACGCGCCCGCCTGGACCTCCCACGCGTGTAGAACCAGCATACCACCTGTAACACCATAATTTAAATTCCAGCATTTATTAATAAATTTAATTGTCTTTATTTAATTTCTAAGGTTTTTTTTGTATAGTCTTGCATTTAATCTAGTTTTTGTTTCACAAGTAATTAAAATTTCATCATAGGTTTAAATTTTGGTGTTGCATTCATGCTGGTGCATAGTTTTAATTATTTGAGTGTGGTTTGAATTCAAATTTGTATTTGAATTCAAACTTTGTTTGAATTAGAAATAGAAAGAGAGGGAAAAGAGAAAATAGAGGAACCAAAAACCCAAACTCAAATTCAAATCCCGGGGAGCCCACCAACTCAACCCAACACCAGACCAATCCATCGCGGCCCAGTCCACTCCCTTCCCTCCCCGAGCCCACTCGCGAGCGGCCCACCTCCTCCCCTTCGGCCCGCTCCCACCCTCTCCTCCGCAGGCCCAGGCCCACATCGGCTCCGCTCAGCCTCCCGTCCGCTCAGCGCTCGCACGGCCCGCGCCCCTTTCCCCTTCGCTGACACGCCGGCCCCACCTCATCAGTTCCTCCTTCCTCCCCACGCCGGAGTTCCTCTGCTCCACCCGCTCGCCTCGCTCCTCTGCGCCGTGGACCAAAACGCACCGCCCGACCGCGTAGGCCCATCAACCAGCCGCCTGGTGTCGCCCGCCTTCTAGAAACTGCGCGCCGAGCCGAGATCTCGCAGGTCGGTAGCTCGATCCGCTATCCCCGCGCAGCGCCAATCCCAGCCGCGTATCTCGCTGGCTTTCCGATCGTGCCACGCACGCCTAGGACCCCGGATCGCTTCCTTTAAACACCCCAGCCTTCCCTCTGCGCCCCACGACGCCACAAACCCTAGCCTAGCGCCGCCCCAACGTCGGATCTCCGCCACGGTGAGCCCCTCGTCGAGCTTCCACGCCGCCGGTATCCCTCCGGCCCCGCTGACCATCTCTTTGGCTTCACAGCTCGACGCAGATTCCGCTCGTGAAGATCAGAAGCCGGGAGAACCCCTGCGTCGACCTTCTCCACGAGCGCAGCCATATCCTCGCCAAGCTCGGAGCTCCGCCGCGCCTGCTCCGGCCCTCCGTCGCCTCCCTCCCACGGCCAAGCGGTCCCAGAGCTTCACGCCGCGGTAACGAACCTCCCCATGCCTTCTTTTCCCTCGGGCTGTCCCTGCCCCGTGCGAGATTTCTCGCCGGTGTGCCGCCGAACCGCCTTGCCGACGAGCACCTCTCTCCGGGCCTTCCCGTGCTCAGTTGTTGCCTCAGGTGAATCACGCATGAAGTGATGAACCTCCTGGGCCAGACCGCAACCCAAATGGCTCCCTAGAGCGCCGGAACGGCCATCTCCGGTCGAGCGCCGCCGCGGGAACTCTATTTCCGGCGGCCAGCGCCGCCGCCCGTTCGCCCCTTCGCCCGTAGCCGTCGGATCGCAATCCTACGGTCCACAACGAACCCGCCCGAGTCAAACCAAAACATACCGGTCAGCGCGCGTAGGTTTTGCTTAAGAGCCCTTTCCTTTTGTTAATATCAACCCGCGGTCCAGACTTTAGTCAAAAATAATTCCACTTAGGCCCTGTTTTATTCACGTAGCCCCCTAAGCTCTTTAGAAATTGAACCCGCCGTCCAGGCCCGCTGATTTTGCATGCTAGCCCTTAGATTTAAGGTTTAATTATGTTTAGGCCCTCGGTTTTAGCAGAAAAGTCCCTGGAACTCCGTTTTTATTACAAATAAGCCCCTAGAATTTGTTTTTAGCCTAGAATATGCGTTTTAACTCCGTTTTAAAAGTTCTTTATGTCCACGCGATCGTTGTGACGCGTAGAATAGTTTTAGACTAGTTTAGTGTGCTATTTTTATGTATTGATGTACTGTTTCTTAGTTTTTGTAGTACTTGCTTGTATGCTTATTATTGTGCATTGTTTTGGCCATGTGTTCGTGAGTAGACGCTGAGTTACCGGAGGAGCCCCAGTACCAGTACCCGGAGCAGCCGTCTTCCGAGCACTTTGAGCAGCAGCAGGAGCAGTACGAGGAAGGCAAGTATAACATGAACAACCTATCATCTTTAAATACAATTTCATACTGCATTTTAATACTGTATGCCTATAAGGATTTCCTAGCCACTTTATATCCTTTATATATACCTTTGGGTTGCATTTCTGGTTAGTTGTGCTAGGTGCCGCGTTATAACACACTCTGGTCCTTTTTAATTAATTTGATTAATGGTTTACTTGAACTTAATTCTGAGAGTGGCCCTCTGTGCTTCGTGCTTGAGTGGCTCACGTCTCGTTAAAATATGTTTTGTTAGAAATATGGTTTAGGGGGCCAGCATGGTGCTTAGTGCTTGGTTGGCCACTCTCCATAAGGACCGGTTCATAGAGCGACAACCTGGGACAACAACGCTACCACAAGGCTAGAATGGGATAGACTTGGCATAATAATTAGATCTTTTTGGTTTGGAGTAACTTACCTGCGGGGTAGGGGCGGTAAGCTTCTATGGCCCTCGTGCTGAGTGGCCTCGTCTGTGCTTCGTGTCTTGACGCCCACTAGACCTGCTCCATAGTCGCTAATCCACCCTCGCGGATACTCCTTACCAACGAGATTCTTTGTAAAGGCCTCGTAGTGAGTCGCTAGTCATCTCACCTAAGGAAGTGTGATGAACAACTGGCGTAGCTCACGACTTGTGGGTAAAGATGTGCAACCTCTGCAGAGTGTAAAACTGGTATACTAGCCGTGCTCACGGTTATGAGCGGCCCAGATCCTCCTTTTGATTAGTGGGGTTATCTCCTTCCGACGAGGGAGGTGCCTCTCGGGGTTACCTTGGTGGTTTGGTTTGGTTTGGTTCTCAGTAGTATCATGATTAAATTTGACTAATTACTATATAACTGGGTTAATGGTAATTCATCAACTCATAGTAAATAGCTTTAATAAAATTTTGCCAAGACTTAAAAGCTAATGCAGTTGAGTCAGCCAACCTTAGAGCCTCATAGTTTGTGTTATACTTGTTGAGTACAAGTTGTGTACTCACTCTTGCCTCTTCTCTACTTTTTTCCTCTTGGCTATGCTACTGCTGCTCAGTTCCTGCCGACACGAGGGAGTTCGCTCAGCGCTACCAGGACTACGAGGACTTCTAGGCGTTCGTCTCCCAGTCGACGTCCCTATGGCGTCCTGCTCAGCTTCGGAGAGTTTTTATCGTATTTGTACTTCGCTTCCGCTGTATCAGACATTTTGTCATTAATGTAATAAATAACATTCGTATTCGCTTTATTATGTCTTTTTACGTGATATGTGCTATGATACACTGTTCATTCTGTTTTATATACGTGTGACATGATCCTGGCATGTATATGATTGCTCGATTTATGTCCTTTTATAAACCGGGTGTTACAGAGTGGTATCAGAGCCGTATCGACTGTAGGACGAAGCCTAGATAGAACTGGTCGAGTTGTAGGACTTCTTCTCTCCAATCCTTGCCTGCTGAAACTATTTTACTATTATACCCCTTGAATTCTATGACTTTTACTCGTCTTACCTTGATTTCTCTCTCTAAAGAATAGTTTTCGTAGATTTGGTCTGAATCAGTCATCCGACCACCATGATTATTAGCTAGGCGACCCTTTTATAATAATACGATAGCACGCTCTGCGACGCGTTGTGTTAGTCGAGTCGTATGTTAAACTCGGCTAAGTTGTGAAAATTGTCTGCTTGTTATTATGCAAATGTTTGATTTGGATCTTTGGTTGATTGCATAGCTTAGCAGTTTAAATTTGTTTAAAGGAAATCACTCCGATGTTAAAGTTAACTAATTAATAAAAAGTGTTAGATCGTTGGGGGTAAAACAGTCCACTCTATCATGTCTACTTTATCATGGCTGGGTCTTTTTCCGCAAAGGGTTATCATATCCATTTGAATTTATTCCTGCAATATCCTTACTCGTGAAATCTTTTGTCCAAAATCAGATGGTGAACACCAGGCATGGTTCTGACCAGCAGGGGTAGAACAACCAGGGTCAGAACACCCAGGAGACCGGGATCCCGATGCCTCCGCCTTTGACTCCGGAGCAGTACTTCCAGCTCCAGATGCAGATGATGGCTACCCTGAACAACATTGTTCAGGCTCTTCAGCATGCTCACACTCAGCCTCCGCCTCCTCCACCGCCGCAGCCTCGCGACAGGCGTGCTGAGTTCCTGAGGGGTCACCCGCCGACGTTTTCTCACACGTCCGACCCTCTTCAGGCTGACGACTGGCTCCGTACAGTGGAGCGCCAGCTGGACATCACCCAGTGCGATGATCGTGAGCGCGTCTTGTACGCAGCAGGACAGCTGCGAGGGGCAGCTTTGGACTGGTGGGAGTCCCACCCAGTTCAGGACCGCGAGGCTCTCACTTGGCTCCAGTTCCGAGAGCGGTTCCGCAGCCACAACGTCCCCGTGGGCGTTATGAAGATGAAGCAGAAGGAGTTCCTTGCACTGAAGCAGGTAATCTTAAATATAATCATTCAGCGGTTTCTTTTGAGCTAATGCCCCTTGGTCTATCCTTATGAATCTTGAGTTAATCTTCCGATATCTATCTGTCTTTGTCAATTCAGGGGACTATGTCGGTCACGGAGTATCGTGATCGCTCTCTGCAGCTTGCTCGCTACGCCCCTGCCGATGTTGCGGATGACCGCAAGAAGCAGGAGCACTTCATGGAGGGCCTTGAGGACTACCTCCAGTACGCGCTGCTCAACCTCCGCTTCGACGACTTCAACCATCTGGTTGACAGCGCGCTCAACACTGAGCGCAAGCACCTGGAAATGGAGGACAAGAAGAGGAAGATTGTCCCCGTTGCTTTCGGCAGCAACACTCATCCTCGCCTCCAGCAGCCCCAGCAGTACCAGCAGCCTCAGTACCGGCCTCCTCAGCAGTACCAGCAGAGGCCACCGCAGCAGTACTCGCCTCGACAGCAGCAGCAGGCAGGTCAGGGCCCGAGGTTACCAGCACCTCCGGCTCGTGCTCCACTAGCTCCGCCAGCACCGCAGGCTCCACGTCTGGTAGCTCCTACCGGACAGCAGGCTTCGACACTTGCATGCGTCTGCTATCACTGCGGCCAGCCGGGGCACTATGCCAACACTTGCCCCCGGAAGGCGCAGGCGGGACAGCAGGGGCGCCCAGCTCAGCCCAGGGCGCCAGCACAGGGTCGGGTGAACCACGTGACGGCCGAGTCAGCGGCCGAGGCTCCTAACGTGGTTATTGGTACATTCATGGTCAACTCTCACCCCGCTACAGTGCTTTTCGATACCGGTGCTACTCATTCTTTCATCTCCAAGTCATTTGCCGAGCAGCATCGTATACCGGTTTCTTGTATGAGGACAGCTATGGTAGTTACCTCACCTGGGGGTCAGATACGTACATGTTCTATATGCTCCAGAGTTAGTATTGTCATAAAGGGGGTAGAATTCCGCACTGGCCTGATAGTTATTGACTCCTCGGGGATAGATGTAATTTTGGGCATGGAGACCCTTACCAGATGGGGAGTCCGTATTGATTGTGCTCAGCGGACAGTTCACTTGTCAGCATCTGATGGCCAAGAGGTGACAGTCAGTGCTTCAGAGCCTTCTGGATTTCTTCATCAGATGGAGGCTAGACCCACGGATGGTATTCGCGTGGTGTCTGAATTCCCGGATGTCTTTCCGGATGATCTGCCAGGTATGCCGCCAGAACGCGCCATTGAGTTTTGTTTTGATCTCTTGCCTGGCACAGCTCCTATTGCAAAGCGGCCCTACCGTATGGCACCTATAGAGCATGAAGAAGTCAAGAAAACTATTGATGAGTTGCTAGCCAAGGGCTATATCCGTCGCAGCTTCTCTCCTTGGGCTTTTCCATTGTTGCTAGTAGATAAGAAGGATGGCTCGAAGAGGATGTGTGTGGATTATCGGGAGCTGAATGCAGTCACTATCAAGAACAAGCATCCACTGCCCCGTATTGAGGATCTCTTCGATCTGCTTCGAGGTGCTCGTATATTCTCGAAGATTGATCTTCGTTCGAGTTATTTTCAGCTGAGGATCCGTCCTGGGGATATTCCGAAGACGGCATTCACCTGCAAGTACGGGCTATATGAGTATACGGTCATGTCCTTCGGCTTGACTAATGCCCCGGCTTTCTTCATGCATCTGATGAACATGGTCTTCATGGATTATCTGGATGTCTTTGTGGTGATCTTCATTGATGATATTCTGATCTTCTCCAAGACAGAAGAAGAGCATGAGGAGCATTTGAGACTCGTATTGCAGAGACTGAGGGAGCATCAGTTCTATGCCAAGTTCAGCAAGTGCGAGTTCTAGATTGACGAGGTTCCATTCCTCGGTCATGTTATCTCTCAGGGAGGCATTGCTGTTGATCCGAGCAAGGTGAAGGATGTACTCGAGTGGGAGATACCGCAGACAGTAAAGGAAGTCAGGTCATTCTTGGGCTTAGCTGGATATTATCGGAGGTTCATTGAGAATTTCTCCAAGATCGCGAAGCCTTTGACTTCTTTGCTGGAGAAAAATGTGGCTTTCGTGTGGACTGATGAGCGTCAGAGGGCCTTTGATGAGCTGAAGAAAAGGTTGACTACGGCGCCAGTCCTGACTCTGCCAGACCAGACGAAGAGGTTCACGATATATTGTGATGCTTCGAAGGATGGTCTTGGGTGTGTTCTGATGCAGGAGGGCAGAGTGATTGCTTATGCTTCACGGCAGTTATGTCGGCATGAGCTAAACTATCCTACTCATGATCTTGAGTTAGCCGCAGTTGTGCATGCTCTGAAGATTTGGAGGCATTACTTGTATGGGCAGCGGTGTGATATCTACACTGATCACAAGAGCCTCAAGTACATTTTCACGCAGAATGAGCTGAACATGCGGCAGAGAAGATGGTTAGAGTTGGTCAAGGATTATGACCTGGAGATTCACTATCATCCGGGCAAGGCCAATGTTGTAGCAGATGCTCTGAGCAGAAGAAGTTATGTCAACATGGCCGTGGCTTTCCAGATGCCTGCAGAGTTATGCGAGGAGTTCGAGCAATTGAGTCTGAGCTTCTTGCATCATACTTTGAGTGCAGCGTTTGAGGCAGTACCGACTCTAGAGTCAGAGATCAGGCAGCATCAGAAAGATGATGAGAAGCTGCAGGAGATCCGTGAGTTGCTCAAGAAGGGCAAGGCTCCTCATTTCAGAGAGGATGATCAGGGTACTTTGTGGTACAAGAACCGGATCTGCGTGCCTGATGTGCATGATCTCCGGAAGTTGATTCTGAGTGAGTCCCAAGATACAGCATACTCTATTCATCCGGGCAGCACGAAGATGTACTATGATCTGAAGGAACGTTTCTGGTGGTATGGTATGAAGCGTTCAGTGGCAGAGTACGTGGCTATTTGTGACACCTGTCAGCATGTCAAGGCTGAGCATCAGAGGCCAGCAGGTCTGTTACAGCCTTTGAAGATTCCAGAGTGGAAATGGGAGGAAATCACGATGGACTTCATTGTTGGATTGCCTCGTACTCAGAAAGGGTACAACTCCATATGGGTAGTAGTGGATCGATTGACGAAGGTTGCTCACTTCATTCCAGTGAACACTACTTACTCCGGTGCTAGACTTGCAGAGTTGTACATCTCTCGGATTGTCTGCTTACATGGTGTGCCCAAGAAAATCATATCTGACAGAGGGTCTCAGTTCACTTCTCGGTTCTGGGAGCAGCTCGATGATTCGTTGGATACAAAGCTGCGTTTCAGTACGGCTTATCACCCTCAGACAGATGGGTAGACAGAGAGAACCAACCAAGTGTTGGAGGATATGCTGAGAGCTTGTGCCATTCAGTACGGTACTAGTTGGGATAAGTGCCTGTCATATGCTGAGTTCTCATATAACAATAGCTATCAGGCCAGTCTGAAGAAGTCCCCCTTCGAGGCATTGTATGGCAGAAAGTGCAGGACTCCTCTCTATTGGGATCAGATTGGTGAGAAGCAGCTCTTTGGCCCTGAGATCATAGATTATGCAGAGCAGATGGTTCAGGCTGTGCGGGAAAATCTGAGGATTGCACAGAGCAGACAGAAGAGCTATGCTGATGGCAAACGGAGAGACCTGACTTTCAGTGTTGGTGATTATGTGTACTTGAAGGTATCCCCGATGAGAGGAATTTGCAGATTCAATGTCAAGGGGAAGTTAGCACCTCGGTATGTGGGGCCATTCAAGGTGCTAGAGCGGAAAGGCGAAGTTGCTTATCGCCTGGAGTTACCTCTCAGCCTCTCAGGAGTTCACGATGTCTTCCATATATCTCAGCTGAAGAGGTGTCTGTGAGTACCCGAGGAGCAGGCACCACTAGATGGAGTAGATGTCCAGGAAGACCTGACTTATACTGAGCATCCGGTGAAGATTCTGGAGACATCAGAGAGGGTTACTCGGAACAAGCGCATCAAGATGTGCAGAGTCCAGTGGAGTCATCACAGTGAAGCTGAGGCTACTTGGGAGCGAGAAGATGAGTTGAGGAAGACCTATCCAGATCTCTTTGCTAGCCAGCCCAGCTAAATCTCGGGGACGAGATTTCTTTAAGGGGGTAGGGTCTGTAACACCCTAATTTAAATTCCAGCATTTATTAATAAATTTAATTGGCTTTATTTAATTTTCTATGGTTTTTTTTGTATAGTCTTGCATTTAATCTAGTTTTTGTTTCACAAGTAATTAAAATTTCATCATAGGTTTAAATTTTGGTGTTGCATTCATGCTGGTGCATAGTTTTAATTATTTGAGTGTGGTTTGAATTCAAATTTGTATTTGAATTCAAACTTTGTTTGAATTAGAAATAGAAAGAGAGGGAAAAGAGAAAATAGAGGAACCAAAAACCCAAACTCAAATTCAAATCCCGGGGAGCCCACCAACTCAACCCAACACCAGACCAATCCATCGCGGCCCAGTTCACTCCCTTCCCTCCCCGAGCCCACTCGCGAGCGGCCCACCTCCTCCCCTTCGGCCCGCTCCCACCCTCTCCTCCGCAGGCCCAGGCCCACATCAGCTCCGCTCGGCCTCCCGTCCGCTTAGCGCTCGCACGGCCCGCGCCCCTTTCCCCTTCGCTGACACGCCGGCCCCACCTCGTCAGTTCCTCCTTCCTCCCCACGTCGGAGTTCCTCTGCTCCACCCGCTCGCCTCGCTCCTCTGCGCCGTGGACCAAAACGCACCGCCCGACCGCGTAGGCCCATCAACCAGCCGCCTGGTGTCGCCCGCCTTCTAGAAACTACGCGCCGAGCCGGGATCTCGCAGGTCGGTAGCTCGATCCGCTATCCCCGCGCAGCGCCAATCCCGGCCGCGTATCTCACTGGCTTTCCGATCATGGCACGCACGCCTAGGACCTCGGATCGCTTCCTTTAAACACCCCAGCCTTCCCTCTGCGCCCCACGACACCACAAACCCTAGCCTAGCACCGCCCCGACGTCGGATCTCCGCCACGGTGAGCCCCTCGTCGAGCTTCCACGCCGCCGGTATCCCTCCGGCCCCGCTGACCATCTCTTTGGCTTCACAGCTCGACGCAGACCCCGCTCGTGAAGATCAGAAGCCAGGAGAACCCCTGCGTCGACCTTCTCCACGAGCGCCGCCATATCCTCACCAAGCTCGGAGCTCCGCCGTGCCCGCTTCGGCCCTCCGTCGCCTCCCTCCCACAGCCAAGCGGTCCCAGAGCTTCACGTCGCGGTAACGAACCTCCCCGTGCCTTCTTTTCCCTCGGGCTATCCCTGCCCCGTGCGAGATTTCTCGCAGGTGTGCCGCCGAACAGCCTCGCCGACGAGCACCTCTCTCCGGGCCTTCCCGTGCTTAGTTGTTGCCTCAGGTGAATCACGCATGAAGTGATGAACCTCCTGGGCCAGACCGCAACCCAAATGGCTCCCTAGAGCGCCGGAACGGCCATCTCCGGTCGAGCGCCGCCGCAGGAACTCTATTTCCGGCGGTCAGCGCCGCCGCCCGCTCGCCCCTTCGCCCGTAGCCGTCGGATCGCAATCCTACGGTCCACAACGAACCCGCCCGAGTCAAACCAAAACATACCGGTCAGCACGCGTAGGTTTTGCTTAAGAGCCCTTTCCTTTTGTTAATATCAACCCGCGGTCCAGACTTTAGTCAAAAATAATTCCACTTAGGCCCTGTTTTATTCACGTAGCCCCCTAAGCTCTTTAGAAATTGAACCCGCAGTCCAGGCCCGCTGATTTTGCACGCTAGCCCTTAGATTTAAGGTTTAATTACATTTAGGCCCTCGGTTTTAGCAGAAAAGTCCCTGGAACCCTATTTTTATTACAAATAAGCCCCTAGAACTGGTTTTTAGCCTAGAATATGCGTTTTAACTCCGTTTTAAGCGTTCTTTATGTCCACGCGATCGTTGTGATGTGTAGAATAGTTTTAGACTAGTTTAGTGTGCTGTTTTTATGTATTGATGTATTGTTTCTTAGTTTTTGTAGTACTTGCTTGTATGCTTATTATTGTGCATTGTTTTGGCCATGTGTTCGTGAGTAGACGCTGAGTTACCGGAGGAGCCCCAGTACCAGTACCCGGAGCAGCCGTCTTCCGAGCACTTTGAGCAGCAGCAGGAGCAGTACGAGGAAGGCAAGTATAACATGAACAACCTATCATCTTTAAATACAATTTCGTACTGCATTTTAATACTGTATGCCTATAAGGATTTCCTAGCCACTTTATATCCTTTATATATACCTTTGGGTTGCATTTCTGGTTAGTTGTGCTAGGTGCCGCGCTATAACACACTCTGGTCCTTTTTAATTAATTTGATTAATGGTTTACTTGAACTTAATTCTGAGAGTGGCCCTCTGTGCTTCGTGCTTGAGTGGCTCACGTCTCGTTAAAATATGTTTTGTTAGAAACATGGTTTAGGAGGCCAGCACGGTGCTTAGTGCTTGGTTGGCCACTCTCCATAAGGACCGGTTCATAGTGCGACAACCTGGGACAACAGCGCTACCACAAGGCTAGAATGGGATAGACTTGGCGTAATAATTAGATCTTTTTGGTTTGGAGTAACTTACCTGCGGGGCAGGGGCGGTAAGCTTCTATGGCCCTCGTGCTGAGTGGCCTCGTCTGTGCTTCGTGTCTTGACGCCCACTAGACCTGCTCCATAGTCGCTGATCCACCCTCGCGGATACTCCCTACCAACGAGATTCTTTGTAAAGGCCTCGTAGTGAGTCGCTAGTCATCTCACCTAAGGAAGTGTGATGAATAACTGGCGTAGCTCACGACTTGTGGGTAAAGATGTGCAACCTCTGCAGAGTGTAAAACGGGTATACTAGCCGTGCTCACGGTTATGTGCGGCCCAGATCCTCCTTTTGATTAGTGGGGTTATCTCCTTCCGACGAGGGAGGTGCCTCTCGGGGTTACCTTGGTGGTTTGGTTTGGTTTGGTTCTCAGTAGTATCATGATTAAATTTGACTAATTACTATGTAACTGGGTTAATGGTAATTCATCAACTCATAGTAAATAGCTTTAATAAAATTTTGCCAAGACTTAAAAGCTAATGCAGTTGAGTCAGCCAACCTTAGAGCCTCATAGTTTGTGTTATACTTGTTGAGTACAAGTTGTGTACTCACTCTTGCCTCTTCTCTACTTTTTTC
This sequence comes from Panicum virgatum, assembly GCF_016808335.1. Classification (NCBI taxonomy): domain Eukaryota; kingdom Viridiplantae; phylum Streptophyta; class Magnoliopsida; order Poales; family Poaceae; genus Panicum; species Panicum virgatum. The sequence goes on along the minus strand of NC_053147.1, from coordinate 39,611,603 downwards.
CTCTTGGCTACGCTACTGCTGCTCAGTTCCTGCCGACACAAGGGAGTTCGCTCAGCGCTACCAGGACTACAAGGACTTCTAGGCGTTCGTCTCCCAGTCAACGTCCCTGTGGCGCCCTGCTCAGCTTCAGAGAGTTTTTATCGTATTTGTACTTCGCTTCCGCTGTATCAGACATTTTATCATTAATGTAATAAATAACATTCGTATTCGCTTTATTATGTCTTTTTACGTGATATGTGCTATGATACACTGTTCATTCTGTTTTATATACGTGTGACTTGATCCTGGCACGTATATGATTGCTCAGTTTATGTCCTTTTATAAACCGGGTGTTACACCACCGGGGCGGGGTCCAGGGGCGCCACATGCCCCGCGGGCGCGGGCGCGAGTCTTCCGCTGGGAGACTCGCCCTCCCACCGCATTCAATGCGGGTGGTTGAGGTGTGCTCTGCCGCCGCGGCACGCGGGGCAGCCTTTGTCAGGCCTCACTATAGACCGCATATTACCGAGGTACACAGTGCAGCCGCATGCGTCGCTGAGCCCGTCTGCCGCATTAAATGGATACGACGGCACGGCACTTTTCCATCATACCGCCTACGCCGCAAGCTACACGGCCGTTCAGCTACGCTGCAGGTGACGCCGCAAGCTACCCCTAGCGTCGTTTCAACAAGATAGGGCAAAGCGCGCCGGTCGGAAGATTCCTGCAGACAAACAAGGGAAATCCTGGTATAAGATCTCCTTCTCCTGCAATGCCATAATGTATGAACTGTATGTTATTTTATACTACATCGATTGGGCCCACTTGTCGGGGACCCAACGGCCATGTACGCACCTCCCTTGAGATATAAAAGGGAGGCGCTCGCTGTACACAACAAGCATACACAGACTCACGCTGGACTCAGCACCAGAGACGCCAAGACCCTCTCGAGACTAAGGCAATACAACACACAGTGGACGTAGGGTATTACGCTCCGGCGGCCCGATCCACTCTAACCCGGCTGTGTTCATCGTGTTCTTCCAGGAGATCGAACTAGTCCTAGCTAAACCCGAGTACTCAACCTCTGGGCTTAGGCGGGTGCATTCCGCCACCCGGCTATGGTTTACCACACCACGACATTTTGCGCGCCAGGTAGGGACATTTAGCTGGTTTCAGTTCATCTCTTGCTCGTCTCCATGGTTCGGGTGGACGACGTGGAGATGACGGTGGGAGTGGCGTCCTCCGCGCCACACGACTCTCGCCTTCCTACTCTAGGGGCAACCATGCCCGTGGAGCAGCCACCGTCGGCGGCGGCACGCGCTGCACGTCGGCAAGAGTCAGGGCGCCCGTCAAGGGCCCCCTCACAAGCTGCAAGCGGCGGAGCGCTAGCGGCGTCTAGGGAGTTGCTCCGCAACCCTCTAGCTACTGCAGCCTGGCCAGACACCCTGAGGCAGTGGTGGGACGACGTTGACCATCTCCTCCATCTGGCTCAGGCCTCCCCCAGTTCTGCAAGGACTGGGCAACGACCTCCTCCCGGCAATGCGGTGGTACCCTACCACCGGTGCCAGGGCGGTGCGTCGGCATCCATGCGCTCCCCCACAGTGAGGGGTGCACGAACAGAAGACCCGCAGGCGGAGCTCAACTGCAGGCGTGCGGGTGAGGACACCCGCATCTCCGTGGAGAGGGCGCGAGAGCGCCGCCTCAACATTGAGGGCCGCAACCTCAACGCCGACTTGGACGTGGCAGCACCCAAGCCTCCGGTGAACGCCCGGATACAGGCGGGCACCCCGGTGGCTGGGGTGGGCTGCGCTGTGCTGGCAGATCACCTCCGCGCGATCGCATGGCCGTCCAAGTTCTGCCCACACCTGCCGGAGAAGTACGACGGTACCACTAATCCGTCGAAATTCCTGCAGGTGTACGTTACCGCCATCACAGCAGCTGGTGGTAATGACACCGTCATGGCGAGCTACTTTCATGTAGCCTTGACTGGGCCAGCCCGGTCTTGGCTCATGAACCTCACCCCTGGGACGATTCAGTCCTGGGAGAAGCTCTGTGTGAGGTTCACTGCGAACTTTGCCTGTGCGTACCAGCAGCATTGTGTGGAGGCTCACCTCCACGCCGTGAGGCAGACACCCGGAGAGACGCCCCGGGCATTCATCTCGCGCTTCACCAAGGTACGGGGTACCATTCCTCGTATCTCTGATGCATCTATTATCATTGCTTTCCGTCAGGGGGTACGTGATGAGAAGATGCTCGAGAAGCTGGCGACGCATGAGGTGGAAAGCGTTACCACGCTTTTCTCCCTGGCTGACAAGTGTGCCAAGGCCACTGAGGGCCGCGCATGGCGCTCAGCCCCCCAAGACGGAGACGCCAAAGCTGGTGGCTCCGGTGCTACCGCCCAGGGCGGTGGCAAGAAAAAGAAGAACAAGAACCGGAGTCACAGGGAGCCACATCCCGGCAGTCCAGTCATTGCAGCAGTGGCACCAGCTACCGCGGCAGTGGCTGGGGGCCAGAATGTGCATGGCAAACGCCCGCGCCCACAAGGTGGCAGCGGAGGTTCATGCCCAGTGCATCCCACCGCTCGCCACAGCGCCACTGACTGCCGCGAGATCCAGAAACTCGCGAAGCGGGTCAGTGGGCGGCGTGAGCAGTCCTCCTAGGACGGCTCACCCCCTCCTCGCCAGCGGCCTGGCAAGGAGAAAGCCTCCGACAGTGAGACCGCTGCCGGGGAGAAGGAGCTGGAGTACCAATCCCCCGCTAAGGAGCTGAAGGGTGTTTACCGCCACGACAACTCCGACTCCGACAATGAGGAGCGCCGCAAGAAGTTGTACGTAATGTACGGCAGAAGCTGGGAGCTTGTCTCCCGGTGGGACGTGAAGACCCTTCGCCGAGAGGTCCTTTCGGTGAAGCCGGGGGTCCCGAAGGCGGCGCCGCCCCACCGGTGGATGAACACCACCATCTCTTTCTGGCCATCCGACTGCCCGGAGAACATGGCCGGGGCTGGTGTACTACCTCTAGTCACCGCCCCTATCAAAGCCAACATCAGGCTCTATCACGTGCTGATAGATGGTGGGGCCGGTCTCAACATCATCAGCTATGCAGCGTTCAAGCAGCTGCAGATCCCGGAGTCCAAGCTGACTCCCTCTCGCCCATTCTCCGGAGTGGGCCCACATTCGGTGTTCCCTCTGGGGAGCATCACTCTGCCGGTCACGTTCGGGACCGAGGAGAACTTCCGCACAGAGAGCGTCCAGTTCGATGTTGCGGAGATGAACCTCCCGTTCAATGCCATCATTGGCTGGCCGGCACTCTACCGTTTCATGGCCATTGCCCATTATGGGTCTTTGGTCCTGAAGATGCCTTCCCCTGCCGGTGTCCTCACCGTGCGGGGTGACCACATCGCGGCCGTCGCTGCAGTTGAGAGACTGCATGCTCTGGCGACAGAGGCTGCACGATCCGAGGAGGACCCATCCACCTCGCAAGCCAGGGCGCCTGCAAAGGCACCTAAGGTTCAGTCGTCTGATCCGGATGATGTTCCCATGAAGACGGTGCAGATCGGAGCGGACTCCTCCAGGACCACCCGCATCGCGGGAAACCTGGAGGAGAAATAGGAAGACGCGCTCATCACTTTCCTTCATGCAAATGTCGACGTGTTCACCTGGGAAACGTTAAAGATGCCCGGGATCCCCAGGGAAGTGATCGAGCACCATCTGAGGATCTACCCCAACCCCACACCGGTGCGCCAGAAGCCTCGGAAGCAGTCCATAGAGCGGCAGAACTTCATCCGTGAAGAAGTCTGCAAGCTGCTTCACGCTGGCTTCATCGAGGAGGTCCACCACCCCGAGTGGTTGGCCAACCCGGTCGTCGTCCCAAAGGCCAATGGGAAGCTTCGGATGTGCATCGACTACACCAGCCTCAACAAGGCATGTCCTAGAGACCCTTATCCTCTTCCACGTATCGACCAGATCATGGACTCCACCTCCGGGTGTGACCTTTTGTCTTTCCTAGATGCATACTCTGGTTTCCACCAGATTCAGATGTCTAGAGAGGATAGGAAGCATACTGCTTTGTAACAGTGGATGAGCTTTATTGCTATATTGTCATGCCTTATGGTCTGCGAAATGCCTTACCCACGTTTGTACGAGCTATGAACAAAACCTTTTGTAATATAATTAGAGATATCATTGAGGTGTATGTTGATGACATTGTGGTCAAGACTAAGGTAGGGTCAACACTAGTTGAGGACATGTCCCTCGTCTTCGACCGACTGCGCACCACGCGCACGAAGCTAAATCCCGAGAAGTGCATCTTCGGCGTCTTAGCAAGGAAGCTACTGGGTTTCCTGATCTCACATCGAGGCATCGAGGCAAACCCAGCCAAGATCAAGGCGATGAGGCCTCCTGGCCGCATCAAGGACGTCCAGAAGCTTACTGGATCTCTCGCCGCTCTTAGCCACTTCATATCGAGGCTGGCTGAGAGGGCCCTCCCCTTCTTCAAGCTATTGAGGAGGTCCAGTCCATTCTCTTGGACCGAAGAGGCTGAACAAGCCTTCCAGGAGCTGAAGCAGCATCTCACCTCACTGCCAGTATTGGTGGCTCCCGAGCTAGGTGAGACGTTGTTTTTGTATCTTGCTGCGTCTGCAGAGGCGGTCAGCATGGTACTGGTCACCGAGAGGACGGAGCAAGCTCGCCAGGGGGACACCAGGGTCTCCCCGGCCTAGGATGGTGAGCCGGACCCCGGACAAGGGGGTCTAGAGGAGCCTCGTCCCAGTGGGAACCCAGAACCGCTGGGGGCCCAAGGACCTGACGTGGTGGATAAAGGCGAATCGGACCCAGTTGCCAGGGTCCGGACCGTCCAGAAGCCGGTCTACTACATCAGCGAAGTCCTCCACGTGGCGAAGGCCAGGTATCTTGAGACGCATAAGCTTATCTATGCCATACTATTGCGTCTAGGAAACTGCGCCACTACTTTCAGGCACACCGAGTTGTCGTAGTGACCTCTTACCCGCTAAGAGCGATCCTGCACAACTCCAACGCCACGGGCAACATCGCCAAGTGGGCAGCAGAGTTAGCTGAGTTCTAGCTGGACTTCCAGCCTCGCCATGCAGTCAAGAGCCAAATCCTGGCTGATTTCATAGCGGAATGGACTCCTTCCCCAAGCAATTCTAGGGGTCCGGACCTCAACGCCGGACCCCTAGAGCCGGAAGCCAGGACACCAGTCATCACCGAGCCCCACTAGACACTCTTCTTCGACGGGTCTGTCCGCAAGTAGTGGGCTGGAGCTGATGTGGTCCTCATCGACCCAAATGGAGATCAGCTGAAGTACATGGTGCACCTTGAGTTCAAGGCCACCAACAACATGGCAGAGTACGAAGCTCTGATCTTTGGCCTGACACAAGCCCTGTCTCTAGGGGTCCGGTAGCTTCTCGTGAAGGGGGATTCTTAGCTGTTCATCAAGCAGGTCTGAGGGGATTGCAGCTGCAACAATCCCCAACTCGCGGCATACCTCATCCACGTGAGGAAGCTCGAGAAGGACTTCGACGCCTTGGAACTGTAACATGTTCCCCGCGAACTCAACTCAGCAGCAGATGATCTCTCCACGAGAGCATCTACCTGGGCATCCGTGCCCGAGGGCGTCTTCGAAAGACAGTTCCTGAGACCTACCGCCCAGCCTGCTGAACTGGGTGAAGGGGATCAAGCTAGCACCTCGAAGCTAGCGGTCCCGGCGGCATTTCACCTGTGGTGCCCGCCCTGGGTTGTGAGCTCTGTTGAGGATCCTGGAGACCTCATAGAGCCGCTCCCACCTGCTCAGGGAGCTCCCGATGCATGGATCTCCGAGATCCGGGACTACCTGAAAGACAATATCCTTCCTGATGACGATGTGTCCGCTAAGCGCATAGTACGATTGGCTAAACGCTACGCGGTGGTGGAAGGGGATCTCTACCACCGTGGCGCCAATAGTATCCTCATGCGGTGCATTTCCCAGGGAGAGGGCCGCAAGTTGCTCGCGGAGATCCATGGAGGCGAGTGTGGAAGTCATTCCTCATCTCGCACGCTTGTTGGTAAGGCCTTTCGGCATGGCTTCTACTAGCCGACAGCACTCCAGGATGCGGCTGAGCTGGTAAAGTCCTGCAAAGCATGCCAGTTCTATGCAAAGCAAATACACACACTGGCTCAAACTCTGCAAATGAT